>NC_091859.1:40394773-41029398 GCF_037783145.1 Equus przewalskii
GCATCTGTGGGTCGTTTATCCATCCATTCAGGACGTTTGCTAGCAGTCGCGTGGCACGGCCCGCTGATTGGTTAGGAAAACGGGCTCTGAGCTAGCCTGCCTGGGTTTGAATCCTGCCTCTGCCACTCACTTGTGGAGTGGCTCTTCATGCCGCCGCTTCCCCATCTAGAAGATGCCGCTCTGAGTAATGCTGAGGATTAAATCGGTAAGTCCACGTAACACAGGGCCAGGTCACAAATGTTTGGCGGTGGTAGTACTCGCTGGGCTGAGCTAGGTGCTCAGTGGTGATCAAGACACACCCGCCGCCCCCACCCCGTGCTGAGCTGCCGTGCCCAAGTGGTGGCCGACAGTTAGCACACATGTCATAAGAGTGTGTAGTCGCATATGAGGCTGCTAGCAATAAGTGCTACGGAGAAAAAGCTTAATGGCTTTCTTGTGGTCACTCAGCTGGAGTGAGCAGAGCAGATCCACAGTGGCAGGCCCCACTCCCATCCCTCCCGGCTGGCTGTGCCCTGCCCCCTGCCCCCCACCACTGAGGCCAGGGTTCCGGGCTTCCTTTGCCACTGGGGCTGGGAGGCAGGAGGCAGCTGCGGGTTTGGGCCAGGCCCTGGGAAGAGCATGCACCGAGCCCCGGTTCTGGACTCCTCGTCCAGTGCTCCCTCACTGCCCACCTGGGCCACCCTGGCTTTGAAACACAACTTTGCACAAAGCTCAGTGAAGCCAGGGCTGGACAGCGACTCTGGGAGGCGGGGTGCTGCCTCCCACCCTCCTTCTTTCAGGCTGTGGGGCCGCAAGCGCGGGGGAAGGGTGCGTGAGGCGGCCGTGTGCGGGTTTCCATGGTGAGGAGTCTCCACGAGGGAGGGATGGGAGGATGGAGGCCACTTCCTGACTCGTGATTTACTGCTGCCCTGGGCTTCGTCTCTGGGGTGAGGGAGCGAGGGGGCCTTATTTCATAAATCCACAATTTATATTTAATAACAGCAGCGACAGGCTGAACATGGCCTCCGATGGAGCCCGTGACTCATGCAGCGGCCCCCAGAGACCCTGGTGGTGCCAAGGCTGCCTTTGCCAGAGTTATGAATCTTGGGATCTGGGCCCCCAGATTTTGGGCCCTTAGACCGGAGACCCCTCACTCTGGGGGCCGAGAAACCCTGCGGTGGCCTGGGGAGAGCCCCTCTAGGCATCAGCCCTCCCCCCCCCCCGCCGTCCTGGGTGGGCAGGCGGCCGTGTGGCCAGTGGTCAGCAAGGAGGCAAGTGAAGTGTCTGAGGGACAGGGTTATCCTGGGGGTCTGCCTGGTGGGGGCCTTGGGGGCTGGTGCCAGGCATAGCGTCGCTTCTCTCTGGCCCTTAAAAGGAGTCCTGTTGGTGGAGATGTGAATTATCCCCTTTAAAGACCCTGCTAGCCCGTCAGGCTGTGCGGGGTCCTTGAAGAAGGTAGCAGAGCGGGAGGCGCTGCTGTGTGCCTGTTTGGGCCCTCCCAGCCTGCCAGATGGGTATGCTGACCCCTTCTCTGGATGAAGAGACTGAGGCTTCAGAGGGGACCCCGTGGCCCCTAGCCCTCCCGTGCACTGAGAGGCCTCCAGGAGACAGTGAGGGTGAGCCTTGAGCCCGGGGACGGGGATAAGGGGGCAAGGCAAGAGGCGAGGACTAAACCTTGAACCTTCTGTTCTTCCTCCTGCCTCAGGCCTTTGCACATGCTGTTCCCTCTGCCTCCCTTACTCTTTGCCCTGCTAACACTGACTCATTCTTCAGCTCTCACCCAGATGTCACTTCCTCAGGGAAGCCTTCCCGGACCCCTACCTAGACCAGGTCTGTCCTCCTCCCTGCGCCCCCCCGCCCACACTGTACGTGCTGGCTCATGCTTCAGCCTGTGGGTATACCTACAGTCTCCCTTCCACCAGCACGAGCTGGTCCCTCGAGCCTATCACAGCAGACAGATGGGAAGAAGAAAGAAAGGAGAAGTAGGACGAGGCAGGGAGCACGGCTCAGGAAGAGTGCTGGGATCAAGGAGGGCCTCCTGGGGGTGGCGGCATCCCCTGGGCTTGGAGGACCAGCACAAGCACAGACTGAGGTGGGAAGGAAGGGCCAGCACAGGGATGCAGGAGGGCAGTGTGTGGGGATGCAGGAGGGCAGTGTAGGGGGATGCAGGAGGGCAGTGTTTGGGGATGCAGGAGGGCAGTGTGGGGGATGCAGGAGGGCAGTGTGTGGGGATGCAGGAGGGCAGTGTGTGGGGGATGCAGGAGGGCAGTGTGTGGGGATGCAGCAGGGCAGTGTAGGGGGATGCAGGAGGGCAGTGTGTGGGGATGCAGGAGGGCAGTGTGTGGGGATGCAGGAGGGCAGTGTGGGGGGATGCAGGAGGGCAGTGTGGGGGGGATGCAGGAGGGCAGTGTGTGGGGATGCAGGAGGGCAGTGTGTGGGGGATGCAGGAGGGCAGTGTAGGGGGATGCAGGAGGGCAGTGTGTGGGGATGCAGGAGGGCAGTGTGTGGGGGATGCAGGAGGGCAGTGTAGGGGGATGCAGGAGGGCAGTGTGTGGGGATGCAGGAGGGCAGTGTGGGGGGATGCAGGAGGGCAGTGTGGGGGGCCGCCTCAGAGCCAGTGCTTCCTGTAGAGAGCACTGGCCAGCTATGCGACCCTGAGCCCACCAGTCACTGCCCCTCCTCCTTGCCTCATTTTCCCCATTTCTAAAATGAGATGAAGGGACTCGTGGGCCCTCTTGTCCTAAAACTCCATGGCTGATGCCCAGTCACAGGGGTAGACGTGTTGTTAGAACCTCGCTGACGGGATGAGGCTTTGGACCCCGCAGACCTACAGAGCCCCTGTTTCCCCAGAAGCAGAGATCGTGGGGGATGGCCTCTGCTCCCGATGCCCTGCAGTCTTCGGTGGAGACAGCGGCTCACGGGAGAGAGAGCCTGAGAAGGGGCCGGGGCACAGGAAGTAGGCTGCGGGGAGCATTCACGTTGGGGTTCTGAGCAGTGAGGGTCATGTGAGTTCTCACATCATCTCCGAGAGAGAGAGAGAGAGAGAGAGAGAGAGAGAGAGAGAGAGAGAGAGAGAGAGAAGAGAGAGAGGAGAGAGAGAGGGTCGTCCCTACCTTCCAGAGCTGGACTGGAGGCTGGGAGGGTCCGGAAGATAGCGAGCAGATCGCTGAGCCGGGTGCTGGCCTAGGTCTGGGCCCCAGGGGCTGCCTTCTCTGTTGTGCACCATTCCTGCCGCTGTGACTCCTGTGGCAAGACCCCGCGTTAGGCTGGGGAGAGGGGGGGATGGATGTCAGGTCTCAGAGAGAGCCACAGCCTTCTCTCCGGTCCCTACAGAACGTCACTGGGAAACAACCATTTTGCTTTGTTTTTTTCTTGTCACAAGAAGGTGTGGAAGTTACATACCCCAAGTCCTCTTGTGAAGACCCAGGTTGAACTCTTCTCTTTAACTTAGTAGCTGGGGCCTTGGACATGGGACTAACTTTTCGGGGCCTCAGTCACTTACTCCACAAGGCTGTTGTGGCTCAGGTGTTAGCCAGGGTTTTGCCATTACGAGTGTCAGAAACCCAGTTTAATTGTCTTAAGTATAAAAGAGAGTTTACTGGCTCATGTAATTAGCTGGGAAGTCCAGGTTTGGCTCCTGCTTCAGGCACAGCTGGATCTAGGGGTCAAATGATGCTGCCAAGCCCTCCCCGACTCTTGTATGCTCTCTTTCTCTTTCTCTTTCTCCATATCTTGACTCTTCTTGTTCTTTTCCTCACTTCCAAACACAGGCCGGGTTTCTGGGAGCCCCATGAGGTGGCCTCTGTGGGTGTCCTGTCCACAGCTCTATCCCTGGTGCCTGGCAGGTGCCTGGCATTTAGGAGATGCTCAGTCAGGATTTGTCCAAAGAGTGACTGGATGAAATGAACCAGGGCCTGCAAATAGTCCAGCCTGGTGTGGGTTCTGAAACCAAAAACCAGCTTCAAATTTGAGCTCCACCGGCTTCCACAGCTGAGAACTTGGGCAAGTCAGCCTTTCCTGAGCCTCAGTTTCCTCATCTGCAAAATGGGCCTAGCCACCGTACCCCACCCCGACGGTCATTGCAGCGTGGAGAGAGTGAATGCGTGTGGCATGCTGAGCACCCGGTGGGGTCTTCATCCACGGGCTCATCGATCTCGTTACTGTTATTGCCTCAAGGTTGAGCATTTGTTACGATCCAAACAGCCGGAGGACAGTGCAGAGAGCCGAGTCTTTATTTGTTTCTCTGGGGATTATTAGGTTTGCATCCTCACTGAGCTGAGAAGCCTCGGGGTGGAGGGAAGTAAGAACAGAGTTAATTAAAGAGCTGGGGCTCCGGCAGCAGGCCCAGCCCGATGAGAGCCTGGGAGCTCGCGCTGATCTTGGGGGGCTGACGATGGGGGAGATTGTTGGGACCAGAGGCGGCTCTGCAGCTGGCATCTCGCTCCCTGTCTCTCCCTTCTTTGTCTCTTTGACTTTGTCTCTGTCATCTCGTGGCACGCTCAACCTCAGTGTGTGTGTGGGTGAATGAATGAAGGGATGAATGAATGAATTTGGGGGGTTCACTCGTGTTCCTGTGCCAGGCCGATAGCCCCGTAGTGATTGGCTGCCCTTGGCCCAGTCGGCTGTATTGGGGGTGGGCAGGTGTACAGGTAGATTCACAGGTGGGTGGCCTGCGAACCTGTCTGTCACGTGGGGGCGGGACCCAGAGGACAGAGGATGGTGGGAATTACTGGGAGGGGTATTTTAGCTTCCAGACCAGCACAGGTATCACCTCCTCCTGGAAACTTCCAGGGGGCCCCAGACCAGGTTAGGGCCTTCTCTGACCTCCAGGTCCTCTGCTGCCCCATTAAAGCTGGTGGCTTTATTGTCACTGCCTGGCCAAGTCTGTCTTCACCATCAGTCTGGGGTCTCCTGGCTGGGGACCAGGTTCGGTTCACCCCTGTGGCACCAGCATTGAGCTCAGCGCTGGCGCACAGTAGCTGGTCGGAATGTGCTGTGTTGAATGAAGGAGTGAGTGAATGAATGAGTGAGTGGAGAGGGAAGAGGGGGTGCTCCCAGTGCCTTCCTGTGGGTCATCACTGCCCTCACTCGGGGAATTTTCCTCTTCTCCCTGGTCCCGCCCAGCTCCGACCTGCTGGCTTCTAACTTGGCTTAACAAACCCCGGAAGGGGGCCAGGTGTGCCCCCCTCCCGTCACGGCACCGTGATGGGGAGAGGCTGGTGTGGCGCCTCCCGCAGTAGCGGATGGAGGGTGCCAGTGCTCCCTGCACATTAGCATGCTGAACCCACGTCTCTCGTAAGGTGTTAATTAAATTTCTTCGAAGTATATTGTCTGAAAAAAAGAGGATAATTAGAAAGATGTCTTTAAAAGTATTTATGTAACTGATATGGTACTGCGTTTGGTTTGCCGCATAATTAGATTTAAACACAACTCCTCGAGCGGCATACTCATTTAGAGAGAGCTGCTCATTGAAATGTCATTGCGTTGTTTTTCAGAGTTTTGAGACTGGTGAAATCATTCCGCTGCGGTGGGGAGAGGCCTGGCGGGGAGCAGGGAGCTGGGTCCCTCTCCCGCAGTCTGCGTCCATTCCCTGCGCCACCGGGGCCCCTTGCTCAGTGTCCGCCTCTACGATGGCCCCCCAGGAACGACAGCTTACGTTTGTGCTGCTCTTTGTAATTTTCTGAGTCCTTTGGCTCACTGAGGGAGCTCCATTTTACAGACAAGCAAACCAAGGCCAAGTGTTTGCTGAAGGTCACACGTTAGTGACAGGTCGCAGAGCCGGGATTGGAAGCCTGGTCTCCTGATTCCGGGACCGTTTTCTTACACAGCCTGGGAGAACCTCATTCTTTGTGTGATCAGACCGTCTCCTAGTTTTGCAAAACTGCCGCTGATCTTCGGTGCCTTCATTCTGCGGTTCGCACGTGGCGCTCCTTGGATGCTGCTCATGCTCCGCATGGCGCTGGGGCTGGCGAGTCGGTTCTTTCAACTGGACCTCGGCCTGTGGTCCATGCGTTCTCGATGGGGCCGGTAGCACCCCCAAAGGGGGCAAAACCTGGTTTTTTTGGGGGGTGAAAAACGTACTCTTCTTGTTATAAAGCACAGATACACACGCAGTAAATGAACAGATAAACAACATATCCGTGGTGCTAAAATTTCATGGGAGGAGGGAGAAAACCTCTACACAGGCCCCTCGGGGGGTGATAGTGATAAGGGCGTGCTGGGGCAAACAGCAGGTTAGTCCTAGTGATCCCACGAGCTACATGCTGGTAAGTTGCCAGGCTCTACCCGCCAGTCCTTCCCCTTCACGACCTCTTTCAACCCTCACAACAGCCCTCCGAGGTTCCCAGGTTACAGAGGGGCAACTGAGGCTCAGGGGCGAAACCGCCTTGCCCGGCTAGGGACCGGGAGAGTGAGGACTCAGCCCCAGCAGGGCCCGTGGGAAGGCCGGGCGCTCGGTCCTAGTTGGGCTCCATGTGGTCTGCGTTGACAGGACCATGACCCGCGGGCCCAGCCGTGTGCTAGAGCCGCACCACCGCGCAGGCTCACGGCCCCGGGGCCCCGTGACCGCGGTGTCTTCTCTCCCTGCAGGGTGGACCCGGTGCCTCATGACGCCCCCAAGCCGCCTGGCTACACCCGCTTTGTCTGTGTGTCTGACACCCACTCGAGGACGGACCCCATCCAGATGCCCTACGGCGACGTGCTCATCCATGCCGGCGATTTCACGGAGCTGGGGCTCCCGAGCGAGGTGAAGAAGTTCAACGAGTGGCTTGGTAGGTGCTGGGTGGGAGGAGCCTTCCTCCCTGTCTGCCTGGTCCCCCTCCTCGGCCCTGTCTGCCTGGTCCCCCTCCCTGGGAAGCCTTCACTGACCTCCCAGACCAGGTCGTGTCCCTCTCACTCTCCTGTCACCCTCAGACGTCTCCTGCCCAGGCACTCATCTCAGCAGTGACTTTCCATTTGTTTGTGGGATATTTTTGGCCTGGGAGGCCCCCTCTCAAAGGACTTTTGCCCAGGTTTGCTTTTGTCCACTTGCATGTTCAGCCCCCAGGTACTCAATAAATAGTTGATGAATGAATGAATGAATGAATAAACGAGTAAGTGGCTGAATGGATGAGTGAATGAATGACTCTCTGGGAACCATGATGCCAGGTACTTAGCGGCTCAGCCGCCCACCACCATTGAGATGGCTTCCCCAGTGAGGAGACCCCCCCCCAGGCCTCGGCGGCCCCCAGCAGGGGCCTAGGGGACCAGATGTGGGCTCCTCCCGTGGGCAGCTGTGGGCGCAGGCAGCGGAGCGCTGTCCCATGTGATGGACGACCGTGGGCGATGATTTGCAAGCACGCCTCGAGGGTTTTGTCTTGGCTTTTTGCTTTCTTCTGAAATAAGGAAGGCATAAACCTGGTATGCCCCCTGGGAAAAGCCACTTGCTTGGAATCCAGGGAAATCTCACAGCAAATTTTCTCTGCCAGGGTCCCGGGGGACAGATGGATGACCCCTGGGCGGCCCTGCGCACTGGCCTGCTGTCTCAGATGCGTGGGTGTGGGGCCGGCCCACCTCCATGTGCAGTGCCACGCGGCCGCCAGACGTCCCCGCCTCCCCAGGGACGTCCCGCTGTGCAGTTGGCTGGGAGCTGCGCGAGCAGAGGGCCAGGAGCGAGGCGGGTAGCTGCAGTGAGCGAGAGGCCGGGCTTTGCCAGTCGAGACAAATATTTACAAGCAAGGCCTTCCCCTCCGCTTGGCAGGCTCGGAGCTTTAAATATTGATTTTTCAAACGGGAAATTCTAATCGAGGGCCCCCTTTGGGCAGAAACTTGTGAAGGCTGGGGTGGGAGAGGGCTCCTGTGGGCAGGCCTGCCCCAGCCTTCTCACCTGGCTGCGTCTGGGCTGTCTCCTAGGAGGGGACCCTCGCTGTGGCTGGCTTCTTATCCCCCCTGCCGTAAGGCTCAAGAGACGTGAGGCTCCACTTGGCTGAGCCGAGAGTCTGAGTCCAAGGCCGATGACAGGAGTTGCTGCTGGCCGGGCACCTACTGTGCGCCAGGCCCAGCATGGGGAGCTCCTTATTGCCGCTGCCTGGTTGAGTTGTGGGAATAGCTGTTTGGGACGGGTGCTGTTTCAGTCGCTGTTTGACGATGTCCGGCCTGTGCACGGAGGTTCTCGAGGGTGGGCCTGTTCTGACCTAACCCCTGGCCCATGACGATCCCCTCGCTGCGGAGTGAGTAAGTGAACCAGATGCTGGCAGGTGCAGTGGGGGTGGCTGCCGAGTGTCGTGGGCTGTCCGCATGGGGACTGACGATGGCCCCCTCCCGGGCTGGGGGCAGCTTCTAGGGGGGGCTGACTTTGGGCTGGGCCTTGTCTCAGGATTGGCAGTCTGTGCAGGGGACGGAGCCGCTCCAGGCCTCGGGTCAGCTGAGGCCACAGCATGCCCGTGGATACTCAAGAGGAGTCATGATGTGTTGTGGCCGGAGTAAGGGGTTTGGAGGATGTGGGGGTGACAGGCCTGGAAAGAGGGCTGAGGCCTGACCGTGACTCGGAAGGTGAGGGGAAACCAGGGGCTGGCAGGGCCAGCACGGCGAGATGGGCGTTTTAAGAAGCGCTCCCTACCGGCCTCTGAACAGAAGCCAGGCCGTGCGCGGGGGCAGTTGAGGAGGCCTGCTCTGTGGTTGCCCTGGCGGTTGGATCCATCTATGTGCCTGCGTTATGGTGGGCGGGAAGAGTGAACTTACAAAGGGGTCTTCCTTTCACAAAAGCTCCCTTCCCCGGGCCTCTCCGCTTCTCGGCCTTGAAGTGTTTGCAGATGTCAGTGCTTGTCACTCAAGCGGAGTGTGGGGGCTTCAGACTGAATAAGGAGCCGCTCTCCATCCTGCCTCAGCGGCAAGGAATCTGCATGGGAGTGAGAGCTGAACAGGAGCCGGTTTGTGGAAGTCTGTCTGCATCTGGCTTTGGGGGAATTTGTCTGAGCACGGTGAGGCTCACCTCTGTGGGCTGGCCCTTCAGGTCCCCAGGGCTGCGGTGGTCATGGCTGAGGGGCGGGCCGTGCGCTCCTTAGGGCTGTGTTGGTGCATCTGCGCGGGTGTGTTTCTATACGGAGCTAGTGTCTATTGAGTGTTACTATGAGCCGGGCTCTGTTCTGTGCCCTTCGTGTGCATTTTTAAATCATTTAATCCTCCTGATAACGGAACGAGGCAGGAGCTATTGTCATCCTCATTTTACAGAGGAGAAAACTGAGGCCCAGAGAAGGAAAGTGACTTGCCCAGGGCCACACAGCTAGTAAGTGGCAGAGCTGGGATTCACGCCCAGGCTGTCAGACTCCGGAGCCAAGATCCTGGCATCTCTTCTCTTGTTCTTCTCGTGGTGAATCCTCTCTGATTCAAAGGAAAGGCGTGGACTGCGCCGTTCGGGGCCAGACGTCCTGGGTCTGCTTCCTGGCCAGGTGACTGCGGCAGCCACATGGCCTCTCTGAGCCTCCGCAGCCTCGTTTTCAATGGGGGTGCTTGGGCTCCCCTTGCCCTGCCGCCTCCGGAGCTGGTTCCGAGGCTCCGTCGGGATGGAGGAAATGATCAAGTTTTGTATACTGTAAAGCACTGTGTAGATGTTATTATTGCCGCCGTGAACTGGCGTTGGCCAGATCAGGGCTCCCCTTGGGGTAGGGGTGGGGGTCGTGGGTTGATCCCACAGGAGGAGGGATGTTTAGGCTGGGAGGGAATATTCACTCCCAGGATGCCTCCCTGACGACTCCTATGTGTCCCACATGTCCCGGGCTCTGGGTGGCAGTGGGGAGTGACGGACAGGTATGCTCAGAAGCCATCAGAGAGCCGTTAGAGCGACACGTGTCTGTGGAGCCCTGGCCCAGGGGACGTGATGGTGACCGAGTGCCCGTTTAGCTTGGTGGTCACGGGAGGCCTCTGTGACGAGGGGACCTTGGGAAAGGCATGGAGGGTGAGAATGAGGGCATGTAGCAGGCACGTTCCAGGTGGAGGGCAGGGTGGCTGCAGAAGCCCTGAGGCGGGAACAGGGAGGAAGGGAAGTGTGGAGCCAGGAGGGTTTGGGAAGGCCGGCTGGCGCCAGTTCTCACGGGTCCCTGGGCCAGCGACAGGAGTTTGGGATTGATTCTCAGTCTGAAGGGAGCTTCGGGAGGGTTTATGGAGGGGAGTGACCTTTAGAAGGGTGTTCAAAGGCCTGGATTCCAGAGTAGAGTGGAAGCAGGGAGGCCATGAGGGCAGAGGCTCTGGAAACTTCTAGGATTGATGTCTGGGTGGTGGGATTGTGGGGGATTTAAATTTTCTTCTTTATGGTTCTGTCTCTCCTTTTCCTGCTGATTTTCTACAGGGAACATGTACTATTCTGGTAGCGTCGAATGAAGGCAACGCTAAAATCTCATTATTTTTAAAGAGGTGTTGGCCTCTCTGGTGTCTGGTGCACTGTGCGTCCCAGGATGGGGTGGGCAGCCCTGGCCTCAGGTCAGTCCTGGTGTCACCCAGCCCCGCAGATGGTCTCCATGAGCCCCTTCCCCAGGCCAGCAGGGCCCTGCTCTCCTCGTCCCGGTTGAGAATGTCACAGGTTTGAAAGTCACAGCCAGCTTCGTCCATGCTCACTGATCTCATGGAAAGCATGGAAAATCATATTCCAGGGGCCACCTCCAGACAGACAAGAGGAGAGTTAAAAAATTAGTACAGGCCCTATTTGTAAGACGGGATCAGGCCCCAACTGGGCATGTGCGTGGCTGGGTTCATGCTGGCTAATTTGCTGCTGGCACCTTACACTCGGTGCGGGTGCGAGCGGTGTCAGCGTCTTGCCCGTTTACAGGCTTCTGTCTGGTCTGTGTTCATTGAAGGGCTGGGCTGGGGGTGACAGGCCCCTCTGAACACACCTTCTTTCCCACTGGCCATTCATATCCCGAATATATTCATGAAATACAAATGCCAGCTTGGTTTGTAAATGTCCCAGCGAGCAGCTAAAACGTTGCTGAGGACAGGCTTTCCCAGCTATAAGGAATGAAAGGAAAAGCAAAATGTGCTGAAAATGGAAGAGAATGTGTGAATGTGCTGGAAGCTCCTTGCTCCTCCACAGCTAATGGCGTGATCATGGACGGGCAGCATGGCACCCCCAGACTGGTTGGCTCATAAGTCTTGTCTGTGCAGGAAGGTGGCCATTGGAGGTTAAGAGCCCCCGCCTGGAAGTCAAGCAGACCTGTCTTCACCCCTGCTTTGGCCTCTTAGTTGCTGTGTGATGTTAGCTCTGTCATTCAACCTCTCTGTGCTTCGTCTGTAAAATGGGGAGAATTGTTTACCTACCCCACAGGGTCAGGGAGGATTGAAGAATAATGTCCCTGTATGGTGCTTCGCATATTCAGGCCACAAGGAGAAGCCCGCAGGAAGTGGCAGCTGTTATTTATTGTGAAAACCCTGCCTTCTGCCTGATCTGAGACCACCCCCCCCACCCCGGCTCCCCTCTACAACAACAAACAGACCAGTCACCCAGCCTCAGTGCCTGCCGAGCCCGTTCCTTCTGCCGCACTGGCCGACTCCACTTGTCATCATAGAACTGGGTCCCACTCTGGGCTTCGGCTCACGCTCCATCTGGGAACGCTCTTTCTCCTCCACGAGGCAGAGTCCTTCCGGCCCCGAACATCGATCGCCTCCAGTGAGGCCTCCCCTGCCCCGTCCCGGGCTGCATTGGTCCCTCCTCCCTCTGTGCACCCGAGCTCCCTGCTCAGGCCTTGGTGGTGGCCCTCCCTCATGGCAGGGAATTATCTGTGTCCTCACGTCCCCCTGTCCCCCGACTTAGACCGTCAGCCCCTGGAAGGCAGGGTCGAGCCTCGTCCCCGGTGCCAGACAATGCTTGGCCCAGGGAAGCCCTGGACAGAGGCTGTGGCCTCGGGGTGGACAGGAGTGAGTGGCTCGCTGGCGTGCTATGAGCTGGTCGGGTGGGACAGCAGTAAGTGGGGGCTTCGAGGAAGGCAGGGCTGTGATGCAGACCAGTGAGTGTGAGCCATGGCTGTTGCAACACAGGACTCGGGAGGGTCTGAGACTCAGAGGGGGAGGCTGAACTGGGGTCTCAAGGATGAAGCGAGGGGCCGAGGCCAGCAGGTGATCTGGGCCCGACCAAGGAGACCAGGTGTTCCAGGCAGATGCGTGGGCTCTCCGCTGGAGGCCAGGGGTGCTGAGGGCAGGAGGAGAGGCTGAGTGACCAGCAGCATGCACCTCCCGGGATGCCAGCTGCAGAGGCAGCAGCTGACCCCAAGGCTGACTCCACCCACATCTTCCCCCAGGCAGGAGTGCGGGCTGAGTGACGGCCATGCCCCCTAGAACTGTCAGTTCGTGAGCTGCGACTTGCAAGATGCCAGGAAGCTTGCTCCCTGGGACTGGCAGGTGCCAGGCTGGGCTCCCCTCCCTGGCCGGGAGCAGCCTGCAGCCTCGGCAGCCCCGCAGCCTCAGACCCCTGAGCTGGTCTTGTAGTGATTGCCCAGAGCTCACAGGCCGGTTTGTTCTTGGCCCTTCTCCTCTGGCCTCTCCACCTGACTGGATGCCGCCCTGTCTAACTTGGGGTCTCCTCCTCAGCTTCCACACCAGCTTCCTCTGTGGGCTCTGCCTTCTCCATCTCCTCCTTTTGTTCCTTGTTCTCCTCCTGCTCCCTGAAGGTGGCTCCTCCCAGAGCCCAGCCCAGCCTGGCACCTTGGGCCTCCCAACCACCTTCTTTTCAGACTACAGTCAGACCCCCAGCTCTCGCTCCCACCCAGATCTGCAGATGCCTCCATCTCTCTCTGTAGCCCGGATCTCTCTTTGAGATCTAGCTGGTGTATTGTTCAGTCTTCTTAGAAGACACCTCCTCCTGGCTGTCCACCAGGATTTCAGACTCATTCTGCCCCAAACTGAACTCCCAAATCTCAGACCCATCCCCATGGGCTATGTAGTAAGGTGCAGCCCCCCAGCCTCGCATTTGAGACCCTCCCAAGCACATCGCCTGTGCTCCCTCCACATTCCCTCTGAGGCTGCTGTCAGCCGCTATTGTTATTCTGCCCCCGCCATTGTCTGTCCTGCCCCCCTTTGCCCCCTCCACTCACTTACGTCACCTGTGTAGCTGCTGTGGGCACCCGAGCAGGCCAGCCTGCCAGGGCCCCCTTCCTCCTTCAGGATCCTGTGGGCTCCTCAAGCGTGGGGACGGTGCCCGGGTCAGCGCAGGTTGTCAGAGCCCAGCCCCGCTTGTCACCCCGGGGAGCTCGGCGGCTGTTTGTTGGCTGAAGCATGGAGAGGCCTGGAAAGCACGCGCACCAGTTAATTAAGCGGCGCTCCCCTCGGCAGAGCCAGGCAGGGGCGGGAGCTGAGGGCCCGGTAATGGAGTATTTAGAAGTTATAATTAACTTTTTACTGGCGCCCTAGCATAAAACGATATATAAGACAATATAAAAGGGGTCCGAGGATTTAGTTAAATAGAGCTAGGCCTTGTAGCAAGAAAACCCTTCATTACAGTCTGTGCGGGCGGAGGGGTGAGAAGGGAAGCGGAGAGCCGGCCGAGGCGGTTTCTTCGCTGCCTCGCTCGCCACGTGCTGGGGGCCCCGGGCCGCGGGGGGGGCCTGGCCACAGAAATGGGCTGCACTCATGCTGTCCCTTGGCCACTGTGACTCCATTCAGGAGCCGGCGGAATGGGCTCCAGGTGGGGGTGGGGGGCTTCGAGAAGGAGCTGGGGGGCCTCACCTCCCCACGCAGGAGCAGGAGGCTGCCCACAGGCACAGAAATTGTCATTATTTGTGGGAAGCAATTTTTTCAGATGCGGCTAGAGGCTGACCACCCTTCAGCTGCTTCTCTTCACCCCACAGGCGATGGCTTCCCACCTCCGGCTGCTTCCTTCCTCCTTCCTCGCTTCCTCTGCGGGAGGCCAACCTGATGTACACGGCCGGGGTGTTGGGGTATCGCTCTCCACCCCCCAGGGCCGTCCCCAGCAGCTTGTGCAAGTCCCTGCTCTCGTCTTACTCCTTCAATTTTTTTTGCCTCTGTCCTTCCCGCCTCCACACGCAAGGGGACACAGTCCTCTCGGTGTTCCTTATCTGTGTGCATGTTCTCAGGCCACACCTCACTGTCATCTCTTTATGCTCAGTGCTTGTCACACGGCTGTGGAATGGTCAGCGGTGGGCACCCCACGTTTTGTATCAGGCCCAGAGACAGTCCCTGGGCGGCCCCATCCCTGGCTTTCCAGGGCCCTCATCTTCCATGTCTGGTCCCTGCAGGACTGCTGGGGGCACGCTCCAGGGTGGGGCAGGACATCTTCTGGGCTTCCTTGGGCAGAGCCAGTCCACGCTCCTGCCCCATGCGGGCACGGGGCAGAGTGGAGGCGGGATGGAATTTTCCTGGGAATGGCCGCAGTACCTGGGGTGTAAGCAGCTCGGGCTGGGCGGGCAGGTCCGGTGTGACAGGCCGCACTGTGGCCTGTGGTCGGGACTCGCAGCCTCTTCACCAGAGCAGAGGACGGAGCCCGCGTCAGGGGTTCCTGGGGCCCACTCTGGCTCTGCCCCTCCGCAGCCCGGTGATCTCTCTTCTCCCCCACTGAGTGTCCACACCTGTAAGACGTGACATGTGGACCGTGTGCTAACTAAGCCCCTCCTAGTGCTCCTGCTGGGCCCCTCCTGGTCCACACCCCTCATGGCCTCAGGGCCTGGGCATGGGTTAGGGTAGTGTCCCCCTCTCTGGCCGGTATGTGACTGCTGGAGGACAGGGGAGGGGCCTACAGTCATCCCAGGCAACACGTATCTTGGGGTGAAGGGGTGCTCTGTTCACTGGCTTGAACGAAATGGCTCTGTTCACTGTCGGAGGTTTGGTGATGACCAATGCAGGTGTGGGCCCTGCCCGAGGGGCCCGAGGGTGAATGCAGAGTCTGGCAATTAACCATTAAACAAAGGCAATAGACAGGACCATTTGAGGTGATTGGATCAATGAATCAGTCAACGCACGGGGCTAGGTGCTTGTGCTGAGAGTGGGAGGTTTCTTGACATAGGTGGCCTAGATTCCCTCCGAGAGGGTCCTGAGCTGGGAAGGACACAGCCCTGAATTGCCTGGTGTGCAGCCGGAGGCCTGCAGGGTTGAGTCCAGTGGTGGCGGAGGCCAGGGAGGGAGGCCCAGGTCTGCTGACCGGCGGGGCCCAGCGGCTGGGGCGAGGATGTGGATTTTACTCTGAGTGTTAAAGAGGCCACTGGGGGTGTCAGCAGAGGAGTGGCATGGCCTGATTCAGTGTTTGGAAGGACCCCTTTGGCTGCTGGGTGGAGCATGGCTGCAGCAGACAGGGGAGGACGCCAGGCCACCAGGAGAGGCTGGTGCAGGCGCCAGTGAGAGCCGAGGGAAGCTGGGACTGGACCTGGAGGCGGCCAAGGGGACTGAGAGCAGTGCCGGGGTTCAGCCATAGTTTGGAGTGAAATGAACGGGACTTGCTGATGGGAGCTGTGGGGTGGAGGGGGAGGGCGGTTATTGATCTACAGAGCCCAGCAGGCCTGGCAGGGGGAGGGCATTCAACAAGTATTTGTTAAGGAAATGAGAAAAGCAAAGAAAAATTTTATGATGTGGTCACGTCAATCAAAATATCCAACCAAGGGGCCGGCCCGGTGGCGCAGCGGTTAAGTGTGCACGTTCTGCTTCGGCGGCCTGGGGTTTGCTGGCTCAGATCCCGGGTAAGGACATGGCATTGCTTGGCAAGCCGTGCTGTGGTAGGCATCCCACATATAAAGTAGAGGAAGATGGGCATGGATGTTAGCTCAGGGCCGGTCTTCCTCAGCAAAAAAGAGGAGGATTGGCAGCAGTTAGCTCAGGGCTAATCTTCCTCAAAAAAAAAAAAAAAAAATCCAACCAAGAGGTGATAGTCATCTTCACTAAATGTGTCCAGTAGACCCAAGATGGATGCCGGTTCCTTGGCTCATTCGTTGGATGCAATGGCCTGCTTCAGATGTTTTCAGAAACACGTTATTCTCACAAAGATTCAAGATTGAATCTTTCGTACAAAAGTTTCTTTGACTCTGGCCCTCGTGTCGTTTCTGGTACTCTGCTCAGAAGCTGGTTGTGTCCAGGGACCTTGGTTGTGGGTAGTCACAATGGCCAGCATGACTGATGAACAAGTGGTTGCCTAGAGAAAGCGAGAGTGATGCTCGGATAAAAAAAGGAATGTGGAGGACAGCAGAGGTTAGGTTCATGGGAAAAATTAATTTTCTATATCCTTCATCACAAAAAAGTCTTCACAAAGCCAAAGTGTGTTTTAGGGGCTAAAAGGGAGAAAATTAACTTCTAATAAAGATGAAAAAATCTAGAATTCCGAGTTGTAGTCAAAGCGATTTTGGCCAGCAGTAATTACAGTATTTTCACGGTAACGTATAAACCCCTTGAAAGGTGTGCTTACATGCTAATTATCTATTTACAACGAAATGGCTTTGAACATGAAATGAGACCAGTGGGGGTGTGTGTGTGTGTGTGTGTGTGTGTGTGTGTATTTCAAACATGTTTGCAGTGGTGTTTCTTTTTTTTTTTCTTAAAGACCATCGTCCTAAAAATCTGCCTTAAATTAAAAACAAAATTGTTTTTTATGTTTAAACAGGGTAGAGATGCATTTCTCTGGGAGCTTGGGGCCCCCTGAAAGTTCTTCTTTGGTTTTATTTTGTTATTTGTTTGGATGTTTTGCTTGCTTCTTTGTATCCCGCCTTACGCCAAAGGATTAGAGATGGTTTATAAAAACAAAAAGAATAGTCAAATGGTAGAGTGGTGATGATAAATTAAAAGCTAGGATTGAAAAACTCCAGGAAATCAGAGCAGCTCAGAGGGAGGGCCTAGAGTATCAGCACCAGGACTCTGTGGGCCCTGTGAGCTGGAAACTGGAGTCTGAGCTTCCTGGGGGCCAAAGGGAAAAAGGGATATTTATTTGGCATGTGGCTCTGATCACTGGGAAGAGGAAATGTGTCGGCCTTTCTCACTGGCCCATCCTCTGTGACGTGCTTGGGCTCCATCTCGTTCAGCTGTCAGTACGTTGAGGCTCAGCCCTGAGCCCCAGTCAATTTGGAGGACCTTGGTATAGATTTTCCTACTTGAGTATAACAATGCCTATTTGTTTAGTGTTTCCTAGTATGTAAAACACGTCCGTTTCTGTCATTCACTTTGTGCTGTCTCCCCGTCTCTGCCTTCTTTCAGATTGATTGAAGTTTCTTTTTTTCCCCTCTGCTGGTTTGGAAACTCTACATTCTTTTTCCATTTGTTTAGTGGTTATTCATAAAATTTTAATATGCATATCTGACTTAGTCTCAAATTAATCAGCACCTCCATTCTCCCCGAGGGTCCCTGGCATGCACCCACCTACTCCCGTCTTGCCGCTTCTTATGCATCTCTGCTGGCTGGTGTCTCACTTCTAGCTGGTTTTTGACCCTGCCCTGAAGTAGTCATCGTCATCTTGATTTGCTTTCTGGTTCCCATTCAATTCTTTACTCAGCGGATGTTTGCTGAGCACTTTTTACCTGCGGGCCATGATTCTGGGCACAGGGCATGCAGCAATGAACAAGCGGAAGACAGGCCACGGATGAACAGAGCTGTAGCGTGCGGGGCTCGGGATAAGGGGACAGGGCGGGACCCTCTGATGAGGAGACGTTGGAGCAGAGACCTGAGTGGAGAAGCCAGCTGTGCCCATGTTTGGGGAGGGCGTTCTGGGCAGAGGCAGCAGCTCTGAGTCAGGGGTATTGATGGCACATGTGAGGACCAGCAAGGAGGCACGTGGCTAGAGTGCCACAGAGGGCCCGAGGGGGCGAGTGGGAGAAGCAGAGGCGGGATGGGGGGTGGGAACCAAGTAGGGGAAGTTGAGTGGCTGCATGTACGAAGTGGCAATTGAAGGGGACTTTGCAATTTGGGCAGTGTTTGGACAAGTGAAGGGTGGGTGCAGGCCTTCCAGCTAGAAGGGGCAGGCTAACCAAGGGTCTGAGGCGCAAGCTCCTCCTTGCCATTGGTTTTCAATCATTCACTCATTCAACAAACATTTATTGATCACCTGCCTTGTTCCAGACTCTGTGCTGGATGCTGAGGATACAGGGGTCTGCAAAACTAGCCAGATTCCTCCTCAACAGACTTATAAACGAGGAAACACCGTGACATGATGGAGACAGAACAGGGTGAAATGGTAGCCTGTGATGAAGCGGGAGCCATCTGCGTTTAAGTCACAGCTCACCTGCCTCCCAGGGGACTGACCTGCCCTGGGTCTCAGGTTCCTCGTCCGTACTGTGGGGATGATGCGTTCCTCCCAGGCCGGTGGTTGTGTGGAGGAGAGACAATGTGTTGAAAACAGCATGAGCTCTGAGGTTTTGCTGAGTTTCCCCCCACGAGCCTCCTCTTCGCCCTGAAGCGCATATTCGCCCGTTGGCTCTCGTGTGAGGCGATGGAACCCTCGGCGGAAATTGTTGGTTGGTAGAGAAATAGCTGGTTGGTCATTCACGAGTTGGGGGAAGTAAGATTTTCTTTTCTTGTGCTTCTTTTCTTTTTTTTCTACAAACATGGAGAGATGTGTTTGGATATGAAATAAGCCTGTGGGTTTTTTAAAATGTCATTTTCATGCTGGACTTTATTCCAAAACAGGAATAATCGATAAGCCAGAAAATCCTGGCCAGCGCAGAATTGTGCACGCAAACTCCTGAAATGTTGGGAAGATTCCACCATTTCCCTGTCCACACCAGCTTCCCGCCCCTGCCTCCCATACCTGGACTCAGCATAGACTTTGTCAGAAGCTTCCTGACTGTTTTGGAGTTTGGGATCACCACTTAGAGGGGTGCGGAAACCGCCCTGTCCGGCTGTCCTTGTCTGTGCAGATCTGCCCCTTCTCGTGGGGTGTCTCCCCACCTGGTCTCTCAATCCTCACAGCCAGCCCTCTTCAGAGTTCAGGTGCATGAGAATCCCCTGGGTGTGTTGGGGGGTGTCTCATTAAAAGACAGATCCCAATTCAGCACGTCTGGGGTGGACCAGAGAGTCTGCATTTCCAACAGGTTCCCAGGCAACGAGTAGCAAGACCTTAGACCAGCACTATCTGAAAGAACTTTTTGAGATGATGGAGATGCTCTAGCCTGTGCTGTCTGATATGGTAGCCACTTACCTCTTATGGGTATTGCGCTCTTGAAATGTGACTAATGCGGCCAAGAAACTGAGTTTTGTATTTTATTCCATTGTAATTAATTTGAAATTAAATAGCCACAGTGGGTTAATGGCTGCTGTATGGGACAATGCAGCCAGACAACTCCTTATGGTGTCTGCTGTTACTGTCTTTACAGATGAAGAAACTGAGACAGGGAGATGAAGAGCTTGCCCAAGATCGTACAGCAAATAAAAGTGGAATCAGGATTCTAACCCAAGCTCTATGATCTTTTAAAAATTTTTATTATTTTTGTAGTACCGCAGGTGATGATTTTATGCGGGAACATCCTTTTGTGTATCCAGAAAATCCCAGCCCTTTCTAGTTAGCAAATTCCTCCTTTCCAGGATGATTTTGATATTCACGATCAGGAGTAACTTTATAGCAGCCGGGCCAACTAAACAAGGCCAGGCTTAAGTTGCTGACAAGATATGAGGGCTTCCCACATCCTCCATTTCATATGTGAAAAACATGTTTTGCTACAAAGCCTGGTATCCAAGTCGCACAGAGACTTCACGAGAATAATGACTTCCTCTGGACAGCACTTCACAATTTAAAGGTGCTTTCTTGTTGTCCACTTCTCCCTTGCAACAAGCAGCCTGGATCCTGAGTAATGTTGTCCCCACTTTACAGATAAGGAGATCGACACCTAGTGCAAGGCTGTGATTTCCGGGCTCTCAGATGTTACCTTCCCAGAGAGGCCTTCCCTGTCTGCCCTGGATCGATCAGCTCCCCCACCCCGATGCTCCCTGTCCCGCTCACCCAGTTTTATTTGTTCCATAGCTGTTATCCCCACCGGACCTGGTACTTATCTGTTTCTTCCTTTTTTGACAATATCTCACGAAGGTCGGCTTCTTGAAGGCAGGGATCTTGTCTGTCTCGTGCACCGCTGCATCTTCAGCACTACGGACAGCACCTGTAGGCACGCCATATTTATTTATTATTTATAAATTAAATTAAATTCCTGAAGTGAGAGAGGGGCCAGTGGAAAGGATGCAGACTTGGGAGCAGTTGGACCCCGTCTCCAGCCCTGCCTGGCCACATGCCTGCTGGGCAGCCTTGAGAAATTCAACACCCTCTTGTGTCTCAGTGTATCATTTACAAAGTGGGGGTAACACACTTTCTCTGTGGAGCTGTTTGAGGATTGAATGACACTGTGGTTGGGACCCTGTTTAAGATACCTCGGGTTTGGATCCTGGCTCCATTCTTCCCAGCCATTGGGCCTTGGGCATGTTATGTCTTCTCTCTGAGCCTCAGTTTTCTCATCTGTAAAAGGGGGCTGATACTGGAAGGGCTCAGCGAGCCAGGGGGTGATCTGGGCTCAGCAGAGGGCCTGGCATGGGATCAGCACACAATCAATGCAGCCTTGTTTTCGTTGTGGTCATTCTATGGGTGCGGTGCAGTGCCCCAGCGCAGAGCCGGTGCTCAGCGGATGGCAGCTTTAATTCCTATTATTAGTATCTTCCAAGGGTGCCTTCCTCTTTTTTTAATCAGATATTTAAAAGTTAAGACTTAGTTCTTTGAAATTTGTGTTAAAGAAACGAGATTTAAAAAAGCGTATAGGTTTGTTTCTTTGATTTCTCTTAAGAAGAAGAAGGATTTCACACCTTTCGGAGTGTGCACAATGCAAATGAAGATCTGAGAGCTCGCGGAAGGCCGTTTGGAGCTAATTCTGGGCTGGTTTGACAGCCACGACACTGACGGGGAAGCATTGAGCTGACAAAGTGGGGCTTTCTTTGATAGCGTCCCAACCTTTCAAAACAGTCACTGCCCAGACTAACATTTGTCATATTGGTGTTTGAAAGAACTTTTTTGTTCATTGCTCCAACTGTGCCCCCTCCTGCCTTGGCCCCCTTCGTTGGCTCCCTGCTGTGTCCTGGGTGAAGCCCAGACCTTTGCCTGGCAGTCAAGGCCCCTCAGGTGTGACCCCAACTGTCCCTCCCAGGCCTGTGTCTGCTTGCCTGCTCACTGGCCTGGGCTTCTAGGCAGTTGCCAAATACCTTGCAGGTGGATTTTCCCACCTCTGTGCCTTTGTGCGTGGGGGGTGCTCTTCCTGGATGCCCTTCCCTGCCTTGCCTGCCTGGGGTGCTGCTATTCAGCCATGACACCTATGTCTATGGTGATCCTCTTTTTCAATTTTATTGAGGTCATAATAGTTTGTAACAGTGTGGAATTTTGTTGTACTTTATTATTTGTCAGTCACCATATACATGTGCCCCGTTACCCCTTATGCCCCACACCCCAGCCCCCTTCCCCTCTGCTAACCGCCAATCTGTTCTCTTTGTCCATGTGTTTGTTTATATGGTGATCCTCTTTTATCCACTTTTTTGGAGTCCCTCCCTTACTCCTGGTCAGATAAAGGAGAACTCACTGCTGT
Organism: Equus przewalskii; assembly: GCF_037783145.1. Lineage (NCBI taxonomy): Eukaryota > Metazoa > Chordata > Mammalia > Perissodactyla > Equidae > Equus > Equus przewalskii. Next base: position 40,416,250 of record NC_091859.1, read on the forward strand.
TTATGATTCCCTGTGACTCAGAACCACTCCAACTACAGATCCCAAATTGCTTGCGTGTGTCTTTCTCACACTAGACAGCAGAGAAGGGGCCGTGTTGAGACCTCTCTGTTTCAGCTCCCGGCACAGGGCCCAGCGCTTATTAGGGCTGAGGGAAATGACTGTGGAATGAATAAACAGAGGGGGCAAGATGATTTCACTTTAGTGTATCTTAACATCCCAAATGTTTATTTAGCTTTAAAACACTTGGTTTTACTAAGAAAAGTCTTAAAAATAAGAACCTTTAGTTTTAATCATTTTCAAATACTTATTTCAGCTGCTACTGCAAAGAACATTGCTTAGGGCCAATTTCCCCCTTTTTAGATGGATTGTCTGTAGCCAGAAGGCACCTGCGAAACCTTTTGAGAAAATGTTTGTTCAGTAACATGAGGGCCAAGTGTCTGGCCTTGTAGTCATGCCTTTCATCCAGTGCTGTCAAAGCCCGGGTGAAATCATGCTGGAATTTTCTAGTAAGGTGGGAGCAGGTGTAGGCTTCCTGGCCTGAGGCTTCTCAGGTAGGACTTTTTGATGAAGGAGGGTGAGGGGGCCAAGACTCTAGATGGCCACCTAGTCCCTGTTCACCTCTAAACCTCAATGACTTCTAAAACTCTAGAATTGTTTGCTTCCAAGATTAGAATGATTGGCGTCTGGGGTTCTAAGATTCTGAAAATAGCATTTCTCGGACTCTAAAAGCCCCAAGAACCTACCGTTCTACCTGCTCACGCTTCTAGTTGTCGAGGATTCAGGTCCTCAGTTCTCTTCTTCTAAGGTTCTGTTTTAAAAAAATTGTGGTTAAATATACGTAACGATTACCATTTTAACCTTTTCACGCATACAGTTCACTGGCATTAAGTACATTCACACGGTGCGACCGTTGCCACCATCCGTCTCCAGAACTCTTTGCATCTTGCAAAACTGAAACTCCGTACCTATCGAACACCAACTCCTCGTTCTCCCCCCAGCCCCTGGCAACCACCATTCTACTTTTGGTCTATAAATTTGACTACTCTAGGGACCTCATATAAGTATTTGTTCTTTTGTGACTGGCTTATTTCACTTAGCATAATGTCCTCAAGGTTCATCCATGTTGTAGCATGTGTCAGAATTTGCTTCCTTTTTAAGGCTGAATTCTATTCCATTGTATAGACAGACCACATTGTGTTTATCCACTCATCCGTTGATGGCCACTTGAGTTGCGTCCACCTTTTGGCTCTTTCGAATGATGGTGCTATGAATGTGAGTGTACAAATACGTGTTTGAGTCCCTGCTTTCAGTTCTTCAGGGTATATATCCAGAAGTGGGATTGCGGGGTCATGTGCTAGTTCTATTTTTAATATTCTGAGGAATTGCCATACTGTTTTCCACCGTGGCTGTACCATTTTACGTTCCCACCGACAGTGCACAAGGGTTCCCATTTCTCCACATCCTCATCAACACTTGTTATTTTCTGGTTTTTTGATAGTAACTCTTCTAATGAGGTGGTATCTTGTTGTGTTTTGATTTGCATTTCCCTAATGATGAGTGATGTTGACCACCTTCATGTGCTTATTGGCCATTTGTATATCTTCTTTGAAGAAATGTCTATTCAAGTCCTTTGCCCATTTTTTAATTGGGTGTTTTGTCTTTTTGCTGTTAAATTGCAGACTTCTTTCTATATTCTGGGTGTTAACCCCTTAGGACAAATAGTTGCAAATATCTTTTCACATCCTGTGAGTTGCCTTTCACGCTATTGCTGATGTCCTTTGACGTACAGAAGTTTTTAATTTTGATATGCTTTTTCTTTCGTTGCTTGTGCCTTTTGGTGTCATATCCAAGAAATCATTGCCAAATGCAGTGTCATGAAGCTTTCCCCACATGTTTTCTCCTAAGAGTTTTATAGTTTTAGCTCTTGCCTTTAGGTCTTTGTTCCATTTTGAGTTAATTTTCATGTATGGTTTTAGGTAAGGGTCCAACTTCATTCTTTGGCATATGGATGTCCACTTTTCCCACCACCATTTGGCTTTGTTTCTGAGCTCTCTGTTCTACTCCATTGATCTGTGTGTCTGTCTTCGTGCCAGTACCACACTGTTTTCATTCCTGTAGTCAGTTTGGAAATCAGGAAGTGTGCGACCTTCAATTTTGTTTTTCTTTTTCAAGACTATTTTGGCTATTCAGGGTCCCTTGAGATTCCATATTAATTCTAGGATGGATTTCCTGTTTCTGAAAGAAACGTCATTGGGATTTTGGGAGGAATTCCATGGAATCTGTAGATTGTTTTGGGTAATATTGACATCCTAACAATATGAGGTCTTGCAGTCCGTGAACACAGGGTGTCTTTCCATTTATTGGTGTCTTTAATCTTTTCAGCAAATGTTTTGTTGTTTTCAATATACAGATCTTTCACCTCCTTGGTCGAGTTTATTCCTTAGTATTTTATTCTTTTTAACGCTATTGCAAATGAGAGTATTTTCTTAAGATCCTTTTCAGGTAGTTTATTGTTAGCGTGTAGCAACTCAACTCATTGTTTTGCTCATTGTTTTTGTATCCTGCACCTTTGCCAAATGCGTTTAATTTGTTCTCACATCTGTATTGCTTTTTAAAATGGCCTTTAAAGGCTTGTTCACAGTGGCCATGAGATCTTCTCCAAAATATTGTGTTGTTTAAAATAAAGTCATTGAGAGCTCCTCGTAACAGAGGAGACTTTGTAAGGACTCAAGTACATGACAACATTCTTTTTCTTTTTTTTGAGGAATGTTTAATGCAAAAACTCTGGCATACGTACTATGTCTTGGTGGTTGTGACAGGGCGAGAAATCATGGGCTTCAGCTACAGATGGGGGTTCAGATTCCCCCTTTTCTGCCTCTCAGTGGTGTGGTTATTAACCTCACTGAGCTCCAACTTCTTCGTCTGCCGTACACCGCCTGTTTGGTGGGACTATTGTAAGGTTAGAGATAGAGCATGAGGGAGCCCATCTCAGACTCTCAACAGGTGACACCTGTGATGTCATGAAGGGCTGCCTGACCTGCCCAGGTGAGGAGCTGCTTGCCCAAATCACCTGCCTTCAAATCTGGTTGGCAGAGTATGCCAGCACTTAGACCCCCAGGACCTCAGAGGAATCAGCCAGTCCGGGCTTTCTGCCTGTTCTGTCTTTCCATCGCTCTTACAGTGACCCAGTTGGATTTGGTTCTCGGTTTTGAGCAACAGGCGGGGCAAGTGAGAGGTCAAGTGGCCCTGGACAGAGTCAGGAAGTGGACGAGCTGGCTTCCCCAGGCCTTCTTTTTATTTCATGAAAATTTTGTTTGCGTTAAGGCAATCCACGTACACACTAAGTCACAACATGCTACAAGGCTTCTGAGGAAGCCAGCAGTCCCCCCACTCCCTCCCCGGTCCTGATTCCCATTCCCAGGGAAACTCTCATTGTTGATGCTCTTATTTCCACGATGTCTCTAAGGAACAACCTTGTGTTGCTATTTTTTGATTTCTCCACTTTAGATTTTACTTGTTAATTTCTTACAATGAAAAATGAAGATGCAGAGCCCTGGACCCTCCACCGTATGCGCACATCTCTCCTCCTATCCCTTTCGATAGCCCTAGCACGGTTTTTGGTTAAATATTCATTCTACAGCGTACTCTTTTTCCTAAAGTAGTTAATTGTTTTGTTTGTTTGCTTGTTTTTCTATGTACCCGTTCTGGTTCATCCTCAAGTCTCCTGCAGAGCTTTAAATGCCCCTCAGCAGTGTGGTGAGCCATGCCAGGCCATCTGTGGCTGATTTTTCTCGTACCTCCTGGAGCCTCTGACCCCTGCCCCGTCTGGACTGGTTGACCTCCAGGCCTGCATTCAGTTGTCATCCTGGGACCTCCCTTCACCATCTTCTCCCTTTGCCTCTCTCCTGTCTTGGAGCCCCTGGTTCTGGAATCCCATGGCTTCCTTTTTCTTGGTTTACTCCCTCATTTTGGTGGAACACACCCTGTGGTATCTTTCTGAGAAAGAATGCACTAGAGATAAACCTTTGGCAAAGTTCCATGTCAGAAAAAGTCTTTATTCTGTCCTCAGTCTTAACTGATAGTTTGTCTGGGTATAGAATTTTGGGTTGCAAATCATTTTCCCTCAGAATTTGGAAGGAATTGCTCCATTTTCTTTTAGCGTCCAGTATCAGGATGGAAAATTCCACTGTTGTTCAGATAGCTCATCCTTTGTGTATGACCTGCTGTCTTTCTGGACAGCACGCCTCAGGTCTGGCTTTCATTTCCTTCATTGTTGTGGGCATTCAGGTAACCCTTTTACTGGAGCAAATGCTGTCCTTTAATCCTGGGACTTTCTCTCATATAGTTTTTTTCAAAATTTTCTTCTCTTTTTTCTCTGACTTTTTTTCCTGTGACTTGTGGTTCTCAGATGTTGAACCTCTGCTTTTGTATCTTTCCTTGCCTGCTGCCTACCCCATGGTCTTTTTGCTTTAGTCTGTGGGAGGTCTTCTCCACTCCATCTTCCTGCTCTTTAACCAAATTTCTAAAATTCTGCCATGTTTTAATTTCTTTTGTTAAGAGCCCTCTGCTAGAATTTCTTGGGTGCAATATCTTCTATTATCTCACCAAAGGTGTTAATTATATATTAATTTTTTTCCCTGCGTCAGCCCCATTTCCTCTGATTTCCTTTCTTTTCCTTCTTTTGACCTCTGATACTGTTTTCAGCTGAGAGGTTTTTCTCAGAGGTCTGATGATCCTGTATGTTTGTGCGTAAGAACTGGACATCTGGAAGCCATTGGTAGCTGTGTGTGTGTGTGTGTGTGTGTGTGGGCAGGGGCAGGGATGGGAGTGTGTGTGTATGTGTGTATGTGTGTTGGCAGGGGCGGGGGTGGGAGACGTACTGTGACGAGGACCTGGCCATCTCTTTGGGGAGCCCCCATAGCGATATCTGTCTGTTTTCCCTCCTGGACCTGTCTTTCTCCGCAGAGAGGAGGTCCCAGTTTCTGAGTCTGGCTTCAGGATTTTTGAGCTGAGAGAGGAAGGGGCTTGGGTCTCCAGAGTCACTGTCTCTGTGCTTTCACTTTATCCTCCTGCTGTTCAGCCCCCGGCCTCACCGGGCATTCTCCCTCTGGCCTGATGGTCCCTAAACAGGGCTCTGGGGAGCCTTTATTTTCCCTCGAGAGTAGTACCCCGTGCTGCGCAGACTGGGGGGTGAAGAGCATGGTGATGGGTATGATGGGGGTGGAGCTGGGCCTACCTGCTCCTATAGGTCATAGGTCAGACCACCCGCCTGGGCCTGGGTCCCCAAGCTACCTGGGGCTCTGGCCACAGCTCGCTTTGCTTCTTTTGGCTCCCCGCTCCCCTAACCCCCTCCCAGGACTTTGGTTTCAGTTGCCTCTGCTCAGCTAAGCCAGTCCACTCATCTGTCTCCTTCCTGTGTCCCAACCTCTGTCCTTGGACACTTACCCCTTTTTATTCCTTACTGTCGATTTCATGGGATGTCAGCAGCAATCAGACAAACCCGGGCATTCAAAATGCCTCGTCCTGCGTAAGCACCCTTTTGGTCTTGCTGTCTGACCCTATTGACCCCCACCTTGGGGTACCTTCACCCTGGCACCACCTGGAGGGTCTCAGAAGGCTGAAAGGGCTCTCAGAGGTCAGGACCTCCAGGTCACCTCCTCATGGAACAGATGGGGAAACTGAGGCCCGAGGAGGGGAAGGCAGAGCAGAGGCTGAACTCGGGCCTCCTGACCTCCAGTCCAGGGCTCTTGCTGCAGCCTCACGTGCCAGCCCTGCGCCCTGGGCCTTGTGCCCGTAGACTCTTGACATCTGCTGGGTGAGTGAAAGCCTTCCAGAACGTTCTGTTACCGACTGCCCGGGAGACCTTTGGTGAGTCATTGGCCTCTCTGACCCTCGTCTTCTGTCCTAAGTGGGTGATAAACCCTGTGGATTCAATGAATGTGTGTGAACAACTACACTGTACCCAGCCCTGTGCTGGGTCGAAGAGGATTCGAGCGGGTCCCCATCCGGAAGGAACGCCCAGGCTGGTGGGGAAGGAGATGACCAGCCGACAGCAAGAGCACAGGCCACGCAGGGCTGGGAGCCCCGAGTGTTGGGGAGCATCTGTCCCCCTGCTAGGTCTGGGGAAAGAGGATGCTCATGGAAGTCCTCTGGAGCCACCTGATGAAGGTGCGATGAACTGGAGTTGCCTCAGAAAGAAGGGCAGGAAGGGGGTCCCAGGCAGGTGGAACAGCATGAGCGGATGTCAGGAGGCCTTAACAGCCCAGAGGGGTGCATGGTCGTGGCGGGTGGTGAGAGGGGAGGTGGGCACCAACGGGGCCTGGCCTGGAGGGGGCGCCGTGGCCCCCAAGTTCTGGATGTGCGTTCCGTCCATGGTTACCAGCCTGGCTCCTCTTCGGGGCCACCGAGAGCTTCGAGGAACGTCTGTGGGCATGTTTGTCTGCCAGGCTGAGACTTCCTGGGAGGCTCCCACGGAATCCTTCTGGCTCCCGGCAGCCTTATTTGGGAGGAAGAGCGCAGACACCTTCCGGCCGTCCCTTTCAGCCTGAAATAAGCATTTAGGGATGATTAGGACTGAATGTTCCTGTTTTTAAAACATTTCCCAAGAAAAACAAATGTTTGAAAGTTAAACATTTTGGCTATTAGGATGGAACAGAAGAAAAATTGCATTTGCCTTGTAAATATGGGCACCGATGTTGAGCTGTGAATCCAGAACTTCCCACGCGGGACCCGCGCGGCCGGGCGAGGCTGGGCGGCGGGCAGCCTGCAGCTCCGTGGAGGGTCTGCTGCCCCAGGACTTGTCTGTCCCACACCCAGCAGGCGGCCTGGACGCCGATGAGCTGCTGTGTGACCTCAGGCAGGTGACCTGACTTTCCTACGCCTCTTTTCTCATCTCCGTCTTCCCAGCGAGCGTCTCTGGACTGCACAGCAGACACAGCATCGAATCCTGCTGGTGGCTGGAAAGGCACGCTGGTGGCTGCCGTCCAGGTTGTGTTATGATGCCTTCAACTTTCTGTGCTCTGATGCTGTGACCTCTTGGGGGCTTGCTGACCCTGCAGGGACTGCCCGCCCCCGCCTCCCCACCCCCGCGGTTAACCGAGTCTAGAGATGGTAAAGCACTCACCTTTCATGTGCAAACCGACCCATCCAGAGCCCCCTCCTGTGCAGGGCTCTCAACTCCTTCCACTGTCTCCCTGCCCTCGTCACCCCAGGGCCAGGGAGCAGACAACCAGGGACAGCCCCCGGGCCCCGGAGCCCACCTGAATGACACACACTGCCCGGGCCTAAGCCTGCTTACCTAGCCTGGCTGTCCGTTCCTTAGAAACAACACAAACAAGGGCTCCTGTCTGGGTTTCCCTTCACGCCCTCTGCCTCCTGACCACCCTGGCTCCCCATGTGGCCTCGTGGGCCTCCTGTTTCTGGGAATCTGTGCACGTGAACTTCCTCCTCGTGATGTCATGTCCGTGTCTGCATGTCTTACCACGCCTGATTTGAACAAATCCCAGTGCAGGTACAAGGTGTGTCTTCTCTGGTCTGATGCTTGCATGGACCTGTGAAACACCCCATGCATTCTTCTTTCATGGACAAGGACGCTGAGGCTTGGAGAAGTGAGGGTTTTCACTCCAGGCCAGGCAGCCTTGAGCGGGTAGAGCTGGGATTCTGGCTTTCAGGCTCCACGGTGCACACCCCTAACCACTTGGCTACACGGCCTCTCTGTGAGGTGGAGTGAACTGCCCTTGCTTTTAGGGGCATCTAGAAGCATCGCATGCAAATTGCGTATCATAGTGCCTGGCATGGGGCATTGCTCACGCCAGGGCAGCAGAATCCAAATCCTGCAGGCCCAGCCCGTGGGCCGTGTCCCCGTGACTTGGCTCTGGCTGTTGGCCTGGGCAGGCTACTCCCTCCCTCCTTGCATCTCCCGCCACCTCTGTACTCGCTTGGCGGTGTGACTCCACTGCTGGCATTTGTGTGCCCGAGCTGCCCGAGACCCAGCGGTGGCTTGAAGGGGAGTGGCGGAGCCTCCTCCATTCCAGCATTGTCCCAGACCGTGCGCCATACCAAGAAGTCTGCCGACGTGCCCCTCCTAGACACCAGCAAGTGTTTAAACACGGAGCTGTCAAGACGCCCTGCAAATGCAATCAGAGACGGCCCTGCCGGCTCCTTCTTCCAACCCCCTCTGCCGCGTTCGCGGGGCGGGAATGGGCGGAAGGAGCCGTGAGTGGGTATTTTCCTGATTGCCACTGCGTTTAGAGAGCACTGAAGCTCTGCGGGCTCGGTCTGCCATGCAGGGATGGCAGATTATGGAGACGCCTGCACATGTCTTGTTGAATTTAACAGATTATGCAGTTCCGAGGTGGCGCTTTCTGTTAAATGGGATGGTTGAGTGTTCGCGGTAAAGATCATAACCTTTTGGAGGCAGATTCATCTTGGAAGCACGAGTGGCAGGAATTTCCGTTTCCGTCCCTCTTTGTGCCCCGAACACTGTGTCCACATGCTGCCGTATGGGATCTAACTGTGGACGTGTCTGCTTGGACATAGATGGCAGATGCAAAGTGAGAACAATGTGGTCGTCCTCAAGTGCTCTGCTGGCTACTACCTAATGCTCTTTTTACCACCAAGATCCATGGCCAGCAAATGCCAGCATCTCAAATAATCTGGCTGAGAGGAAGGGAAGCACGTTGGGAAGACGGCCTGAACGTTATCACAGGATGCGCGTGCGTGGCAGTGCCCTCCAGTTCGGAAAAGCAGGCGGAGGCAGGCTGGGTTCCGTGAGGACTTGGTGCTTCTCAGAGATCCGGAGATTTGAGATTAGGAAATCCTGGCCCACCCAGTGAGGCCCACCTGGCCCAGGATCTAACCTGTCCCTAACTTCTGCACCACTTTTCCCGAATGTCCTCATATCTTTCCAGTCCCAGCTCGTCGGGCATGTCCTCCCAGAGGCTGACTGGCCACTGTTCGGCCCTCCCGTGGCGGGAGGCCGGGGCTCTGGTGCCGGTTCTCCACGGTCTCGCTCTGTGGCCTCAGGCAGGTCCCTTTCCCTCTCTGAGCTCCAGTTTCCTTCTCTGTCCAATGAATGGTGTGGATTGGAAGCTCTTGCTGTCACTTCTGGTGCTGACCTCATGACTGAGTCTTGTTCATCAGTGTGTCCCCTGCGGTGCCTTGTCCAGGGTCTGGAGCACAGTGTGGGCTCAGCCGGCCAGGGCAGGGGATTTACAGCAGGCCCAGCTTCAGGGAAGAAGTCGCGTTCCCGGCTTGCTGTGCTTTGGGGATAGGCCGACTGTATTCTTTGCTTCCGTTGGGCTGGTGAGGGGAGGTGGGTGAGAAAAGGCCTTTGGACCATCTGTCCCCTCTTGAGCCTCACGCTCTGGCACAGCTGCCCAGACCCCGGCCTGGAGAACACCCCCTCTCCCGGGTGCAGTCACCTCTGGTACCTCATCAGGGCAGGTGCTCCTGTCCGGGCTCGCGAGGCTCCGCTGCAAGTCGGCCGTCTTCTCTGCTGCTGGGAAGGACAGCAGAGGCAAAGGGAACAACAGACATTTCCTCTGTGCCGGCTGCGGGCAGAAGGGTTTGTGTTCATCTCCTCTTTTTGGCCCACAAAGCCCCTGCAAATCCATCAGTCACTGAGTTCCCCAAACACTGCCTCGTTCCCTGCCCGGATGCAGGAGGGGAAGCTGGAGCTAAGCAAGAACACCTGCAAGGACTGGTTGTCGGGTGTTTTATCCACAGGCAGGTTGCCAAGTGCTGCAGGATGATGTGAGCGCCTGAAGGCTAATGCAGCCTCAGGCTGTGACAACAGAGGTAGCAGCCCTAGAACAGAGGAGGGGACTTTTCCACCCCACTCTGAGAGTCAAGCCATACCAGAGCTTAAGTTCTGGCTCCCCCCCAACCCCCACCTGAGAGCAGTCCAATTGGAAAAGATTCAGAGATGGACAGTAAGGATTATGGGTGAGGGAGGTGGCTCTGAAAAACATGTCCTGCCAGGACAGTTGGAGGAAAAGTTCAGAGGGAAGGGCAGGATCCAGGGAGACAGAGGGCAGGTGGGGTGAGAGAGACAGAGCTCTCTCAGGGTGGGCTGATTGGTTTATAAATGCATTCATCTCTCTCTATATATCCATCTGTCCAGCATCTATCCATCTCTGCCCATCTGTCCACTCATCCATCCATCCATCCATCTCTGTCCATACATCCATCCATGTCCATCCATCCATCTCTCTCCATCCATCCAGCATCTATCCATCTCTGTCCATCCATCCATCCATCCATCCATCTCTGTCCATCCATCCATCCATGTCCATCCGTCCATCTCTCTCCATCCATCCATCTATCCATCCATCTCTGCCCATCTGTCCATCTCTCCATCCATCCATCCATCCATCCATCCATCCCTGTCCATCCATCCATCCATCTCTGTCCATCCATCCATCTGACCATCCATCTGTCCATCCATCCATCTGTCTATGTCCATTCATCTCTGTCCATCCATCCATCCATCTGTCCATCTACCCACCCACCGAGAGGCAGTGTAGCAAGATGGTTTGGAGTGTCAGTTCAGGATGAGTTTGATGAGGCCAAACCACAAAGACTATCAAACATCCGTGGCCCCCTACAGTTGTTGAGCACTTTATTATTGATTTGTGCAACCTTAGGCAGCCTCTCTGAGCCTCAGTTTTCCTAGATATAAGATGGGGATAGTAATCCTTAGGTGTCTGTGAAGGTTATACACAGCTGGAGAGTTGCCAAGTCCAAGTCGCCACCCAGACAGACGTGCTTGTGGCTGGACCTCCGGCTCAGAAAGGCACGGTGCTGGACAGTTTCGAGCCCCCTGCTTCCAAGCCATGTGGCAGCCACCCTACAGGGAGATACCAGACAATATTTGAGAGTCTCATGCCAGTATGTTGTGACTCCTGCCCCCACCTGGCTTTACGTACAGGAGCTGGTCCTTGTCCCCCCTCCACCCCTCCCTGGGGGTGAAGAAGCCTCAGTTATCCTCTGATCCACCTGGGAGGAGCAGGGAGAGCCGACAGCTTCCTGCTCGCTCTTCAGTCCCTGGTAGTCGGGAGCTGTGGAGATAAATGAAACTATGCAGTTGGAGTAATTTGCTAATTTGCTTAAGTAACACCCCCAGTCAGAGACATGACATAAACACATCAGTGCCGCTCCGGCTCCCCAAGCCGGGATGGCGCTCGGCGTGGGATGGATGGGTGACGTGGAGTGGAAACGTGGAGAGTCAGAGCTTGAAGGCAGTCGGCAGTGGCTGCCCCTCCCACCCCCCTGCGGTGTGGCCAGGGGCGCCGTGAGGGATCCGAGCTGGCTCTGGTCCGGTGGACTTGAAGGAGTCTGAGCTGCTGGTCAAGAGGCGTGGCATCAGCTGGACCAATGTCCAGCGTTGCCTACCCGCTCTCCTGCTGTGGGACCTGGCGGTGTGCTGACCCCGGAGCCTCATTTTGCTCAGCTATAGGGCGGAGATAACGCAGCCTACCTCGGAGGGTTCCGTGGGGATCCAGTGGCTGGCCTGCTGAGGGGGTCCAGGAAAGGCCGTCTTCGCTCTCTGTCCTCCACGACCCTCCCTCAGCCATGCAGGCCCAGGCAGACCTCTCCCCTCCCTCCCAGTGGCCTGAGCGTTGCCATAGGAGGCTGCTCTGCACCGTGTCACTGTGTCACTGTGTGGTGCTGCCGGGGGCTTCATTTGCCAGACGTCTGCTGGGACCTGCTGGGGCTGGAGGTGGGTGAAGCCCAGATGTCTAGCCCCTGCTGCTGCAGGGGAACAAGCAGACTGCTCAGCACCCCGGGTCAGGCCCAGCTGGGTGGGCTGTGATGAAAAATAGGTGGGTGGGCGAGGTGGGGAGGCGGGAGGGACTTGGAGAGGTGATGCTCCCCGCCTGATGGGCAGCACTGAGGGGCAGGGGACAGTTCTGTTCCCTTCATGTCTCCCAAAACTGTGGCACAGGCGCCAAACCCAAACGCCTGCCGAGAGTGAGCGGTACCTTAGAATGAGTGAAGTGGGCTGTGGGTGAGTCATGGGGACAGGTGGGGACTGGGGTGGACGGACGTCTTCATCCTAAGAGAGGTGCAGGTATGCAGCACTTCTTGACTGGGCCAGGATTGCGGGGTTTTAAAATTGATTGCTTTATTTTTAGAAAACAGGAAAGAATGACATTTTATTGCAAATTTCTCAAATTTTTCATGTTGGCAACAAATTCAAATTAAAAAAAAAAAACCACAAAAAAGTTATGCCAAACAAAATATGTCTGTGGGCAGGTCTGGCCTGCTGGCTTCTAGTTTGCAACTCTGGCCAGGGAAGCTGACATCTTTTGAAAATCAGACGTCTTTGTGCATTTCTGTTCATTATCGCCAGTAACCCCAGGACAGTCTTGTGAAGCAGGCGATATTCTTCCCATTTTGCAGGTGAGGAAACCAAGGCACAAGGAGGTTGTCACACAGCTGGTTAGCAGCAGAGCCAGGTGTGCCACCCAGGCTGTCAGCGCCCAGAGCCCACGCCTGTCATGGTCCCCTGGCCTCCCAGAGTTGATAAACACCAGGGAAGAGACAACAGCGTTTTCTCAAACCTGTAAAGTAGTCTGGGTGGCTGGTGAGGCAGCGATGAGCAGATTATGATTTTCTGCCTGTTTTGCAGAAAACTTCCCCCTTGCTGCCGGGCTCCCCTGTCCTCTACGGCCAGGCTGGGGATCAGGGGGTCCTGCAACAGCCCTTTGCTGCAGCCCTGGAGATGCGACCAGACAGAATGTGCGGGTCCCAACTGTGGGGGGCAGTGGGGGAAGAACGTTTCTAACTGGGTTCTGGACTCTTCTGTTTCACTGCCATCAGAATACAATTGTACTTGCGGTTACGGTACACAGAACTTGATTATATGGCGCGCCCATGGAACTCGCCCGCCCCTTCCTGGAGCTTCTATAGGGCCGGGAAACACGCTTTGTCCTAGAACGCTCATGGGGAGCCGGGGCTGACGGCACGTCTGTCGCATCAGATCCGAGATCGTGGGCATCAGTCCCTAGTTAGGCAGACGGTCCGCAGATTCGGAGGCAGAGGCGTTCCTGGAACTGGGCTCCTGATGGAGCGCTTGCACGCAGAGGAGAGAGTTTTGGCTCCTGGTCAAGGGGGGGATGGCTCTGTGTTCCTGGACTGTTACGTCACCCTGGGGAGCCAGTCACGGACGGGGCCCGGTGGACCTGGGGGCCAGAGAAGGTCTTTCATCCCCAGGAAGGGGCTGTCCCCAGAAACGCCCCCCTTGATCACTGGGGAAACTGAGGCTCAGAGGGGTTGAGCGACTTGCTCAGAGGAGAGGTGATGGAGCTGGGGTCAGCTGGCACTTTGTCCCATGTGGGGTCTCGTGGGGGTTGTGGTCACCCAGGAACGGAGAAGATGCCCTGTGCCGTGTGGCTCTCTGCCGTCTCAGGCAGCCTCTCTCTTCCCCGCCCAGGAGCCGGGAGGTCGAGGACCCAGGAGGATTTCTGTTCACATCCTCCCGGGGCCCCAGGATGGGGGGCCAGAGCCGGAAGCCTGGCCGAGACCCTCGGTGCATCAGGACGGGGCTCTGCATCCTAGCCTTGTCCAGGGCACTTTCCGGGCTCTCCCTGAGCAGGTGGAAAGTTCCGGGTCACACAGGACTGGCTCAGAATCCAGCTCTGCCACCTCGAGGCCAGGCGTCCCCCGGCACGTCACACCCCTGCTTCCTGAGCCTGTTTCCACGTCTGCAGGATGGAGGTGATGAGCGCTAGCTGAGCATCTGGCGCGTAGGGCTCATGTGTGCACAGTCTAGGGACCTTCTGGGGTCATGCTGACTAGTCGTCTATGCTGCAGAATTCAGCACAGGAGAAGTGACCTTCTTGCTGAAACACCCAGGATGGAGTTTAGTCTCTCTAGTACCGGCTCCTTCAAAAACCAGAGTGAGTCATTTGGAAGTTCCGTTCAGGGGCCGTGGTTGCTTCTCTGTGAAATGGCTGTGGAATGTCACCATTCTCCTGCCTGACACCCGGTCCCCCCGAGGCCCCGTGCTGGGCTGGCGCCCTCACACGCCCCTTGGTGCTTCCTGCCCCCCGGGGCCATCCCCACCTGGAGGGGTCGGGGGAAAGTCTTGGGCCTCCAGGTTCACCTTCAAGATTTCATTTTTTATCCAAATCAGGGCTGACAGGTACCATCACGGCTCTTTCTCCAGGCAGGGGGAGCCCGGCAGCTCAGGCTGGTGGGAGGTGGGGAGTCAGGGGGCTGAGCCTGGGGTCAGGCAGGGCAGGTGGCGGTTGACAGAGGCTGAGGGGCTGTGGTGCCTTGGGTGGCTGTCCTGGAACCCAGCCCGCGGCCAGGTCACCGGGGCAGCGGCACACACATGCTCGGGGCGTCTGCAAGGTAGGGCCCCAGAGAAAGAAGGGGAGGAGGAGCCTGTGCAGGAACGGCACAGAGCAAAGCTGGAATGGCACTGGTGTTAATCCAGTGTGTGGTCTGCATAGACGGTTCTGTTTGATCCCACATAGACTTTGTTTGACTTTGAATTCCATGGCAGTGGAGGGGGGAGGGGGCACTGCAATTTTTCCCCAAGCACAGGGTCTGCAAAGCTTTGGCCTGGGCTCTGCAAAGGATTCATGATTCCGGGTGGCAGGTGGAGGCTAACGAGCCAGACCCCCAGGTGGTGGGGACCCGGGGCAGTGGGGTTAGGGGCTCCCGGGCAGGGTCTCCTTCTGGAGGAAAACTGGCCCAGACCGACGAAACGGAGCAGGGAAGTCCCCAGGACGAGGCCAGGCCCCCCGCATCTCAGAGGCTGGACCCGTCCGCCCCGCGCACCGGGCTCCGGGCTGCGCCGCCTCTGCTCCGAGGCCCCGGCTGGGCGGCTCCACGCGCGGGGAGGCGGCCCGGTGCCCGTGTCCGTCTGTCCGCCCCGCAGGCAGCCTGCCCTACGAGTACAAGATCGTGATCGCCGGCAACCACGAGCTGACCTTCGACCAGGAGTTCATGGCTGACCTCATCAAGCAGGATTTCTACTACTTCCCGTCCGTGTCGAAGCTGAAGCCCGAGAACTACGAGAACGTGCAGTCCCTGCTGACCAACTGCATCTACCTGCAGGACTCGGAGGTCACCGTGCGCGGCTTCCGCGTCTATGGCTCCCCGTGGTGAGTGCCCCCCGGCGGCGGACCGGGGAGAGGGGCGGGGCGCCAGGAGGTGGGGCCGGAGGAGCAGCAGGGAGCCCCGGACCAGGCCCGAATCTCCGCTCTCCCCTCACCCACTATGTGACCTAGGCTGGTCGCTGCCACTCTCTGAGCCTTGGTTTCTCCTTATCTAACTGACAAATAGTTATATGAGCTGTGTCCTCTGTGCCACGTGCAGACAGGTACTATTCTTGTCCCCCTTTTCCAGGTGAGGAAAATGAGGCACAGAGAGGGTAAGGACCTTGCCGAAAGTCACACAGCTAGGAAGGGGTAGAGCTGGGATTCAACCTGGGCAGCTTGATTCCAGAACCCCTGCTGTCAACTGTCATTCTGTAGTGCTGGGAACCTCCCTATTGCCTGTCCTGACACACAAAAGGTGCATGGGTGAGGGGCGATGACGGATCAGCCGACGGAGGAAAGGCAGTCAGAATTGTCATGGGAGGCCAAAGCCTGGGTTACTGTACTGGGGACAATAGTTGTTTAAATAACAGTTACGTGTCGAGCCCTTATTCCTGTTGGGGACACAGAGAGATCAGGCCTCGTCCTTGAGCTCACCTGGCTGGGTGGGGATCAAGGTGAGAATGGGTCATGACCGTTCTGTGTGGTGGTCGCTGTGTCCACAGGAGCCCCAGTGATGATGATGGTGATGATGGTGATGATGATGTTGATGGTGATAGTGATGATTAAGATGATGCTGGTGATGATGATGGTGATGATGGTGGTGATAGTGAAGGTGATGATGGTGGGGATACCGATGGTGATGATGGTGGTGACGGTGATGATGATGGTGATGATGCTGATGGTGATGATAGTGATGATTAAGATGATGGTGATTATGACTGTGGTCAAAGTTATTCCAGAGCAATTACAGTAAGCTGGGCCCTGGGCTAAAGGCTCCACCAGCGTTGTCTCTGATCCTTACTCAGTCCTGTGAGGACTGATTTATTGTCCCTATCCTATAGGTAGACAGACCACTTGGCCCTTAGAGGCCCAGCTGGCCACAGTCACAGGGTACCCAGTGCTGGCAGGGTGACCTCTGTGTATGGTACAGGAGGGAGAGACCACATGTGCTTGAAAGTGTGACTTGATCCTGGAGGGCTCCCTGGAGGGCTCCCTGGAGGAGGGGAGTGATCTGAGCCTGAGGGAAGAAATGAGCGTCACAGGCGTGGAGGGATAATAGCATGAAGCAGCCCCGTCAGCCATAGCCGTCCACAAGGGGGGCTGAGGGAGATCTGGGGTGCATGGGGCCTTAGGGCCCAGGGACTGTGGGGAGGGCTGCTGCTGACCCTGTGTCTGGGAAGGCCCTGGTGATGCCACATGGTGACCCCTGGTGGCTAGAGGCTGTGGGCGGATTAAGGACCTGGTCCCTCCTGCCAAGGCCTCACGAAGCAGAGGAGGTGCCAGGCCACCCCGCCTTCCCTGAGCCTCAGGAGGTGCCCACTGTCGTCTCCCGAGTCCTCACCACGTACAGGGTCTCCACAAGCCCCCCCTGCAGCCTGTGAGTCCCAGAGGAGGACTGGTGGGGCACTCAAGGAGGTGATGAGCTCGGGGCCAAGGACAGGAGGGGAGGCGGTGGAGGAGGCGGCCTGGCAGGCGAGCAGAGCCCTGGCCTGTGGAAGAAGTCCGGTTAGGCAGCAAAGCAGGAGGGCCTTCAGGAGGAGGAGCCAGCACGTGCGAAGGCCTGGAGGGGAGCCGGCCTGGTGGAGGGGCCGGAGCGTAAAGTGTGGTGGGAAACAGAAGGGATGGGGTAGAACGCCAGGAGGGTCAGGTACCAGACCGGGGGCCCTGGACTGGATCTCTGTGCCCAGCGGTTTTCAACACCTCCCTGCGCAACCCATCCACATCCGTGCACAACCCTTGGTGAACAGCATGGCTTTGGAACCAAGCTGCCTCAGCTCTAGTCTTGGCCTCAACTCTTATGGACTGTGTGACCCTGAGCGAGTCACTTAACCTCTCTGTGCTTCAGTTTCCTCCTCTGCAAAATGGGAGCGACAGTGCTTCTCCTCCAGAGGGTGGTTTGAGGGTCTCGGGCGGGTTCAGCCCGACCAGAGCTTGTACGCGTGGGTCCTCCGTGAATGAGACATCTTTCTTGTTATTTGCTGCAAGCCCATCCTTCCAACACAGCCTTGCTCAGAGCCCAGGATGTAGGAGGAGGGACAGCGGGGGCTGGGGGCTGGCAGGCGTCTCTCAATGTCTCCCCCTCATTCCCCATGGAGCAGCCCTGTGCCCCCCTCAGCTGGACCTGAAGAACCCCTTTGACAGCCAGCCCTCCAGCTCGTGGTCCCTGTGGTCCCCTCTGCTGGCTGGAGGCCGAGTGCTGGGGCTGCTGAGGCCCGAGTGAGGCCGGCGGTCGGCCTTGTTGTCGTCCAGCCGCTCCGCACTCCAGCCGCCAGTGGTCCCTGCTTTTGGCTTCTGTGGCTTCAGCATGGACAGTTGTGGACCCTTAGTTCCGGGCTGCCTGGGACCAGAGTGCGAGGAGTGCCTCCCCTCCCCCTTAGCCGTTGTCCCAGTGTGTGCTCAGCCGCAGCCCCTGCCATGCCGGGCCCAGCACCGGGCTGCGGGAGTGGAAGGGCCGCAGGACAGAGAAGGGTGAGATCCAGGAGGGCCCCCTGTTGGAGGGGGATTTGAACTGGGTCAGAGGAGGCGCGGGGTTCCTTAGGCACACGAGGCGGGGAGGGCCCACATTTCTGAGCCCCTGTTTTGCAGTGGCCCCCCAGACTCTCTTGGGCCTGATGCTCTTGAATGGCCTTTAATGCCGATGGCTGGTGACACCTCGCCTGTACTCCACGGCGCAGCCCGTGAGCTGGCGTCCAGCAGCCCCCGGGGTCCTCCTAGGCCCCTCTGCGGTGGGAGCAGGGGGCAGGAGGCAAGACCTGGGCTTGTGTCCTGGCCCGTTTCACTACCTTTCCCACCGTGTGAGCCGGCTGCTTGCATCTACTTCCAGGGCGCCGTGGAGTTCACCCTGAGTGCCTGCTGCGCTCCCTGCTGGGAACTGCGTCCCTGCTGCCACGCCCTTGGAAGTCGCAGCACAGCAGTGGCTGGGAGGTCGGGTGGTGAGGGAAGGGCTGCTCAAATCAGGGCGCCACCACTCCTGAGCTTTGTGACTTTGGGCAAGTCCCTTAGCCTCTCTGGTCCCTCTTTATAGCGGGGAAGTGATACTCTTTGCCCTGCAAGGGGGTTTCAAGGTCTGGGTGGGCCTGTCTAGACGAAGGCCCGGCCCAGACTGAGGCTCTGGGGGTTGGTTGTGGGTATCGTTACTGGGAGCTCCTGGGTGGAGGTCAGGAGGGGGCAGCCCTGTTCGGCGGGTACGGCAGTAGCCCCCGTGGCAGGGCAGGGCCTGCAAGTCCGTTTCAGTTCCACAGAAGGGCAAGGCGAGGCCCAGGTGAGGGTCCAGGGCCTTGCCCAGGGCTGCACAGGGAGTGGCTCTCCAGACCCCTGCTCTGCTCCGGGACGGAGACTGTCGAGTGTCCTTTTATGAACACCTACTGTGCGCCAGGTGCGGCCAATGCCTCTATGTGTGTTCCTCCGTCCTCCCAATAGCCGTATGGGAGCACAGGCCTCATTGGCCAGGTGGGTACACTGAGTCCTGGGCTGCCTGTGGCTTGGTTAATTATTCATCAGGCGTTTGTTGAGGGCCAGGCCCGGATCTAGACGCTGGGGACGTGCTGGGAGCCAGACAGACACAGCTTCTGCCGCCCCGGAGCTTACATCCTCGTGGAGACAGTTGTCAACCACCATTTCCTTGGTTCAGGAAGAGCCATGGAGAAACCCTGGGATCTGGGGTCAGGGACGGCTTCCATGGGAGCGTGGAGGCTGAGGAGAAACAAGCAGCTGTGGGGGGCCAGGAAGGGTGTGAAGGCAGAGGGAACAGCCTGGGCAAAGGCCAAGAAGCTTCAGGGAGCGTGGGCATTCTGGGGGCTGAGTGTGGCCTTCAGGGCCTGGATGGGTCTCAGTGGGAGAGCAGAGGCCAGAGGCCAGAGGCCAGGCCGTGCTGGTGGTGACTGTAGCAGTGGCCGTCACCCTGGGCTCCCATCTCTCAGTGAGTTGCAGCTCCCTCTGCCATAGCCCTGTGTCATCAACCCTTGGGGACCTGGTGTGTCACACCTGAGGCCTGGGAGGGACACGTGCTCATAGGTGCAGGGCTGGCTCTCTGTCGAGTGCTTGCACCGCGGGCCCAGACACACGAGGGACGTCCCACTGCTTTGCCTCTCACTCCACGTCTGACCTTGGTGGGTCACGTCTCTCTGAGCCTCCGTCTCTCATCTGCACAGGGTCACCACCCTGCTGGAGTCCTCTCTGCGACACATGGGGAGGCGGCATTCACCAGCCCCTGGGAAGGTGTTTGTGGCCAACGCACCTCAGGCCTACCGCCATTCCTGCCTGGTGTGTGGGGCTGTGCACCCCTCCATCTGTCGAGGCTTAGGCTGGGCCTGCTCGGCCTCTGGGCGTGTGGCAGCTCGTGAGGAGGGTACGGACGGCAAAGCTGATTGTGGCTATTGTTACGTTCAGAGGTTGGGGTCCCCCTGCCCTTACATGCTGACTCACACCGGAGCGGGTTATGGAGACGTTCTCTCTGGCTGTAGGAGCAGAATTACACCAGCAGGCAGGGATCAGGGGTCGAATGAACCACCAGCCCTGAGGGACCTAATATCAATGGCATCTGAGGTGAGTGGGCAGGGTTGACCCTGGACAGACCCATGGACTGACCTGGTCTGTGTGGCCCTAGGAGGCTGAGCAGGGACACAGAAGGCAGTGACAAGAGGCAGGTTCTCTTCAGTGCAGGAGTTCAGAGGAGAAGCACGTGGCCTTCCTGGGAGGTGAGCTGCCCATCACGAGGGGCGTGCAAGCAGAGAACCACTGTGTTTGGGCCCAGTGTCCTCCTGGCCCTGAGGGCCACCGTTCCTCTGCCTGCAGCTGATGATGCCCGGGAGCAGAGGGATGCAGGCGCACGCTCTCGGGGGATGTGCTGGTGCTCGACGTGAGAGGGCAGCTGTGCAACCAGGCGGACCTTGATGCTGCGGACTCCCTGAAGTGAGCCAGGAGGGAGAAGCAGAAAGCAACTCGTGGTTAGAGCCCTCGGCTTTTCTTCAAGTGTTACCACAAAGAGATGCTCTGCTCGGGAGACTGGAGGGCCAGCTTCGAATGCTTCTCACTGGTTTGAATGGTCCATCCTGTGTCTGGCCCCCTGCAGGGGCCTAGAGACCCAGAGATGGGTCAGGCCTGGCTCTGCCCTCCAGGAGCTCAGGGTGACGCTGTTGGGGGCCTGTCACTACTGACACCCTGTGCTTGGCACGCCTCTGCCCAGGCCGCGCCCCATGCTTGGGTGCGTGTTCTCATTCAGCCCCTGCAGCCGCCCCGCTGCGACAGGGCACCGTTACCAGCCCCATCCTGCAGGATAGGGTGAGGCAGAGAGAGACTTTTTAAGATGAGTATGTCCCATGCTCTATTTGGGATGTACTTATACTAGAACAATTCTTTGTCATTTATCTGACATTCACATTTCACGGGGCATGCTGGCTTCCATCTGGCCAACCCAACACACAGAGTTTGGTTCTGCCTGTTTTCGAACTTCATAACAACAGACTCAGATGGTATGTTGTGTCGTGTCTGCTATCTGCACCCCATGTTATATTCTGAAGATTCTTCCATGTCGTCACGTGCAGTTGTAATTGGTTCTCTTCTCTTTGCCATGTTGGATTTCATTGTACGAATTAATAAACACCCCAGCTTACTCATCCATTACCCAAATCTCGCCACACTTACTTTGGGGCTGTTGTAAATGACAGTGCTGTGTACATTCTCCTGCGTGCCTCCTGGTGCACATAGTGTGTACTCCTGGATGTGCACACTCACACACACAGGATGGAGTGGGCAGGGTCTAGATTATATGATTCTTTAGTAGAAGTGCTAAACTGTTTTTCAAAGTGGTTATGCCCATTTTTCCCTACCTGCGGTATCTTGCCTGACCCCCTTGCCAACACTTGGGATTGTCGGACTTTTGAACTGTATCCACTCCGGTGGGCTGTGCTGGTGTTCCTGCCTGGTTTGTGTCTGCTTCCCTGGATGACTGGTGAGCTTGAGAATCTTGTATTGGCCACTTGGATTTCGTCTTTTGCAAAGTGCTCAAGGCTTTTTGCCCATTTAAAAAAATAGTCGGGTTGTCTGTCTTTCTTGTTGGTTCGTGGAGATTCTGCACCTGTTCTGGATCCGAGGCTTGGTCACTGGTAATGAGACACATGGCATTTCCTCCTCTGCCACCTGCCTTTTCCCTCTCTGGGCGATGCCTTCGGATGACCGGAGTTCTTAATTTTGGTGTGGTCAAAGGTAGTCGTGTTTTCCTTTGTGGTAAGTGCTTCTTGGGTCCTATTTAAGGAATCTTCCCTCCCTGGCATTGTGATGAGGTTTCCATATTATCTTCCGGGAGCTTTGCTGTTTTGCCTGTTATGTTTAGGTTTTGGATCCACTGGCAGTGACTGTGTTGATGGTGTGAGGTAGGGATCCCGTTTGGGGTATTTCCATGTGGACCCCCACTTGGCCCGGCACCAAGTATAGAAAGTCTGTCCTTCCTGGCTGCTCTGCACTGCCCCCTTTGCCCTGCATACGGGGTCTGGCACTGGCCTCTCTCCTGCTCCTTCAGTCCACTTAGTGCCAGGACCACACTGCCTTCGTTACTCTGGCAATTGATTTCTTTCGTGGCTCTTTTTCCCGATAGAACATTTGAGGCTCCTCGAGAGCAGAGACCTGAATCTCTCTTTTTTGTGGACCTCACTCCTGTGCCTAGTATGGTGTCTGGCCCATCATAATAAATGACTGTTGAATGAATGAATGGATGAATGAAGAGATGGACAGATGCCAGCCAGTGGGGACTCAGTTAAAATTCAGGCCTGGCCTGGTCTCCCTGTGTCTGTCTTTCTGTGGCCTCCTCCCAGGCCTGTCCCCAGCCCCCTTGCCAGCTGGCTCCTTCCTCCTCCTCAGGCTGGGCTCTCTAAAGCAGGGCCTGACCATGCCACCTCCTGGCTCACCCCACTGCCCATCACTCCAGGCTGGAGGCCAGACCCTCTTCCGCCATCCCTGGGTGCTGTTCCCTCCCTCTATCACTTCAGCCCCCAGTCCATCCGTCAAGGAAGGGACGAAAGTCTCACAAAGGCCGTGTGCTCGTGTGGCCATCCTCCCAGGGCGCCGAGACTTTCCAGGGCTCAGGGAAGCCATTTCTGTCCCCTCAGGTGCGGACTCGTCATTGAGAGCAGCTTAGAGGAAGGGGGCGGGAACAGCCGCGGAAGAAGAGGAAGAACTCAGCTGTTCCAAAATCCCAAGTGTTAAAAAAAAGATTCCGTATACATACCGTATTCATTTATGGGTTTTGGATGCATTTTTTGTTCTCATTTAACTGAAAACGGCCTTGATTTAAAAAAAAAAAAAAAAAAAAAAAGGAGCGAGGGAGGGAGTGAAATTGGCGTGCAGCTCGTCCATCTGTCTGATTACTTCTGGTATTCTGCAAGGGGGGACCAAACCTGCTGAGACAACCAACTCTGAGAAGCGGCTGCCGCCGGTAGTGCTGGGTGTCTCAGCGCCGTCCTCATTCTCAGGCCTGGCTGCCTCCAGGCGCAGTGGGGCCTTGGGGCTGGGCGGGGGAGGCAGGGGTGGCAGGGGTGGCAGGGGTGCCCTGCACCTCTCTCAGGGAGCCAGGGGCCTCGGGGACCAGCTCTTTTCAAACGCCAGGACTGTGCAAGGCCAGACCTGAACATGCGTCCTGGCGGGCAGGTCCCAGCTGTGTGATCTTGGGTCAGAATCTGGGCTTTCTGTGAAATGACAGTAGGGAGGGTCCCCTTGTAAGGCTGTTCTTTGGATTCAAGGAGTAAATTGCTTGGCACACAGCAGACATTCAACGCACGGTGGTCCCACTCATGGCACCCCCCTCCCAAACCCCCACAGTGTGCTGTCCCCGATTGCCCAGGGGGGAGGGCCAAGGTTGTTACGTGCAGCCAGTGGCTGCCCGGCTGCTGCCCGAGGGGGCGCGGGGGCAGGGGCTGGGTGGCCCCTGGACGAGGCTGGAGGTGGGTTCATGCATGAGTCTGGATGTCCTTGTCATCCCTTCCCTGTGTGCACACAGCAGGCCGTTGCAAGGGGTCAGGGTGGGAGCTGAGCAGCCTGGGACTTCTAAATCTGTGCCCTGCGGGAGCCCAGGGTCTGCTGGTTGATGCGACAGGAGTCGCAGTAGCTGTCTTCATCGCACTTTACTGCTCCAATCTTTCTCACCATCACGAGGCCTGGAGTCTCGTCCCCACTGTAGAGCTGGGAGGCTGGGCCTCAAGAAGCCACTTGCTTAAAGTCCTACCGTAGTTCAGAGCCGAGCTGGGCCTGGGAGGAAGGACGGAGGCCCCTTCCAGAACTGCAGACAGAGAGGTGCTAAGATGCCTCTTTTTCAGCTTGATAAAATATATCTCTCAGAGAAAGAGGGAGAGAGGATGAAGTCACGAACCCCTAGCTTTCCCCTGGCCTCTTGAATGCCTCTCACCAGACTGTGGTGAGGGTCCTGGGAAGAGAGTGCCCCGTGCCACGGGATCCTGGCCGGGCCCGAGACCGGAGATGGCCCCTGCTGCCTGGCTGGCCCCGGCCACAGCCACATGCTGCTGGGTGACCACGGTGAGGCCGGCTCTGCCCTGAGGACCCTGCCCCATGGCCGTGTCCCACCCTGGCCTCCAGGAGGCTCAGTAAACCCAGTTGGACTGTCACCCCCTCTGCTGCGCCCCTGGGCCCTCGATCCTTCTTCCTGGCTTTGCATGAGGATGGGTGGGTCTGGAACTCAGCTGGAAGCATCTGACCCAGAATCCTTTGCTCTTTCTCTTAAGAAAATCTTTTTAATCCTTTAAAAACTGTTTCTTAGTCTCTCCCCAGTAATTCTCTGAGGTGTTTGGGGGGATTGTAATTTCGGACTGCATGCTCCTGTTCAGCGAGGGTCTATCTGGGGGAGTCCTGGACAGCCCATTTTGGGGGTGTAGCCCCGTTTAGGGGTACTGCTCTGAGAGGGCTGTGTCTGTCTCGGTCTGTGTGTGCACAGCCAGGGACCCTTCACGTCCATTTCTTGGCTCAGGGCTTCCTGGGCCTGTGGGCCCGCCTGCCTGAGGACAACCCCTGGGCAGAGGTCCAGGGCGTCCTCCTCTCTGGGGAGGTGTCCTGCCCCGCTGTGGTCAGTGGGCAGTCTTCTCTGCTCCACTCTTTCCCCAAAGCCCTCTGGGGGCCCAGCTGTCAGAGGGCAGGTTGCAGGGCCACGTCCCTCCCTTTAACCACCCGAGTCTCCTCTCTCTGCCCGTGGCCATGAAGACCCACATTCCCTGGTGGGTCCCTGGAGGCTGGCAGTCCCTGCCCATCTAAAGCTGGGTTTATTACATTTTATCTCGCATTTCTAGGTGGTTTTAGCCTGAGGCTGTGGCTTGTTCAGGCAAGAGAGGCAAAGACGGTCCCTCGCTCCCCTTCAATACCTGAGACCCCTGTGACTTCACACGCAGCCAACTTCTTGTGAGCTGCCACAGAATTGTCGCATTTCATCTGCCTGGCAACATGGCGAGACAGGACTATTTTCACCCTCATTTTACAGAGGGGTAAGGTGAGGCGTGGGTAGGTCCAGCGGCTGGCCCAAGATCTCAGCCCGGGGCAGAGGCAGAGCCAGCTTTCCGCCTGGTGGCTGGACTTGGTCGGCAGCTCCAGGGCTGGCCGGCCTCCTTGGCTGCTGCTTCCCGGCCTGGCCCTGGCACCATCCACCTGGTGGCCCATGTTGGGCTGCAGAACCCAGATGGGGCCGGCCCTCGGTGTCCTAGATTCCTGGCCACATCAGTGACGTGCTCTCCTTGAGCTCTGGGTCCTGCCTTTGTAGAAGCCGGCTTGTATCCTCCCGCTGCCCCAAGGCTGTGCAGGGGTGCGATGAGGGGGGCACGGAGCCATCGGTCGGGGCATCCCGGGGACGCTGGTGGTGTTCCCTCCCTTCCTCTATCTGGAGCCCCAATCAGTCTGGAACGGCCTGTGTCTGTTCAGGGGAGGCGGGGAAGCAGGCCTGTCGGGCTGACCACGAACCCCGCCCAGGCATCTGTGCCCCCTCGGTCCTGTGACGGTGACACGCGGGACTTGGGAGCCAGCTAGCACGCGCCACGTTAGGAGGGTCCCTGAGGGACCCGCAGTGTCCACCACTGGTCCTGATGCCACTCATGTTCCTTCTCCTTCCCCCACCGGGTCCCTACAGTTGTCAGCCCCACACGCAACAGGCAAGCCACGAATTTTGACATAGGGAAGAAATTCCTCAGTCTCGGGCCCCACACTGTGCTGCCTCTGCACACACGCACACACACAGCTGCACACGTGTACTTGGACACACACATACATCGGCTCGCAGGTACACACTCACACATGCACATGCACAACCTCCCACGCTACACATGCACCTATACATGCACACTCACACTTGTACACCACACACATACACACATGCACATGCGCACGCAACTCCACACACATAGGCACACAGACACACGCACACACTCACACGACCTAACACACTACACACACACACACACACGCACGCACACTCACACACATATGCACATGCACACGTGGACACACAACTGTACCCACATAGGCGCACACACCAAACAACACAACACACAGGCACACACACACTCCCCTGTCTTTGTCACACACACATTCAGTCTTCCTTCATACAGTCTCGTGCACACAGACACTCTCTCACACCCCCCCCCACGGGATTTCTCTTCCCTCTTTCCTTGTCTTCCTTGATTTCATGTTGCTGTTTTCTTTGTGGAAGGGCCCTCCTCTCACATGTGCGCACTATTCTACATGTGACTAATGTTTGAAACGGATCCGCTGCCTTCCCCTCACTGCAGAGACCCCATGAAACAAAAGATGAATGATTCTGCACATCGGAAGGGTGGGGAGAAATTAATTAGGAATGACAAAGGACCCCACACTTCACTGCCACTTATCTTGCTGCTGACTTGCCGTAAGCGGTGTGTGCTGGGCCAGGTGTGTGATTGACAGTCCTCGGGGCTGTGTGGCCGGCTCCTCGCGGCCCTGCCGCCGTGCTGGCACCCCTGCTCCGGCAGAGTCTCCCTCAGCCTCTCCGTCGGCCCCTGAGCCTGGGAGATGCAGAGAGAGCGAGTACACCTCTCTCCATCAGAGCCAGGCAGGGGGTGGTGGAGGCTCAGACTGTGGGACGTCCTAGGAGTCAGGAACGGGGACTGCCCGTGGGGTGAGGGGTCAGCATGAACTCGCTTGGGGAACCCAGGCACATCACCGACCTCTGAGCCTCAGTTTCTCCTGCTGCAGAACTGGGGCACAGCCTCACTGGGATGCCGGAATGTCCCAGGAGGCACTTGGGGCAGGGACAGGTGCCATTCTCACCTGAGACGCTCTCAGTCTTGGTGTCTGAGGGAAGGCAGAGGCTCCCGGGAAGTGGCCCAGGAGAGCCTGACCTTTTGGGGAGGGGAGGTGCCAGGGTGGAAAGAACAAACAGGTTCGGGGTCAGGATGTGTGTGCGGCCTGGAGAGGGCGGGGATGGACCTGGCCAGGCCGGCCTGAGAGCTGGCGGAAGCTGTGGGGAGGACGGGTCACTGCCCCCCTCTGGACCGCAGCTGTCACCCCGTGGAAGGAGAGAGTGCTGGCCCACGGCAGGCCCGCTGTGAGTGGCCGTTCCCTTCTCCCCCTGGGCACTTTCACGGGCTGAGGGCAGCTGCCCGGGCAGGTAGCAGAGCGCCCAGCACTCAGAGTCCCCCAGACCCCTGCCTTAGGGAACGGGCTGCCTGGGGAGGCACGGAGGGCCTCCAGGGAGGAGGGTTGGGGAGCAGCAGAAGGTGCAAGCATCCTGTATCTGGCTTCGCCTCTGAGGCCTCGTCTGTGAAATGGGCTCACGATTCCACCTGGGCAGGTCATGGGAGGATGAGCGGGAGTTCCCATACTGCTCTTGTTCTCGCTCGAGTGTTCGGGCTTTGTGACTGCCAGGGGCCCTGGGGAGGGCTCCCCTCAGGAGGGCGCATAGAGCAGAGGGTTAATGCTTAGTTCTGCCCACTTGCCTGCCTGCCTGATGGGTAAAGCACCTGTCAGTTGACTCTATGATTCATTCATTCACTCACTCATGCACACCTTGAGCAAACCCTCCCTGAGGCCTGCCTAGCCTCAGCCGACTGTTGGGCAGGAGGGATTCAGGGGCGATTTGATCTGATCCTACCCTGAAGGAGCCAGCGTAAGGGCACACTGGGCAAGAAGGGTCACCTGTGCTTGGGGGACGGAGGTGATCAGGGGAAAGCTTCCTGGAAGAGGTGTCCTTTGAGCCAGGCCTTAATAAGTAATGGGTGAGGAGAGACCAGGAAGGGCATTGCAGATGGCTGGAACACCACCAGCAAGAACTTGGAGATGGGGAAAGGCCGGGCTGCGTTCAGGAAACAGAAAGCAGGTTGTTGTGGTCAGCAGGTGGTGAATTCAGCGGGAAATCTGAGCAGGACGGTCCAAAAGCGGGGCTGGGGCAGAGTCGGGCCATGAGGTCTTGGCTTGTCCTGGGGCCACAGGGAGCCCTGGAAGGCTTTGGAGTAGAGGAGTCACGTGGGGGAATGGATCAGAGGTGGGGCACCACGAGCCAGAGTCCCAGGCTGCTTCCTCCCTGTCCGGGCAGGCTCAGAGGGGGTCTGGCAGGGCCAGAGGCTGGGCTGGGACCTGGCGGGGGACATTCGAGAGCTGCTCAGACGCAGGCAGTTGCCATTGCAGAGGGGGAGCCTGTGGCCTGTCCACCCTAGGCGGGTCCTCCTGGTATCGGCCGCCCACTGGGCACAGGATGCAGGAGCCAGGAACGCTGGTCCAGATCTCTCTTGCCTCTTGTGTGTCCTCAGACACACTGCTTGACCCCTCTGTGTCACCATTTCCTCTACTCTAAAATGGGGGCCTGCCAGCAGCTTTTCCCTGAGGATTAACTGAGCTAAGAGGTGAAAGTGGGTGGCAAAGTGCAGTTTGCTGAGGAAGATGAGGCAGGATTCCTGGTCCTGTTTTCATAATTCTAGGATGGGAGCAGAGAGCACAGGCTGGAATCTGCTGTAGGGTTTGAGCCCTACCTGTGTCCCTAGGTCACCAGGTAACCCTGCACCTGGTGAACATGTCACTGCACCTCAGTTTCTGCATCTGTAAGATGGGGCAGTAATGAACTGCCTCCCTGGGCTGCATGTGGGCATGGGGGCTCGTGGAGAGCCTTTGGAGCTGGGCCCGTGCGGGTGTCCCCTTGGCATCCTATCGAGGATGCCCACCCGGCCCCCCCGCCCTCCACTCCCCAGGCATCGCGCCCTGGCCTGGGTGCACCCCTGGGCCCAGCCCCACCCAGGGGCATCCCAGGCCTCCTCTGCCCCCACAGCCCAGCATCCCCAGGAAATGGGGTGGCCGTACCCCAGGCTAACTGAAGGACCCTGGGTGCACCCCCGCCCGGGGGCTGTGCGCCTTACCTGGGGAGACGGAAAAAGCAGAGCAGGCCGGCTGCACTGCAGCCATTTGCTGCAGACAAGGATCTCCCCCTCCGTCTGCCGGGAGGGACCGGAATTCACGCTTCGGGGGAAACCGTTTAATGATTGGCCATGAGGAGGTCATTTATATTGGCTAAGCGGGCTTAATTAGACGGGATGCGAAGGTTACCATAAGCGCACAAAAAAGCTGTTAAGGGGTTAACCTCTGAGAGATTACATTGTATTCAGCGCTCTGTTAAAGTTTGAATTAATTTTTCCCATGGGTTTGTTCACATTCTAATTTTCAACTAAATGAGACATCTGTTTCAGAAAAGGAAAATTTGCTCTGGTTGTCATGGCAACTATCATTCTGTAAGAAAATTATTCCAATGGTTACTTTAGAACAGAAAGACAGAAATTCAGGACATAAAGCCGCTGCCCGTGCTCTGTCGGAATTCTGATTCATCCGATCTCTTTGGGGCCTGTGGCGTGGCCCGGATGGTGGGCAGACGTCAGGGCTCCTGGCCCTCAGGGTGGTGAGGCCGGGTCCGGGGACCGTGCCTCTTGCATCGCCCCAGCATCGCGTCTCGCGCATTCGTGGGTCTCAGCCCACGGCTGCACCCCGGTGGGTGGGGGCATTGAGGGCAGCAGAGGCGGGCTGGACCCCCGCTGCTTGGGTGAAGGGCCCTGTGAACCCCTGCCTGCTCCGTCCTCTGTCTGGAACCCCGGGCAGCCTTGCACTTCCCCTCTGGCCCAAAGGGCCTTGCTGGACGAGGAGAGGGTTAAGTGACCAAACTTGGGATGCTGGGAGCATCTGGGGCAGACTTTGTCCTGAGGAAGGACTGGTGCCACCCATGTGTCCCCTCTTCCCACGGCAGAAACCTGAGTGGACGTCGTCCAGGAGGCATGGAGGGTTTTCCGGGCCCTGTGAGCTGGTCAAAGGCCCCTGGGGAGTGAGGGCACCCTGAAGAGTCCATCTCTCCCACTGCTCTGGGCCCCGTCTGCCAGCTGCCCACTGCTGGCCACCCTTGAGAAAGGCTGCCCAGCCAGTGGGCCATCCTGGGAGGTCCCCTCTGGATGTTTCCATGTGTGATTTGATCTTCCTCCTCCCCTACAAATTTCCCTAAAAGCTGGCATAGCACCTTTTCCCGTTGACGGAGCTCCTGGGTGTTCACAGGCATTTCACAGCGGTGGTACAGTTCAATCCTCTGAGACCTCCTCCCTCCCTCCCTCCCACCTACCCTCCCCTCTGTGTCAGGCAGTGGGGTACAGCATCAAGCAAGAAGGACTCCTCTGACCTCAAGGGCTAAGGTCTGGGGACATAGGCATCATTGTCCCCTTTTACGTGGGAGGAAACAGGCTGGGAGGGGTGAAGTGACCAGCCCAGGGGCAGAACCAGGATGTCTGATGCCAACTTCAGTGTCCAGCCAACTTGAGCAATGTCCCTGGGTGTCCCTGGGGGCAGGGCAGCTCCCAGCTTCCCAGGATTGGAGGTGATGTCTTTCCAAGAACCAGGCAGGTGTGTCTACAGGGAAACACCACCCCAGAGGAAGGCTGGGTGAGGCGAAGGTGGGCCAGCCGGAGGCTCATGGGGGTCAGCTCCTGGGGGTCTGTGGGGTCTCTGATGTATTTCTAAGTGTCTCTTTCAAAAGGGCACCTCTTGCTGTGGCTCACGGAAATTAACACACTCATTCTCTCCATACTGATGAGGCCTCATCCCATCTTGTAAATATTTGATTAGATTTTTGAAAAATGGATCCTGTGTTTGGAAGGGGGCACCAGAAGCGCGTTGCTCCTCTCCCTGTCGGCTCCATGGCTGTGAGCTCCTGGGAGGACCACTGGGCTTGGCTGTTGGAGCGGCTGCCCGGCTGCTGCAGCCTTCCCACAGCCACCCCGCCCTGGCTCAGCCAAAGCCAGACTCCCGGCGTGCTCCGGGTCCGAGGGCTTTAGACACTGCAGAGCCACGGGCTCAGCATATCGGCGGGTAGCTGCCTCGGCTTGCCGCTAGAGCCAGACTCTCACCTGACCAGGAACTGTGGTAGGAAAAGGATTTCACGTTGTGACTCAGTGCACTGGCTTGTGGGTGTCCAAGTAAATATAAATATATTCAGCTGAACGATCGCCCCCTGCTCTGATGTACTCTGATGTTTTCTTTTCTTTTCTTTTTAAGTGCTGTAGCAACCCATCAAAATGTAGTTTGAAAAACCCTACCCTAGGCTGAAGATTCTGCATCCAGGGTCCATGGGTGGGTTTCATAATGATGATAGTGATAGTGATGGTGATGATGTGGGGATGATGGTGGTGGTGGTGGTGATGGTGATGATGATGGTAATGGTGGTGGTGATGGTGGTGGTGGTGATGGTGGTGGTGGTGGTGGTGGTGGTGGTGATGGAGGTGGTGGTGGTGGTGGTGGTGATGGTGGTGGTGATGGTGGTGGTGGTGGTGGTGGTGGTGGTGGTGGTGGTGGTGATGGTGGTGGTGGTGGTGGTGGTGGTGGTGGTGGTGATGGTGGTGGTGGTGGTGGTGGTGGTGGTGGTGGTGATGGTGGTGGTGGTGGTGGTGGTGGTGGTGGTGGTGATGGAGGTGGTGGTGGTGGTGGTGGTGGTGATGGTGGTGGTGATGGTGGTGATGGTGGTGGTGATGGTGGTGGTGGTGGTGGTGGTGGTGGTGGTGGTGGTGGTGATGGTGGTGGTGATGGTGGTGGTGGTGATGGTGGTGGTGGTGGTGAGTGACGATGATAGTGGTGATGACGGTGACAGTGGTGGCAATGGTGATGGTGATGGAGATGATGGCGGCTGCAATGCATTAGACCTCCCCCACAAGTATAAGGCAGGAGCCACAGCCCTCTTCCTCAAGGCTAGGACTTAGGCTGGTAGGGACTCGGGGAGATGGTGGCCTGGCATGTTCTGCCTGCTTTTAATAAGTTTTCCGGGGCAGCAGCTGGAAGCTCTCTTTTGAATGTGCGGGATCATTTTCAGCTTGAAGGTCGGGCTGCAATCCCAAGGCAACAGGAGAAGTCCTGTTTGACATCCTGTTAATAAATCCATTCGTTCATTCATTGTCTATCTCACTCTCCACCATTCATTACACAAACGTTTCTTTGGCCCTCCCCTGGGCTGGTGCTGGGCATTCAAGGTGAGAGGGGAAACTGGAGCAGACAGGGTTTTGAAGGGTAAATGTGGTGTGAGGGCAGGGGTGGGCAGGAGAAAGAAGGGAACTGGTACTCTTGGCAGGAGTCACAGGTGAGCAAGGCTGGCAGTGGGGGGGGGGATCCTGCACGTGTCTGAAATAGCAAAAGGACTTTTGACCCAAATGACGAGCGTGGTCACCCATCGACCTCCTCCACAAGCCCATGTTCCAGGACACAGCGCTGGAGGCTCGAAGGCTGAGGAGAGAAAGTGTCCGATCTGAGTTCGAAAATGAGTTCTCTCCTGATTCACTGGGTGACCTGGGCATCTCCCTCGCCCACCCACCCCCGAACCTCAGTCTTGTCCAGAACCTGCCATGGTGGGACTAAATCAGGGTTTTCAAATGGTGTGCTGTGGAACCGCCGTGGTTCCAAAGAGGTGCATGGGATGGCCTCCAGCAGGGTAGCGCCGTTGGGTCAACACCAGGGATGTCAGCCTGCCTGTGGAAGGAAGTGTGTGTGGCCCCGAGAGAGAGTTTAATGGCACGTGAGAGGCTTCGAAGGTGAAAGCCCGGCCCTGTTACTGATTTGTGCATTGTGTGCCAGCAAGCGGGCGGTAGTGAGGTGCCCAGCCTGGGAGTCCGTGCACCTGGGCCCACAGGTCTGAGCCAGCGCCGCTCTCTAAGCCTCTGCTTCTTGTCTGTGAAATGGTAATAATCCTAGTCCTTAATTCACAGGGTTCTTGTAACAAGCAGATAAACCCATCCCTGTAATGTACTTAGATGGCGCCTGGCAAAAAAGGAGATGTCCCAGAAGTGCTGGTGACAGCATTCGTGTTCTACTCGCTGGTGCTCAGCCTCCTCGTCCATCACTCAGCAAGGAAGAGACCCGTTTCCCCAGCTGCAGGGTGAAGGTCCCTGGTGGTGGGTGGGAGGTGATGGTGGGGATGATGATGGTGGTGATGGTGATTGTATCCGTCTCCTAGGGCTGCATAACTATTTACGACAAACCATGCGGCTTCAAACAACAGGAATTTATTCTCTCACAGCTCTGGAGGCTGGAGGTCTGGAACCAAGGTGCTTCCCAGGGCTGGTTCTTTCTGAGGGTCCGAGGGAGAATCTGTGCCAGGCCCCTATCCCGGCTTTGGGTGGCTGGCGATCCTTGGCATTCCATGGCTTGTAGACACATCACTGCAGTCTCAATGTCTGTTGTCACGTGACCTTTTCTCTCTGTCTGTGTCTCTGTGTTTTCACATGGCCGTGTTATAAGGACACTGTAATCTGGTGTGACCTCATCTGAGCTTGATTACATCTGCAAAACCTCTGTGTCTAAATAAAGCCACATTCACAGATACTGGGGGTTAATACCTCAACATATATTTCGGGGGGGGACACAATTTGACCCACAATAGTGGTGATACTGATGATGGTAGTGGTAGTGATGGTGGTGATGGTGATGGTGATAACAGTGATGGTGATGATGGTGGTGATGGGGATGGTGATGATGGGTATGATGATGGTGGTGATAATGAGGTCATGGTGATGATGGTTATGGCAATGATGGTGATGGTGACAATGGTGATGCTGATGGTGCTGATGATGATGGTGATGGTGACAATGGTGATGCTGATGGTGATGATGATGGTGATGGTGACAATGGTGATGCTGATGGTGGTGATGATGATGGTGATGGTGACAATGGTGATGCTGATGGTGGTGATGATGATGGTGATGGTGACAATGGTGATGCTGATGGTGGTGATGATGATGGTGATGGTGACAATGGTGATGCTGATGGTGGTGGTGATGATGGTGATGGTGACAATGGTGATGCTGATGGTGGTGATGATGATGGTGATGAGGGTGTCTTTGTAACACTAAAAGGCTGTGTTCATGTGGGATCTTATAATGACTCAGGCCTAAGGGATGATGCTTAGGATGTTTTTGTTGCAAATAAAAATCCAATTCAAATGGCTTCCTATTGGCCCATAGCACTGAGAAATGCAGAGGTATGGTGGGTTTCTGGTGCAGTCTGATCCAGCTGGCTCCCCTGGGCCCAGCCACACTGGCCCAGCGTGTTCCAGCACTGGAGCACTCCCCAGCACTCCCCGGTGTTACCTTGTTCTCTCCTTTTGGGATAGCTTAACAGCTGCTGAAAGCTCCCGAGGCAAGAAGCTCGCTGTTCATACGCAGGGAGGACAGCATCCTCTTCTCTCATCGTGGAAGGAAATGTGTCTGTGACAGCCTCTGACTGGAGGGATCTAGGTTACATGCTCGCCACTGGACCAGGCGAGGGCAGTGGCGTGCATGATGGTCTCCCTCCAGGTTGGGATCCTGTTAATTGTCCTGGGTCCATCTGGCTCTGCCCTTAGAGCCGCGGATGGATGGAGCCCTCCGGAGTCTGGGGAGCTTCCGGTGGAAGCTGGCCTGAGCCTCCCCCACCTGGAACCCCTTCTCTCTTGGTTGGGGCTTCACCTGCCCCAGCTGTGGGAGGGAGGACGGAGGAGCATCTCCCACAGTGCAGGCAGGCGAGAATGTTCTTCTCTCTGGTTTCCTTAGAAGGGCTTGGAGCAAGAAAGGCCTATGGCAGAAGCTGATTTATTTGTTTTTTATTTTTATTTATTTATCTTTTGGTGAGGAAGATTGGCCTTGAGCTAACATCTGTGCCAGTCTTCCTCCATTTTGTATGTGGGATGCCGCCACAGCATGGTTTAATGAGTGGTGTGTGGGTCCATACCCAGGATCCACACTGGTGAAACCTGGTCCACTGAAGTGGAGCATGCAAACTTAACCACTACGCCCCTGGGCCGGCCCCATAGCAGAAGCTGATTTTTTTTAACTTCCACTTTTTTAAATTACATAAATAATACTTGTTCATCATAGGAAATCAGAAACTGTGGTTAAGCAGGAGGAAGAAGGGAAGAGACTGCCAGTGATGCCCCACAGCCCCCTAACTGGTCAGTATTCTGGCCGAGTTGGGCCCATTGCAGCTTTCCCGTGATGGAGTTGCCAGGTGTCAAGCCGGTCCTGAGGCCGTTTGGCCTGTGGCCTGTTCCTCTGCCTGGGCCTGCCTCGCCCTTTTGGCGGCCGTCTCTGAACCACCTGCTCTTCCCCGACAGGCAGCCCTGGTTTTACGGCTGGGGCTTTAACCTCCCGCGAGGCCAAGCGCTGCTGGAGAAGTGGAACCTCATCCCCGAAGGCGTGGACATCCTGATAACCCATGGGCCACCCCTGGGTAAGAGTCAGCTGGCTGCCTCGGCTGGCCGGGCCCCGCAGGCCTGCCTGGTCTGGGGGAGAACGCGGGGGGTGCGGGGCTGGGGGTGGGGGCCGCCTGGCCTGGCACTGAGGTCAGCCTGGCCTGTGGAGAGGAGCCCGGGACAGGCTCTGTTCTGAGCCTGGCTTGCGGGGCCATCGAGGACAAGTCGTCTCGTTGTCCCCTTATTTCCTGAGCACCCACTGTGTGCTGAGGGCTCACCTTGTTACCTCGTGGATGCATCACAGCCACGCGGGGAAGTCAGAGTTAGCTGCCCACTTTACACACGGTGCACTGGAGCTCAGGGGCTCAGAGGCAGGGCTGGCCTTGGGCTCTCAAGACCTGAGTTCTGGGTGCTGGCCACAACCAAGGTCACTGTCACCAGGCTCCCTCTCTGTACCCCTCACCCGACCCATTCCAACAGTCCCCCGGGCCTGCGGATTCCACACCCGGCAGCTTTCCTCCTGCCCCCACTGCCTCCTCGCTGGTCCAAGCTGATGTCACCACTCGCCACCTCCAGGGCCCCCGCTGGCTGGCCCCTCTGGGGGTTTGCTCAATCCTCTGTTCCCTCTTCCCTCACACCCCACTTCCTGTCCATCAGCACATCCATCTACTCTGCCTTCAAACTGTGTCCCAGCTCCTTCCTCTCCTCTCCACGCTGCTGTCCCCACCTCGGTCCAGGCCACTGTCTTCTGTCTCTCTGGTGACCACTGTGACCTCCTCACCAGTCCCCTAGCCCTGGGTCTTACTCCTCAGTCCACTGCCCTCCCCTCAGTAGGAAGGAGCTCTCTGAATCGTCAGTTATGCCATGCCATCTCTCTATAACCTTTCGTGGCTCCCTCAGGCCTTAGAATGAAGTCCGGCCCCCAGCAGTCTGGCCCAGACCAGCCTCTTCCTCCCACTACAGCCTCCGCCGAACCTGCTGTCGCCCTCGGTGCTTGGGGCCAGGCTGGGGCTGGGTGATGCTGGACCAGGGGCTCACCTGACGCAGTGCTTGCCTCCGGGCTCACCGGCTGCCGGGTCAAGGGGCACAGGATGGCCAAGCCCAGCGGGACATGCTCGAGGAGGAGAGGCTGTCAGAGGAGGCCTGGGGAGGCTTGTGGAAGAGGCGACCTCTGAGTCGGGGCTGGAGAGCAGGGAAGGGAGGGGCGAGAGCGTGAGGCCCAGCGCAGCTTGAGAGTCATTCACTCACACACCTGTGGCGGGAGAACCTGCCCTGAGTACCTACTGTGTGCCACACGCCCAGCCAGTGTCCTCCGGCGCCCCCCTCCACTGTCACAGAATGCTGAAAGGAAGGCTTCCCTACCCCCATTTCCAAGCAGAGGGAGCCCTGAGTCCCAGGGTCCTTGACATGGTTTAGGGGTGACACAGCGGGATCGTCCCCAGCTCTGCTATCCCACCTGCAGCCTCCTGCCCGCTGGAGGAGCTCCCTTCAACATTCAACGTCATTGCTCACTTAGAGTGAGGCTGTGGGGCCAGGTTTTTGTTTCCTCCCTCCCCCGGCACCCCCGCTTGCTTTCCTCCTTTCCACCCCTCCATGCATTCCTGCAAACAGCATCTTTGGGGTTGCTGTTCTCTGGGTGCTCCACCACGCCCGCTGCACGCACAACACATACCTCCTGTTTTGGGGATGCCCGTGTGCTCAGCCCAGCCCTGCCCAGTTGTTGGATGAATTGTCGATTGAGGCACAGAGACGTTAAGTGACTTGTCCAAGGTCACAAAGCCAGTAGGTAGCAGAGCCTGGGACTTACACACCACCATCTGCCCCGGCCTGTTCCCTGCCCGCTACCCTCCTCTTGTCCTTGCCCCCCACATCTCTAAGTCCACATCTCCTGCAGCCGCCTGAATCTTCCAGTCAAAGGGCCCCTTCCCCTCCCAGCAGTTGCAGACACCTGTCCCGCCCACCCAAACAGAGAGGGGCCCAGATGAGCCCTCGGGGCTCACATGGAGCCATCAGTTGCTCTCCGTTTGTGAAGCCGTGCGAGGATAATAAGCAGCCGCCATACGGGCGGCTCGGGGAGGCCGCCGGGGAGCAGACCCAGACGCAGGCGTGAGCCACGCTGCAGCGAGTGAAGTTCGTTTTCATGATTTTGTGACGTTTGTTTAGAGAGTTTCTAACATGAAAATCTTGCTCCCAGGCTCCACTTTCCCGCCGGCCACTTGGGTGCCCTCCGTCCTCCCCTGTCCCTCTCCGGCCTCCGTTCACTTATCTCTGCTGTGGGTGGAGGCTCCCCTGGAGGCCACTGTCAGCACGAATGGCCTAGGGACTCACAGTTGTGCGGCACCCCCACCCCACGTGCCTGGCCCACTCTGGGCTCTCACGAGCGTGACTCCCCGTGCGGCCCTGCAGAGGAGCGTGAGGCCGCGAGGTCCCGGCTCTCCCTCCCTGGAGGCTGGTGCGGGGCGGGGTTGGGGGGAGCTTGCTGGGATGTGGGGGGGAGCTACGCCCAGGCCTGTGAGTCCAGGACCCCTGTGTCTCCGAGACGGCACAAGCCGCCACCTGTGGTCCGAGGTGCTGGGGGCTGGGCCTGCCCGGACCCCGTCATTGCCCTCTTACTGTCCCCCGCACAGGCTTCCTAGACTGGGTCCCCAAGAAGATGCAGCGGGTGGGCTGCGTGGAGCTGCTCAACACGGTGCAGAGGCGTGTCCAGCCGCGGCTGCATGTCTTCGGCCACATCCATGAAGGTCAGTGGGGGGTTGGGGGGGGTGGGAGAGGGGGTCCTCATACACGGGGGGCTCCTCACTGGCCCCTCAGAGGGGCCGTCTCGCCTCCCTTCAACCCAGTGGCCTCCAGCTGGATCTCTCAGCGGAGGGCGGTAGTCCATTTCTAACGTACCCTCTCTAAAGGCCTCGCCCACATTGGCTCTCAGTCAGCTGTTGCTGAAACGTTTAATAACAGGAGGACGGACCAAAGTCTGGCAAGACTTAGGGGTGAGTCTTACTTCCTCGGAGCCCCGTGACTCTGTCATGCCTCCAGCCTGGGAAGTCTTCAGGAGACGGGCAGGGGGCTTTTGAAAGGAGGGGCCTTTTGGACGTGACGTGGAGGATGCATTAGAATTGGCAGGCACACTGTGAGTTCCTTAAGGCTGGTGGCCCAGTCTTGTCACTTACATCCCTTACATTATTAAGCACCTGGCATACAGTAGGTGCTTAATAAATATGGGGGCTGCCTGCCTTCCTGAGATGCTCTGGTGGCAGCGCCCCCCTAACTCCAATTGCACATGCTCACAGACATGGCATTTTGGCCTGTCCTGGGGGCTGGGACCACATCATTGGAGAGATGGGGGATGTCCACTTCACCTCACGGGACAGTGGGCAGGGCAGCTGGTGGTGGCGGGTGCTGGTGGCTCCAGTCCGGACTGCCCACACCGCACCTGGCCGGTCACTGCACACGGGATTTTCCTCATTAGACCTCAGACGGCCTCTCCGCAGCCTGATTTCACCAGCTGGGCAGGCCCCTCCTTTCGCTCCTTGCGAGGCTTTACCCCACCTGCCCAAGGCTTCCTTACCCCAGCCCTCCTGCCTGGAAGCACATGGGCTCCCGTGGGGCCTGGGGACCGAAGTGTTCTCCCCTAGAATGGTCTCCCGGCCTTCGGAGCCTCCATCTGGGTTGGGCTAGGGCCCCTGGGCCTCACATGCGCCTGGTCCACATCTGATCGTTTTCCAGCTCAGACTGCTCCCTCTGCAGGGTGTTGTCAGGGGCGGGAGTGGTTGGGCCTCTCCTGGCCCCGAGGGCCTCCCAGACTTTTGGGCAGCAGACGAGCCATCCGAGGCAGAATCCGAGAGGTCCTGGGGGTGATGGACAACTCGTCTGCCATGGGATAATGATAATGGCTGTCATTTTCTGCAGCCCTACTACGGGCATGTGGTGCCATCAGATCCGAGGTCGTGTGTGATCCAAACCACACCTCTGCTCAACTCTCCAGGCAAAGTAGGGCTCTAGAGAATGGGTACACTGCACAGGGGAGAGGAGGTGTCCCTTCTGGTTTGGAGATGATCTGAGCTGAACGATGAGGAGGATCTTAACGAGGAGACATGGTGGGAAGAGGGTACGGTGGGGGCAGAGGTTAAGAGAAGAAAGTACATGACGATGATGATGCTGATGATGATGATGGTGTTGATGGTGCTGATGATGGGTGATGGTGACAATGACGATGATGATAGTGATGATGATAGTGATGATGGTGATGATGATGACAATGACAATGATAGTTATGATGGTGATGATGACAATGATGATGGTAATGGTGATGATGGAGGTGATAATGGTGATGACGGTGATGATGATAATGATGGTGGTAGTGATGATATGATAATAATGAGGTTGACGATGACAGTGGTGGTGATGCTGATGGTGATGGTGGTAAAGATAATGGTGATGAAGATGGCGATGGCGATGATGGTGCTTCTGCTGCTGCTGTTGGCAATGATGATGGTGATGGTGGTAGTGATGGTAACGAGGATGATGGTGATGATGATGTCTCACTGTGTGCTTTCTGGGCACTGGGCTGAACACTGTATGTGGATTATTGTCTCATTTGATCCTCACAGCAGGCCTGGGAAGAGCATCTCCCATTATCATCCCTATTTTAGACGAAGAGTTTCAGTAGCTTGCTGGAGACACATTCGGTCCATTGTGGCTGAGTGCCCTCTGACTACCACACCCACCAGACCTCCCCCACTGCCTGGGCTCCTGGCCTTACCTCTCGGCCGTGACGGGTGTGTGCTTACTTTCCAGGATATGGTGTCATGGCAGACGGCACGACCACCTACGTGAACGCGTCCGTGTGCACCGTGAACTACCAGCCCGTGAATGCGCCCATAGTCATCGACCTCCCCACACCCCGGAACTCCTGACTGGCCCTGTGCCCCAGCCCTGCCCGCCCACAGCAGCTCCATATGCCTGGCCGAGAGCACGGACAGCAGCCACCTTCCTTCCATGCAGACCCCCATCCGGCTGTGGGGACCAGCCCAGCAGACGGGTTGAGGCCTTGGAATGAAGATCACCTCTGACTCTTCAGCCTCGTGTCGCCGGGAGTGGGGACCCCGCAGGTCCCTGTCGGGTTCTGTGCTCATCTCTGTTTTCTGCGTGTACCTTCCGTGCGTCCCTCACTAGAGGACCTGCCCAGCTCGCGGCCCCGTCCTGCTGGGGAAGAGACTGTCTTCCTCCTTCCAGTGGACACCGTCGTGGGTGTGGGGAGCCCCTGCTCCTGGACAGATTTTGCAAGTTCTTGCACGAAATCTGCCTCTAACTGAGGGTCTGTGTGGCTGCAAGACCCAGGGCTGGGGGGTGGGTGGGAGCTTCCGTAGGCTGGAGGGACCTTCCTCTCCGCCCAGACTGGAGAGGAGACAGGCCCGCCTCACGGCCAGGGCCCTCCGAGGGAGCGGTCAGGGACATCTCAGGAATTCCGACTGCACCTGGCCAGGCCGACAGGCTGTCGCCCCCCTGTTTTCTTCCTGTGGGCATTTTCGCTGACTTGAACAATGGCCTGAGCATCCCCGACAGCACTCAGAGCCTGGGTTTGGGGGGTGGGTTCTACAGAATGAGCCATTTGAGTGCCCAGGACCGGCTGGGGGCTTCCCAAGTCATGCTCGACCCCTCGCCTGGTGGGGGCTGCACTGCTCTGCAGAACTCAACAGCCCGGAGGGTCTGCAGCTCGAGGCGGCCCTGCCACGTGTCTGCCCCCACGCGGGTGTGCACACACACACGTGCATACACGCGCCCCCTTAATTTAATGAAGTGGACCCTGTGTTTCTCATTACTGTCCTCGAGTGAGTTCCGGCCCTCCGTGCGATTTCCTCGCACCTTTGGGGTCTGTCTGGCACGTCCACAGCTGAGGAAGGCTGAGTGGTCCCCAGTCCCTCTTGCCCCAGTACCAGCCGCCCCGTTAACGGGAGGGGGACACAGTGACAGAGTGGGCCATGGGCTCCCGCCGCTCCACCCAGGGAACTTCTTTTTCTCCTTTAAATTAGGACCAGGGGGCTTGGGCTGCATCTCTGAGGGAGAGGGAACCAGCAGGGCCTGAGGAGGGTGAGGCACGGGCGGCAGCGTCGGCACGTGCAGGGTCAGATTCTGTCTTCATTTAAAATTCTGGTCTTTTGTTCGTCATGGGTTTTTTCTGCATCAATTTTGATTTTTAAAAACATTACATTAAAATAGTATCGTTCATCTTGATTGCTGATTTTTTTGGACAGCCCCTTAAATTGTGTGCCCGAGAGGAGGGACCTCACTTGCCGCACCCTAGTCCTAGCCCTGGGAACCAGCATTTAATGCGCCCTCCGCAGATACCATGGCATTTCATCCTCAGGCAGTCCTGCAAGGTGGAGACTGTTGGCCCCATTTTAGAGATGAGGAGGCTGAGATCAGAGAGGTGAGGTAACTTGCCTGAAGCTGCACAGCACAAAAAGGGCAGAGGCAGGATTTGAACCTCCATCTCTGACTTCATAGTCCTTGCTTTGCCACCACCCAAAGCTCCGTCCCTACAAGGCAATGCATGGTCCAAGGCTCTTTTGTTTTTCTTAAGGTTCGTTTCTCATAGAGAGCCCCTGGAGGCCTGAGGGATCCTGTCCCCCTGAGCCCAGCCCTCCGGTATCCTGGGAGATCGTGATTTCTTCCTACTCGAATGGGGCTCCCAGTGGGGTGAGCGGCAGTGTCCAGGGAGCCTGGCGGGAACACTGCGTTGGCCGTGGCCAGCTTCGCTCTGTGGGGGCCGGGCTCCAGGAATCCCGTTTGGCCCAAGTGGTTCCTGGTGGCCGAGGATATTTCTAGTCTCTGGGGATGCCTCAGATGCAGGACGTGTGTGCGCATGCACGGGGTGGAGAAAATACACGGCTCTTTCAGTCGCCTCTACTGAATTTCTATGCGGACCAAGAACTATAAACTTAAATTTTTTTTTCCCAAGGTATCTTCAGAATATGGTGTATTTTTATGTGGAAAAGAAAAGTTATGAAGGCAGCTGTTACTTTAAGAGAAAATTCATTAAAAGTCCTCGAGGTATGAAAGATGATGGCGTGCTCCTCAATCATTTTGGCATAACTTGATTGTGGCTGTAATTTTTTTTGTCAAGCATGTCAGACAATAAAGTCTTTGTAAAAAGAAGAAGTCCGTGCAGCGCCTCTTCCTGTGCTTGTCTCTGGGTGTCGTGTGGGGCACGTGGGAGGAGTGGGGTCCTTCTGCTGAGTTCTGAGTCCTGGACAGAGTTCAGAGGCCGAAGACCTTCCATGTGGCAGTGACTGACGTCCCTGTGCTTGCTCCAGCTTCCCCGAGGGTGAGGGGGTCGTAGAGGTGGTTGGCATGGGCAGTTCTGTGCATTATCATCTTCAAATGTGTCAACCGCCTGGTTCTCCAAAACAGAGCACTCAGGATGGCCTTAGCCCTGGACTCTTCCTGAAAGCAGCATGTTCAACCCAGCCCCTGTCAAACTAAGGGTTCAGGTGTTGCCCAAGAAAAGCACTGGCAGGTGTAAAGACCCTAGTCTTACAGCTCCCTAAGCTGCAAAAGTTCTGCCATTTTCATCCATCCATCCATCAATCATCCATCCATCATCCATCCACTCACCTACCCAGAGA
This sequence comes from Equus przewalskii, assembly GCF_037783145.1. Lineage (NCBI taxonomy): Eukaryota > Metazoa > Chordata > Mammalia > Perissodactyla > Equidae > Equus > Equus przewalskii. The sequence goes on from NC_091859.1 coordinate 40,458,837, forward strand.
CCCAATCCATCCATCCACCCACCTACCCACTGACTCCTCTATCCACCCACCCATCCACTCACCTACCCATTGACCCATCCATCCATCCATTCACCTACCCACTGACTCCTCTATCCACCCACCCATCCACTCACCTACCCATCGACCCATCCATCCATCCACTCACCTACCCATTGACCCATCCACCCATCCACTCACCTACCCATTGACCCATCCATCCATCCATCCATCCACTCACCTACCCATTGACCCATCCATCCATCCACCTGCCTACCCACTGACTCCTCTATCCACCCACCCATCCACTCACCTACCCATTGACCCATCCATCCATCCACTCACCTACCCACTGACTCCTCTATCCACCCACCCATCCACTCACCTACCCATCGACCCATCCATCCATCCACTCACCTACCCATTGACCCATCCATCCATCCACTCACCTACCCACTGACTCCTCTATCCATCCACCCATCCACTCACCTACCCATTGACCCATCCATCCATCCATCCATCCACTCACCTACCCATTGACCCATCCATCCATCCACCCGCCTACCCACTGACTCCTCTATCCATCCACCCATCCACTCACCTACCCATTGACCCATCCATCCATCCATCCATCATCCATCCACTCACCTACCCAGAGACCCAATCCATCCATCCATCCACCTACCCACTGACTCCTCTATCCATCCACCCATCCACTCACCTACCCATTGACCCATCCATCCATCCACCCGCCTACCCACTGACTCCTCTATCCACCCACCCATCCACTCACCTACCCATTGACCCATCCATCCATCCATCCACCCATCCACTCACCTACCCATTCATCCATTCATCCATCCACAAACACTCACTGAGCATCTCCCCGGGCCTGGCTTGGACTAGGGAGGTGGTGGTGGTGGTGGTGATAGATTTAGGAGCTAGGATGAGGGATGGATGTGGGGATGAGGGGGGAGGGAGAGCCAAGGATAACAACAGACGTTGGCAGCCAGTCACAGAGTGGGAGCATGGGAGCCAGAAGAACAGGTTTGAGGAGGGATGTTGAGTTCCATTTGGGACTCGTGAGCTGGAGGTGCCCTTGGGATATGCAGGGGGAAGTGGCCAGTGGCCAGGGGGATAAATGGAGCTGGAGGGGAGGAGCCTCCCTGGAGACCTGCATTACTGAGTCATAACGGAAGCCACAGAGCTGTAGGCCTTCCAGAGGGGCGTGCGGAGGGCAGGAGGAGCAGCCCGGGGCAGACCGTGAGGGAGTCAGCCTCTCCATGACCCTCTCCTGTCCCCAGACTGCCCCTCCCAGAATTCCCCTCCACCAGGGCCTCCCAGGTGCCCACGACCACCCATCCTGAGCCTCTGCTCCCCGTCCATCAGGGGCCTATGACCACCTGTCCTGGGCCTCAGCTCCCCATCTGTGGGCACGAGGAGGAGCTGCTCCACCGGAGGCATCTTGGCTACCGCCCTCCGCCAGTGTGGGCCCAAGCAGGGCTCCCGGGCAGGTGCAGGGACCCTGTGTGGCTGCTGCCACCTCTGGTAGTGCTGCCACGTTGCAGGCTCTGCTGCAGTGCACCCAACGATCTGCTGAGACGCAGCAGCTATGGAGCCCCCCGCTCCTGCTGCCTTCTGTGTAGACAGGCTCTGATTTGTCTGGGGTTTGCACCGAGGTGAAGGGGTCCCTCAGCAAAGGTGCCGGGGGGGCCTGGTGCCCTCGCTCTCGGTGGTTCGGTGCTCAGGGTGCACACACCCACAGCCGTCCTTCCCTAGGTGTCCCCGTGGCATGAGGGGTGATACAGGCCGGGGTCCCAGATCACCCTCCGCTAGCCCGTGGGAGTCCAGTGGGTCAAGCCAGCAAGCTCCCTCCCCGCCCTCGGCCTGCGGTCGGTCAGCTCACTCGCGGGGCCCCGCCCCCAGCTGCTCTTTCGTGCTATTTGGCTTCCACGGAGCTGGTCCTCGATCCCCAACGGGAGCAAATACCCAGGCCTTTTCCTCCCGGAGACCCCTGCCCGGCGCCCTGAATAAAGTAGTGGAGGTGACTGCTCTGTGGGCCAGCGCTCTCCCCTGATGCCACCCACAGCGCCCACGTGGGCCCAAACCGGTTTGGCCAGCTGGCAGTCTTGTCACAGAAGCCCTTCGACACCCCAGGGGGCCCTCAGTCCCACCGTCCCACTGAAGACACAGACTGTGAAGATCTCCAAGACGTGGGAGTCAGGCCCCGCTGTCTGGAAGCCTGGCAGGCTCCTCAGACCCCAGGAAAGAAGCTGAGCCCTTCAGGTCCCACGTGCTTGGCTCAGTGAGTGGCAGATGGGGCCAGGCCTGAGGGCCGTGAGGAAGAGCAAACCCCGTGTACAGGGGAGATCACGGAGAGCTTCCTGGAGGAAGGAACTTGGCAGGGCCCTGAACAACAGGATATGATTTCTCCATTTTAAAAAACACTTTATATTTTGAAATCATTTTAGATTTACAGAAGAAGTGTAAGAGAGTCCAGAGGGTTCCTCTAAACCCTTCAACCAGTTCCCCTAATGTTAGCACCTTATATAGCCACGGAACATTTATCAAAACTGAGATTAGCATCAGCAGGACACTAGCAAACGGCAGCCTCTGTGGATTTCAGCAGGTTTTGGCCAACATCCTCTGTTCCCGAATCCAGATAGTGTCATGCTGTTTGCTCGTCACACCCCTCAGTCTCCTGCATCTGTGACAGTTTCTCAGTCTGCCCTCACTTGTCACGAAGTTTTGAAGAATACTGGCTGAGTGTTTTGTAGAAAGTCCCGCAGGTTGTGCTAGTCTGATGTTTCCTCACGATTGGTCTGGGGTTGTGTCTGGTGAGAAGAGCAGCGCAGAGGCAATGTGTCCTTCTCGAGGGGGCGTGTCCGGGTCACATGATACCGCCGTGCTGCATCGCTGGTGATGTTAATCCTGACACGTGGTTAAGGTGCTGTCTGCCAGGTTTCCCCACGGTAAAGACACCAGTTTTCCTCTTCCACACTTGATTTGTTAGAAGCGAGTTCCTAGTCCGGCTCATACTCAAGGAGAGGGGAAGGAAGTCCCCTCCTGGAGAGAGGAGCCTTACAGATTTCGTGGACATACACTAAAATCCCATTGACTAATAAATATTTGTGGGCCGTATTCGGAGGCTGTGCAAATGTCCTGTGGCTCCTTGAAGTTTTGCCCACTCATTTTAGCGTCCGTCTGTGGACGCTGCCTGGAGCAGTGATGACTGCGGTCTCACGGTGCTTTTCTGTTTCTTCTTTCCTCCCACATTCCTCACTAGGAATTGTTAAGGAAGATTTGTCTCTTCTCTGCCATTTACTTATTTTTATCAGCATGGACTCGGGACTATTTATTTTATTCTTTAGGTTATAATCTAATGCTATCATTATGTTTTGTGGCTCCAATCGTTCTAACTTTGACCATTGTTGGGAGCTCTTTCAAGTTGGCTCCTGTATTCTTTTGACATATTTCTATCTTTTGTTTGTTTGTTTGTTTGATTTCCTTACTCTCTGGCACTGTCAGGTGCTCCAGGCTAATCTCTTATTTTCCTTGCCCCGGCCCTAGAATCATCCATCTCTCCAGAGAGTTCTAGCCTCTTTTATTTAGAATCTAAGGTCTGGGTGGCCGATGTGCTAGTTGCTCCTGGGCTATCAATACATCCAGGCCTAGTGGTGGCCAGAGCTAGGAAATACATGCCGTACACTATTCCATTCATACGCACCTACCTGTCCCCATCTCTACATCCATCCACCCATCCATCCAACCGTGCGTCCATCCATCTACTTACCCATCATTCGTCTTAAAATAAGCATTAGCTCACGCTGAGTGACACCCAGTCCCTGACTCTAACCCAGCAATGCAGAACCTACTCTTGCCTTTCCACCTGGCTTATTGGTAACTTTTCTCTGAAAGTGAGACGCCTGGCTCCCATATCTGCGATCTACCTAGGCATTGGTTCACTCTTTACCTAGAAAGTAGTTTCACAATTGCTGATCTGTATCCCGGTAAGAAACATAGCTCCTAGCTAGAGTACAGTGATTGGATGCAATCCTTTTTGTCTTTAGCTTTACAGTCAAAACTGTGTTTTCCGAGGTTAAATTGGTCAGCTCCTTCCCCCCACCCAACTCAGTGAGCTTGTGTCAGACATTCGCAATACAATCAGATTTTTTTGTCCCAGTCTGCATTCCATCCCGAGAGTCCCTGACATCCTGGTTGATTGTTTTAAATTTGCACACAGTAACGTTCACTCTTTGTAGCGTACACTTCTGTGGGTTTTGACAAACGCAGAGTCACGTACCCACCATACCAGTAACGTAGGGAACAGTTTCATCAGCGGAAAATTCCCTTGTTTGCGCCCTTTTTAATCACACTTTTTTCCAAAACGGCTGTACGTTTGCAATCCTACAGGCAATGAATGAGTACTCTTGGTCCGCATCCTCGTCAGAATCTGGTATTGTCAATGTAAAAATTTTTACTCATTTGAATAGGTGTGTGTTGTATTTCACTGTGGTTTTAATTTTCACTTCCCTAATGACTAATGATGGTGACATCTTTTCATATGCTTATTTGCCATTCACATTTATTCTTTTGTGAACTGTCTGTTCAGCTCTTTTGTCTCCTTCCTTAAAAACTAGGTTGTTTGTTTTCAAGTTTTAAGAGTTCTTTACGCTCTGGATGCAAGTCTTTAATTGAAGACGTAATTTGCAAATCTCTTCTCTGCCAGTCTGTGAATCGTCTTTTCATTCTCTTAATGGTTTCTCAGAGCAAAAGTTTTTAATTTTGATAAAGTCCAATTTATCAGTTTTTTTCTGTTATAGATTGTGCTTTGGGCATAGTACCTAAAAACTCATTGTCAAACCCATGGACGTGCAGATTTTCCCTGTTGCTTTCTTGTAGAAGTTTTACAGTTTTACATTTAGATCTATAACACATTTTGAGTTAGTTTTTGCATAAGGTGTGGAGTATGTGTCGAACTTCGTGTTTTTGCACATGGACACTATTTCTCCATTGAATTGCCTTTGCACACTCACCAAAGATCAGTTGAACTTATTTGTGTGCGTATATTTCCGGGCTCTCTGTTTTGACCTATATGTCTGTCCTTTTGCCAATATCACACTCTCTTGATTACTAGCATAACTTTACGGGTAAATCTTGAAATTGGGCAGTATGAATCCTTCAATTTTGTTCTTTTCCAGAATTGTTTTGGCTACTGTAGTTCCTTTCTCTTTCCATATACATTTTTTTTTAATTTTTAAAATTTTTCCTTTTTCTCCCAAAGCCCCTCGGGTACATAGTTGTGTATTTTTAGTTGTGGCATGTGGGATGCTACCTCAGCATGGCTTGATGAGTGGTGCCATGTCCGTGCCCAGGATCGGAACCGGTGAAACCCTGGGCTGCCGAAGCGGAGAGCAAAAACTTAACCGCTTGGCCACGGGGCCGGCCCCTCCATATACATTTTTGAATTAACTTGTTGACATGCAAAGTAAATTTAGCTGAGATTTTGACTGGGATCGCATAGAATCTATAGATCAAGCTGGAGGGAAGTGATACTTAACAACGTTGGCCCTCACAATTCATGACAACCGTTCCTCTCTCCATTTATTTAGATCTTTCATTTTTTTCATCCATGCTTGGCAGTTTTCATCATACAGAGCCTCTACATATTTTGTTAGATTTATGCCTAAGTACTTCACTGGGGGGCTATATAAATAGTATTGTTTCTTAAACTTCACATTCCAGTTGCTCACTGTGGGAACATAGGCGTATGATTCACTTTTGTATACTGACCTTGTACCTCCCTTAGTTAGCTTAGTCAGCTTTTTGGTGGGTCTTTTTTTGACTTTCTTATGTAGACAACCATGTCTTCTGCAAATAGAGACAACTTTATTTCTTCCTTTCCATTTTCATTTTTCCTTTGGGTTTTTCTTGCCTTGTTGCACTGACTAGGACTTTCAGTAGGATGCTGAGTGAAAGTAATGAGAGAGAACATCCTCGCCCTGCTCCTGATCTTGGGGGAAACATCCACTCCCTCGCCATTCACTATAATGGTAGCTGTACCTTCTGTAAATGTCTTTTATTTAGTTAAGAAAGTTCCCACTCACAACAACATGGATGGACCTTGAGGGAATTCTGTTAAGTGAAATAAGCCAGATAGAGAAGGACGATCTCTGTATGACTCCACTCATATGAGGAATTCAAACATGTGGACAAAGAGAACAGACTAGTGGCTACCAGGGGAAAGGGGGGTTGGGGGGTGGGCACAAAGGGTGAAGTGGTGCACCTACAACATGACTGACAAACAATAATGTACAACTGAAACTTCACAAGATTGTAACCTATCATAAACTCAATAAAAATTAACTTAAAAAACAACAACAACAAGCCATTCTCTGCAAACTAACAAAATTGCTTGTTTTCTATATTGTGGTAATTCCCATGCTAAATCCTTTAATATACAGCCTGAGGAACCAGGAAGTCAACAATGCTTTGAAGAGGATTATGGAAAAGATGTGTTCTACTCTAAAATAAATGACCTATGGTCTAACCAAATGGCCTCAGAGTTGGGATGCAAAAAACAAAAGAAACAAACAAACAGAAAAACAGATTTCAAGTTTCTGCATTAGCCTACCACTCGTAATGTGCTTTCTAATGTTATATTAAACAAGTTATTATCAATACAGAAAAAAAAAGAAAGAAAGTTCCCTTCTGTTCTTAGTTTGCTAAGAGTTTTTCTTATGAATTAACGGTGAGTTTTGTCAAATGCTTTCTCCGCATTTGTTGAGACGAATGTACGTTTGATGCGCTGGGTCTGGGCATGCATCTCTTTGAGAGTTCATCCCCCTGGGAGTTCATGGAACTCCTCAGATATGTAGATCCATGGTTTGCTTCAAATTTGGGAAGTTTTTGGCCATAGTTTCCCCAATATCCTTTCTGCCTGTTCCCTTTCTCCCCTCCCGCTGGGACTCTCACTGTGTGGATGCTGGTACACTTGATGGTGCTCCACAGGGCTCTCAGGCTCTGTTCGTTTTTCCTTATTTTTTCTTTCTGTTCTTCAGACTGGAGAATCTCAAGTCACTTATCTTCAAGTTTTCTGATTCTTTCTTCTGCATCCTCAAATCTGCTGTTAAGCCTCTCTGGTGAATTTTTAATTTCAGTTATACTTTTCAAACTCCAGAATTGCTATTTGGTTCTTTTTAATACTTTCAATCTCTTAATTTAATACTTTTAATATCTTCTATTTGGTGAGGCATTGTTCTTGTACTTTCCTGTTGCTCTTTAGACACGGGTTCCTTTAGCCATTTGAATATATTTGAAATAGCTGATTTAAAGTTTTTGTCCATTATGTTCAACATCTGAGCTTCCTCGGTGACAGTCTTTATTGATTAATTTTCTCCCCTGTGTATGGGCCACACTGTCTTGCTTCTTTGCATGTCTTGTAATTTTTTGTTAAACACTGGACATTTGAAATAACATAACATGGCAACTTTGAAAATAGATTCCAAAAGTTTGTTGTTATTGCTGCTTGTTATAGCTGTTGCTGTTTGTTTCATGACTTTCTGAACTAATTCTGTAAAGTCTGTATTCTTTGTCACATGCGGCCACTGAACTCTCTTCTCAGTTAGCTTAGTGGTCCGCTTCTGACTGGACAGAGATTCCTTAAACACTTGAAGCCGACAGATCCCCGTCTATGCTGATGAGCTCTGTGTGCACGCTGAGGCATGCCCTCAACACTCAGCCAGGAGTTGACCACTCTGCCTTAGCCATCATCCCCTGCGTGTGTGGGGCCTTACGGTCAGCCAGAGGTGAGAGCTTAGGGCCTTCTCATGTCTATTCTGAGCATGTGCACATCCCTGGGCATGTGCCCAGCCCTACACACATACATGGCCTTCTAGATTCCAAGGAATATTTTAGGAACTTTTCAAAGCCTCTGTGAACATCTCATTCCCTGGCTTTTCCTTTTAAGCTTTCTGTGTAGTCTATTGGTTGCCCCAACTGTTACCCACTGTCTCAAGCAGCCACAAAGTTAAGACACTTGCTCGTAATTGTTTTGGACAAATGTCCCCCCCTACTCTGAGGAAAGGGTTTTTTGTACCTGAGCTGTCTCTCGGTCAGTTCAAATGCAAACAGTCTTGTAAGTGAGGTCTTCCAGGGGACCCGCAGGCAGCTCAAATAAAGATAATTCTTTGGGAGTGAGGCTCTGAAAATGCTCCAGCCCTGTTCCGCTCTCTGTAGAGGCTGCTAATCTGCACTGAGAATGCAGGCTGTTATCGTTCAAGGCTACTGGGGGTTGGAGAGTGGCTGACAGACTACGGCAAGTTAAAACGTTGCTAAACTTGTTCCTGATAAGATTCAGCTGCTTTTCTTGAGGAAATGCTTCTTGAGTTCCTGAAACATTTGGTTAATTTCTAGAATTCTGAAAAAGTTGATGCTCACAATTTTTGCCAGTTTTCTGGTTGCTTTTTTGGAGAAGAGAATTTTCAGAGGCCCTTACTCTTCCAATTTTGCTGATGTCACCTCTATGTTTCCATTTTATCTCCTCTATTGAACTATTGTTTTGACTTTTTAAAAGTATATTTAAAAACATGCATTTTTCAATGGTTTCTCTATAGTTTAGAAATACATTTAAAAATAATCCAGGTCTCTCTCTAGATAATATCATACTGCTTCACATGTGGTGTAATAACCTTGTAACAGCACATTCTGAATTCCTCCTTCCCCTCCCTTGTGCAATTGTTGTCGTGGTTTTAAAAATGGTCTAAACACACAATACATTATTAGAGTCGTTGCTTTAAACAGTTATCTTCTAGAACAATTTAAAATATAAAAAGATTTTATTTTAACTTTATTTCATTTCTGATGCTCTTCATTTCCGACTTGATTCTGTTCCTTCTGCCTGTAGAACTTCCCTTAGCATTTCTTTTAGAGTAGGTCTGCCGACAATGGGTTCCCTCAGGTTTTATGTGTCTATGAAATTCTTTATTTCTCCTTATTTTTGAAGGCTATTTTGCTGGTTACAGAATTTTTGCTTGATAATTTTTCCTTTCAGCACTGTTATCTGTTACTCCATTGCTTTCTGGATTGCATGGTTTCTAAAGAGAATTTTGTCATAATTCTTATCCTTGTTCCTCTCTCCTCTGTACATAAAGTCTTTTCTTCTCTGTCTTCATGATTTTTTTCTTTGTTTTTTTTTCGGGAGTTTGAATATGATATGCCTAGGTGTGTGTGTGTGTCTGTGACACAGAGAGAGAGAGAGAATCTAGCCTGATTCCATGAGCTTCTTTTCTCTGTAGTTTAGTGTCTGTCACTAATTTTGAAAAATTCCCAGCCGTTATTTATTCAAATATTTCTTCTGCCTTATGTTCTCTTTCTTCACAGTTTCCAACTATGTGTGTTAGACCATTTCATATTGTTGCCCCTCTCTTGGATATCCTGTTACGATTCTTCTCTTTGCATTTCGATTTGGGTCCATGCCATTGGTCTGTCTTCAAGCTCACTCATTCTTTCCTTGATGTGTCCAGTCTACCGAGGAGCCTGCCAAAGGCGATCTTCATTTCTGTTACTGTGCTTTTTGTTCCTAACATTTCCATTTGATTCTTTTTTACAGTTTCCATCTCTGCTGAAATTTCCTATCAGATTGAGTGCATTGTCTAATTTTTCCACTAGAGCTTCAACATATAAATGTGTTATTTAAAATTTCTTTTCTAATAGTTCCAAAATCTGTGTCACATCTGAGCTGATTCTGATGATTGCTTTGCCTCTTCAGACTTTGTTCTTTTAAATTGCCTTTTGGCTTCGGGGAGAAGAAGAAGAAGAAGAAGAAGAAAAGATTGGCAATAGATATTAGCACAGGTGCCAAACTTTTTTTAAAAAAGTAAATAAATAAAAAATAAATTGCCTTTTGTCATGGGTCATAATTTTTTACCATGCTGTGGGCATCGTCTGGCGGGGCCCAGCGGGCTTTCCTGTGTGAGGGCAGGAGGAAGCCGCTCCGGCCTTGCAGGCTGCACAGTCTCTTCTTCTTGCTCTTTCCCTTGTTCTCTTCCTCCTCCTCCTTCAACCCTTAAAACATGTAAAAACCATCCTAGGCTCAGGGACTGTACACAAACAGGCCACAAGCCCTATCGGGTCCCCTGGCTGTGGTTTGCAAACCGCCGCCGTACAGGCAGTAGACACCGAGGTAAGGATTTTTATGATTAGAGAAGAATACGCCTTTCTCCCGGTGGGGCCTCAGTGTGGGGCTTGGGTGAACCTCGTGAGGAGCCAGACTAGGTTGAAGTTTGCTCCAGCTGGCTGTGGGTCTTCCTCGGTGCTGCTCCCTCGAGAGGTGGTGTCTCCTGCGGCTCTCCCAGCTGTGCCCCACGTCACCTATTGCATGATTGTCGGTGTGGTGGTGGTGGAGGAGGGGGTGGGGGTCTCTGAGGTTCCGATTCAGCCTCAGTCGTGCCGGCACTGTAAGCACCCCCAAGTGGTCCTGTCTCCCTCAGATGGAGAGCGGATAGTGTGGGTTTCTGCCTCTCCTCCAGGAACAGAGCTTTTTATTGTCGTTTCTGTTCCCCCACCTGCACTGGGTTCGGACCAGAGCCCGCAGGCTACCGTTCTGTCATCCTTCTGCTGCACATTAAGCTTTCTGCTCCCTGTGAGAGATGGGGAGATGGGTTCTGGCAGAGTTTCAGCCGTGGCTGCTGTTCTCCTCTTCCAGCCCGCATCACGGAGGAGCTGGGAGGGAGGAAGCATTCTCTGGATTCTCCCTCATCTCTGTGAGCTCCTCGTGCGGCTCCCGGAGGATGCGAACACCCCTATGTCTGCAGCCCCTGGAACCTTCACATTCTTAGGCTAGTCCACATTTGGTCTTTAGCAATTTGTTAAAATTTTCCAGCTGAACCCTCTTACTGGCTCCTGCGGTGTGTGGTGGTGACTATCCCAGGTCAGCAAATGCTTGGGCGCATTTCTGCCTGCAGGCACCTGTCTCCCTTGGACCTTAGTGAGCTGTTTGTGGTGGCCCCCACTCTTGGGTAGGCTCAAGAAGTCATTTGTTTGCATTCTGTCCTGTCATACAGGTGCGTGATGCTCTTCTCAGGTCTCTGCATCTTGGAGTCAAGACCACAGGTGCTTCTCCCGCCTCTGCTGTGTCACGCTTGCTAACAGCTCATTGGCCCAAACAAGTCACGTGGCTGAGCTTGGCTTCAGGAGGGGGAAATAGACATCACCTCTTCAGAGACGGGAACTTCACGGTCCACAGGTAGAGGGATGCACACACCACGGGGGGACGAGAGGGACCATTAGTTCTGAGACGAGGGGCTCCGTGGGGCTGGAGAGACAGGCACTCAGATCTTCCAACACATGGGATCAGAGGATGCTGCCCCAGCTGGGTGGGGCTCGGGGAAGGCTGCCCAGACCTGAGACACCTGAATGGATACAGGCCCCGGAAAGAGAAGGAGGAGGGGCTGGTATGCCCATCTAGGCTTATGGTGCGGCCCCCTGGCTGAGAGTCTGAGGGCCGTGGAGCCCACCCCTCTCCCGACCCCTTGCTGAAATCCTGTCCTGTGGTCTGGCTCCGGGCTTCGAGCTTAGGGCTGGGGCTCTGCACGCTGCCATCGACCCAGGGCTGCCCGCACCAGGGCCCTGACCCCTCCCTCTCTTTTGATTGTCGGTGGCCTACTGTCTTGGGGGCTCCAGGGGCAGGTCTGTGTTTGACTCCTGGGCCTGAAATGGAGGAGGGGCTCCAGGCATCCAGCAGGCGCTCACGAATAAACGCTCCAGAAGTTCTGAGTTTTTACCTACTCTGTCATTGGCGGTTCTTTCAAAGTCTAGAGGATTGTTCCTGCAAAGATTAACATTTTTATTTGCTCAAACTAACCAGTGAGGGTCCTGAGGCTCAGTGGGCAGCCCCGATCCCTCCGGCAAGGCTGGCGCCGGTGCCAGAGCCGCAGGGCAGCGCGGAGCCCGCTTAGCTGCCGGGAAAGGTGCGGGCCTGGGTGGGTGGGGGCTGTTTCTGGAGACCCCCTGGAAAGTTCACGAAGCCCCGGCTACATGTGAGTCCTGGCCCACCCCGCTGCCCTCTGTCCTTGGGGTGCCCTGCAGGCGCCTACTGGAGGAAGGCCCGGAGGAAGTCGTTGTAGCAGATTTTGGAAGTCAGCGTCTTGTCGTAATACTCCAGGATGTGGAAGAACTCCTCCTCCGACAGGTTGACGCTGTACTGCCTCAGGACCTGCAAGACGGGCGGGGCTGCCAGGAAGGGGCTGCGGCCGCACCCGCCTCTCCTCGGCCGGAGTCTGAGGATCCCACCTCCAGAGGTGCCCCCAGCACCTCGACCCCCTGCTTCTGCCCTCACCACCCCCGAGGGCAGCCCCCAGCGTGCACCGTGGGTGTGAAACAGGAAGAGGCCTGGGCCTGCCGTCAGATGGGGCTGCTGGGCCTCCCCACCCCCAGCCCCCCCGGAACAGGAGGTTAACCACCATCGCTCCCTGAAGGGCAGTGAGGCTGGCCCACATGTTCAGACAAGGCGGATGGACAGAGAGGAGGGGAGACTGGCCACAGGGCCCTGACTGGGGTGCGGCCTCGGGGTGCGGCCCACCCAGGAGGAGGACAGGGCTGGCAGGTGTGGGCTCAGGGAGCTGCTATGCCTTGACAGTAAGGCAGCCAGAGGCAGAGCCTGCTGGTTGCCCACCTGCGATCAGCTGCCCCTTCCTTCTTAGCTAACAGAACCCTGACTTTCTTCAGGCTGCTTTGCGTCCGCTGAAAGGGGGCCTTTCTCGGCCTCTCTCGTGGCTCGGTATATTCGGGCCAGTTGAACCTACGTGAGAATGTTATGGGGACTCCTGGGAAGCCTCCTCTAAAGAAAGGGGGCATGCCCTTTTTCTGTCGCCTTTTTCTCTCTGCTGCCTGGAATATGCAAACGATGCTGGGGCTCCAGCAGCCATCTTGGACCACAAGGCAATCTTGAGGAAGGAAGCTAGGTTTTGAGGCTGGTAGAGCAAAAACAATCATGTCTCTGATGACTGTCCAGCACCATGCCAGCTCTGGACGTCTTTTATGTGAGAGAGAAATGAACTTCCACCATGTTTAAGCTGCTCTTATTTTTGTGCTGCTGTTACATGCAGCTACAACAAATCCCAATAGATAGGTACCCTAGTAAGTAAAAATAAAGATTAGGTTCTAAATTTCCTGGCTACGTTTTGCGTTGTAATTTGTCTCTAAGGGGAGACTAGAAACTGCTGCTAGAAGACCCTGAGGTTCCCCCAGGGCCAGCAGCAGGCCTGGCCCCAGGCCCACGGGGCTGAGGTTAGCTGACCTGGTTATGGGGCCGAAGGGCTGAGAGCAGGAAAGGAAACAGGGCCCAGGTGTGGGAGAAGGGCCTCAGTCACACGCACGTGGTCTCCGATTCCCCCTCTGCGGAGGCCATGTCTCCATTTCTGCGGTTCCCGCCCACTGCCACCCGCCCCAAATTCCTGGGAAGCTGCAGGAAGAGGAGACCGACAGGGCCTCATCGTACTTCCGTCTTTGCGTGGAGACCACGGGACAGACCCTGGCTGAGATTTTTACTCGACCCCAAAGTAAAGACAAACGAGGTGAGTTGGGAAGCCACTGCGGGGCCACGGCGGGCGGACGACCGACCGGGAGGCGCAGGTGTTCACCCTCTGGGCCTCGCCACTGCAGCTGCCCTCCCGCCCTGCCCGCCAGCCACCGCCGTTCATCTTCCTGCCTTATTCTTTAAAAGAAAGACTTCTCCTTTTTTTAATCTAAGTTTCCAGCTGAAGTGGAGAGGAACCCAAGGAACACATTTTCTGTAAGCGTGCTTTGAGGCCATAACCCTTTGTCTCTCTGAGGTCTTGACTGAGTTTTTTTTTCCTGACTGTAATATGTGGTTTTTTTAATCTAACGTTCCAGGCCTCAACTATCTTTTCAACCTCAGTGGCTGGTGGGGATGGGGGCGGGGAGGGAGTGGGGGCAAGAACCTGCTAATTCAAGGAGTTCCATGTTATTCTAAAAGTGGGCGTTTTAAGTCGCCCTGGAGGCTGGCGGTTTCTTTCCTCCGGGAGAACCACACTGCAGCTTCTGCACGGACAGTGGGGACTCCGCTCCGGAGGGGCGGCCACAGGGCAGCTCCACAGACCGCGCTTCCTCTCGGGGGGCCAGGCCGCAGCAGAGTTCAGACTGCAGGGGACAGCCGCTTAGCCACACTGCTGAGGGAGGGAGGGGAGCGGCCTCGCCACAGGGAGGGCAGCTGGGGGACAGGGGAGGGGTGCCAGCGGTGGCTGGGGTCTGTGGGCCCTCTGAGAGCCCCCTTGATGTTGCTGTTCTGCCCAGGGGGGTCTGGCGAGGCCAGGGGAAGGCCCTCCTCGGAGGGGCCCAGCCAGGGCTCCCAGCTCAGCAACAGCGCTAGTGGAGCCCTGAGGGCAGCTGGGCTCCGGGGGGGGGGGGGGGGGTGGGGGGCCCTGGGGAGCGTCCCGCGGGGTGCTAGAACCCTTCAGGGAGGAGAACCGGGGTCTGCAGGTGAGGGGCATCAGGCTTTGAGACCTGGGGGCCCCGAGGAAGTGAGGTCTGGGAGACGGCCCACACCTGGGCCGTTGGCAGGTGCGGGGTGGGGTGGGTCCCCTTTGGAGGTTTTCTGACCACCGGCCTTTGCCAATCACTCCCTGTTCAGAGGCAATGGACGCACAGGAGCTGCGCTCACCTGCCTGAAGTCAGCCACGCTTAGCAGCCCCGTGCTCCCCTCGTCGTAGGCTTTGAACGTGCGCCGCATCGGCCTCCAGCAGTGCACAATTTTGGGTTGAATGCGCAGCAAGGCGGCGTAAAAGGAAGAAGTCTCAGCACCAGCTTCTTTCTGCAAAAAAACAACCGCGACCAAGAGTGGTGAGAAAAGGGCTTCTGAATGGGGAGGAGAGCGGGCGGGGCCCTGCGGGGGTGGAACTGGCTCTGAGCCCCTCCTGGGGTCTGCTCTAGGCCCCAGCCCGCTCCACAAGCTGCTCCTGGATACAACGGAGCCTGCGAGCGGGACTCACGACAACAACGGCACCGTCACCGTGCCCTCTGTCCGTCACCCGTCCGTGTGCGGGGAGTTTGAAAACACCGTCTCATTGACACCATCCCTCTCACCCCAGAGTCTTGATCCCACGTCATGGACCAGAAAACAGAGGCTGGGGAGCAGAAGGGCAGGGTGAGGACAGAGGGGCTGTTTGGCCCCACACCTGCCGGGCCAGGGCCCCTCCCAGGGAGCTCCGCCAGGCGCAGACACGGGCCATTTCAAAACCGTTTGAGGAAAAAAAGAGACCTCAGTTTGGGTCTTCTAGTGGGTTATTATAACAAACAGAGTCTCAAAAACCCGCAAGGTTGTAATTACAACTAGTCATTAGACGGCACACTGCACTGTGATTATTTCATTTAGGTGCTGTTAGATGGAAAACAAGATATTTTAGCATGATTTAGCCCCAACACATGTCTGACTATCACAGAGGTGAACGGCGGGCAACAATGTGGAACGCATTTTGGGAGAGTTTAATTCTATCAGGGTGCCACACAAACAGAGTAGCACAGAGTTAGAGTGCTTTCAAGTTTTACATCCTTTAGCTCCCATGATGGAGACTCACGACACACCCCACAGCCTCGTCGGCTGCCAGCCTACCCCGTCAGCGGGTCCGCATGCACGGAGGGGAGAGGATTCTGTGCTCACTGGCTCTTCCCACACCCAGCCTGGCTTGAGAAAGGGTTTTCCCTCCCAGCACAGTCCACGAACCATCCAGAAGTCCTCTGCCTCCCTCTCTAGCTTTGTCCGAAAAGGCAGCGCCCCAGCTCGCTTCCCCAGAGGGGCGTCTCTCTGCCAAGACAGCCCCCAAAGAACTAGAGGAGGAAACGGCCCTCTTAGCTTCTCTGCAGGGAGACTGCTGAGCTGAGCTCCACGCTTGTATGGTGGGGGCCTTGGCAGCCGGCAGCGGGGACAGGACTGGGACAAGGACCAGGCAGGGGCAGGCGCTTGGCGCTGCGCTGGCCCCTCTCTCCTAGGAGAGCTCCTGGGGGAGGAGGTCTTGCCGCCTGTCAATCAGGGTGGGGATCTGGGGTCCGGGGATGGAAGGTTCGACTGTTCTGGACCACACAGGGGCAGCTGTAGTTGGTTTTGGGTGAAAAGACCAGAGCTGGGGGGTGAGGCAGGAACACACAGGAGGTGTGCTGGGACATCCGCCAAGAGGCCCTGCTCCCAGGGCGGCCGTCCCAAGTCCCTCTCACTTCACGTAAACGCAATCTCAGTCCCACACTCCGAGCAGGCCAGGCCAGCCTTTCTGGGCCTCAGGGAAGAAGGGCAGTGCGTCTGGAGGCAGGGTGGCCTCTGTGCAGGGGAGGGCTCGGAAGGGGGCACCAGGGTGCTCTCCCCAAATGGGCCACCCCTCACAGGGCCTCAGAACCCAGCAGATCTCCCCCTCGCTTATGGAAAGGGAAACTGAGGCCCAGAGAGGTGGAGGACGGCCGGAGCTGGCAGCGACCTTTCTTGTAGGCCGTGCAGTCTTCATGGTTCTCCAGCTACGTTCCTGGACCCGTGAAGATCTCATGACAAGAGCCTCTTTTCTGCTCACAGAGAAACTGAACTAGAGAAAGAACTGTCTTAATTTTAAGTTTTTCTTCCGTAACTTGGCCTAAGCCTTTGATGCCAGCTCTTGCTCGTCTCAACTAGAAGCTGCTCTAAGATGGTACCCAATTTTGCACAAAATTTAGCTGTGCAGAAGCTTTCTGCATGGACCCGACTGTTTGCTGGGTTACCCAGTATGCCCCTGTTGCTTCAGGAGTGCTCTGGGGCCGGGGCGGGGGCCTGTCAGGTCTGCCCCACACCTCTGGGCCCTGCAGCCGAGTCCTAAGGTGGTCAGAATCAGCTGTGTTCGTTCCCCAAATTGACAGCGCCAGTTGAACTTACTTAATTCAGTGGAACTTAATTCACTGTTACAGATGACGGAAGATGAGCATGAAAAAGCCTATTTTTGCTTCATGTTTTGGAAAGGCTTGAGAAATGCAAGTCACTGAGAACACTGTGGGTGAGAATCATAATATTACAAATGATTGAGAAAAAAGGTAGAAATCCAGAAGAACATTGCCCTCCAGTTGCTATTTAAGCATCTTTAGGTTCTCACTCCTCTTCAAAGAAACAAAAAGAAAATTGTTGACAATGCATCGTGGGTGTAGTTTACACAAGAGAGATGATGAGACTCTATCCCACACCCCATACCCCACGCCCCACCCGAGCAAAGGGCCTGGCCTGTCTCAGGTGGTGCGTGAATGCATACACGTTTACGTTTGGGTTAACGGCGTTTCCCTCTGCTCTGCCCCCACCGCTTTGCCCTTTCAGGGAACCGACCCTTCGCTGCTCCTGGTGCGTTGTGTGAGCAGCGGACACTGTTCCTGACCGTCTGCCCTACAGATGCTTCCGGGTGCTCTGGGGGAGCCATGACAATCAGGTGTCTGCCACCCGAACGAGTTTGAGAACCTGGGATCCAGGCCACTGGTTCCCAGACTGGGGTCTCCTGACCTTTATGGGGCTCCAGAGGAGAGAAAGAAAAATCTTTGAATCATTTCCAAGAAAGTAACTCTGAGCTGTTTGCCGTGTTCCCACGGCCCAGTGGAGATCTGACCTTGACCCACGCCTCGCCCTTGCATGGGCTCCCTGACACACCAGGCAGCTCTGGGCTCATCAGACAGACCTGGTCGCCGAGCGCTCATCTGAACACTGCCTGGCACTGCGCAGACCCTCTAGGAACTGAGGGAACAGGGCAAGAGAGGATCGCTTGACAAGTGTGTACGCACACACGTCACACGTGTACATGCATGTTATACAAGGGCAACAATGCATAGTGCGTACACGCACATAGCACATGCATGCAGTACACATATCCCACGTGTACATGCAAATATCAATATCATACACGTGTGACACATATTGTGCGAATACACGCACATAGCATGCACGTGACACACATATACATCACGTGTACAGGCATCTATCGCACACATGTGATACACATGTATATCACATGTATGTGGAGGAAATCTGAGCGGGGGTCCACGGGGAGGCGGCAGTGAGGCCAGGGACATTTGACAGGTGGGTCGGCACCGGCCAGCGGCCCTCCTAGAGCCTGTGTCCGCCGTATCCACCACCTGTATAAAGCAGGATGATCTGAATTTGTGATGAATTAAGAAAAATGGAAGGGACCCCTCTGACCCTGGCCCACGGGTTTCTAAGGGCAGCTTACGCACCATCTTATGGGCGTTCTGGATCTTCATCCTCCGCATCACGGAGGTCTCCTGGGCTTTCAACAGGAGGACGCAGCTCTGGACGAAGTCGCAGTAGGCAAACCGCCCGCTATTCTTCAAGTCATACTTCACCAGGAGCTGCTGGCACTCCTCTCTGTTCACGTCCAGGTTGAATTTCTCCACGAGAGCTAGAGACAAAAATGCCAGTTCAGTTGGTGGGAATTCATTCATTCATTCATTCATTCATTCAAGCCTTGCTGAGAGGCTTTCTCTGCTGTGGGCCCTGGCTGGGTCCCGGCTTCACAGGCTCACAGCCGGTGGCCGGACAGATATGGAAACAGACAGGGACACGACGAACTAAGTGCAGTAAGGAGGGAGGGGGACCCTGAATCCTGGGGGGCCCCCTACCCCGGCGTTTGCCTGCTGTCCTTGTTTAGCATGGTCATCACTGCTGTGGGCACGGCAGTACGGCCAGAGTGCTGTGGGGGCTGCGACTGAAGAGCAGGCAGGGAGCGAGGGAGGGAGGAGAGCCACTGCTGAGAGACCGGAGCTGCTGGAGCAAGACCGGGAGTCAGGGCAGAGCCGCATGAGGCGAGGGGCGTGTCCACGTGCTGGGCTGGGGCCCGGCTGTGTGGTGGGAGGGCAGACTCTGGGCAGGCAGTTTTCAACTGGGCTTCGAAGATATGCTCTCAACAGTCTGTCAGGCTACACGAAGTCACACATTTTGAGTTTTCGTTCCAATGACACTCTAAAATGTACAAAATCTATTCTGGAATCACGGACCACTCTTCAGAGACAACTGCTGTGCAGTTCCAGGGTTTGTGTCTGGCTTTCTTTCTTTCTTTTTTTTTTTGAGGAAGATTAGCCCTGAGCTAACTACTGCCAATCCTCCCCTTTTTGCTGAGGAAGCCTGGCCCTGAGCTAACATCCACACCCATCTTCCTCTACTTTATATGTAGGACACCTCCCACAGCATGGCGTGCCAAGTGGTGCCATGTCTGCACCCGGGATCCGAACCGGCAAACCCGGGGCCACCGAGAAGTGGAATGTGCAAACTTAACCGCTGTGCCACCGGGCCGGCCCCTGTTTGTGCATTTTTAAGCCGTGGTTATCATAAAATTAATTTATATTAATA
This sequence comes from Equus przewalskii, assembly GCF_037783145.1. Lineage (NCBI taxonomy): Eukaryota > Metazoa > Chordata > Mammalia > Perissodactyla > Equidae > Equus > Equus przewalskii. Next base: position 40,478,206 of record NC_091859.1, read on the forward strand.
TTGCAGGTTCTCAAGAAAAACATTTTCCTTAAAAAGGGGTTTATGCAGAAGTCAGGAAGTGGGGAGCCGAGGGGCTTTTGCGTAGAGAAGGGATGCGGTCAGACTGATGTTCCTGTAACGCAAATGTCACATGAACAGCACGCAACAATCACGGGCAGCACAGAGCCAACTGGTGCAATCTGAAAACTTTATCAAAGTAACCACGGTGGGAAAGGACACAGCACGGAGAGCTGATGGCCATGCGAGCAGAGCCTGGAGCTGTGTGGACGGCAGGCCCGTGTGTCCCCAGCCGTCCCCGCCCTCCCACACCTGCCCCACCTCCCTCACTCTCAGTCTGTTAACGTTTACACTCTGCCCAGAGACGTGATTCTAATGCAGGAAGTCCTGGCACGCCGACTTGACCCCATGGGTGTGGACCTGCCCAGCAGGGGGTGAGGGTGCCGGGGGGCCTCGTCCCTCAACACTGGTGTCTACCAAGGTGCCCGGGCTCCGTCACTGCCCAGATGCTCCACTGGTTCCCTGCTGCTTCCGTCCCCCGCCCCCACACCAGGGATGGACTCGTGCCGGGAGGTGACACTATGTCATCAAGAGGACAGAAGCAGAACAGACCCAGGAACTCGGGCGCGGTGATCTCCCCCTGCTTGTTCACGTCCCTCTCCTTGCATTCTCTCAGGAACTCGCGCCAGCAGCTCTGGATTCTCTTCTGGAGCTTCGTCTCGATGGGCTCGCAGTTCTGCAGGGGCTGGGCACTCGGCTCCAGGATCGCACTGGCGGGGGTCTAGCAGGCAAGAAAAGAAAACGGTCTTGTAATCTGAGATTTAAAATGGAAGTAATAATAAAAACTTAAGATAAGACTCAGGTTTCGAGGTTCACCATTTCACAAGCAGCATTATTTCAGAAATAAAATGAAAAACCAAAACAGAGATGGTAATTTTACCATTTAATTTCTCTTTCCATCAGTGGGCTATATTTGTGCCAAATCATAATAACCAAAATAGTTTTGGAAATAAATATATAGCCAAGAATCAAATAAAGAGAGATGCTATTTAAATGTATCAATGGGGTGTGTGTGTGTGTGTGTGTGTGAAGTGACAATGACATATTTTTCACAAGAAGAGTCTTATCAGAGAAAGGGACTCACTTGTCATTTGCACGGACACTCTCAGAACATCTGATATTTTGAAATGTGGACCGAGTACAAAGCTGTTCTTTGCTTTGTCGTATCTTCCATTTAAAAACAAGCGAACGAACTTCATCTATCCCAGACTCCCCCCGCAATGCCTCCTTGACACGTGATTCTTTAACAGAGTAACAGACTCAACGGAATTCCTGGTCTTTCCCCCCAATCCTGCACCACCCAAACTTTCCCCATGTCGGTTGATCATGACGCCCTTCTTCCAACCGCTCAGGCCAAAAATTCAGAAGTCTTCCTGGCCTTTCCTCCCTCCCTGTCAATCTCACAGCCCGTCTGTTGGAAATCCTGTTGGCTCCACCTCAAAGATCCATCCACTGGCTGGCCACCAGCTCACCCTGCCCACCTGGCTCCCAGCCACCTGGCCTCTCACCTGGATCACCCCCGAGCCCCCGTCCCTCCCAGCGCCCCACTCCACCCACAGCCTCTTCCCCACACAGCATCCACAGTAGTCTTTTTAAAGAGGCACACAGATCAGGTCACCCCTCTGCTTAAAAGCTTGCAAAGGCCCCACCCTGGGAGGGAATGTCAAAGTCCTCGTCCTGGCCCCCAGGCCCATGCGAATGTCCTGTGGCTGCCGGAATGGCTATACAAACTCGGTGGCTTAAAAAAACACACACTTCTTCTCTACAGTTCTGGGGGTCGGAAGCTTGGAATGGGTCCTACTGAGCTCGCATCAAGGTGTTGGCAGGGCTGTGTTCCTTCTGCAGCTCTAGGCGAGAACCCATTTCTTTGCCTTTTCTAGCGTCCAGAGGCCCCCACATTCCTTAGCTTATGGCCCCTTCCTCCGTGGTAGAGCCAGCAGCATGAGGTCGAGTCTTTCTCAACTCGCCTCTCCCAGCACTGACCCCTCTGCCTCTGTTTCCCCCATTTACAGACCTTGGTGGTAGCCCGGGGCCCACCCAGACCCTCCGGGAATCTCCTGTCTGGGAGTCAGCTGATTAGCAACTTCAATTCCACATGTAACCTTGACTCCGCTTTGCCGTGTAAGGTGACATATTACAGGTTCCGGAGGTTGGGACGTGGACGTCTTTGGGGTGCTCCTGACGCCCCTTCTTTCTGCTCTGCTCACCATCTTTAATTTGCTAAATACTTATTACGTTTACTGTTTCTTGCCCATCATCCCCCATGAGAACGTAAACTCCACACGGGCGGGGACCTGTGTTCACTCTCAGTCTAGGAAAGAGCCAGCCAGCGCGCGGTGAGTGCGTGCTGACAACGAACGGATCATAGCTGCTGTCCTGGGGCGCTCGCCCGGCACAAGGCACAGCGCTGCCCGCATTATGGACACCATGGGGATCCTTTCACCCACCCTGCTTGGAGACGTGGTTATCCTGCCTGCAGATGAGGCCAGAACCTTGGTGAGGCTGGGCCCCTCCTCCACTCAGGCTGGGCGGCTCGGCCGGGGCCAGGCCTGCAGTTAGACAGGCCTATGCTTGGAATCGGGTCTCTCCGTGTCTAACTGAGGAGCCATGAGCACGTGAGCACACCTCTTAGAGCCTCAGTATCTTCAACTGTAAAATGGGTGTAACAACACCGCCCTCCCAGCGCCTGCGGTGTCCAGCAGGGAGCTCCGCACACAGTGGTATCTACCATGGGGCATCTGCTGTCCTGCTGGATGATGCTGGCAGCACAGCTGACATACAGCATTCTGCTCCCCCCTCACTTCCCGCCTCGTGTCCTCCTTATTCTTCCCTCCCACGTGCACTCCTCCTTTCCACCCATCTCCCCCACCCCCTTCTTCACACCCACCACCCTCCCAGGCAGGTGAATGCTAAGGACCCACCTGTGGGCTCACCCTGTGCCTCGTCCTCAGTCACCCCCACCCTGTGAGAACACTAGGGCCCCCACCCAGTGGGATTTGTGGTGCAAGGCAACACGTGACCCTGTGAGATGGAGAACTCACACAGGGATGGCTCCTCGGCTTTGACCCTGCTTTCGGGTCACCAGTGGGCGATGACTCTGCAGAGACGGTGGGGACGCTGCTCCCTCGCTGGGCCTTCGCCGAATCATCAGTGTCGGGCGGGGTTGCCGCTCTCTCCGAACTGAACCTGCTCAGGAAGTCCAGGTATTTCAGCCTCCCCTTGGCGTTGACGGGCATCTCGTTCCAGAGTCTGTCAAACTGGCAAAGAGGCAGCAGTCATTGCCCAAGGGTTAGTGTGACTCACGGGGACCCTCGTGGCGCTGACGAGGAGCGGGGCGAGAGTCGGCGGGGGTCCGAGGCCCACGTCAATGGGAAAAATTAAAAAGAAAAAAACTCATTCAGCCTGCGCTCAGCGGAAGGCTTTGGAAGACTGGAAAAGCAAAGACAAGAGGGTTATTCATGGCTTCCGCAGGATATTTTTTAATTGAATTGGGCCCTTAGTGAGCAGTTTAAGGCCATTAAATCTTGTGATTAGTCACAGTGACCGAGCTGCAGCATCTAAGAACATTTTAGGAGAAAATGCAAGTCAAACCCCGGGCCGCCTGGATCCCAGGGAAGCCGGTCAGACTCACTGCCCGTCCACCCAGATGCCACACCTGAGCTGTGCAAACAGCCCCTGCTGAGAGGCGGCCCTCGGCCCCTGCGTCTGCACAGCTCATGTCACGAAGGGCACACTGTCTTCTCCCAGGAGGAGAAGGGAGGCATTTGGGAAACTGGAGAGAAGTTTACGGCTTTCTCTCGGTGCTGTCTGACGTCGTGGGCTGTGTCAGAGCCACACGCAGCAAGGACGTAGCAGAATGACTGAAAGCACCTGAGATGAGTCACTTTGGGTGACCTGAGCGCTTTCAGGGAGCAGTGAGGGCGAGGGAGAGAGGGGAGCGTCCAGGCCCTGAAAAACCAATAAGGGTTAGTTTGGGACAATATTCTTGATTCATGCTTTTAACTTTTTATTTCAAAATAATTATAGATTTGCAGGAAGTTGCCAGGATGTTACAGAGAGGTCTCCGGTCCCCTCTATCCTGTTGCCCTCAAAGGTTACACCTTGTGTAACAACTTCACAACCAGGAACTTGACGTTGCTGTGTAGTTCGAGGTGATTTATCACACATGCAGATCCACGGTGCTTTAATTTCGGTCAACGAGGAAAAACTGCTTGGTGGAGTGGAAGTGAGGGACCTTGAAAGGTGAGCATGCCGTCCACAGACCTCACGGTCGCCAGGGGCGGTAACCCGCCACCTGTCTCCTGCAGGAAAGTTCTCCAAATCACTGGGCAGACGACGGGCGCTCTTCTCTCCCTTCCCACGTCATGCTGAAGCCACCTCTGCAGGTGACATCTCTCTGCTGTGGGGACCTGGAATTGGCCACCCCAAGATATGTGGGAATCAGTATTATTTGAGGCTGATTACTTCTGACAAACTGGGACAGGGAAGGAGGCTCTGAGGAATGGAACTTGCCCTTCATTAGGACACATTTACATTTGTAAGGTAAATCTCTATCTGTAAAGGTGCCTCCCTCTCTGTACCAGGAAGAAGAAAGGAGATGACCTTCTCTCCAGAAACTCTTAATCAATACCAAAGGCAAGGACTTAAATCTGCATTTTATTGTGCTTCTCTGGCAACCTCCTGTAACTGACTTCCCTCCCCCTCCCAACGTTGGCATCTCCTTAAAGATTAAGCATCTTTCTTTAGGCTGGGAACCGATTGCGGCGCTCATCTGTGACCGCCCCCCAGCCCGAGGCAACACACCTGCCACCCCATGGCGTTCACTGGGACAGCAGACCTATCTGTCATTTCCATCAAGTTCTGTGCTGACAGAGTGGCCTTGTGACTATTGTAAAAGGGACATTTCAATCATGTGAAACACCCTGTTTGGGGGTACATAACCACTCTGTGCACCCCACTTCTTCGGCTGCCTTTAAAGGCCCCGGGCCATGGTTCCTCATAAGGCTTTGTTTAATTTTCTCTTGCTATTCTGTCTCATGTGAATTTAATTCGTTCTCCAGCCAGACGAACCCACATTTGGGAAGAGGAAATGTCTTCCTCCCCTACACTGCCCAGCCAGGAAGCTCCCTGAAGGATCCTCGGAGATTCATCTTTGAATGTGAAACGTTTTGCAAAGGGGCTGGCACACAGCAGGTGCTCAATAAATATTCAGCTGCTGGAGGTCCTAGATGATGCACAAGATAAGACCCATCAGACAATGGAACGACGCTTCCGAAAGGAAGAGGGACAGACGGTGCTAAACCACATTCGGATCACCTTAGTCAGGAAGGGCTTCAAGGACGAAGAGAAGGGTGCTGCTGTAAGAGGAAGGCGGGCTGACCGCTGGGCTCCTGTTTCATCCAGACTTGGGAGGCAAGGGGCAGGTCTTGTTATTAAGGATAAACACACAGGGTGGGCGTGCATGCCGAAGCAAGCAGTGAAAACTGAAGCACGGAAGGGAACACGTTCACAAAACTGTTAAGAACAACAGAAGTGTCTCCTGTCCGGGCAGGCGAGGCAGGGACCCACCGCCTTCCTGATTAAATCCCAGGATGCCAATGGAGTCAGGGCGGGACCACAGAAACCCTGGTCTCACCCTTTTTTCACCAGAAGGGCCTGGATGCCAAGGGCAGAACAAAGATCACTGGGAGGACATGGACCCGGGTGGGCAGGGAAACGGAAGCCCGCCCATGGCTCTTCAATCCTGACAGGTTACACCCCAGGACACCTAAAGACGCAGTGCAGGCTGGTGGCTGGCGGGGGACTGTGGGGACAGGGGAGACAGCAAAAGACTAGAAATGGGCACCACCCACAGAAGTGGATTCTGAAAAACCACAGGTCTGTGAGCTGAGCATGAAATCCAGGCAAAATCCTGGCGGTCTGAGGACGAGCTGGGAAGAAAGGAAGTTTCCACGTTACTGCAGCAGGATGTGATCTGCTGAAACGTCCCTTTCAAACGCAGAGAAGTAGTCAACTGCCTTCTGAATACGTAAAAATACACGACCTTGAGTTCCCCTTCTGTTTGTGATGTGGAAAGCTGCGGGAGACGCCGCTCCCATCCTAGTAACGAGGAAAAGCCAAGTACCTACAACATCAGAGCTCTTCTCGAGCCCCTCGGAGAGCTGAGGCTGCAGGGCGCCGAGGGGCCTGAATTCCACAGAGCCCCAAGTTTCCAAGGAGAGCCAGACACGCCGGCTCTCACACCGGGCAGAACTCGGGAGGAAGTGGGAGGGTGGGAAGAAATCAGCCGAAATGTTAACAAATTCTAAAGGCCAAGAGTGGGCTGGCACATCAAGCTGGAGTAACTGGGAGACCCAGACACGAGAATGCTGACACTCACCAGCTCTTCCCACAGGCCTCTGCCACTGCTCCCGACGGCTGCACGAGCCCATCAGAGGGGGATAGACGCAAAACACCACCCGCTTCTCCAGACCATCTCCTCACCGGAAGGAAAGCCTTAAACCGCTAGGAGGAGGAGCAAACCCACTCAAGCCCAGGGCCCCTGGGGGAGGGAGAGAAGCAAAACTCTTCACTTCTATGGGGTCGGAACCCTTCCTCCCACCTGCCCAGGACCCAGGCACAGATCCACGGCCCCGGGGAAGGGTACAAGCAAACCCCCTCCCACCCGAGACCCACCACCCCACAGACATGGCAGAGCTGGGCTGCCGTGGACGGGGTGTGGAGGGGCAGGAACATGGAGAAGGTGCTGCCCCTGAGGCCCAGAGGCACAGGCCCCACCTAAAACAGGCTGGATCAGGACACCAAGACATGCACCCACTCCTGCAGGAGCCTGGCACCAAGAGTATGGGAGAGACCCTTCCGGGGTCTACAGATGCGTACGGACAGCCCAAAGCTGAGGATGCAGTAGGAATACAGAGGAAACCTCCGGCGTCCCGGGGCCCACACCAAGCACACGGCAACAGTGATATTCCACACCTGACGCCTGGGCACACCCGGGCCAAGGGCAGCAGCAGCAGAACTCAAACGCAGCTCAGTTACCGACCAGAGGGACACTCAACAGCACCCAGCACACACAGCCTGATAGAAGAGCGGCGCCCGTTTCAGGCAGACGTGCTATTTACACCGCAGTCTCCACTCTTCGTCACCTGGTGTCTGGCATTCGATTAAGAAAAGTTGAGACACACAAACAAAGGAAAACTGACTTACTGCCAGGAGAGACAGCAATCAACAGACGAGACTCAGAGCTGAGCCCAGAGCGGGAATTACCAGACAAGGACTTCAAAACAGCTACGGCTAAGACGCTAACGGACCCAGTAGAGGGGGTGCGGGACATGCACGAACAGATGGGGAGTTTCAGCAGAGATGGAAACTGTGTTTAAAATGCACCGTCTTGTTCAAACACAGCAGGGGAATTGCGTTGAACAGAAATGGGAAAGAAATCCGTGACAGTAGATGCCAGTGGGGGTGTGGCCCACAGGAGCGAGGGTGTGACACAGGTGGTGGGGGTGGTACCCTCTCAGGAACAGGGACAGATGCCCCCGTGGGAGGTGGGCAATTAGTATCAAACCACCAACTCATTACTTGAGGTGGAAACAGAGGCAGCCAGGTGGAGCCGGAACCGGCCTGTGCTGCCAATGGCACAGAACTTCCCTGGTGCCTGAGGACAAAGCCCTGAGGCCAAGGCAGGAGGCGCCCAGCCCCTAGGACCAGGCCGAGGTTGCTCCAGGAGCACCTGGCAGTGGGGGCCGTGTGAGGGGACACGCCCAGGCGGCTGCGGGTGGGGTGCCAGGACTCATCAGAACACACTCCCGCTCCTGTCCTCCTCCTTGCACCTCCCCACTCGGCTCGTCACAGGGCTTTGGCAGCACGAACTGGCCAAAGGGGCTCACCCCTGCCTTTCTTCCTCCCTGGGCCCTGGCGCCCGGAAGGCACGTGAAGATTAGCAGACGTCTCATCAGCACCAAGAGATGGCGGAAGACAACTGAGAGATCTCTTCCAGGGTCAGGGGAAGACAACTTGGACCTACAGTTCTGTCCCCAGCCAAACTAGCTTTAAGACTGAGGGTGAAAGGGGGAGCCCTCAGGTTTACTCCTCCCGGGAGAGCAGGTGAAGACGCACTTTTGCAGAAAGAAAAGTGAAGCAGCGGCAGGAGCAGGATAAAGGCTGTGCTGTGGGCAGATGGAGCAGGGAAGCCCCAACGACTGACCTCCCTCCCCACCCCGTCCACCCGCAGCGCCCGCCTGTCCACGGCTCTTCTCTGCTCCGGGTCCTCATCCTCTGCTCCCACCCCCCTCACACCCACATCCATCAGCAAATTCTGTCGGCTGCAATCCTGAAACGCATCCACGATCCAAGCCCCTCTGCTCCCCGCGGCCCACCTGACCCAGCTCTTTATTCACGTTACCTGCTCAGGAGCCTCCCCGGATGCCCTGCTCGCGGGCTCCCTCCCCAGTTCCCCATCACTACCCTCTCTCCTGCTTTTTTGGTCTCTATAGCGTTTATCACCATCCAACATACACGTGTCTGACTTACTTGGTTTACTGTCTGTCTTTTCCTAAAAGAACGCAGACCCTGGATGGCAGTCTGGGTCTGTGGCGGGGTGCTGTGACCACTGGCCCGCTGGCAACAGCGCCACCTAACACAGCACTCCCACTGCCCCTGCTTCCGGAATGTTCCCTCTGCCTGTGCCGCTGTCTCTCTCTCTCCTGTCTCCTCTCGGAGGCAACTCCCGCAATCCCAGCACCGCATCCTCAGGGAAACTGCCCCGACCGCTTGGTCCGGGCCTGGCCGTGTTTAATTCTCCCCGCGTGCTGCATGCCCCTTCACCCTCACAGCAGGGAATGGCATGTAATTACATAAATAATATACAGCTGGTGCGTGACCTCTCTCTACCTCCCTGGACGCAAGCTCAAAGGAAGCAGGCAGCAGGTCTGCCTTGGTCGCCTGGGACTAATGTCACCACTTTGCGCACAGAGGGCCCCCAAAAGGTGAAGGAGGGGATGCACGCTACCTTCTGGTACTCACTGCACAGCCAGGACAGCCAGCTCTGGCCAAAGGACATGCAAGCGTGTCCAGGGGCTTGGTTAGATAGAGACCTCCAGATGGAGTGGGGAGGGCAAAGTGGGGCGTGGGCAGCTCCCGGTAAAGTGTGGTCAGCAAAGGCTTCACTGGGCTTGAAGTGAGTTCAGAAGGCAGAATTGGCCTGGCCAGATACGGGGGGAGGGACAGAGAGACGGCAGCGAACAAAGATGAGCAAGGCTGAACTGCAACTGCTCAGAGTGGAGGACACTTGGAGGACCTGGGGAGTACGTGCCTTCTCATTTCACAGGAGAGGATGCTAAAGCTCAGAGAGGCTGAGTAATTTGTCCCAGGTGACACAGCTGGACTAGTGCAGAAGCAGGGTTGAAACCTAAGTCTGCCCGCCTGAAGGGTTGTTTTGTTCTCTGCCTGCATCGTTCTCACTTCCTGGGGGTGTCTGTTTTAGAAACCCCACATCTGAAATGTTCAGACATACTTAACGGTTCCTTTCCCTAATACGGCGGCATGTTCAGTCCTCACGCAGTCACTGGGACTGACCTAAACTGCCTCGCCAGGAGAGGCTCTCCCTGTAGGTCTCTATCTTCTTAAGCAATACCCAAGTGGACCCAGTTCCGACAGACAGCCTTTTATAACTCGCTTTATGCAGAGCCACGAAGACCCATCATTTTCCAACTCCATCTGCTCTGAAAGTTGCTCTCCTTTTTGAAAGGCTAATTACACCAAAAGATGTGGCACTTCCCCCACTTTAGAGCTCTGGCAGTCGAGAAAGCGGGCCCTTCAGATTCACGATGGTTGGATTTTTTTAAGATGAGTTACGTTTTTATAATGTAGATGAACCAAGTCATGAAACCTGTACTTGAATGCCATCTGACACGGTTGGGACTGTCCAGCTGACGGCATGGGGTCTACACATGTTGAGTGCAAATTACTTCTGCATCTTACTGTGCCAGACACTGTGCCATTCCACCAAGAAGGTCATTGGCTAAGTAACTCATGCGAGGAGAAAACATATGGATCTCTGGGGCTCTTGCTTTCCGTTTACCAGCCTGTATCCAGAAGCATCTTTCCCAAATATAGCACAATTTTTGCTAATCATCACCCAACTCAAACCACGGCAGTTACACCAGATTTTGATGCTGTCGATGATGCAGACTGTATCTGAGCTGTGACCACGTCTTTTTAGAAAGCAGCCTTTAAAAATAAGTGCTTGGTTCTGTCGGCGGTGGGGAGCTCGATGTGCTGGGGACGGTGAAGCTTTGTTAGTGGACAATTAAAATCAAATTCTCCATTACGAAAGCCAGATATGCCAGTGTGTCATTAATTTATATCTATAATTAGAGTAAAATTTTACTCATTTAGACGAAATAAAAAATCCTTATTAGTAAAACCTTTATTAGTAAAACCTTTGTAAGTTGGCCCTATAGGATAATAACTGCAACCGTATTAATTTTAAAGTCTCTATTCATTTATAGTAACAGAGCAGAATTTACAAACAGAGAGCCCGCTGGCTTGCGTGCTCCATTTGGAAACAGTACTTTATTTTGCTTCGCAAAAGTGATGATGCCTAAAAAAGGTGATATTTTAGGGAGGTTATATCTGACGTTCATATTATTAGCGCCTTTAACAAACTCATTCTTTAGGGTGGTGAGTTCAGAGGCCTGAGCGGGGATGGGGGCGGGCGTGACGGTCACCCGTCCCTGTGAATACTGTCAGTCTTGCCCTGCAGCTCTGAGAAGAGGAACCCTGAGGTAGGAGTGGCCCAGCCTGGGAGAGCGAAGGGGGACGTTCCCACGGGGCATCTGCAGGAAGCTCCCTGGGCTGAGCCTGGGCGGAACCAGGAGGAAGGAGGGAAGCTTCTGAAAGTTGCTTCTGTGCATAGTTTGGATTTCATTTTTCACGTGAGTCATTCTTGGGAATGGGGTCTCGAGTCATTGAGAACCGGGGGTGCTGCGGCAGTGCGTCTTCTGGAGTGAAGGGAGATCTGTTTCTGCGATGGGGTCACTGGTGCTCCGTATTATCTGGCTGTTCAGCCACTGGGCTGTCGGGGTGAGGGTGGGGAGCGTGGACACCATCCATTCACCGGGACTTGCTGAGCACCCGCGAGGTGCTGGGTAGTTTTGGCGTTTGGGGCACAGTGAGGAACAAGCAATCCAGGGTGCTGGTCCCCCAACCCCGGCATTTAGCATGATTATTGACGGAAGTCAGTACGCAAGACAGGCCCTTGGGACGTCATTCCTCGGGAGGTGCTCTTGGCCTCCGAAGGTCATGAAGTGCCAAGGAGGCCCAGGGCAGCAGGTGGCCAGAGCTTTGAGCTAGAAAGAGCCCAGCTCAGTGCTTGGGGAGGAGAGACTCTGCCATGCAGTTCTGTGATGGGCAGGGGGACCTCAGAGAGGATGGCCTGTGTCCAGCCCGTGGACAGTGAGGAAGCCTGCTGGGGGTGGGCATGTCACAGAGCTTGGAGCAGTACCCCAGAGCATCCAGAAGCATCAGCAGCACAACCAGGGAGGGGAACAAGGGAGCTGGGGGTGGCGGGAGGAGCGGAGCCAGGCACAGGCGGCAGTCCCCTGCTCAGGGGCGGGCAGAGACTGGCCGCCTCCTTGGATCACACAGGCCCAGGGATGCTCCAGGCAAGAAGGAAGGAGAGTGGTAGCTGGAGCCAAGTTCAACTTGATTTTAAAAATAAAAGTGACATTATTTGTACCCCGATTGAAATGGTGCAATTCATGCCTGTTAGATAAACAGAAGGCTCCTGCGAGTTTTCAGGAAGATTTAAAACAAACAACAGCAGGAAGAGCAAAAACCCCCAAAAGCTTTCAAGTATTTTGAAAATAGAGGACAGCCTTCAACTCTTTACACTCTGGGGAATGGCCGGCCTGATGCTCATTCGACATTGCTTAAAATGATAAACCAAATGCATTTCTTACCTGTTCATCCGTCAGAACTTGGACGTGGCGAGTACAAATGGACCTGAACTCATCCCGGGAGGCAGTGTGCGTTTTCATGGTGTCGAAGTTCTCAAACTCCTGGGCGATGGTGTGGTAATGGGAAGTCACTGCTTTGTGGAGCCGTGCCAGGATCTCCTGGTTCGCCATTTCCTTGGAGGACCTGGGTGGCGGGCCTTTGGGCATTTTCTCAGCCCACTCAGCAGCAGTCTGGGCAAAACAGAATGGAAAATTGATCCATTTAATAAATAATAAATCATTTCTTGGCTCTGGGCCCATCACCCATGGCAAGACCCGGGAGGCCCAGCTTAGTGAGGAAGATAAGCCAGGAGACAAATGAGACCCAGCAGCAGGTCTAAACGGGATCCTGCTTCAGCTCAGACTTAGCTGAAGTGGACGCCTGGGCTGGCCTGCCGGGAAGAAGGAGGAAAAGCGAGTGAGTCCCACCGGGCAGGGCAACGTGCGAGCCAGGCCCTGGGCAGTGAGCGCCCATTCGCCCATTCAGTCTGCGTTTTGGTTCGTTTAACAAACACTTGGAGAGTGCCTGCTCTGAGTGGTAATGGGGATGGTACCCTGACTGCTTTCATTTCTGGACATCAGTTCAGTTGACACTCTCACAGCAGTTAAAATTTGGAAGGCAGTTTTGGTCACTTTTATTCCATTATGCTGCACTGTTGGTAAGTGTCCCCTTTAGTCTGAAGCTTTTGAGACCCACGGAGATGCAATCCTGGGCAGTGCCGAATGCATGCAGTGGGAAGCTGTGGGGTAATGGGGCAGGTCCTACACCCCTCCTTGGGCAGGTGCACCTGGGCCTTGGGAGGCGCGCTCAGGGCCTCGTGACGCTGTCCATGGTGCTGGGAGCTTGGGGGAGGGACAGCCTCAGCCTGGGCTCAGGGACAGCTGTCTGGAGGGAGGAGGAATGGGCCAAGAGGAAAGGGAGGCAACAGAAGGATCTTCGTAACGCCTGTTTAGGCTTATGTGCTGGCAAGAGGCCTCATGCGAGGTGAGCTAGGAGGGGCCTGAAGAGGACTGCAGCCCATGTTCAGCATCTGCTGATGATCACTGTGGTGGACACACGGGACAACAGGAATAACAGGCAAGAAGAAGTTCCTTAGTGATCGTCAACAGATGCTGAAGATGACAAGGCTCTCTGTGTTTATCCTGGAGCCATCAGGAGTGGGCAGTGGGGGCACTGGGCTCCACAAAGAAGTCAGGTTTGGGAGACTGGAGCTCAAAGGGCGAAGCCAGTGGGGGCAGTGAGTCCTGAGCCTCCTGCAAGGGGAATGGGCAGTGCCAGGGAAGCGGCCCTGAAATGCACATACTCGCTGCAATTAGAAAACGCCCTGTGGTTGCTGCATCAACAGATCGGCTCCTGAAGTCAGAGGAAAGGGTGTGGCTATGAGATATGGGAGGGGGACTCGGTTCCGTGAGAACCTAGGGGTGACAATACATTAAAGCTGTCCTTGTACCAGGCTGTATTGAGATACCCTGGGTTTCCCCACATGAAAACCTGTCGTGACTGTTAGCTGTAATAACAATTCTTACATAGTGCCAGCACGTGCTAAGACCTTTACCAGATTACCACACCTAATCCCCCAGCTAGTATTAAAACTTGGTCATGATTCATTTTCAGCAGTTTCACAGGAACATATGTATTGTATGTGACTATCCTTTAGGACAGAGAAGTCTGCATAATGTTACTTTATAAAATTGTATCAAACACAGTATGCTGCTGGGAATATCCTGAAAAACGTGAATACACACACTTACACTCAAACCACAGCCCATCGCATCCTCGATCACCCAAAGGTTAACAGAAGCTTTTAAATACGTCTGTTTGGAGCCATTTGCAAAGTAGGTGAGTGCCCTTTTTTTTTCATTCTAGAGAATAAAGTGATGTTCCTGATGCATCTTATACATTTTCAGGCAGTTGAAAATGCAGCCCCCGTATCTAAATACACAGGCATTTCCCTAAACCTTCCAGGGGATGTCGGTCTTCAGAGACTGGAGGACCCTTTTCTGGATGTAGTGTCATGCTTGAAGCCTGTCCTCCCTCTTGTGGCACCTTTGGGGCCTGAGGAGGATGGGCCCCAAGGTGAACATAACCAGAGAGAACACAGGTGGACGCATCCAGCACGGGAAGGCGGGAGTCCCGGGTCCAGTCTAGACTCTGCCTCTAACTGGCTGTGTGACCTGGCACACTAACCACTTTCCCCTTCAGTGTCCTCATCCATCCAGGAGGAACGAAGGCTCACACGAGATGGTGCATGTGAGTCCTCCTTGAAAGTGTTAAAACACAAAACGAATCGGAAATACTATTATTCTAATAACAGAGATGGAAGAATTCTAACAAAGCAGTGTAAGCAACATTAGGTTAATATGCTTTAAACTCCAGAGGAAATGGAATTGTTTTCTAGCAGAATATAGATGACTAAATTTAACTTAAGAGAAAAGCCTGAATAGACAGGTGACCACAAAAGAAATGTACAAAGCAGTTAAAAGACCTACCATCTATCACTAAAGAGGTGTCAAGCCCAGGAGATTTTGCGGGCAGGCCGAATCTAACTTTTAAGAAATAGGTAATTTTTACATTAGTCAAATTATTCCAGAACACAAGAGGGATACATAGTATTATGAAAATATGGTAAAGAAAACGCTTGAAAAAAATAAACCAGTCTAATTTATGGACATTAACGCAAAGACATTTTAAAAAATAAAAAGAAACCCATTAGGAATATTTAGCATCATATTTAAAAATGACACACTGAGGGGCCGGCCCCGTGGCCAAGTGGTTAAGTTCGCGCGCTCCGCTGCAGGCGGCCCAGTGTTTCGTTGGTTCGAATCCTGGGTGTGGACATGGCACTGCTCATCAAACCACGCTGAGGCGGCGTTCCACATGCCACAACTAGAAGGACCCACAACAAAGAATATACAACTATGTACCTGGGGGCTTTGGGGAGATAAAGGAAAAAAATAAAATCTTTAAAAAAATAAAAAATAAAAAAAATAAAAATGACACACCAAAATCAATGAGGGTTTATTCCAATATAAGAATCCTTCAAATCGAAGAAAAACAAATCGTTCACTTCCTCACATTAGCAAGGGTCACATGTCAACAACGGCAAAAAGGCATTTAACAAAATTCAGCAGCCTGGTATAGAATAGAATAGAATGAATAAACTATATAGAAATAAAACGACCATCCCAAACATGAGAGCATTAATCAGACTCTACCTGCAAACACTGAATGGTTGAAACAGTAAAGCACTTCCATTAGTCAGAAACAAGACGGGCGTGCCCACTGTCAGTCTGCTGCCCACCTCTTTAGAGGCTCCAGCTTTTGAAATAAGACAAGAAGATGAAGCAAACAGTATAAACATTGAAAAACAAGATTTATCATTATTTGTGGATACAATTGTACAACTAGAAAATCTCAAGACAATTAGGAAAGTGGCTGGATTCAAGCCAAAAATACAAGAAAGCAATATCATTTTTTATAGTAATTATAACTAGTTAGAAATTGTAGGGCTGGCGTGGCTGAGCGGTTAAGTTCCCACGTTCTGCTTCGGCGGCCCAGGGTTTTGCTGGTTCGGATCCTGTGTGAGGACATGGCACCGCTCATCAGGCCACGCTGAGACGGCATCCCACATGCCACAACCAGAAGGACCTGCAACTAAAATATACAACTATGTACTGGAGGGTTTTGGGGAGAAGAAAAAAAAATTAAAACATTAAAAATAAATAAAAATAAGATTGACAACAGATATTGGCTCAGGTGCCAATCTTAAAAAAAAAAAGAAATTTTACTGCAAAAAAAAATCCACATTCACGTTAATGACAAAGCTATTGAATACCTCAGGATAAATTTCCTATGAAAGGTGTAAGACTTATACAAAGAAAGCGATACATATTCTATTGGGGGTTGTTAAAACAAGACTGGAATCAAAAGAGACACATACTATGTTCCTGGATGTGAAGACTCCATTTCAAAAGATAAAACCTAGCCCCAATTAGAAATAACTTTAATAAAATTCTAATACAAATCTCAATGGCTATTTGGAGGAATCATTAGACATTGAGATATTAAAGGTGATATAGAAAAATGAATATGTGAGAATTGCCGAGAAATGTTTGGAAAGGGCTAGCAACGAACTTTTTGACTCACCAGATAAAATGTCCTAAACTGGATGTAATCATAACAGTACCGCCAGGTCTAGAAATACACAAATAAGTCCCTGACACCTACTCAGGCTGGGAGTGAGTGAGAAGTGAGCCTCTCCGGTGGCCGAGCCATGACATCACAAGGCCTATTTGTTACAGCGTTTGAAAGCAGCAGAGAAGGGCACGGCTGACTCAAAGGTCACCTTGGGTAAGAGTGCCCTGCTAGGCAAGAGAGACTATCCAGGTTTTATAAAGGAAAATTCCTTCTTCTCTCGTCAATCATCAACTTCAAAACATGGTCCTCTGCTTTCCAGAAACTGTCCTTCCAGCAGCTTGAGCCTGGAGTCATCTGCAACATATCTTTCTATTACCCACATCCAAACCACCCACTGATGCCAACGGTTCTGCTTTCAGTATGCATCTAGAAGGTGACCACCCCATCCTCACCTCCTGGGCCAAGCCACCATCATCTTTTGCACGGGTTACTGCAACAGTCTCCCTGCTTCCACCCTCAATCACTTGCCTCTGAGGACAATCTTTTTAAAGCATGCACACTCATGTGCACACACACATACACACACACACACACAAGTATTAAGACTTGTTCTCTGGATGGAGGGGTAAACGAGGGCAGAGCCATAATCAAAAAGCCATAGTCGTTTTCTTCTGAGGATGGTCTTTTGAAAATGAAAATCAGATCAAGCAAAACTCTCAAATGGCTTCACATATGGCTCAGAGTATTGGGGAGAGCTTCACGATGGACCTCCAGCCTGCCCCCAACACTCTCTGACCTCACTGCTGTGGCTTTCCTCCTTGTTCACTCTGCTCAGAGCCACCAGGCCTCCTGCTGCACTTCATAGACAGGGAGCACGTTCCTGCCGCAGGACCTTTGCACTTGCTCTTCTCACACTTGCTTCAGCATTTGTAACATCCCTGGGCCCCTTTCCACATTCCCTCTCCCCTTTCCTTGCTTCTGTTCTGTTGCACTGACTGCTTTCTCATCTACCATACAATTACCACTTAAGTGTCTTTCTCATCCTAACATGAAATAAACGAATGGTCTTTCCTTCACTGTTGAATCTCCAAGTGCTTGGAACAGAACCTGGCGCACAGTGGGGTCTCGATATTTGTTCGAAGAAAGAATGAAGAAACAGTACATCCATACAATAAAAATGACACAACCAATAAAATGAGTGGGGTGGCAGCATCCTTGCGCTCTGCTCTGGACAGCAGCCCTGGATCTACTGTTAAAAATTTCCGGGACTGGCCCAGTGGTGCAGTGGTTAAGTGTGCATGTTCCGCTTTGGCAGCCCAGGGTTTGCCGGTTCACATCCTGGCTGCGGACATGGCACCACTCATCAAGCCATGCTGTGGTAGGCGTCCCACGTATAAAGTAGAGGAAGATGGGCATGGATGTTAGCTCAGGGCCAGTCTTCCTCAGCAAAAAGAGGAGGACTGGCAGCAGATGTTAGCTCAGGGCCAATCTTCCTAAAAAAAGAAAACAAAGTTCCAACCTGTCCCAACACAAAGAAATAGAAAGGAAAACAAGATTCCGCTGTCTTCTTCTAAGAAACTGGCAAAATTTTGATTGATAATATCAGCGTTGGAAAAGGTGGAATAAGGTATCTGAAGCCATAAAGCTTTCTATCCTTTGAGTTAGCACCTCTCCTTTTAGTTTTCTCCTTAAGGAAATAAACAAGGCGAGCTCATGGAATTATGATCACTGCAGGATCATTTACAAAATTAACAAAATTTACAAAAAATAAAAAATTGGCAACAATTTGGATGTCTAGCATCAGGCGAATGGTTAACTAAAACATGATATTTCTATAAGATAGATTACAATGCAGCAATTTAGAATGCTTCAAGCAATAATTTAATAATACGGCAAACTGTTTGTGATGCACTAGGTGGGAAGGGACCACAAAATGGTCCAGATGATCACACTCATGGACACACACACACACACACACACTAGTATTAACGATATTCTTAATGGAAGAGTAAGTCAGGGCAGAGGCAGGCGGGTGACTAGGATTCCCGAGCTGGGGTCTTGCTTCCCTGAGGGTCAGGGTCAGGGGCAAGGGTGGGGTGGGGATAGTGTGGTTGCAAAGGATGCTGAGGAGAGGCTGGTCTGGGAGCCCTGCTTGGTGTGACAGCCTGGAAGTGAATCCGGCCCCTGCTCTCTACCCGTGCAGGGATCAGAGTCACACCAGAGTCACACTGGGTCCTGGAGGCGAGTGAGCACCTGTGCCGGGGGTGACACACATGCATGCAATGCCCTCAGAGGATGAACACGCAGTCCACACCCGTGATGCCTGTACTGAGTCATTCACAAACACCCGTGGAACATCTGCCGTGTGCCAGGAGCTTTTCTAGATACTGGGGAGGCAGAGGGAAGACGTCATCCTTCAAGCCTCTGCCCAGGTGGGGTCTCACAGGTGAGCAGAGAGTATAACTGTGACCTGTGCTCTGGGTAACGGGGGCCCTGTGCCCTGGACACAGCTGACCAGAAACAGCCCTCCTAAGGAGGGAACCACTGCTGTGGGAGGCGAAGGAAGTGCGGTGCGGGGGGTGGGGCGGGGGTGGGACTGTCCTCACTCAGCCAGCTGGTGGACGTGAAGGTCGGGAGGGTGAGCAATGCCCGGAGACAGGGAACTGACACAGGGCGGCACTCAGTTCCACGCCAGGGGCCTGCCTGCAGACCCAGCACTTTCCTCCGTGTAACCAGAGTCGTGGGCAGAGCCCAGGCTATGGAGAGGGCCCCTCCCCATCACCTGGGCCAGGAGGGGAGGCAAGGGGACTACAAGGAGAAACAGGAGCAACACCACTGCGTGGCTGGACTACAACTTCTGCTCATCAAGGCAGTGTTGCTGCCAGTTGGAGATACTCTTTTGTTGCTTGCAAGTAATTATTGTGCATTCACATAGGAAACTTAGAAACTACAAAAAAGGCACAAAGGAAAAACAAAGATCACCAATAACCCCACCCCCTGGCAGCATCACTGCCATCACCTTGGTGCACAAGGGACAAACCATGGACCTGAAGGTCCCCAGGCCCCGTGGACACAGCCACACCGCTTGCCACCCCCACCGCCCAGAGAAGCCACTGGCCTCGGAGGGCAGAGCCTCCAGGCTCTTCCAGCACCAGCATGAGGCTGGGATCTGTCAGGCGCCCAGGTTCTGGTTCCCATCTCGCTTTTTAGCAAAGCCGCTCAGCCACCGCCAGCGTCGCTCCGAGTGACTGGAGACGCCAGGGAGGAACAGATGGCTCTTGGTCTGGCGCTTTTGTGTCCCTGGCACTTCTCACGTGATCATTATATCTGAATGGGGAAAAATAGTGCTTCTTCTATAACTAGAAGAAATGTCTCTCCTAATCAGAAAAGACACCACTATCTTGAGATGCAAATGTCACTTCCAACGCTCACTACGCTTTACAGAAAGGCACCCTCAGGACAGGAATTACAGCTGTGACAGGAAGAGGGGGACTGTGGGAAGGGACGGGCCATCAGGCGCCACTCTGGTCCACACGATCTTCTCAACAGGAACCGCTGGGCCTGCGTCTGCCGTGTTCCTCCCCACCTGACAACTGTATGCACGGCCGTTCTGATCACTTTTTAAGTGCAAAACAAAAGATAGTGGAATCTTATGCACTTTAGATCTGACTTGATTAGAAAATGATTTACATGTTTCGAAGGAATTTTCTCTCATTTATTCAAGGGTGTTTATAGAACCTTGTTTGATCGAACAATTGACCCCCCCTGACGTCGCAGAGAAACACAGATCACCATTGCCAAAAAGAAAATTCCAGCCCCCATCGCGACTCCACCATAAAGCTGGCAAAACATGTAAGAGAGACAATGTCCCTATATACGGACTAAGCAATCATCCAACAGCCTCCCAGTAACGCCTCACTTTTATGGAGGGATTCTCAGTCTCAACGTCCCCACAGATCTTGTCTAGTAAAAAGCAAGCCACAGCTTCAGAGTGTCCACCTGTGGTTCTAAATCCTCCCATTGCGTGGAAGCACCCATGGGGCGGCCCCAAAGAGTGGGGGGTCAGAGAGAGGTGGCCTGGGTGGGGGGTCAGAGGGAGGCGGCCCGGGTGGGGTCAGAGGTGGGGGAGCACCAGCCTGTGCAGAGCTCACTTTGAGCCTGCCCCTCCCACCCCAGCTCCAGGGCCCCTCTCCCTCCTGCGGCCTGATGTCTCTGGCACGGTCTTTGGCTCTGACCAGGTTTTCTCGCAGGGCACAAACATGCCGAATGACAAGCTGGGGACAGTCCTGCACACATAGCGCCGGGACCCCAAGCCCATGGCCTGTCCTCCAGCAGCTCAGGCCAGACCTGCCAACATTCAGTGCCTCACACTGCACGTGAGGAAGGGCAGATGTGGCCCGGGCTCGGGAGCACAGCCAGAGGGAGTGGCCCCAGCAATCCAGTCCCACCCCCCTGGATGAAGCTGAACTTGGCCAAGGGCCAGACTGGTCCCACAGAGGGGGATGGGCCTGAGGGTAAGGACGGCCCTCTAGCACCTGATGGCTTTGGGGTTGGTGAGAGCTGAAAGGAGCTCAGCTCCACCTCTTTCTGTGACCTTGGGCAAGACACACACCGTCTCTGCCTCACCCTCCTCATGGGGATAAAGTGGGGACGAAAACAGAACCATCTCCAACGGTGGGCTGGGGAGTTCAACAAAATGACACTGCACGGTGCTGGGCCCAATGCCGGGCAAACTTGGGCTGCCATTCTTACCGCTACTGCTGGCTACTTTTACGGATATTTTTGCCTGAGTCGAGAGAACCTGAACTCCTGTTTGCTCACATTCACAGTTTTATTGAACTCCTGTTTCAACAGCTCTATTAAAGGGATGATGCCAGAAAAGACTTTCTAGTCTCCTATCAACAAGTTATGTCCAGCCACATTCTTGGCTGACTTAGAAAATCAATTTGCCACTAAATCGCATCCTAAACAACTTCTCCAGATGACAGGGAGGAGAGCACATAAGAGGGAAGGGGTGGGTCGCGTTGTCAAATACAGTCACACGCTGCTCAATGATGTTCTGGTCAAGGATGGACTGCATCCACAACGGCAGTCCTACAGATCAGTACCACATAGCCTAGGTGTGTACGAGGCTAGACCATCGAGGTTCTGTAGGTACACTCTATGATGTAGGCACAACAATGAAATTGCCTAACGACACACTTCTCAGACGGTGACCCCGTTGTCAAGCGATGCACGACTGTAATCCAGTAGGGTTGGAAATGGAGATGTGCATTTGCATTTGTTTTCCTGTGGTTTATTGCATTCCAGGCCCCGTTTCTTCACCTTTCCCTGTATCCACATCCTTTGCCATGTGACTTTGGGGTTCCACCCACTAAAGAGGCTGAGAATATCTCCCTATCCCTTGGCTTTGGGTTCAGCCACAATGACTTGCTTTGGCCAAAGGAACGTTAGCAAGTATAACGTGACCAAAGAATTAAAAAGCACTTGTGTGACTGGGCAGGCCGCCCTGTGCCTGTGTGCTGCTTTAAGCAGAACACACCCTGGCCACAGCATTGGTCCAGGGTGGAGGGTGAGAGTCACGTGGAACAGAGATGACCAGTCAAGCCCCCAGAGCTGAGCCAGCCTAGACTAGCCACCCTATTGATGTGAAAGCCAAATAAATTCTTACTGCTGTGGGGGTTTTGTGGTGGTTTGTTACATAGCAATAGCTGACTGATACAGTTCTGAATTCCTAGTTAGTAAGAAATAAAAGGGAATGAGCTCAGAGTACAGAAAAAAAGTAGGCTGTTCATGTGGATGGGTTTTTGGTCATCAGTGTTCCTTGATGGTGGGTACACTGCAAGGGGACTTTGTGACACCCCTCCTGTGGGTGTGCAAGGTGGCAGTCACCTGGCTGGTAGCAAGAGGTTAGACAACGTGGTTTAGCAAGGTCCATTCCAGCTGTCAGATCAGAAATATGTCAGTATACTAATTTAACTGTTATGAACGTTATCATTAGTTAACAGAGAGCACGAGGCTTCTAATAAGTTCTGTTCTGAATATTTAGGGAGACAATTACATAGTTTTTCCCATGATTCCTCACAGGAGGGAAAAAAAAAATCCTGAAAACTTCAAACAGAATAAGAACACAGCAGGTAGCAAAAACTCCTAATTAGAAATACTCAGTAAAGAATTCCTCCACTTCCTTTTAAAGAACAGTATAATTACTTCTAAGAATTGAAAAATTGCTTCATTTGATCAAATATTTTGATTAGCAAAGAAATTAATTGTACTGTATCTTCATTTGTATTTACAGTGAATAAATGAATGCTAAAAATAACAGCAGGAAAACTGCCTGTCAAAAGAAGAAAAAGATAAAACGTTAAAAAATCCAGATGAAAATAAAGTGGAAGCTGTGTGCAAGCATCCTGCCACAGACCTCCCGCCTCCGGATCGGGAGGCCGGCTTCCGCGACTCCCCGGGCCCTGCACCCCCAGAGGCCGACTCTCATCTGCTGGGGGGTCTCAGGGTCTCAGCGGTTGACGAATTGGCATCAGTAACCCAGCATGCTGTTTGCAGAGGTGAGGGAGTTATAGCACAATTCCAGGTTTCCTGGTGGCATGGCCTCGACCCGAGATCTCTTACCATGCAAGCATTCTTTCTGGGCAAGGAATGAGGGTGAATCTGAAGATTCCAGAACCTCCTTTGGAAAGGCTACAATCAAGTCAAGTTTCAAGTCAACTGAACGAAGGCTTACTGAGACCCAGTACTGGTGACACTGAGACCCAGTACTGCCGGCCATCCTTCACTGCATCTCCTTCACCGGGCGCTGGGCGGGGGTGTTACGGACGCTTCTCTGATGCTCACGTCACCCTCTAGGCAGCGGTGCTTCTCCCCGCTGTTTAGAAAGTGAGTGGGACTCGCCTCTGAGAGTCAGGGCTCCGCCCACCCTGGGGTCCCCAGGCTACTTCCCTGCAAACTGACGACAGAGCTCAGGATGGTCCGACCTGAGAGCTCTGCTCCGCCCCTTCTGTCACGATTCCAGCTGCCCGTCTACCACACATGAGCATGAGCACGCAAGAGCCCACCAGAAATAGGAATGTGGCATCTCATCGACACGGCCGGGGGGGCCTCCCTACTGCGTGTCAGGCACTGTCCCAGGCACTGGGGTAGAGCAGTGAATGGCACGCCAACCCTACCCTGCAAGAGCCAACGCTTTGAGAGGCCCACCGAGGTGAGCAGGGAGGAGACCCACCTCACAGCCCTGCTCCTTGGTCTGCCTCCCAGTGCCCTTCACCATCCGGTCTCACCCCATCGCCCCCGACCTCTCCCCTCGCTTCATCCCATGCTCTAGGCAAGCCTGTGTGCGGCTCTCCCCACCCTGGGTCTCTGCACTCGTGGATCCCTACGCCCAGGAAGCCCCATCTCCCAATACCCAGACCTGGCGCGGCTCATCAGAAACTGTGCCCATCTTTGCCCCTGGCCAAGCTGCTCCGGATCGCCGAGCTCACTTCTGTCATACAGCTCTCGACATTCACAAAGGATCCATCTGGGCACCTTTGCAAACACGCAATTCACAAATCCTTCGGTAGCGCGAAATTGCCATAAAATGCAGGGAAATAAAGAAAACATTTAAGCCATCCTTTGACCCTTTAATGATTCAATAAACTCATGCCTGAAGTCATTTATGAAACTGTTAAAACAAATTCTTCCGCCCAGGTAATTCCACACCATATAATCACATCATTACTAAACATTAAACATTAGACATGCAGTCACTGAAGGAGGGTAAAATAAAGTGATAACGAATGCAAACACTTGGTGCTTGCTATGTTGGGTACCGTGCAAAACTCCTTCCACATCAACTCGCTGAACCCAACTACCGATCCTGTTTTACAGTGGGGAAGCTGAGAGCATGGGCCTGGCATGGGTTGGAATTCTAATCCCAGCTCCAGACCTTCTAGCTGTGTGACCGGGAATGGATGCTTAACCTCTCTGTGCTTCAGTTTCCTCATCCATACAATATGGATAATGATGGTACCCACACCCTAAAGGGCTGCTGGGAGGATTAGCTGAGTTAATTTATGTAAAATGCTTGGAACGGAGCCTGGCTCATAGCATGTGAGCAGGGCGTGTCAGCCATCATTTTGGTGCTGGTATCTGAATGTGGGTGACAAGAAGATGACAGTGACTGGCCAGGCACAGTCACTAGACAGATGATTTGCTTCTTCCTCTTAATCTGTCAGCGTGGACCATTCAGATTCAGGCCTTGGTAAAAGCCATGAGATGGAACTTTCTGGCTTGTTCATGAATGGTCACAATCATTTCTGCTGGAGCACGAGTCACCTCAGGGGGAAGTGTGAGTGCTTCCATGTCCTCCTGCCCGCCAGGGCCCCAGGGCTGGCCCGCTGCCTGGCACACACTCTCATTCATGTGTGCTGAATGTGGAAAGTTAGGTTTCTTCTAGTCGAACGAGGCGTCTAAAGCTGGAATGCAAACAGCTCACCTACAAGTTAGACACAAAGGTATGTGATGATGATAACCAAGATACTGGTGCCGTCTGGATTTTGGATTTTCTCCGCAAGACTTACTTGGGACAATGACTTCTTGGGTAGACTCATGGCTTCCTGATACGGTCATGACCTTGTGGAATCAAAGGTATAGCTCAACTCTGGTGTTTAATTGATCCAAAGCTTGTAATTAAATTAGACTGTCAATTAGACTGCTGTGGCTCTGGAGGGACCAAATGAATGGGGGGTCTGCCTGGACTGGCGGTGCCACAGTCCATTTATTTTGAACACATAGATAGTATCCCACTGAGGCTAGGAATCAAGAAAGAATGCCAATCCAGATTCGAGAGGCAATGCTTGCTAAAGTGTTTTGAGGATGCTGGAGTGAGTGACAATGCAAGGTGGACTATAGGAGGATGGGTACAGGGATCCTCAAAGCATCTCCCTGGAGACTGGCTGAGCACACTGAGGTGAATAAGACCCTGTCCCTCCCCTCTGGGAGCACAGAACATTTGGGTTTGAGAAAATTCACTCATTCAAATTTTGCTTTACTAATTTCCACAAATTTCTACTTTGCTAGAAATTCAGTTTGCACATGTTTTCTTCCAAACCTCACTGGATTTATGATCACCTCGGCCTGAAATAGCTGTGATTGAAAGGGGGTCTCTCGGGTGGAGGAGGGGGCAATGTGGCCACCTGCCACAGGGGTTGGGTGCAAGCCAGCCTGGTGTGGCCCCTTCACCTTTCTGCAAGAGGCATCAGAAACCAACCATGCTCCCTCGTGGCCGACCCGTCCTGCTTCCGGCAGAGCCCCAGCTGGCAGCTCAGAGCAGCAGGCGCCCAGCCCACCGACTGTCCACACTTCTGGAACCTGGGGTTGGTGGGGGGACTTCTACCCCTTCCCCAGAGGTGGCTCCAGAGGCAGGTGTGGCCCAGGATGCGTGGGTGGAGGAGCCTTAACCAACTCGGATTTGGGAGAATGTTTTTAACCTTGAAAGAATGACAATGCGTCATGTTAAGCGGTGGCCAAGAAACTTCTGCAGGATGGACACTAATTGCTCATCTTCCAGGATGATGTCATTTTCATTCTGTTGCTCTCATTGCTACAGTTGGATTTAAGTAGGCTATCATATCAGTGTGAACATTGGGACAGCGCTAGGACCAGTGTAGACGCTGATCCTCAGACGAAGCAGACACGTGCCTGTGCCAGGTGCCAGCACCCTCCACCAGCAGGGCTGCCAGCTCACCGCACTCAAAGGCCCAGAGAGGAGATGGGATGCGTCAGGTCGGCCTAGATCCCACGGGGCTGCCACGGACGCCTGGAGCCTGCTGGTGGGCTGCTGCTGATACTCAAGCCTGGGGCTGGCGACACTCCTTTTGCTTTAGCTTAGGCATGGCGAGCCCAGCAGCCCCTTGCCCTAACCTGTCACTAAAGCCACCCCAAGTGTCTAAGTCCGCCTGAGCTGTCCCTCACAACCTGTTACGTCCTCAATGGTCTCCAGGACAACAGGTAGTGAACGTTTTGTTGGCAAGTGGAAAGTGGGTGAAATTTAGAGAAAACATTCAAAAATCACTGAAATTATATCAAGAGGACCTAGCCTTTCTTGCCACCAGGAGCAAGAGTTATTAACAGTAATGATGTATCTTAACAATCTACTTAATCTATTTCTGATAATCTTAGGGCTCTTTCCTCAAAAGGAAACTTTCCCATTCTTTATAACTTTCATTAAAAATACATGGATACTGTTATATTTACAATAAAAAGAAAGATAAATCGAAGTAACACTGTTGGCAACTAATATAAATACAATGTTCATAAAAGATTACAAACATTTTAATGTGCTTTACCATCTCTTCTTCACTTGAAAACTACAATCTTAAATTCTCTCTTGGAAAAAAAACCATCGTCAAGTTATTTAACATCTCACTGAATGATTTTAAAGATCACATATTATACACACAAAGCAAAGCGTCATCTCATTGGCTCCGATAGCTAGAACGTGACAAAATAATTACTCTGCATTGAATAAGGAAGCGTTTTGTTAAAAAATTCCACTATTTCCATGGTAATAAAGTAGAAGGATTTTATATGGGTTTCTACTATGTCTTTTAAAAATTCTATTTCTGCTCTGAGCGTTATTTTTACATTCACAGACGATACTGAAATTGCACTTTAAGACTTAAAAGAAATGTTAAACAGGAACGGTTTTCTAAAAACAAGGTGCTACTCTATATTTTGAACATAGCATTTTGAATGTAAAATGTTTTTCCCAGAAGTGAAAAAGAGGTATTTGCCACGGACAGAAATGCAGATAATGTTTTCACCCAGTTTGTGAGAATCTTATGAAAAAGGTATTTAGTGCTGTGGTCCAGTACTTGTCCTTTTTTTTTTCACTTTTTAACCAAGCCACTTGGTAGCATTTCAGTTTTAACACCTCATTTCACTTCTTTTATGCCACATAGGTTTGTGTTTCTCATCTTGAATCAAGGAGTGACGGCTTCCAGTGGCGTGAGGCGACTTCCTTGCTCCCATCTGAAAAGAATGGCGTCACCTTTGTCTTCCATCAGCTCGCAGGCCTCGGGGCCGACTGGACTGGTTCTCAAACCATGCGTGGCGCACACGAGAATGACGTGGTGCCCATGGACTGAGCCCGTGGCTGCAGGCCTGGGACCTGCGCTTTGAGAAATGCTCTTTGACTGCAGATGAAGCCAGGAGGAGACAGGACGCCACGGCAGACCACACCCCAGGATCTGAAAACAACGTGGCGTCTGCTCTGAAAAGAGCTCACATGACTTTCACGTCATGTGTGACAGCCATACAAGACTTAAGACCAGGACGAGTTTTTGAGGACAGGTTAGTGGTGTACCAATATAAGACACGGATCGTGAGCAGGAGTAGAGTTGTCGTCTTCGTGCCCGGTGGACTCTGAGTCCCCTCAAGGCCCCACAGACGTGTTAGCTGCAGTTCCAGCTTTTCCACCTCCAAGAATGGATTCGGTTTTGCTCGGGATTATTCACGGTGAACCTCCTTTGTGGGGAGAGGCACCGACTGTCTTAATTACATTTTGGTAATCTCCTTTTAATTACTTGCCGCCAGTACATCCCCCAGAGGGAAAGGAGGACTGGTGTCATATTTAATGAACTTGAGGATGATGCATCAACCATTCCTATAATTTGTTACTTCTCTTCCTTCTATTAAAAACACCAGCCCAGGACTAAACTTTAGAAATCGTTGTGATGAACACAGTCTCGGTTCTCTCACAGCCTCCTTGCCACTCCAGCCACCCTTGAGTAAGTTAACCCGTGTCCCTGATCAGAAGTCTCAATGATTCTCCTCTTGCTCAGAGAAAGGGACCAGAACTCCGGAGCAAAGGGCACAGGGCCCCGGTGGTCTGCCTCTGCCAACACCTCCCCCCAAGTTGGCAGATAAACAGGCCCAAGAAAGCCCCCCGCACACCCTGGACTGCCAGCGGTCACCCCACAGCAAGGCCTCCCACCTCACGCCTTCACGCCATCCTTTCAGCCCGGAAGCCCCTTGCTCAAGCTGTCCTCCTGGTAAATGCAGCTCTGCTCAAGTGCTGGCTGAGCCTCAGCAAGGTCCTCCCACATCCTGCAGTCAATTTAGAGGCTGACACCCTTTAATTCCCAGCACTGACTGCAGGGGACCAGAGAAAGCGGGAGGAGGCAGCACAGCCGGCCAGGCGGTGCCCTCTCTGTGTCCCTGGTCCCCAGCTTCCTCCAGCCCCCTCCATGCCACCATGCTCACTCCTGCCTCTACACATATTTCCCACCATGACTCCTATTATGATTAATACCAAAACCTCCTCGCAAGAATGTTAGCAAAGTGCTTCCAGAGGGGAAGGCGACTCTGAGAATGAAATCAGGGAGGACTAAGGTTAGGGGACACAACTGGCAACACTTGAAGCTCTAGAAACATTTGCCCCTCAATCCAGTGATTCCAGAATTGGCAGAGACACTCACAGTGACCTGTGAGTGAGGGCGGTCAGGGCCACGCTGAGCCTCGCAGGCTGCGTGACCTCTGACACAGAACGCCGTGAGCATTGGATGCTGTCGGCCCGCTAGAAGGGTCTGGGTGCGTATTTGTAGGTATTCGAGACTGGCACGCCAGACTAATTAGAAGGCAGAAAACCGGAGCCGCCCAAAGTCCAACCACAGGGGATTGGCTAAATCAATTAAGCAGATTCCTGTCCCAGGACACCTTCTCCTTGCACCCTCTTCCCCACTTAAAGCAAAGAGCATGGCCTTCCTGACTCGCCTGTTCTCACGTGGCCTGTATAGGCCGTCAGCAAAGCCCGTCTGTTCCACTTTCTAAGTGTATCTAGAATTGAGCCACTTCTCTCCAGTTGCACAGCTACTCTGCAAGCTCGTGTCAGCAGCGTCCCTCCCCGGGGCGTGGCCGGCCTCCCTGCTCTGGCCCTGGGCCCCCACAATCTCTTCTTTGTCCAGCAGCCACAGTGACCCCTTTAAAATGTAAGTCGGGTCACGGTGCTCCTCTGCCTCAAGCCTTCCCTTGCCTCTCCTTGTTACTCAGGGTCAAAGCCATTACAACGTCTTCACACGGACCCCAAACGACATGGCGGCCCACCCCATCCCGCCCCGACCATAGCTCCTGCTCTCCCTCACTCGCCTCAAGGCGATGGACACCCTCCTGCCCAGAGTCTCCACACTGGCCGTGCCCCCGAGGGCAATTCGGCTCCTCCCCTCACCTCTGCCGGGTCTCGGCTCAAACGTCACCTTCTCACACAGGCCCTCCTTCTGCCCTGCTCAATTTTTCTCTGCAGCACGTACTGGAAACTGACATTTGAGATGTATTCGCATTCTTGTCCATCCCCCTCGTGAGGAGGCAGGCCTCTGGAAGGCAGGGACCATGTCCGTTTGGTTCGCTGCTGACCCCAGCAGCTGCTCAGTGCCTGCGCCACGGTGGGCCCCCAGGAAACGCTGGGTGATGTAGAGGGAATGAATCCACACAATGGGACAGTACAGAGCAAACGAAATCTACCTTTTAGAGAAAAATCAGCAACTGGAAAATGCCAACGATTTCATGGTGAGTGAAAAGGCAGCTATAGGAGAGACCACTCAGGGGGAGTCCCTGAGGGGAAGCTGGACCAGGAGAGCTGCCTCCTCATCTCTCATATCAGCAAGTCAGGGAACCATGCCCAGGGGCGGTTACTTAAGAGACGGAAGGGTAGGTAAATGCGGAGAGACAAGATGCAAGCTGGAGAAGCAACAGCAGCAGACTACGGTACTTGCTGGGGGCGAAGAGTGAGCAAGTGATCTCTACTTTCAAATCTTTTGCAACAACTCTACTTCCTTTGTATGCAGGCATATATTACTTTGATACAAATAAAAAATGTTTGTTCAAAAGGAGGCTTTTAAGAGTCGAGAGACTCCCCGACAACCTCCAAATTCCACAGCACATACACTCTGTCCTTGATCCCACTCCCCAAGGATATCTGTATAGAAAAAAGGATTGGAAGTAAATACACCAAAACGTTAGGTTGCCCCGAGGGGTGACTTTAATTCTCTTCTTCAAAATTATCGGTATATTCCAAATCATGCAAAATGGACATAAATGACTTCTACAAATATTAGCTTAAACCATATGAAATTGTCAATATTCAATTACTTTATGACTCTAAAAGTGGTGATTTAAACCAATAGAAAAAATTATTTTAAAAAATATGGGGCTTCTTTCAAGTTCAATAAAAGTATTCCTGTCCTTTGATCCCATTTTATTTCAAAATGCAGAGATAGATTTACATACAAAGTGTTCACTGCAGAGTAAATTACAATGGTAAAAGCTGAAAAACCCTAAATGCTTAAAAATAAGGGAGTTAAAGGAATGTTATATAGATATTTTACCTGATATTTGGAAGACCTTTAAGGAACATGGGGCAATTTAACATTAAGGGGAAGAAAGCAAGATACACGATTATATATACTCTTATCTTCTCTACGTAAAAGGATACATTATTTATACACCCATGCTCACAGCAGCGTTTTCACAATAGCTAAGACGTGGAAGTGACCCAGGTGTCCGCTGACAGATGAGGGATAAGCAAACTGTCGTCTATACACACAATGGAATATAACTCAGCCTTAAAAAGGAAGAAAATTCTGACACGTGCTACGACATGGACGGATCTTGAGGACATCACGATAAGTGAAATAAACCAGCCACAAAAGGACAAATACTGTGTGATTCCACTTATATGAGGTCCCTAGAGTAATAAAATTCCTGGAGACAGAAAACAGATGGGTGGGTGCCAGGGGCTGGGGGAGGGGGCGGGGGAGTCGTGTTAATGGGGACAGAGTTTCCGGTTTGCAAGATGAAAAGAGTTCTAGGAACGGATGGGGGTGATGGTTGCACAACAATGTGCATGTACCGAGCGTAACAGAACTGTACACTCAAAAATCGTTAAAATGGCAAACGTTATGTGTGTTTTACCACAATAAAAAAAATTAGGAGAAAATGCATTAAAAATAGAAAAAAAGATCTCCAAGGCAGTGTACCTCATAGAAAGAACATCAGCTCTGAAGCGGATCCTGCCTGGTGTCCACTCCCGGCTGAGGAGGCCAGGCGGGGACTAACTTCCCAGAGCCCGTCTGTTTCACCCGTGAAGCGAAAGCCGCCACCCCTCACTGGGGACGACAGCAGAGGACAGAGCGCACGGGAAGGGCCAGATGCTCACTGACCTGCAGGGGAGGCTGTTCTCGTCATGCTGTTATCATGGGGTTGAGGTTACTGTTTTCTTTTTACACTTTCCTGTATTTTACAAAACTTCCACAATTAATATGTATTTCTTTTAAAATCAGAAAAAGTATAATCATTAAAAACAGTGAGGGTCACCATAAACAGAGAGAAAAGACAAGTCACAGACTAGGGGAAGGCATTTGCGACTCACATACCAACAAAGGGGTGGAATCCTTGCAGGTAACTGGCAGACCACGGAACCCGAGCGGCGGACAACGTACC
The DNA here is from genome assembly GCF_037783145.1 of Equus przewalskii. Taxonomy (NCBI): domain Eukaryota; kingdom Metazoa; phylum Chordata; class Mammalia; order Perissodactyla; family Equidae; genus Equus; species Equus przewalskii. Next base: position 40,509,889 of record NC_091859.1, read on the forward strand.
AAAGTGTCCGACCTTACTGACCTTCAGATTGGCAGGAATTAAAACGCCCGAGAAAACCAAGGGTTGGCAGGGATGCGGAGCATCAGGGACTCTCCTGTGAGGCTGGCGGTGGTGTACACTGAATGACACGACCTCGGTGGCAGGATCTGGAAAGCTGACCACATGCTGGTTCCCCGCCCCACCCACCTGTCCGGCGGTTCCGTGCAGAGGAACCCCGTGTGTGCACACGGAGACAAGCACAGAAGTGGCCGGCGCTTTGCTTGTAACAGAGAAACGACCTCCTACGTGCTCATTAGCAGGGGGATGATAAGTGACCGGAGTGCGTTCACTCAGTAGAATACCTTCAGTTAACAGACTGATTTTATAGCAGCTTAAGTGAAGGAACTCAAGCCAATGTAGTAACATAGGCAAATCCTAAACACGTTAGTCAGCAAGAAGAAGAAGTGCAGACGACAACGTTCAATATAACACCATTTACATAAAGTTTCAAAACAGGAATGCAATGGTATCTGTTGGTTAGGAATGTCCGTCTAAACGGCAAAGATAAAAAATCACCACTCTCCCCAGGGAGAGAGCACAGCGTTTAGGGGCCTGGAGTCGGAGCGAGACTTCCCGGGGTCCACACGGCAGCGCTACCACTCGCCATGGGGGTGACTGTGGGCCAATGTCCTAATGTCTCTGTGCCCCAGTGTCCTCATCTATAACAGGGGACGTTAGCAGCACGCCCCTCGTCCCTCGTAGTCCTAATGCCTCTGTGCCCCAGTGTCCTCATCTATAACAGGGGACGTTAACAGCACGCCCCTCGTCCCTCGTAGTGACAGGGAAAGGATTCCATGAGTTAATGCATACAAAGGACTGAAAACAGGGCCTGGTCTGGAGAGCACCACACAGTGTTTGCTGCTGCTATCATTATTACAGCGAACCTCAACCCTTAAAAACGTTCACACTATTTGCTCTAGTAATCTCATTTCCAAGACTCTATCCTAGACAGGTGGTCAAGGATTCATGAACTCAGGTGTTCGTTATACGCAATAGGTGCCATTGGAAAGGACCGAAGCTTCCGGCTGCAGGCGACAGTTGAGCACATTCTAGGACAAGCCTGCTGTGATTTCGCTGTTGCACTAGATTTGGATTTTTCACCTTTGTTTCCACCTCCCCTTCCGTGCAGGCAGGGACCGAGCACGGCACTGCGTGTTCTCACTCAGGCAAGAACAGTGAGCAAAGAAATCTGTGTTGGTTGAAACTAGGTTGTAATTGTTGCTAATGATGTCGGTCCATTTACATTTAGAGACCAAGCAATGGCCTGAGAACAAACAGCTTGTGCAGCCAGAGACGCAGTCCCGGGGAGGAACAAGAGCTCGATGGTCAGCCACTCACCCTCCTCCAGGAAGCCCTCGCTGACTTCCCCGGTGACCCTCCCTCCTGCTGAGCCTACCTGTTAAAGCCACTCTCTCCATGTCTACCTCTACCCCCAGCTTGGCCGATACACGGCCCACGGCCTGGCACATAGTGGGTCCTCAACAAATGTCTCCTGAGTGGGTCCCAGTTCCCTCACTTCCAGCTCAGGGCCTGATGCATACTGAGCCTCACTTCTCCGGACACCAGATCATCTTCGGGGATCTAAAATCCCTGAAAACTCTAAAACAACCAGACAAGAGCAAGCTCCCAAACTTCTTAGAAAATAAAAGAAAAGTAAATTCCAATGAAACGAGAGATACATATTTACCTCCAAATACTCTATGTAGAATTTATATCAGTTTTTCATTTAGAACGAGCTAATTACATGAAGTGATTGCCAATTTATCTGGCATGGTTTTAATCAATTATCCATTTTGCCAAAACTAATTTTAGCCCTTTTTCAAAGAGAGATGCTATGTGCTGCAGACATTCCTACCTCTTCAAGAAAATCGCCGAAGTTCTGGAGGAAGTATTTCCAGTTTACATGGGGGGTGAGATGAATCCTTAGTTTTCTCAAAAAATAATGATACTGGCTATCTGTTAGTTTGTAACAGAAATCCTTAAGGACTTGTCCAAAATCCGAAGCCTTTACAAATCCAGTGTCCTCTTTATCCAATGCAGAAAATGCCTAAAAGAAAAAAAAGGCAGATGCTACTGTCAAGTGAATATTTCAAAAATATTGTTAAGTATTGCTTTTCTGAATGCAAATGAAATCGAGTGTGTGCAGGTCCCCCATAAATTCCAAATTACTAGAAAAATGCACTGTGATTGAAAGATGAGACAGAGGAGGTGTGCGTACGGTTAAGAGCATGGCTGTTCGGAGGAAATCCGCTTCCTTCGCTCCTATTTGGATATGAAGAGGAAGAGGAGTGAAGAGGACCCCGGCCCCCTGTCTGCGAGGGACACCTCACTGAGCTCCCGGGAGGCTGGCTCTACGGAGCAGAAGAGACGCTCTGAGGGGTGAGGTACGTCGCCCCAGGTCTCTCCATCAGTAAATTCTAGTTTCTTTAAGCACAAATCATTTGTAACAGCAGGCTCGGGCACAACCAGCCGCCTCGGGGTGTGGGGCGGGGGTCTCAGGTGGGAGTCCCACGTTGGAAGTGGCCAGGAGGCGGGGTCAAGGGTCTACCCCCTCCCATTCCCACCCTGAGGCTCGTCCTTTCCTGACCCTCAGCCGGAGCTCACGTGGCCTCACACTGGAAGACCCCTGTCGCCCTACGCCCGTGCTGGAGGGGCTGGGCAGGCAGTGCCAACCCAGCGGTATAGTAATCAAACTGAAAAAGTGCAAAAATGCGCTATAAAAAGAAAGCACATTTTTTTCCATCTGTCGAAACAAAATCATTCATTTTCATTGCACTAGGAAATCTGTATCAAGCGGTAGGTTAAGATCTTTTTATTTTAAGCAAGAATTCAATGTGCTTGCAGACCCCAAACCAAATTCCATGCAGCCAGCGCTCACCCGGGTGACTGAGCACACCCCTCAGCCCACGGGTGGCGTTACGTGTAACCAGATTAACCTGAGAATACTGTATAGCTCCGACTTTCTATCTAGCCTACGGTAACACGAGGTGGCTTCCTGCACACCGTCAGGAAGTGGACCCTGAGCCTCGGCTCTGTGGCCCACCCAGCCCTCACCCTCTCTCATTCGCCACAGTAAAACTTAGAACAGCACGAGTCATGAACGCCCTCTTGTTATATCGAAGAAGCTGGTTCTCCTCAAAGTCTGCTGAGAGCTACTACGTGCCAGGTACCTGTCTGAGCATTTCGTGTCACGGGGCGTTAGAGACACTGTGGTGCTGTGAGGCGAGCTGGGGGCCTGCTCTTCCCTGGGTCTGTGTGGCTTCCCCGTGTGTCAACCCAGACTGCGAAGCCGCAGGGCGGGGGGAAGAGTCAAACGTGGAAAGGCTGAGGCACCCACAAAACTCTACATAAATAGAAGGTGTAGTTACATCACTTCAGAAACGAGATGCGTCTGAGACACGTCTGCAACGAGATGCACAAGTGCACAGACAGGTCCGGTGTCCTCTCTGATGGCTGTCCCGAGACATGGTCGTTTCTTCCTCTCCTCACTGCCTCGAATGCCTTCTCTCCCTCCAACTCATCGGCCACTCTTTTGGCCAGAGAATCCCCATCTGTTGCTTCAACCTCATGGCCTACGGAGTGTTCTCAGAGGTGAGAGCCATGATTCCTCCCAAAGGTTCCATGGACCTTAGTTTGAGAACCATCCTGATACATGTAAAGTGATGCCACCTAAAGCTAGAAGGGGGCAAAGCCTCCTGCAAATGATCTGGCCTGCACGGTGCTTTTGAAAAACCTGAACTATGTGCTGACATTTAGAAGTCAGGAGGTTTTATAGCTTCTAATGAAAAATGAAAAGATCTAGCAAGGCTGGGCCCATTTTCAGCTCAGCGACAGTCGGCTGGGGCAGAGAGAAGCTGCCCTTTAGACAGGGCTGTTGCCGCGGCCACCACCTGGCCCCCTTCCCCATTTATTTTACTCCTGGTCCCTGGGCACGTCCGAGTTTGCAGTCCTCACTGGGTGAACACTGGGGCCAGGCAACCTCAAGCAGGCGCTCTGGTGTTGAAAGGTGTACAGACGGTTTTCCAGATGACCCACGTGGTTTTCCAGATGACCCAAGACATATTCATACTAACAAAGACATCAAAATGTTAAATCCTCATGGAGAATTCCTAGATGTGAAAACTTCTGCTCTCCAGGATAAAGCCAGGTTCGCTGCATTCCAGAACTTTCACGAGCTGGCCAGGTTGACTTGCCTTTCCCCTCTCCTCCCTCTAACCCCTACGCTTGGCCCCCAGAGCCCAGCCGCCTCCCTGCACTGAGGGCATCTTCCCTCTGGGGACTTGGTGGACCCGTCCCAGGTTTCTGAGCGCGCCTGTAAGTACGCACGCCGCAGACATGAAGACAGCCCTGCTGCAACTGTGGCTGCCTGGGCTCTGCACGCCCAGCACCGCCCAGGACGCTCTGGATTCGCCACCTCACTGCACTGCAGGCCCCGCGCTCTGCAGACAGCATTTTCTCTCCTGGCTGCTGCTGTAGGGAACTCAGGTGTGGGCCAGTCTAGGGGACCACGTGGCCAAAGCACAGCTGTCCAAGGGTCTGGCACGGTCCACGGCCTCTTCCCTACACATGCCTGGGCTCGACACACTCCACAGTGTGTCATACAGACAATCCTAAAATGTCAATATGCGGGGGAGACCCCCTTTCTTATGCCTTCCCCTGGCTCCTGGTGGCCTTCCAAAGGAGTCTTTGTGCCACATCCCAGCCCTGGCCAACCTCTTCAAGGCCACCTGGCGTCACGCATCTCCACGGGCCCAGTGCTCACGGGATGTGCCGAGCCCCCCACCTGAGGGCCTCTGTCCTCTGCCCTCTGCGCAGAACCCCTTGTCCTCGCCCCAGACCCAGCATTTGCTAAACACAGCACTTCTGCCCCAGAGAACACGTGCTGGGGGCCACCATGGTAGCTTTTTACAGAGCAAAAACAGATACACATTTGCTAAAACGAACAGCGTGATCTTGAGGGACTCATCTGAGCTCCGAGGCCCTAAGAGAGTGGAGAGAGGTGGAAGGGGTCCCGGGGGGTGCGGGGCTGAGAGTCATCTTTCATGAATGACATGGGTGCCAGAACTTCAGTTTCCACAATCAAAGCGCTTTGCAGCCTGACGTACCATTGACAGAGCCGGACCGGAGGAGGCAACCACCTCCTGGATGCTCTTCAGAATGTCCTCTGGATTTAGTGTCGCGAAATTGATTGGCGTGCTCTCTTCTTTCTCTTCTGGCTGCGGCCTTGTTGGCTTGCTGTTCTCCACTGCTTTCAAGAAGTCAAGGTAATTGATGGAATTATCATGCCAGCTGATTCCCCAACTTGTGCCAAAAGAAAGAAAATACATTAGTTCAAAAAAACCCCCCTATCACTTATTCATTCAGCAAACAGTTGCTGAGCACAGAACATGGGGAATATGAATAATGTTAAGGCACTCTTTCCTGGCCTATAGGTACGTGCATGCCAATTAGCCATGCTCGTAGACAGACACACGCAAATCCTGCAATATAAGGGGACAGAGGAGGGGCTGTGGGGGGTGAGGGGGCAGGGCCGCTGCCAGCTGGCGGGGCCACAGACTGTCCTGGCCGGAAGCTCTGAGACCTGAAGGCTGGACGGTGTGGCTCACAGCCTTGGAGAGCAGAAGACGGGAGAGGAGGCCGCGCTAGGGAGTCTGGTCCTACGACTGGGGTGAATGCAGGCGCCCGGCAGGGCTGAGACATCTGCAGAGCGGTATTTGCAGGGAGACAAAGCCAACAGCGGGGTCACAATGGTCTGGAGGCAAGACTGCAGGGTGGTTGGCGTGGGAACTGCGGTCATTGAGAACTCAGCTAATGGGGGCCCGGCAGGGAATGTGAAAAGGAAGGAAATACGTCAACGACAGCGAAAAGGAAAAGAGCAACTGGGTAAAACAGACGTTAAATTCTTCTTCAAGAACGGTTGAAACTAGGTTATCAAGCAGAAAGCACTCAAAAAACATTTTTACAAAACCTATATAGCTGAGTATTTTCTCAAATAAAACATTCCATCTAAGTGTATGTCTCCATAAGGACATCCACGGAGAAACGGAGGCTCCTTCCTGCCCTCGACGCCAACACAGAAGAAAATACCAGTAAATTCCAAAACAATATATTGCGAGAGAAAAATCCACAAGTTTCATGAGAACGTAGAGCGTATTTATTAAAGGTGTAAAATAATTCAAAATAAAGTTTAATTGCTCTCAGAGTTCACATTTCTGAAACTCAAATTCCCTGGGGATCCTGACACTTGAACACCCCAGCCTTCTTTCGGCAGCGCGGACAATGTGTGAGACAAGGAGAGCTCGGAAGGTTGGGGAGCCGGGGAGAGAAGTTTCCAGGGACTCAGAGACCTGCTTCTAAAGGGAACGAGCCAAGAGCTGTGCTTTTCCGACTCACAGCTGCGGAGCTGTCTCCCCAGGCGCCGCGCCACTGGCTCAGGCGGCGGGCGCACGGAGGAAAAGATAATCAGCTCTATTTCATCGGCAGGATAAATTGCCAACTCGGTATTAAAATTTAGTAATAAAATCAAATGCATATGCTAATCTCCTCAGTATTATTTAGAAAAGTCTATTTTGGACATAGAAAAGAATAATCTACATATAATTACAAATAACAGAGATGTTTATCATCAAGAGGTCTTTGAGATGGGAGAAGCGGCTGAGCCATGGATCCTTATTAAGGTTTCAATTGCTAAGAAAGTTGATCACCCCCATTGAAAGGTGGACTACAGAAATTCCACAGTCCTTTTGTTGTTGTTTAAAAAGTATCAAGCCTAACTATGTTTTAACAAGACTCTCTTATAATCATTTAGTTAATTATTTATCTTGTGCTATTTTCCTGTGATTTATTCACTGAATGCATATGAATTCTTCTTCAGCTGGAAATAGATTTAGTGAGAGGAAACTGTTTAAGGAAGAAAAGAACAGACAAGTGTTTGTGGATTAAATGGTCCTTCTTTTCATCACACTGACACAACACGCACACACTGGCATCAGACTTCTCGCAGCTCAAACACAACGGAGCAGCGTCTTCCAAATTGTAAGGGAAACTCATTTTCCCCCTAGGAGTCTACATTCAGACGAGCTAGCAATCTGTTTGAGGGAGAATAAGAAAATTTTCAGACAAACACGAACTCGGAAAAACTGCTTCCCATGCACCCTTTCTTAGGAAATTACTTCAAAAGATGTGGGATGTAGGAAACAGGGGATCCAACCCAGAAGAATAGTGGGGGCCAAAGAAAAGAGAAAATCTTGAAAGAAGCCGGGGCGGGGGGCACTTATTTACAGAGGAACAAAGATAAGAATTACATGAGACTTCTCATCATAAAACACGCAAGTGAGAAAAAGGGTGGGCTGACATATTTAAAGTGTTGAAAGAAAAAAAATCACCAACCTAGAATTCTATACCCAGTGAAATTATCCTTCAAAAGTGAAGGAGAAATAAAGGTTTTCTCAGACAAACAAAAACGGAGGGGATTCATCACCAGTCCCCGCTCCTTCAAACAGTGTGACCAGACAGTCTGCAGAGAGAAGGGAGCCCACGCAGGCCAGAAACTCGGCTCTGCACAAGGAAGGGAAGAGCGTCAGAGAAGGAATGAGGGAAGGCGGAAGAACGTCTTTGATTCTTCTCATTCTTAGTCGAGCTAATAGATGACTGTTTGTTCAAAGTAAGAACAACAATGCATGTGGTGACTACAGCGTATGCACAGGGACATGAACGACAGCCATGCTGTAAGGGACAGCAGAGAGGATGGGGGAATTCTCTGACGTAGGCACCCGCACTGCCCGTGAAGTAGTCGTGCGCCATGTGAAAGTGGGCTTAGGCTAGTTACAAATGGAAACCCCCAACTCTAGAGCAACCGCTGACCTTTTCTTTAAAGGGAGGGGAGAGGTGCTCATATTGCCCCCCTGCAAACAGAAGGCCGTAAGATTCAAGCACACGGTCACAGAACACGAAGCCAGCACAGCACAAGGATACAGCAGGATGGGAATTGCATGCCACAGCCACCGGAGGAGGGACAATCGACTCTTAGATCCTTCCAGTGTAAAATGAAGCGAGGCTAGGATTTGCAGTTAAAGTGGCTCAAACACACATATCTAGCTCTGTTTCCACTTAAAACCTTTCTAAAATGACAGAAGAGGGAGTTTTGAAAAGGTGTAAAACAGTGGTTCTTAAAGTGGGGTGCTCTAGTCCAGCGGCGTCAGCATCACCTGGGAATCATTAGAAATGCAGGTTCCCAGGCCAACCACAGGCCCGCTGAATCAGCGGAGACCAGGCCTCCCAGTGACTCTGAGGCTTGCTGGAGTTCGAGGACCAGGGGCACAAACCACTGAGGATGGAGAGAACGTGGAAGAAGACAACAGCTGCTGGAATTCCATGGATGAAGGAGAGTGGATGTATCAGCTCCAAGAAACCAACAGAGGGAACGCAGAAAGGCAACCTGGCGAACTCTGCAAATGCCCTCCGACGCCCCAGGACTGGGCTGCCAACCACCTCTGGAAGCGGGAATGAAGGTGGGGATGAAAATAGCAGGACTGGTTAAAAGTCTGTGTGGGAAGGAATCAGAACCCAGGCCTCTCCCCAAACTCCAGGTGGCCGGGTGCTGGTCCCCCCCCCCCAACAGCAGCTCTGGAGGGGCTTCTCTGGAGCGGCTGTCTCTGCACTGGAGGCCTCTGTCCTAGGCCAAGGCAGCGAGAGCTCTTAATGAAAAGAGGGGAATTTAGTTAAAGCTTGTATCCTAACTCTACTAGTTTCCTATGGCTCTGTAGCAAAATACCACGCAGTGGGTGGCTTCAAACATCGTCCCTTTATTCTCTCACAGTTCTAGTCACCACAAGTCTGAGATCAGCCTCCCTGGGCCCAAGTCGAGGCATTGCAGGGCTGCACTCCCTCTGGGCTCCAGGGGAGAACCCCGTTTCAGCCTCTCTCAGCTTCAGGTGACGGTGGCAACCCTTGGCTTGTGGTCACACCACCCCAATCTCTGCCTCTGGGATCACTTTGGGGTGAACTCTCCCTGCCTCCCTCCTCTAAGGAAATTGGCAATCGCGTTGGGCCCACCCAACAATCCAGGATCAGCCCATCTCAAGACCCTGCCCTGAATCCCATCTGCAAAGACTCTTTTTCCATATAAGGCACCATCCACACATCCCAGATCATGGGGACCTGCACATCTTTGGGGAGGGTTATATTCGGGGAGTTCACCATATAGGCTGTTGAAGCTTCCAGCCGGCTCCCAGTGAGCTCCAGCATAGTGGCAGCAGGAGACCAGAGAGTGCTCTCTGATTGGGCTGCCAGGCGTAGAAAAAAACCCAAACCAACCACCACATGGTTACTCAGTTAAATTACAATTTCAAATAAACTATATATACATAATATTTAGAATAAGTATATCTCAAATATGGCATGGTATATACTTATACTAAAAAAAAATTCTGTTTATCTGAAATTCCAATTTAATTGGGCATCCTATATTTTACCTGGCAACTCTATTTTCTGGGAAATCTGACCAGCCCAAAAGAAAAGTTTTAAAGATACTGCCACTGAGGGGCCCCCAGGGAACGGCCTGCCAGATGACCATGGAGTTCAAACCACAGCCAACAGGCCCCCATCTGTGCAGAACTTCTAATCCACTCCTCAGTGCCTCACTCTAACACCAGCATATTTTTGAGGAAATCATCTAACGTGGAACATAGCAGAAAAAAGCAACACTGAGGAGAGAATTCTCAGGTGAAGAAAACTTAAAAAAAAATCTACTGCTAATATCTTCAGAGAAATGAGATAGTACATCTATGAAACAAGAACAGGATGCCATAAAAAAGGAACATTCTAAGAACAAAAAATGAGCTCTGGTGGGGGTCAGCCCAATGGCATAATGGTTAGGTTCACATGCTCTGCTTCAGTGGCCCAGGGTTTGCGAGTTCGGATCCCAGACGTGGACCTACACACCGCTGATCAAGCCACGCTGTGGCAGTGTCCCACATACAAAATAGAGGAAGATTGGTACAGATGTTAGCTCAGGACCAATCTTCCTCACCAAAGAAAAAAAGGAGCTCTGGTAATTAAAAATATTATAAGTATGATAGCAGAAATAAAGATCTCAAAAGAAGGGTCAGGAGTTAAAATTGAGGCAATCTCCGAGAAGGCAGAGCAAGAAGAAAAAGAGATGGAGGCTATGAAGATTTAAGAAACAGCTAGTTGGTTCAATATTCGGTGACAACAGGCATTTCATAAAGAAAAGAACAAGAGAGGAACTCACTAATGGAACAAATCAAGAGAATCTCTGAGAATTGAAGAACACGCAAAGGGCCATCCAAGAGATGAAGCTGGCAGATTAGCTGATGTGTCTGAACCCACTGCAAGGAGATTTCACAATTGGGGGTGAGCTGGGGGTCGAATTACTGATAATAAGTACAAAGAAACTAAGTAAACAGAAGAAAATCAGATAATCATTAACTCCAGGGAAAACAAAACACTATATAGGAAAGGAAAAGTGACCAGCGAGTCACAATAATATAAATCCTGAATACTGATCTACCCCAAATTGAGATGCGGCGATATGGGGAGGCTGTGGAGACCAGGCTGTGCGTGCTTCCACGGGTGGGGGAGGCAGGGGGTGAGGTGGCTGGTGGTGTGATGGGCGAAAAGCCTTAAATGCACATCTTCCTGGTAGGAGGTCAGTAGACACTGCCTAAAAGCGACAAATCAGGAAGCAGCTATAGAAGCCTGCCACGGAGAAATACGGAGTTAAGGACCAAAAGTTATCAGCTGGAAGCGACGGAACTTGTTCACTCCGGGGAGGGGGAAGTGAGGAGAGATGGGGGGCAAGGGGGCTCCTGTTTCTAACAAGCCTTGTAGAACAGTTTAACCCCTGCCAAAGGGCATGAATAACTTGGGTAAAATGAAAATAATGTTAAAAAAAGGATGATTATGCTGCTGAGACATATCAGGAAAGTTATGCATTGGTCAAACTGCTTTCTCTTTTTGCTGCGAGTGACCCAAACCCACTATAATGTAGCCCAGCCAAAAGGGATCCGTGGGGGTTGTTCTAGTGTCAAAAGGCTGTTTGAGTGGACAGAGAAGAAGAAATGAAAGCAATGCGTCCACGCGGCTTTCAGGCCTGGGAGAAAGACAGTTAACTGAGGCAAGGAAACCTGCTGAGAAGGTCGGTCAGCTCCTCTTCCCGAAGAGGACAGCCGCATTCCTGCAGCACTTTCTGCATGCTGCTTAGGGACACGTAGCCGTTTTTAGATTTATCCAGTTTGGTGACTGCTTTGCTGATATCTTGATAATGGTCCTTAAGCTTTTCCCTGAAAGAGAATACATTTTAGACACATGCTAAAATGAGGAAAACAAGCAATTTCTTTAAAGCAAGAGTTTCATGATCATTCTACTGTGATGATTTGCTGGTTCATCTAAGAACTAATTTGGAAGACGTTCTGCAGCCTTGATGTAACATTCACATTAAAAGGTATTCCGGAAAAAATTTCATAAGTCTGCAGCGTTATCATTTTATTATTATTATCTTAGCAAAACAATGTTAGAGAAATTACAACCTGGTCTTTTTACTAGAATTGATACTTTAAAGGTGGAACCAAGAATTTAAAAATACAGCGATATTACAGACATGTGAAAGAACGCTTCATTCTCTGCATGAAGCCTGTGAGTATCGATTATGGGCCGGGCATGCACCACACGTCAGGAGACAGCTAGTGAACCCGGCCGGCCTTCCTAGAAGAATCTGCATCCCAGCAGGGGCAAGGCTGATGATGAGCAGAAGATATCAGTGCCGTGTGCAGTGGGCTAGTGGGTCCGTAAAGAGCAGGAGAGCAGGACTGGGAACGCCCACATGGCAGCAAAAGAGCGGCAGTTCCCAGGAGGGAGGTGGGGCAGGCCTCACTGGGAAGAGAGTGGAGGTGAAGGAGGCAGCAGGGAGTTACCCCAAAGAGCTCTTCCGGGGCCCAGGGACAGGCAGCGCCAAGGCCCTAAGAGGCAGGTGTGTGCGCTTGGGGCGCGAGGAGGGCGGAGAGGCCTGGGCCTGTCGGTGTCAGCTGGGGGGACCCCTTGTTTCATATCTGGTACTTTTGTTGTTAAGAACGCAGCCACCATTTGTGTGCATCAACTGGCAAACCTGAACGTGCGCGTCTTCTTTGTGCACACTCTCCCATTTCTTCTGCCCAACGACCCTGCAAGGGAGGTGGGTACCTCATCCCCATTTTACAGATGAGGAACAAGACAGCGCCAGCCCCGCGGTGGAGTCCGGGCCCGACCAGGCCTTTCCCTCCCAGGGACAGAGACGGCGAGCATCCAGCTGTAGCTCCTGCTCCACGGCTGATTTTCTTGCAGAACATATTCAAGTCTCTGATTCTGCTAATTCAAGTCTTTCGGCCTGGGAAAATTCTTCCCTGACTTAAAAAAAAAAAATTATTGCTAAGGGACTAAAAGTGTATGGACGTCTTTAAGAATGAACAATCTTACACTTGACTGATGGTGGATTGGTTATAAATTCCATAACCTTGGCTCACTCAGGTCTCTAAGAAAGATCTTCCTACCACACTGAACGCTATTCTTGTCTGACGGGCTCAGACTCAGAGCTCAGCTGTGGGGTTCTTACTCAGGGAAAAGAATATGCTAGAAATTCCAAACACGAAATCTTTGCTGGTAATTGTCTACCACCTCAAGTATATATTTGTGGAGAGGACAGTTCCTTGAGCACGCCTGAAAAAATAATCCGTAGGAACAGAAAACTCAGAGATCCAGAAAAGCGGAAGTTGAGTGGGAATCGTCAGGGCGCGAGAGGGGAGTGGCAATGACTTTGAAGCTATGTGGGTCGTCTACTCCCTTCCCTCGGTGGCCTCCAATTTGGAGCTGGCTGACTGGAGCATTTGAGCATCTGATATAAATGAGCTGCATTCACCGCTCTCTGAATGTATACCAACAGCAGCAACATTTTGGATTCCCTTACAGGTGTACATTGAATTCAGTCCCATGTTACCAAATGATTACTCGTCATCACAACCATTATATTCCACTTAATCCTTCAAAATGAAAGCAAATGAAGGTAGAAAAAAATCAAAACATTTTTTTGAGATACATATTTTTAGAAAATTGAGGCATTCAGCATTTCTTGGACTGGTTTCCAGGCAGTAATTATTTCCCTTGCAAAGTAAATATGTGCACAGAGTAAATGAGGGTTTAGAGCATAGATCACGCCATACTGCCAAACAGAACGGGTGTCAGCCGACACTCAGGGACGAGCTGCTGTTGCTCTGGGTCCGTGTCCGGTTCCTGGTCTGGACAACGAGACAGAAGCCTGAAGAGGGCCTGTCACGGCCAGTGGGATGGCCACAGAGCCCCTCCCACGCACGGCCTCGCTAGGCGGGCAGCACTGCCAAAGGCCCCATGGTCCGCTGGTTTCGCTCAGTCGCCTCTCAATTTGCATGTTAAAACGGCCCTGCTATGTGGCAGTTCCCTATGGTGGCTCTGATCCTGAATCTTCAACTCAGAACAGAGCAAGGCAGGGGAAATAAATATGAGCTTAAAAACAGATTTTCCTTAATTTTTAAAATGTATTTACTGCCCTCCAAACAAAATAAATTCCCTTAGATTTAAGAGGCAAATATAACATTTCGGTCACTTTAATGAATGTGACTCCCATCTGTCAACCTTATCAGAGTTTCAGGAGAAATGAAGAGGTAAAAAATCCTGGAAACGTGGAATCTTACGAACTATCTGGAAGATCTACCGACATCAAAATTTAAAGCAGGCCATCCCGAAGGGCAAAGCCGCTTGGCAATTTTACAATCGGACATCTTTGAGAAAACAGAAGTCGGTCATGCATTTTTATGAAATCGGGCTTGTCTTCTTTAGTAAGAAAGTACGATCGTGGCAAAGAGGACGGGGTGAGTGTGAATTAGTTCACTGGGCTTGGTGATCTGAAATGCACGTGGCTCTTTCAGCTACAGATCCCTGCTCACACAATCAACAGAAACACAGGAAGAGCAAGAACGAGCCTACGAGCGCCGAGGATGTGAGAATCCTCTCTGAGCCTCATTACTCACAGCGGCAGGAGAGAAGAGAAGGGAAGACACGAGTGGGTAATGAGGCCAGCCCTGTCTGATAAAGATAAATTCCACTTTTTCATTAGTTTTATGGCATGTTTGATTTATACCAGTCCTGCACACATTTTTACTTTAAATTTCACAAACTCAATTCTCTGCCTTCAGGCTTTATAACTCAGTAACTTAGAATGCGGGGGGGGGGGGGGGGGGTGGGGGGGGTGTTCAAACCGCTTTCCCCTTACACCCTCTTCAGCCATTACACTTCTTCCCTGTGTCCCTTGGAGTCCTTATTTCCTTTGGGGATTGTTTAGCAACAACCCATTCACTCAGGTGCTATTTGAGGTGTGGGGACAGAGAGCTGAAGTGACAGACAGACACACAGATGAGAGCACCATGGAGCGAAGGCAGAGCTATGGAGCGAGGAGCAGAGGCTGGCCCGGAGAGTGCTGACGGCCGACGCCCGCCACTGGTGAAGGAAACCCGTCCATTGCCTTATGGCCACATCAAATGCAGCAAAATCTCCATGTTATAAATTTTTAAAATATGACATTAGGAACTAGTTTTAAACTTTGAAAATAATCAAGCACAGCCCCTCCATCCGGATGTGACACATCCCCTTTGCAGAGCATCTTCTGGTCCTCACGGACCCGTACACGTCTGACATGGTCCCAGTTGTGGTATGCACACTGTTTAAAACGTCACCTCCAATTAGCCTTCGATCACCAACATTCTCCAGTCTTCACGATGCCGACTGCAACAGGCAGGCACTGCTTCACGTCCTTCAGGGCCACACTTTGCAAGCCAGTGCTCTCCCGCGGGGTCAGCAGGTGCTCCTTCCGTTGCTGCTGAGGGCACACTGCAAGTCAGACGCTCCCACTGCTAAAGTGCTGGCCTCTTCTGCATTATTCCTTTGGGATAAAGTCCCCAAACTGGAAATATGGAGTTAAAGAATATGTCTGTTCATTCATTCATTCAACAAATATTGAGTGGGTACCTGTTAGGTGTCAGGCTCTGCTTTAAGGAAGACAGGCCTGTCTTTACAGAACTTAGCTTCTAGTTGGGCCAGTGGAGGGGCGGGCAAAACACAGTGAACAAAGAGAAGGGACGTTCTCCAGGGCAACCATGCAACACGCACGAGCAGAGAGCGCGGCTGGGTACGGTGCGTGGGCTCAGAGCTCTTTACCTCCTTTATCTCCGTGACTTGGCGCCCATTCCCATCATTGACCGCAGGGAATGAGTCTGACAGTGTCAGGATAATTCTGCCAGCGCCAGAAGGTACCACGTTAAACAACTTTGACCACAAGGGTGAACATGGAGCACCCGGCCAGCTCCTGGTCCTACGATACCTGCAACTCACCGGGCTGGCATGGCCTTCTCTGTACAATACCTGCAACTCACCGGGCTGGCACGGCCTTCTCTGTGCTCTGCTGCAGCTCTTTGATCTCTTCCTGCACCTGCTGCGGCTTCGTGAAATGACCCATGAAGTTGAAATAATCCTCTGCATAGGGCTGGTGAACATCTGCTGAATAGCTGATCCCCAGTTTCTGCAAAAATTCTTGGTAAGTGATGTGCCCTCTTCCCTCGGTGTCATAGCTTTGAAGACAAACAAACAAACAAACTCTCATGAGTAGCTGCCACGGTGCGTCGTGCCCAGGGCTTTGACAGTATCTGCACTGTCTGCAAGGGGCCACCCAGGTCCTCATCGCTCTGTGTGCCGCAGACCAGCGCACTGGCTTCACCTGGGGGAGTCAGAAACGCAGCATCTCAGGGCTCGCCCCAGACCTGACCCCAATCCGCACTGAACCAGATCCCTGGGCGATTCATCGAAATTTGAAAACCATTGCTCTAATCAACAGAAAGCTTACCTCGTATGCTGTGACCCTGGCCCACTCCAACAGGCAGCAACTGAATCTGTCCACCTGTCATTCTGGAGAAATACGGTTGTGACCAGAGAAAATGAAAATCCACCCTTCCATTCATTCAACAGTTTTTTTATTGAGCACCTCCACATACGAGGAACCATGCTAAGGTTTAGAAGAAAATCCTTCAAAAAGCATATTCAGTCTTAAAACTCCAATAAGTGAATGCACTTGATTCAAATTCCCCATTTTCTCTTTGAAGAGATGCGAATTACATACAACCAATGAGAGAGACTAGTAAGGAAAACAAGATAAGAACTATGCTACGTGCCTTTTATGTCATTTTCTAATGAGATTTTTCTGAATTTAATTCATTAGAAAAGGCATAATGGAGAGTTTTTTTTTTTAATCTCCCAACATTATTCAAATAGAATAGAATTACTTCAATAAAAAATTTTAAGGCAAATTGCCAATCTTTTTTAAAGAAAAAAAAAGCATTTATTTCTACAGGAAGATCTCGGTCTTCATCTAATCAATAAAAACGGCGTTGGTGGCTGTGATTTTTCGCAGATGAACTCAGAGGCACAAGGACCGAGACGACACTGAAACAGCGTGCGGGCACACCTCTCCGCAGGCTGCTGTTCTGACGTCCGGTCGAGGTCAACCGACCACAGCAGCTGCAGCCCCTTGCGAGGCGCAGTCCTCCTGGCCCTCGCTCCCTCACTGGCAAGATGCCGAGGAGCTGCAGAGCTCCACGCTCACCCCGAGCCTCCCACACTCGAAGCTCTCTGCTCGTCTCAGCTGAATAACAATGAGGAAAATGCACTTATTTACACAACTTTATGTCCTCGAGGGGTAGGGTGGTGGGTGGAGGACAAGGGGGTAAGAAGTTTGGGCAAATGCTTCACGCACTTGTGCCACAATCTGCAGAGCGCTGGGAGTTGGAGCGCCCTCCGTCCTTCCCCAAGGCCAAGTGGGCCTGTCCCCCAAGGTGCCTAGGAGCCCAGGGCCACCTCCTCTCCCCACCCTGTCCTTCTGCACCCTCAGGGCTGCAGCTTCCTTTTGCCCTGTGTCTGACTTCCACCCACCTTATTCAGCACCCAGGCTTGTTTTTAATCATGGACTCCATCTTAGAAGATAAGGAAATTCTCCTCTAGCGGTGGAGAGGCAGCAAAGGGTGGGGAACTCCAAGTCAAACAGCAGCTCACCGGCCTCAAGACCCTGGCAAGGCCCTGACCCACGCTGGGGCTCCGTCTCCTCATCTGCGAGCCACTGAAGGTGTTCCTAGGCCTCTGGGCCGAGTCAGCGCGCTGCAGCACTGCTGACTTCCTATTATTTAGGAAACGCTCTAAGACCTTTCCGGTGTCTGTTATTAGAACGACCTTAGTACTTGCAACACAATAAAGGACCATGCTACCTTTATTCAGCCAACTTGTTTCTAAAACAAAATAAAGTGACACACCCACAAAAGGAGGCCCCTGGGGTCTGTAATTCCCAAGGCTTGTCCTGTTGGCCAGAGCAGAGCTGTGATGCTCCAGGAGTGTAGGGCACTGTCTGCTGCTGCTGTTCCCCATCCAAAGGCTCCACCACATGCTGCCTCTGCCTCCAGTCCGTGTCTCCTCTCCCTGCCAGACGGCGAGTTTCTTGAGGAGAAACCAAGACTTGCTAATCTTTACCCGGAAACTCACAGTGCCCAGCAGCAGGCCTGCAAAGCTTCGTTGTCAGTACAAGTCTGTTGAGCTAACGAATGTGAAAGACACGTGTTCCTAAGGAAGGAATTGCCACCCTTCCCTGTTATACTCAAGGGAACACCAACGACAAACTCTAAATCATGACACTTGAACTGAATGAAAAGACACTTCTTAATTACTTCATTAATAAAGATCATAAACAGTCTACTCTCATTGCAAAGGAGCAGAAGACCAGATTGCACAATCACAATGGAAATATTGTTATGAATGTGAATAATCAGAGAGTTAATTCAGCCTACATAACCTCACCCCCATTACATAATCCTTTGTGCAACATTAAAAAAAATCAACTTGCTTATAAAGGTTGAATTTTAAAATGGTTCAGCAACAGATGTGCCAGGAAAAATGTGCACAGAAACAGAGGACCCATAAAAACTTGCATTTGCATATGGCAATGGCCACTAATTTATGACATAATCAGATTACTCTGCCCATTTATTGTATACACGGCAGTTTGGTCGTACACATGATTTGAATATGTTCCCATCGATTGCTTTGCTTTGCTTAGACAGTCTGAGTCCTTTAGGCTCAGTTAAAGCACTTGGTTCTTACATCAATGACATAAGTACCTTCTAATACCACTAACCCCAGAGTTAGAGGGTCTGGTGTAAGCCCCACGGACGACCCAGGCCATGCCACAGGGGTAGAGATGGCACCTTGTGCAGCTTGGGACACAAGGAATTCTCTCGGGTACCATCTGCCAGGGCGGTCTGATGGCTCAAACAGCTGCCCTTCAGAATGCAAAATGTCCACCTGCCCGAGTTGGCCATGACCAACGGGCACATCCACCAAGCCCTGGTGGAATCACAGAAAGTTAGACACCACCTGCTCCAGTCCCCATCCAGGGCCACAACCTTTCCTCCACGCTCCCCAGTAAGCAGCGGTCTAGCTTCCGATGAAGCCGTGCCAGGGAAGGGAAAACCGCTCCTTCAAAGACTGCCCACTGGAGTTCTAGACAACTTTAATCACCGGAAAGTTCTTTATGCTGAGCTAAGAGCCCACCCAGCCAGTCCTCTCCATGCCGAACCCCGCTTCACATCCAGCTCTTCTAAAACTCGATCCCCACCACCCCGTCCCGCTCAGTCTTCTCTTTTCTAAGTTAAAGACTCTGTGCGTTCAACCTTTCAGATCCTGTCCCAGCCGAGGCTCTCCTTGCCCAGGAGCTCCACCAGGACGGCACCCAGGAGGCTCTCTCTGGGCACTGCCTTGGCTGAGCCACTGGAGGTGATCTAGCTTCTTGTTCACCTAAATCCGTACGTCTTCTTCACATGAGCCAATGCCTACGGCACAGGCACTTTTTCGTAGTCTTTTTTTTTTATACTGGAATACTGACACACAACTTACCCACCCTATCAAGAAATGTGCCTAAATTGGGCATCATCTCCAAAATGTCCTGTAGAGTCCACCCAATTAGCTGGTTTTACACACAAAGAATCTACACCGAGGTTTCGGAGACTGCTGCCTTCCTACCCCAGTCCTCCTTGGGTGCATTTTTACAACACACTGTCTCTACAGTTTCTCAGCAAAGTTTGTTTTAGATGCAATAGCGAATGGCACCTGATGAAATGAGACTTCAGAAGATGCTCAGAATGCCGAGCATCCCCCTGAGGGAGGGCCTCCCGGGCCCTGGGCAGCAGGTCTGTGGGACACCTGGTGCTGGGACCCTGCCCCTGACGGGCTCTTCTGATCCAGGCAGCATCCTCCCTCTCCCAGCCCTCCTCCCCAACCTCCTCCCGGCCCTGGGCCTCTCTGCTCACTGGGATGCCCTTCCCCCACCTATGACTCATGGCTGTTTATTACAACTGCGTTCAGGCGTTGCATCTCCTGGGGTCCTTCCCTGAACACCCACACTGCTCCCACAAGCCTGGCCGCCCACGCTTGTCTCTCCTGGCATGCTGTAGCTGTCACCACGTCTGCAGGTATGTCTTCCCTGGGAGCTGTGAGCAACTGAGGGTGGGGCTGCCTTCATCTCTGGAACCCCAGAATCTAGCACAGGCCCTACAACTTGGAAAGATTCAAAAAATTCCTGCTCAATGATGCTCAGATGAATGAATGAATAAATACACTTCCATCTTGTAATTTATTCTTAGCAGATTCTCCAAGCAAAACCAGACATATTGCTCCTGAAATCTCATGCTTAAAGATCCTATTTTGGCTTCAGTTAGCAGGTTTCCTTTCACAATTAGCAACCTCCCTCAGGCTTGAACATTTTGTCCCTTTAATCCTCAACGAGCCAGCCTGTGACAGCCCCGCTTGACATTCACGTGCTCCCCACTCTGTCTAGCCCCTGTGCAGTCAACCAGGCCCACTGACCAGCCCTGGGCAATAGGCTGTGGGCAGAAGTGTGTCACTTCTTGGCAGAAGTCCGCCAAAACCCACATGTGATCCTGCGGCCTGCAGTCCCTGCCTCGGTGGGAGGGGCCCCCTGCCAGGACGATGAAGCCACCAGCTGGAAGCCAGCCAGACCCCCAAATCACCACTTGGAAGAGAACTGTGCAGAAGAGCCGCTCGACATGCGGTGGACGTTGGGTGAATAAGAAATACAACATCCATGTGCCAGGGCACTGCGGTCTGGGGGTTAATCTATTCATTTACTTCCACAGCACAAACGAGGCCCTTTAGACCAGTCTTAAGCTCTACGATAGCGCACTTCACAGGTGCTTAATAAATGTTGAGTGAGTAATGGATGCTGACAAATTTTTCCTTGTCTGCATTCTGCCCTATTTTCTCATTTTGTGTTTCTGAAAGAACAGAATGTTATTTCCCTCCTCACTTCCACCTACCCAATTTTGAGGGGCTTTCCTATTCTGACACTTGGACCCCCTGAGCTGGCAGACTGTGTCACGCTGGCCCCAGCTGCCCCCTGCCTTCCCTGTGGTCCCTGTTGACTCGCACAGTGGTGGGAGAACGCCCTCCCTCGCTAGGGCACCTGCAGGAGGCTCCTGGCGCCTGGACCACCCCTCGCTGGCGGCCCCCTCCTGCTGCTCACTGCCCTGCTCTGCAATGCAGAGGTGGGTTTGGAGGGAGTGGCCCAGCGGGAGGTGGCTGCCTCGTCAGCGAGCACTGAGCCATTGAGAGGGACAGGCCAGGAGCGGCAATGAGGGTGACGGCGATTGGCTGAGATCAAGGAAACACGTAGAAAACCGATGAAAAACTCCACTACCAGGTTACCACTGCTCATCATCTCTACCGACCGGGTCACGGCTGCTTCTTCCTGTCATATTTTCTTTTCCTTCATGCTTTTCTGTATTTTCTGAGTCTTCTAAAATGAGTGTGTATTACTATTGCAATCAGAAAATAATCTTAAGTCTATATGATCTTTTTGCCACTGATTTTTATGCTTATATATGCCATACTCCACACACATCGTTTGGTCCCCATAGCCGTCCCATTTGACAGACGACTGAAGCCCAGAGAAGGTGAGCCACTGGCCCAAGGCCACCCAGCTCAGCCCAGGGTTCCAGGGACAGGGCGCGGGTCCCACTCAGAGCACAGCCCTTAGTGCAGGTGACTCAGCTGCCTCAGGCTGTCTTCTCGATTTCTGCGCGGGACTTGGAAGAATCTGAGGAGCATCCCAGCTCCTGCTCGTGCCGCCTCTCCTTCCAGGAGCTCAAGGCTAGTTTGCCACCCTAAATCTCTCTCACACCTATTACTTCTTCCCCAGCCCTCCCAGCACCACCCAGGAAAGCTCACCACCTCCTCTTGCTTAGGCCCTGAGACAGCCCCAAGGCACCTCTGTGTCCCCTGCCATTCACCCTCCTCCCTGTGGCCAGTGACCTTTCTAGAACTCGGGCCTGCCTAGGTCTTTCCCCACTAAACACTTGGCCTTCAGGACAGGGTCCCTGCCTCGTCCTGCCCTTCACGACGCAGTTCAGTGGACGCACGGCCTCCTCTCCTGTCTGTATCTCCCACGCTGCACGTGTTCCAGCCACCCCGGTGATCCCACAGGCCTGGAGTGGGATGCCCTCCTTTGCCCCTTGGCTGGATGTTCACCTGCTGGCTCTCAGCCCCGTGCTCATCCTTCAGCAGGTCTTCTGAGTTACCCCCCGACGTTCCGGAGGTGTGCCTGGTCAGAAGGTGGGAAGAGGACAGAGCAGGCTGCTTCCAGTGGCTCCTGCTCAGCCCAGCAGCTGAGATCCAGCAGATTCTGAGAGTATCTGGGGTGGAGGCAACTTCTTGATCTCTAAGAAACACCCGCTTCCCTTCTGCCCTCAGTCCCTGGTGGGGGAGCAGCTTCCTGATCTCTGGGTAACACCCCCCACCAACCCTGCATGCTCTTCCAGCCCAGGGGCAGCAGCATCCTGGCCTCTGAGCAATGCCACATTCCACTTCAGACATCTGGCCCTGCTGACATCTGGGCAATCAGTCACGGCATTATGTCCCACTGGCCCGTAAATATTGGAGAGGTTCCTGCTTTCCTGGCTGGACACTGGTGAACATACTCCTGGAGTTTTCTGTCTCTCGAATGCCCCCTTCCTGCTCCCTTGGACGTAATTCCAAGTGTGGCAGATGCCATGGTGAGTCCTGCCATCTCACTTCTTTTTCCCCCTGGACACACATCCAGACTGCTTCTCCCAGCCTCCTTTTCCGGGGGCACAGCCATGGGAAGGGATTCTGACCAGCAGAACGTGGGCAAAGTGACAGCCAGTGTCTAGGCTTGGTCCCTACAGAGCTGACCACATGGTCCTCTCTGCTCTTCCCCATTCTCGGCTGGCAGACACCAAAGATCCAGGGGGGTGATGGGACTTCTGGTCCCTGAATGATTTGTGGGTGGAGCCCCGCAACACCCACGTTAGACTGTGACATTGTCATCAGGGCACGCTTCTGAGGTGTCGGCCTTGTTTGTTACTGCAGCTAGCCTACCCTGACTCAAACTAATTTAGCACAGCAGACGGAGGCCCAGAGGATGATAGCACGGGGTTGACATTTAATAAGGTCAGTAAATGTATAAAGAAAGTTCAGCCAAAAGCAAGTGTCTACCCCCCGAGAAAACGGAAACTCGCTCTGTCCCTGCTCCAGGAAGGGCTGAGCGCGCCCTGGTTCTCCACACGAGAGCCTTGCGGGGACACTTGACTCCAACACCCTCATGCCTACGGCCCGCACCCAGCTCGGGGGCTTGTCCTGTCCCACCCTGATGGAGACAACAGTCTCCTCGTGCTCACCCCCGTCCAATCTTGAACTGTTTCCTGACGCATCATCCTAAGGCGTCGCTTGATTCATGCCACAGCCCCACTCAAACTTCCTTGTCCCCGAAGGCCTGGCTAATAATGCCCGCAAACGATGACCACGGCAAGGGGAGCGCCTTCTCCGGCTTTCTCACCCTGGGAGCTCAGGCCCCTGCTCACGGAACGCCTCATGGACTGTCTGGTGGGTGAGGCCGTCCTCCTTCCCCACCTTGACCCTTTGGAACTATTTCCACATCACTCCTACCGTGACAGCCGCCCGCTGCCCCACGGCCCCCGCATTCCCGCTTTCATCGCCCAGGCTGCTCCACCTCGTCCCTTCCCTGGCATTTATCACGCTCAGTGCTGCAACCCAGGATTTCGGTGAATGTCTCCCATCCCCCGACGGCTCCCTGAGCATCGGGATCACACAGGCATCTTTGCATCATCCCAAAGGTCCACATAGCGGGCAGTCCATACATTTGCCTGCTGCACTCCAATCTCTTGATGACTCAGTTGTGCCTACTAATTTAATCTACTGAAAAGAACAGGAATAAGGAGTCTAAGTTGGCCCCGAGTTGGAACTGATCTAAAAAAATAAGGATTTTGTAAGAACTTCAAGTCGCTTTTCTAAATCAGACACAAAACAGCCCACCTAATTCTAAACTCAGCCCACATTTCAGCCTTCCACTTTGAACAGATGAAAAGCTAAAAAATTACATGAACTGCTTTGTGCGCTTGCCCCTGAGAGGACGTACAGTGTTGGTACACCATCCTGGGGGATGCAAGTGGCAACTAACATGTAATGAGGAAGGAGTAATTCAAAGATGGATCTGGAACCTGGAAACAGACCGCGTGGTTAGTGTACCTTGAAATGGAGACGTCTGCACAGGGAATACTGGGACTCGGGGCCCGACTCAAAACCAGCTAAATCTAAAATACATTTTGAAAAATGTAACCAATATTAGATATTATTTTCAGTTTAAGACACCCTTGGGAAACTACTCCAAAGTTGCTAAAAGTTTGGTTATTTTCTTCCAACAAACTACTTATCTATAAAAGTCGTGCAACAGTGATTTCCATCTTTAGCCAATGGGGACAGACCGTTTTTCCCTTAACTCGTTGCAGGTCTGTGTGCTGAGCCAGTTGTATTAGAGTTAAGTGTCTGGAGAGCGACCGAGTTCTCTAAAGCAGTCAAAGTCCGGCTTGAACTCCTCTCAAGCCTAATACAGGTGACGAGGGTTAACCCTGGTTGTCCATCTTCCTGAAGCCCCACCTGCTCACCCACTCTTATTCCTGTTCTCTCCTGCTTTCTAGGGAGAACAAGGACATAGGACAGACACAACTGAAGAAAACCATTCCTGGCCCCCCGCTTCCCCCTAAGTAGGGATGAAAGGTTGGTGCTGACCTTGCAGCAAGCAAGCCAAGACCACTGAAAAGGAAAAGAGCCAATCTTCAGATGCCACCTACCTCATCCAAAGCTTTTCAAATTCTCTCGGCGTGAGGGGGATGTCAAAACCATACAGCGCGTTCTTTATGTCCCGTCGTCGAAGAATGCCGTTGCCCTCATTATCAGTTTCTATAAAATTCTGCAATATTAGGAGACAGCATTCAGTAACATACCAAATGTGTTCATGGTCGTATGCAGGATTTTCAATAAGCAGCATCTGGAACAACATAAGACATTTCCCCCCAGCCGCCGGCTGAGTTCTAGACACCTCGTCGCTCCTGTAAGGAAGGTGACAGAGCAAACGTGACTGTGGACAGAAGTTCTTGGTTCTGGGTAATGAGTGGCCGCAGGTGTGCGGCCCGGATTCTTCTCCTGACCAATAGCTTGGGTTCAGAACCTATTAAGCAATGAGGGTCAACCAGAGCTGGAGAAATGAGACTTGAGGTCATCATCTCACCAGGCAGGGGATTGGACCCTCTACTGTAAGCGGGGAAACGAGGGCGTTAGACTCCAGCTGCTGTGACAAGAAGATATGGTACCATCTTAATGTCCCCGAGGGGTGCAAAAGGGACCTGGGGATGTCAGGCATTTCAGAGGACCACGGGCTAGAAGAGCCAGTAACTCAGCCCGGCACTCAGCACCACCTAAGTTATTTCCAAGAAACCGCGCATTTGACCTCCGCATAACGACGCTGTGAGGGTGCACGGCTGCCTCTGCCGCGGCTCTGCAGCATCACACCGCAGGGTGGAGGGTCCAGACGGTCCTCTCAAGATCAGGGGAACGAGAACATCTCCATCGCCCTCCATTCAACATTGTATTCAAGGTCCCGGCCAGGGTAGTTAAGCAAGAAAAGGAACAAGGGTCTAACAATAGGATAGAAAGAAATACAGTTGTCACTATTCACAGACGACACTACTGTATACATAGGAATACAAAGAATCCGCAAATTAGTTATAATAAGAGAATTTATCAAGAAATCTGGATTCAATATCAAGAGGTAAAATCATTCATATATTTATATATCAGACACAGAAAATGAATTTTAAAAATAATATTTACAATAGTATCAAAAACAGAAAGTCCCAGGAACAAGTCTTACAAATGATTATAAGACTTCTACACAGAAAAGTCTAAAATTTTATTGAAAGATATTTAAAAAGATTGAAATAAATGGAGATACACTATGTTCATGCATTGGAGGACTCAAAATTGTAAAGATATTATTTCTCTCCAAAGAAACATCCAAATAGGTTTTTTTATTCTTTGTGGAACTTTACAAATTGATTCAAAAGCTCTCGTAGAACACGGATGGGGGGCTAATTATGACATATGATTAAGTCATGGTGACTACAAAGATACGGTATTAGTGCCGGGACAGACAAGCCAACCAAGGGAACAGAGCGATGAGCCCAGAAACACGCAGGGCCTTGACGCAGGACAGCGGAGACGCCGCAGATCACTGGGGGATCTCTTATCCCACTGAATGGTGCCGGGACAGCGGGATCTCCAGATGGAAGAACTGAGCTGGTCCCTGCCTCACCACACATATGCAACATCCAGTGCGATTTCAGGACCGGAATGTGAAAGGTGAGACTGCAAAGCTCCCAGAAGAGAACGCAGGAGAGCATCTTCACAACTTCAGGGTAGGGTTTCTCAAGCAAGATCCGTGGGGGATGTGCAGATTTGACTGCATTAAAAGGAACTCACACTCCTCAAAAGACATTATACAAAAAGGGTGAAAACACAGAATACAAACTGGAAGAAGATATTTGCATCACATATTACTTATGAAAGACTAGTAGCCAAACCGTAGTATGAGTTCCTATTGACCAATGAGAAAAAGACAGACAGCCCAGCGTGAAAACTGTAAAACGTCTCAAGCAGGCACTTCACAGAAAAAGGAAAGCAGACTGATGAATAAACAAATGAAAGATGCCCAATCTCATTAGCAACCAACAAATGCTAATTAAAACTGCTATGAGATACTGTTACACATCCACTAAAGAGGAGGAAATTCAGAAGTCTGATTGTACCAAGTGCTACAACGGCCGAGCTGAGTAGTCGCGACTGAAGCCCTACAGCCCACAAAGCCAGAAAAACTTACTGTCTGGCTCTCTGCACAAAAAGCCTGCTGCCCCCGGCCTAAGGTATTGATGACACTCTGTTTCTTCCTCTGGATGTTGGTTACATGGTGGGATACAATTTGGGACACATGGCAGCTACTTATTATTATATACACATTATTATATCTGTTATAATATGTATATACTATATATGCATATAAAATATATACATATTATATATACACATAGTTATATACATATATTATTAGTATATTCCACTGTAGAGTCACAACTTAAAAAACTACTAAGTTAAAAAAATTAGGTCTGGAAGATTTCAAAGTACCTTTAAAAACTTAGAGCACATAGTATGACAATAACGTGAATGCATTTAATGCCACCAAACTGGTCATTTAGAATGCTGAAGATGGTAAATTTTATGTTAGGTGGACTTTACTGAAAAGTTTTTAAAAGCTTACAGCACGTAAGGCTGCTCTGGCGTGTCCCTGGCTGCCTCGCCCTGCAAACACCCGGTGTGACCCTGTGGACGTGTCAGCGCTGAGCTATGTGCAGCCCCACTATGTGGTCAGCCCCGACATCCTCCCCATTCTCACCACCTCGTCCACTGCCTGCTCATCTTTTAAGTGACCTCTTCTTCTTGGGTCACTTGGGTACCCTCATCATACACCAGCCACTTCCACCGGAATACATACAATTCTTTACACTCTTTTTGGTGTTCAGACTACAAGTCTCTTGGGAGCAGAGACGATGTTTTTATTTTTTTTTTGTCATTGCTTCTTTAACACCTCGCAACAGAGCATAGTTAGCTCATAACAATGTTTGCTGAAGAAACCAACCAACTTATTTTCCAGAAGCACTGAACTGGAACGGAGCATATTAAACTGCCCCCAGACGGGATGACTCGTGCGTGCTTCTGAGAATTCGGCTGGAGGTGTCCCCACAGAGCACGGCTGAGCGGCTGGCCAGTGACTCGCTCTGAAGATGACTAGACAACTAAATACCCGAATCCTTGTTCAGGTTCCAAACGCGTTTTACTGGAGGATACACCCTTTCAGATGTTAGCCGGCCCTGTGGGTAAGTCCCCCCCAGAAATGCAGCAGAGGGAGACAAACCCCCCAGCCCCAGTCACTTCCATGGTCTCCAAACGAATGACCCAGAAGCACAGGGCAGGCGTGCAAGCGCCATGTGACAGCACTGTCTTGTCCCTGGGCGGGCCGCTGGGAATGCTGCTAGCCTTATCTATGTGCCATGCTAACTTTCTGCAGGTTGCGAAGTCAGAACGAATTCCTTCAATGCTCTATTCAGAATAAACCAAGGGAGTGACAGAGACATCTAATATAATAATAATAAAACTCACAGGGTCATTTAGTCCTCCGGGGGTCAAAGAGAGGTGTGGGGGCCAGTGAGGTGACAAGTGTGATGCATAACACTCGATTCTGGACAAAGTGGCTCCTTTCGCTCCCGCCTCCACACACCCCTTCAGACCGGCTCTGATTCCTCTCTCTGTAACCCTCCGCGTCTCTTCCCCTTCCCACACTCCCGCCAGCCTCAGTTCTAGAAGAGACCGAGACCTCTGTGGGACAGACCCGGGGCTGCTGGTTGAGCAGCACAGCGCTCCGGGGCCCCACGTGCCCTCTGCACACAGTTCCGGTTCTGCAGAACATCAAGCATAAAGAGGCTCTGAGAGGCTGTGGGAATGAAGGAGTGGAGGGGCAGGTGTGGAGGACACTGTCCGTGGAGTGAGAATCCACACAGACGGCGGGGAGGTCAGCCCACGGGATGGAGGGCAGGCCGAGGCAGGGAGGGCAGGGGGCCCAAGGGCGTCCTGGAGCCAGAGAAGGAAACATTTCAAGAAGGATGGACTCGGCAAGGCAGAAACAAAGACCCCTGCAGCCCTCCAGTCACTCCCCGACAGGCTGTTTGTTTTCTCCCGGGTGCCCATCTGCTTTGTTAATACTATGCCTCTGCTTGCTGACTGGCACCTCCCCTAGGCTGTGAGCCCCACGAGGCAGGAGCAGATTGACTTTGGTTACCACTGAACCCCTGGCACAAACCCACGGCACTCAGTATGTGCTGGGTGAGTCAAGTGGGGCAGGACGAAGCGGGAAGGGCCTGCAGGTGGCCCTCACGACTCCCTGCACCAGCAGGGGGGCCAGGGGGGCATTACATACGGAGTCAACAGCCTCGAGGGGACAGGAAAGAGGGAGGAGGGGCAGCATGGAGGGGAAGGTGGGCAGGCCAGCTGAGAGGAGGGATGCTGGAGAGAAGGGGCTCCTCTTTCATGGGTCAGAGGGAGTTTAAAGGTCAGAGAGGAGCCGGGGAATAGTGTGCTCTGCTCTCTCTCACTGGCTGGCGGAAGGACTGCTTTGGAAGGCGGGCCCAGCATCGGGCTGTGGGATTAGCTGGCCTGGGCCAGCATTGTCAATTCTAAGGGGACAGGGGACTGGGGAGAGGCAGCCAGGAGCAAACAGGACTTAAAGATACAACTTCACGTTGGGCACAGGTCAAGACAGAGCAAACACTCAAAGAAAATGACCAGACACAACCAAGTGGAGACCTTCTTCAAAGCAGTGTGAAAACACTTCCAGAATGTAGTTTTAAAAGCATGGTTTAAGGTGAGGTCACTGTGTCCTTGTTTCATTATGAAATGGGGGTCCCGCATCTGTGGCTTCAGGACGAGCCCAGGGTCGCACACTGGATCTACTGTCCTGCAGGTACAGCTGCCACTGTGACATTACGTCTCCCTTCTCAACCACCATCACAATTTACAGACTGCACGTGGAGCGTACTCGCCTTCAAAACGTGCTTTCTGTAATTTTGGCAAGATAGGAAGAAATATTTCTTTAAAATGCATGTTTGTAACTGTCTAAAAATAAGTATGACAGCGTCTTACATTTTTCATTTAAATTTTTAATTAATATCAAACCTGAGATAAAGCCAGGAATTTCTGTCCATGTAACTCCTACAATTAGTCATTTTTATAAACATCAATTGACCTCGACTGTGAGAGTTTACTTTGAACATGTACACTAAGAATAAAAGGAGTCACCAAAGTGGGTATACAAAGTCACTTTTCCATCTCAGCGACCGGATCGAAATAGCTTGATCATCCCAATGATCTAGGAACACTGAAATAGATTTCCTTCCCTTTTAAGAAAATAATCATTTTCTTACCTTAGACAAGTCTGACCATCTGGTTTTTGCTTTGGTAACAAGGTACTGATGAGCCTGTTCACAAGCTAGTTCTGAATCTGCGACCTTCTGTTTTGGTCTTAAAAGAAAAAAAAAATAATCAATAACTGTGTTTAAATTTAATGAACTCATTAATCTCCCAAGGGGCTCCCCTCCCCCTGTTGGTTTCAAAGATCCCGTTAAAGTCTGTGACTTCACGTCTGCTCTAACTGCCTTCTGAAAATACAGCCTTACTTCCCCAGCTGCGCGTTAGGGAAGTCTTCTTAAATTTTATAAGTCCGTGTTTATTTTCAGACAACTACTACTCAACTTTTTCTGCATCTCACAAAACAAACAGGGCTCATTTATTCTCAGAGGGGAAAAAACCACAATATAACTTTAAATGTCTTTGGAAGAAAATAACTAAAAGCTTATTTCTGAATTTACAAGTTAGAGTGATAATGAAGATTAAGGTAAACAGTTCAGGAACAATGGAGAATATCGCTAACAGACTTCTCAGCCTCAGCTAATGTTCAAAAGTTAGCTTGTAGGTTGTAAAATGATCAAACTCGTTTATTTACCCACAGGATGAGGGGCACTGAAGACACTTAGAAACAGACCCTGTGCTCACTGCCTTGGCCAGGCCACAGCGGGGCACAGTGGAGACCGTGGCTGAAGGAATTTGGGGTGCCCTGGATTTTTTCCACTCCCCAAAACAAATTAGGGATGTGTAAAAACTTGTAAACCCCCAACTTCTTTCTCTGTGTGGCCTTGCTCCCAGGGAGCATCTATTATTCCACTTCCAGGGCCTTGAGGTGCTCCACACCCAGATCTGCACCCGCAATATTTTCCCAGTGGATACGAGAGTACTTGAGGCAGTCCTCCAGCAAAACCACTGGACATGCGTCACCCCGACGGTCTCCTGAAATGGGATGACATCTGTACTCCTGCTTGGAACCGCACTTATTCACAGGCACATTGGGCGATCAGTGCCTCTTGGCCGAGAGTGAGTACGAGGGACCCCCACAGAGGCCCCATATAGACTTTCACACGAGTCTCACAGAGGTGAGGGCCACCTTTGGTGTTTGCTGTGCTGAGGATCCTCTTTCCACTTAACATTTCTATTTCGAAACTAGTACTCTAACCCACCTGCTTTTCCGTTCCATCTCTCTCCAACTGCCTACCGGACCTCACAGAACCACGGAATTTCAAGGGTAGAAAGGGATCCACAGGTCACCCAGTCTGATCTTCCAACACTACTTTACCACTGAAGGTCTGGAAGGTCGGGGGGATTATGTTGCATTTTCACGGTTGCTCAAAAGGATTTAGGTGCTGGAGTCATGTATTCCCCTGCTTTCACCTTGAGACTCCTCCTAAATCCACCTGCACCCAGAGGACTCACCTGGACTTCCCCAAAGGTGCTCCGATGGAGATCCCAAGGGGCAGGTTCTGCCTCTGCACAGTCAGTGCATCCCCACTGACCTCACTGTCTAAACACAGACCCAACAGCCCCAGCCGACTTCTCCTCCAGGCTCTTGGCCTGGACTCTCTTAGTGAGCCACACTCAGAGCAGGCACTCCTGCTGCTTATCCCACCCACTTCTCCCCTTGCCATTTTACATATTTGTCTCCTCTAGGGAGATCAGAAGGTTTTTCCATGGCCTTTTCCAGAAGTTTCTTATTTCCTCTCCTATGGTCTGGCTCTTTAGATCTCGATGATTGATCAGATCCAGCCTTCCTACCAGCCAGTCCGTCAGTCACAGACACATAAAAACTCGTTACACACGTGCTGCTCTGGGTCCTGCAGACGCCGTGACGAGCAACGCGGACAGAGCTCACGTCCTCAGGAGCTCACACTGTGATGGTGAGAAACTTACAGCAAATACTTGGAAAAATGAGTGAATCAGATAACTTCAGATACTGAATGCCACTATGAATAATGACAGCAGGGGACGTTTCAGCTAAGAAGGTCAGGGAGTGGCTCAGGGAAGCGTGAGTGATGAGGAGGCCCATGTGTGACCTCGGGGAACAGCATTCCAGCCGGTGGGAGAGCCCTGCGATGTGCCTCTGGTCCGAGCAAGAAGGACTGGCACCCTTCACCCTTTCTCTCCAGCTGATTATGACTACAAACTCTAGACAGAAGACAAAAAGAAATTCTCCGAGGACACTAAGTAAGCAACAGGAGGCTGGTGGAGAGGGAAATCAAACTTGAAGAATGACTGATACAGAGGTGAGTTTCATGGTTTTGTCCTCCCATATTCCCAGTTTAGGCTTAAGGGCAGCCTGATTTTGGAACTGTGCAGCAGACGTGGACAGAAAAAGTTCCAAAAGAACACCTGTTTTTCTGACCAAAGAACTAGGCAGGAGGGCCCTGCAGTACAAAAAGTATGGGAATCCCTCCTTTTTTTTGTCTCTTTTTACATCCCAGTCCTGATCCGAGGCAAGCCCACTTAAAAAACTGCACTTTTGTGATGGCGCCAGCAATAGCAGTGACCAAGTAGTACCTAAAAGTGAACTTCTTCTCTCTAACCAGAGGAAGTGGGAAAGGGGGGGGTCCCTGCGATTCAAAGAGTGTTGGAGGAATCCACATTATTTTTTTCTTTCACCATGTTGCCCTAGAGGTGGACCCAGTCATGGGAAGTGCACTACAGCTCAGGTATGCTAAAATCTAAGATTTCCTAGCCAAAAGACAAAAAAAAGTGGCCCCTGGGGCCTGGAGAGTGTGGGGAGAAATCACTGGGAGGCAAGAACTGGTAAAAGAGATGCACAGATCTGTGCAGGAAGCTCCAGGTTCAGCTCTGATGTGCACATGTGTGAAACTGGCCTGAAGTAGTCAAGCGAAAGTTTGGGAAATTGATTACTGTATGGTTAAGACTGGGCTCCACACACACGGGCTGGCCTGATGGTGTACAGTGACTCTGAAAACCAAACTGACACCAAAGCCACAGAAGGCAGTCAGGACTTGCCATCTGAAACTAACTGGATTGGTTGCCTGCTAAAACAAAACAAACAAACAAATGAACACACTATAGGGGATTTTAACAGGACCAGAGTGTCATACTACAATATTAAAAATGTTCATGATACAATCCAAAATCATTCAATATACAAAGAACCGGGAGAATCTCAACAATTATCAGGATATAAGACAACAGACACCAACTCCAAGGTAATGCAGGTGTTGACAATATCACAATTTAAAGCAGCTATTATAACCAGGAAGTAAGAGTGAACATCCTTGAAATAAGTGGAAAGACAGAAGTTCTGAGAAAAGAAATGAAAGCTTTAAAAAACAAAAAAAGAAAGAGAGAGAAAAAGAAAAAGAAGAGAACAAGAGAAAACTTTAAAAGTGAAAAATATAACAACAAAAATAAAATTTTTACTGGATTGGCTCAATGACAGAATGGAGGTGACAGAGGGATAAGTTAGTGAGCTTGAAAATAGATGAATAGAAATAATCCAATCTGATCAACAGAGAGAAAAAAAAGAGGAAAGGGGACTCAGGGACTACAGTACAGAGATCTGTGACACAAAATCAAAAGGTCTAACATTCATGTCACTGGGGTAACAAAAGGAGAGGAGAAAGAGATTGGTACAGAAAAAAGTCTAAAATCTTGAGGAAATAAGAGCTGAAATTTCCCCAAATTTGATGAAAAACATGAATTTACAGATTCAAAAGTTCAGTAAATCCCCAAAAAAGATAAACTCAAGAAAAATCATGCGGAAACACACTAAACTAAAACTACTGAAAACCAAAGATAGAGAAAAAACTTTGAAAACAACCCGAGAAAAACGACCATTTCACATGGAGGGAAGCCCATTCGGACGACTGTGGATTTCTCACCACAAACCACGGAGGCCCAAAGACAATGGAACAACATTTTTAAAATGCTGTAAACAAAACATTGTAAAATGCTCCCACCAGAATTCTATATCCAGCAAAGATATCTGTTAGGAATGAAGGAGCAGGGAAGATATTCTCAATGAAGGGAAACTAAGACAATTTATCTCCAGTAGACCTGCTCTAAAAGACATGCTAAAGGAAGTCTTTAGGGGAAGGAAAATGATAGCAGACAGAAACTTGGAACTTCAGAAATAGAGGAGGAGAAGCAGAAATGGTGAATATAAAGACTATTTTTTTCTGAGTTTCAAAATGTATGAAGCATAAATTAATAAAACTGGAAGGAGAAACAGATAAATGCAAAATTATTGTTAGAGACTTCGACACTTAACAATTGAGAGAACAAATAGACAGAAAACAAGCAAGAATATAGAACACCTGAACACTATCAATTGACTTGATCTCATTGACATTTACGGAGCGCTCTGTCTAACAACAGCCTAATACACGTTCAAGTCTCCACGGAATAGTCACCAAGACAGACCATTTCTAGGGCCCTGAAATAAACCTTAACAAGTGTAAAAGAACTAAATCATACGAAGTATGTTTTCTGACCATATTAGAATTAAACTAGAAATCAATCAGAGAAAGACAGCAGGAAACCAAGCAAATATTTTGAATTAAAAAACACACACTTCTAATAATCCATGGACCCAAGAGGAAGTCTCAAGGGAAATTAGAAAATATTTTGAACTGAATGAAAACAAGAACTGCAACATATCCAGATTTGTGTAATGCAGCTAAACCAGTGCCTACAAGGAAATTGATGGCATTAGGGATTATATTAGTAAAGAAAGAACTCAAATAAAAAGTCTGAGTTTCCAACCTAAGAAAACAAAAAAGAAGAGCAAACTATACTCAAAGGAAAAGAAATGAGGATATAATAAAGAAGAGAAATCAACAAAATTGAACCAGAAAAACAATAGAGAAAAATCAATGAAATGAAACGGTGGTTCTTAAAAAACATCAATAAAATTGGTAAACTTTTAGCCAAACAGATCAAGAAAAAAGGAGAGAAGACATCAACCACCAACATCAGAAATGAGAAAAAGCAATCACTAAAGACACTGCAGATAGTAAAAGAATAACACGGGAATACTATGAACACCTTTATCCCTGAATTTAACAACTTAGATGAAATGGACCAATATCTTAAAAGACAAAAACTAGAAAAGTTCACTCAAGAAGAAATCGAAATTCTGAATGATTCATAACTGTTAAACTAATAGGATTTATAAGTTAAAATCCTTCAAACAAAGAAAACTCCAGGACTTGATTTCATTGGTGAATTCTATCAAATATTTAAGGAAGAAATAACAATTCTAGATAATCTAGAAAGAGGATAGGCATTCACGACTTATATTCTTTCTTAGAGGTCTTCCAAAGAAACAACAAAAAAATTTATTTTCTTTGTGAAATAAAATTCATTCTCTCTTGCAATTATCCTATGGGTCCACTGAACCCTCTTACACGTCTGTGATACATTATGGGGTCCTAGTGATCTTAATTGTAACTTTACTACATCTATTTCATCACCCTAAGAAATATTCAGTCATTACTCATTGTCTCCAACTATGCTGAAAAAAAAAAGAGACGAATAATAATAGGAAAACAAAAAATGGTGGAATTGCTGGCAGGATGATATAATATCGAAAAGAATCCCCACTATTGCATCACCCTGCAGTTTTCTGATTGCACTGCCCGAAGTCTAACAGCTCCTTTCAAGAAAGTACAAAAGCAGACAGTGACACCATCTTGTAGTCTTATGTTAGCTTTCACTGAACACAGTTGAAAATTCAGAATTCTGATTTCATGCCCAACTAGCAAAGGGAAGAAAACTGAGATAGCAAGGTATTTCACAATTATTAGATAAACCAGAAGATAAATGCGGAGAGAGAAGAGCACTCTAGATTCCACCGATGATGGTGAAACTGATCGTATAAGCCAAATCTCTTCAGGAGTGAATGATCTATTTCTAACACAAAAAGGAAATTTGGTGTTTTCCTTCAGTTAGTCATTCATCAGGAAGGACTTGATCATACAATATTTTGTGACAAGAAGCTGGACCATCTAATTTTGCTAAAAGGACAAAGGACAGTATTCTTTCCTCTTTTATGATGTGTTGCACCAAAATGTACTTGATGTGGGTCGTCAGGAGACAGGGACAAGGCAGGTGAGTTTTCAACAAGGCGACTGGAAGGAAACAGATGATGTAGAAATGAAACAGGTCATTGGACCAATTAGTCTATTTGGTATTCATACATCTAAAAATGAAGATGTTTTGCAGTTATGAAGCAAACGAGGTCTTCCTCTCTTCAACAAAGTTCTGAACTCTCCAAGTTTCCAGAAGTATTGTTTTGATGACGCAGATGGGAAGTGAAGGCCCGAAGGCAGAGGGACCCATCGGAGAGGGTAGGATGGCTTCCAGAAAGGGATGGTGCCCAGGTCTGGCTGGCGGAGAAGAGTGAGGCTTGGGAGGGTGAGTTTCTAGGCAGAGAAAGCAGCCCTCCCAACAGGCACCCTGGCTTCAAATCTGTGACCCGTCACCCACCACCTGGGTCCTTCCGGACAAGGCATTAACTTTTCTCTAGGCCCCAGTTCCTTCATGAGGAAAGTCAGGGAGTAATGCCTCCTTGTGGGCTGTTGGGGTATTGAAGGCTATCTCTTCAGGAAGCACAGGCAGGCGGTCTGGCCACGGCAGGGCTCGGCTTTCTAAAGCACTGCCTTGGCTGGCATCTCAGAGCTCTCTCTCCCCAGACCCTGGGAGCCCAACCTGGATCTCCCTGGGCTCCAGCCTCTCCTCCTGTATATCTACTTCTGCTCTAGGGCTGCTGAAGGGTCTTTCTACAGCACAAGGTGACCCTCTCACTCCACAGCACAAAATCCTCTCCTGCCTACCAACAGTGGATGAAGTCCCCAGCCTGACACTCACGCGCCTTCACAGCCGCCCGCCTGCCTCTCCAGGACTCCCCTCCCACCATGCCCCACCGTGCACGCACACATCGTGCAGGCTTCTGCACACGCATCCTCTCCCCATTTCCTGAATGTGCGCAACACTCCCACCTCTGTGGTTCTGTAAATGCTATTTGCTGGCCCTGGAGCACCATCTGGTAGCCTGCACCTGCTGAACTCCTACTCCCACCTCAAGATCCAACTCAAATGGCCCACTTTTTCCTGTGCACCTCAAGCAGGCTTAGCCTGTCCCCTCCCTGTGGCACTTCAGACATCCTTGTATTTCAACGTAGCTCTTTATTTTTGAATCTGTCCCACATTCGACCACAAGCTGCTCAAAAGGAATGTTCATCTTATTCATCTTGGTACCACCTAGTCCTGGGGCAACACATAGCACACGGATGACCCCCAGTGAATATCTGATGAACGAACGAACAGGTACAAATAAGAAAGTTGAGTCATTTGAACAAAAAGATTGTGTTTTGTGGTTGAAATGTTCCATGTTCATTCTGCATACATTCTCCATAAAATTCTTTCTGGAGATTTTTTTTTGTTTTGTTTTAATGTTAAGCAATCCAGTCTCACATTACAGCTCCTCAGAACCTACGCACCGGAAGCAGGCGTCCGCCTCCCGTGCTGGACGACCGGCTCACTGAGACAGAGGCTACGGTCGTTTTCTTTCTCACTGGCTTTTTTTAAGTATGGACAAAATAAATTCAACAGATTCAGGGGGGGAAATTGAAGTGCAGGATCAGAGGGCGTTCTGCAGCTGCCAAGTATCACACAGTAGGGCCCAGTGCCAGGGGCTTCCGGGGGCTCCCCTGCTAGGGGCTTGCCCTCGCCTGGTGGGGGGCCACTTTTCTGGAGCCCCTGGGGCTACAAGTGGCTCGAGGGCAAACAGCCTAGTGAATTTACTACCGAGCGGTATCACTGACGCAGAAAACACAGCGCTGCGTTATCACGGTGGAGGGGAACGTTTCCAAAATATTAATACTTCTTCTAATAATTGGTCAAGGAGGGGCTGGATGGCTACTTCATTCATGCCTGTCGGCATCCACAGATCTCAATGGGCAGCTGACCGTGACGGGTACTGGGTGAGACGGGAGGCCCGCTACTGCCTCAAGGAGCGTG
The DNA here is from genome assembly GCF_037783145.1 of Equus przewalskii. NCBI lineage: Eukaryota > Metazoa > Chordata > Mammalia > Perissodactyla > Equidae > Equus > Equus przewalskii. The sequence continues at coordinate 40,547,439 of NC_091859.1, forward strand.
TGCTCTTCCTGAGAGAAGCCCAGGAGACGACGGGAGTTACAGCCCGGCGGGACGCAGATTCTCCTCCTGGCCTTGAGGGAGGCCGGCCTGGGGTGGACGGGGGTCTGGGGCGGAGCACTGCCTGGGAAGGCCTGGAAAGGGGTCCTTGCCTCTCCCAAAGCAGTTGGCTCGGCTGACCCCAGATTTATAACAAGAAAAATGTAAGTATATGTATATATTTATGTGCCAAGAAAAAAGACTGAAATGACACTCAGTTTCCGTCAATTCCCACAAGGTGTTGTGTGGTTCCCCGATTCACATCCATTCCTAGGCTAACATTTCAGCGCCCAGAGGACGTCCACTGTTCTCCTGACAAGCATGCACGCACTGCCCTCTGCACGGCCCTGCAGCGGGAGCCTGCGAGAGGGGCGGTAGCTGAGACAAAGTGTGCTGTGCGGAAGGTCTGGGAAGGCTGAACAACATGCACATACATATGGCCTCAGATTTATAAAAAGAAAGGTATATGTACATGCTTATGTGCATAGTAAAAAGACTGGAAGGATACACAGTGAAACAGAAACCGATGCTCAGGTGGTCAGATCAGGCCGTATCTTCTCACCTGTGTCTGTGTTTTCCAGTCTGTCTACACTGTATACTCCTTGTGAACTGAGAAAAAGACAGAATAATCGCTCCTGGAGGCACCCCCATTCTTTGCAGCCCCTTTGTGGGCACAGTGGAAATGCTGGACTTCGTGTTACCAAAGGCCGGCACATACAAGCCGCTGAGCTGGGCTGCCGTCTTACCTAATGAGTCTTTGAGGCACGTCGTCTGTTCTTAAAGGTCTCTTCTCGCACAAATTTTGAAATTCCCGAAAGTTTAAGGTGGTGCTGAGTCTCAGGCCCAGCAGGCCCAGGAAGCGCTCGAACTCTTCATCCCTGAGGTTGAGCAGCAGGCGCTGGAGCAGCTGGTGGAGGTTGAGCATGCTGATGATGCCGTCCCTGTCGGTGTCCATCTCAAAGAAGGCAGAGTAGGGACCCTGAAAACAGAACGCACCCGTCAAAGCCCTTCCTTCTGAACCCAACGAGGACACACTTCCAACCCCCCGGGCACGCACGTCTCTCCAAAAGGACGAAGGGGCAGCGCTTTGACTACTGTTTTCTGGAGATCTCACTGCTCCAGGAATATCCTTGGCATGTTTTGCATTTCCCAAGAAATTAAAAACTATGTTCTCCAGTGTCCTTTTATAATGCAAAGAGTTGAGGAAAAGAGACGAGAAAGGCTTTTCTTTCCTTTCCACTCTCTTCATTTATGGTACCCGTACTTCCAGTATGAGAAGGAAGAAAGAGTAGGCCGGAGCTTCCCAGTATAGACAAAAATCTTGCTCTGGATGTTTTTCTATAACTTTCTTAATGTTTGGCAACTTCTGTCTACAGGAAAACAGCGCCGTACTGGATTTCACCCTGAAGAGCCACCCGGAGGCCAGGTCCCCGTCTTCGATGACTGCCCTGAAGACCCAGCCTTGCCTGAGACGGGCCTGTTGCATCTGAAGCACTGTGCACGGGTGCATGTGCTGTCAGTTCTGCCACACGAGGGGGCACAGCGATTCTCATTTTGCAGATGAGGAGACAGAGGCTGGGGGGGAACCTGCGACTTAGAGGCCGTGCTGCACAGTCGAGGGCACATTCTGGAGGCAGGCGGCTTAGTTTCAAATCCCAGCTCTGCTGCCTACCAGCAGCATGACCTCAGGAAAGATGTCTAACCTCCCATTTTCTCATCTGTAAAATGGGGACTGTACAAGTCCCAGCTTCCTGGGGTGGTTGTGAAGACTGAAGATGCTAACGTGAGCAAAGCACTGAGAAAGTGCCCCACGTATTTCATAAGCACTCACTCCAAAATGTTGGCTACTATTACGGTTGCCTGAGGTCGTACAGAAAGTGCCCAGCAGTCGGGATTTGAACGGGCTCTGTCAGGGTCAACACCTGCGCTTCCACAATGTGTACTTCCTGTGTCTCAGGCTCGACGAGTTGCAGATGTGGTCCCAACACCCCTCGTTTCCATCATTCCCTGATTAAGTCCAGGGTCTGCCATGAGAGATTACTTATAACATAAAGCAAGACCTGCTACGACCCAAGCGTCTAATGACAATGTTCTGAGATTTTGTGGAAAGATCTGTCTATATTCACTCATTCATTCATCCACCAAAAATTATTCAGCACCCAGTACGTGAAATCACTGTGCTAAATACCGTGGGAATCAATTTAAAAGATGCTGCCCCTGCTTCTCAGTGACATCACCATCCAGAGGCAGATGTGTAACCAGCTGGTGGCCTCTTCTCTAGTAGCACCACCCTTGGGGCCTCCTCCTCGGGGCCACAGGACCAACCATTTCGCAGCGATCCCCCCTCTGTCGCCAGCTCCACGGCCTCCCTCACCCTCCAGACTCACAGCTCCAACGGCTATGGGCTATCTCCTCTTGGACGTCAAACCCAACGAGGCCAAAATCAAACGCTTCACCCCCAACTCGCTCCTGCCAAGTCTTTCCTGTCTCGAGAAGAGGCAGGGCTTTCTTCCAGTTGCTCAGACCACAAATCCTGGAGTCATCCTCGCTTCCTCACTTTCCCTCACACCCCACATCTAATGTGCGAACACATCCCACTGGTTCTCCCTTCAGAATCAGATCACTGCTCCCAGCTGCGCTGTGTCTCCCCAGACCCAAGGCCCCTGATTCCTGCAGGAAGCCCGTAATGAGCCCCCAGCTCGCACCCTGGCCCCCATCCTCTGTCCTCACAGCAGCCAGAGTGACTCCTTCAGAGCTCAAGCCAGCGCATGCCGTTCCTCTGCTCACCGCACGGGCTCTCCGTCTCTTTCAGGGTCCAATCCCAGTGCCGACCATGGCCCCCAGGCCCCTCCGCCCTCATCTCCTCCCCTGGCCCCCTTTGCTGTTGTTTGCATACGTCAAGCCTGCCTTAGGCATCTCAGGGAATTCTCCACCCACCCCTGTACTCCGTTAGGTGTCTGTCCGAACGTCCCCTCTCCAGGGAGGCATTTCCTGACCCCTCTGTACAACAGCACCACTCTGATCAGTCTCTGGCCTCTGCTTTGTCTTTTGTCACAGCACATGACCCCCCAACATCCTGGAGATGCGTGTGTTCACAGTCTGCTCCCCTCTAGAAGGTCCATGTGAAACCTCACGCTCCTCCTGACAGCAGCAGCTCTGAGAGCAGTGCCCGCTGCGTACCTGTGGAACGACACTGTTGGGTATGAAGAACGCAGCAAACATTCCTGGGCACCTAGGTACAGGACATACTGATAACTAAAACGTGGTCCCTGACACCAAGGTCGTCACAGTGTGGTAGGGAAGAAAGACACGTAAGCAAACCACAGCACTTCGGTGTGATCCATGCAGTAGAGGAAGTGTGAAAGACGTGCTCAACGCCAGCCTTAATCGCTGGACTACAGGGACAATCTAGATGCCAGGGCACCCCATGTTTATAAACTTCACAAATTTATAAACTTTCATTGTTCCCAAATCTCAGTCTTTAACTTCCCAGAAAGAAGCCTACTAATTTTAATAGGTAGCACATAGACTTGGTAATCAAACAGATGTCATCTCAATTCTTGCTTATGACATTTACTAGATGTGTGGTTTTGGGTAAGCTTCCCTCATCTCCAATCCTCAGTTTCTCCATCCATAACATGGGACTGTTAGTGCCTACCTGATAGGGCAGTGGTGGGGATTAAAACAAATGAGGCCATACGTGGACACCTTCCAGTTCACTGCCGGGCATACAATGTGAATTCTTTCACTCATTCAACAAACACATCTTGATCGTCCACTACATGGCAGGCTCCGTGGGAGCCATTCGGGTTACTGTGGTGAATGACTGGGAAGACTCGGGCCTTCACGTCTCATCGAATTCCAGTTCCTCAGACACCGAGTGCTGGGAGGGGAATCTCCAGCAGCACGTGCCCCCGGCAGATCAGAGGGCCAGGGGAAGGCCCAAGGGCTTGAGAAAGACCAAAGCTTGGGGAGGGGTTAACTGGTCCAAGGGGGAGGAGCAGCAATCCCGGCAAAGGAACAGAATGTGCAAAGACAACAGGGCAAGGAAGAGCACTGGCTGGAGCACGAAGCGAGGAGAAGAGGGGTGAAGGTGCAGCTGGGGAGGAGGCCACGGCCAGTGCAGAGCCAGGGGCCTGTGGCCGGTCAGGCAGGATCAAGGGTTGTCCTAACAGCAGAGGGGACGCTGTGACCTGAGCTGTGTGTTGAGACCACCCGCAAGGTCACACGTCCAGGACAGACCGTGAAGTGAAGACGCAGCTGCAGAAGTGTGTGTATGGAATCCTCCTATTGGTGTGGGAGCTTTTTACACATGAATCCGTGGATACTTGCCGGGACACCGTCTAGAGGGTGAGCCCCGGGTTGAAGGGGAACCCACAGTGGCCACACAGAACCTGTCCCTAGGTCCCCAAGGGGGTCTCTGTGCCTCCTTTCCTCACCACAGCCAGGGAGGGAAGAAGTCCCCTGTCTGGTCACAATGAATTATCTCCTTCAACTGGCCACGGTCTTTGGCCTGGGCCGTGAGGGTGTGATTAACTAACTCGGCTTGGCTGTTGCCCACAAACCTAGCTGAGTGCTGAGATGGACTCCTCTGGCTACAGCAGCAGCAGTGATATTTTAATAGTATTATAGTTCAATAATAGTTTAACAGTATTTTAAATGAATTCACGGTTTTTCATTATTGATGAGGAGAGATGTTCGAGAATTTCTCACGAATAGGAACTTGATAAATGAAGTAAAGGGACTGAACCTGTGGGTTCACCTTCAAAAATCAAGGCACAAACTTTGTCCCATTCACATACACCCGTGGGGACAATGAGCAGATCCCCAGGGACCCCGGATGTGCCCTGCATCCCAGTACGAATCATGCAAGCCCTGGCGAGTAGGGCTACACTCTCTGTCTCACGCACCAGACCGTGAATTCTTGGTGTCAGTGAGTGGGTGTCGGTGAAGGCTTGTTGAGTCAATTCGTTATTTAAGTATTTAAAATAAAGATCTCTTAGGAAACACGGGCCACGTGCTGCAACAGGGCTGCACTGATAACTCAAGTTAGGACAACAGCGGTGCTGGCGTGGAGTGAGGCTTCCCCTCGGTGCCCCCCGGGAAAGGTGAGTGAGAGGAGAAAGAAGCCAGAGAAGGGAGTCTGGGTTGCAGGGGGCAAGGCAGCAGGATGATGGCAGCAGGGCCGCTGGCCTGGGACCTGTCCAGGCTCTCCGGTCCCTGCCCACCAGCAGGGAGCGCACGCTGCTCCGGTGCGTCTCTGCCTCCCTCAGCCCCCTCTCCCTCCTCAGAGATCCAGGCTCCCAACCCCCTAAGCGACCCCTGCCTGCCCAGCGTCCTTCTCGGCTGGGCATTAGAGTGGGCTCAATAAGGAAGACTAACCTTCTGCGCATGCTTATGGTGACGATGTTTTTTCAAACCAAGAATTAGGATGCATGGTCTGACAGCTGGACAGAATGGTCATAGTCAGAACCATCCTGCAAATCCAAGCCAGACAGTCATCATAAACCTGCTTATTTTAGAACGAGAGCTTGGTAACCAGCTGACTCTCCAGCTGGCAATCAGTGTGGGGGAGATACTTCAGAGCGCAGGAAACTCGGGCTGCCCCGGCCCCCCCCACCCGAGGGCCCTCCCCATCTCCTTGCCTGCGGCTGGTTTGCTCCTGCAGGCCCTGGGGCCCCCAGCCCTGGGTTAGGACAGGTCCTAATTCCCTGGTGCCCTCTGCTCTGTTTTGTAGCTACTATGGTCGGCTTATTAAATTGATCTTCCTTCCCACTTCAGTCACCCTTGTTTACCTGTCAAAGGGAGCTGAGGTCATTCTGCACCTGCCTCTGTGTTTGAATGGCAGCTATTTCTCCTATCTTATTGTTACGACTTCCACATGCAACCAATGCCTCGGTCACAGTGAGCTGTGAGCTTTCCCAAGCTCATGACCTGTCAGCCACCTCCTTGCTCAAGATCCCTCTTCTACTGTTTGCTCCCCTCTTTCTCTGGCCAGCACATGCTGAGGTTTAAGATTAGGTTCAGGGGTCACCTCCTCCAGGAAGCCCTCCTTAATGGGGTCTTCTCCCCATGCACCCATAGCACACTACCACTCCCTCTCCAACAACCAACCACGACGCGTCTGAATCGGCCGGTTCCATCTGCCTTAGACTGGACTGAGCCCCCGAGCAGGGCTCGCGTCTTTCATCCCAGCCTTCGGCAGAGATTCCAGCGCACAGGAACTGTGTAATATCTGTTCGGTGAGGGAGTGAGTGGAGTGAGTGGAACAGATGAATGGAGCCTAACTTCACCGTAACTGAGGGTGTCAGGCCCCTCTGCCCTCCGGTCTTGTGAGGAACGTCTCCTTACTCTTCCGAGGCCTTCGAGAGGCCGAAGGCAGACCCTGCAAACGCCAGCAGGGCAAGACCTCAGGGAGGGAGGGGACCACAGAGTCAGGCCCTGCCACCCACCCACCCCCGGGACGGGACAGGGGAGAGGGGCAGGCCTGTGTCTGTGGAGGAAAGTGCTCTGTGTCCTGTGACGAGCAGGACGTGATGGAACTCCGGGAATCACCCCCAGGTGGCTGAGTGGCTGGAGGGGGTTCCAGATAAAGCCAGCAGCAGACAGGTCCTACTTTACCCGGAAGGACTCCTTCAGTCTCTGGGGGAACTGTCTGAGGCACTCTTCCGCGGTCACAAAGCTGTCCAGGTTACTTTTGGCAGGAACCGGAGTCTGGGATGGAGTCACTTCTCGCTCTTGCACTCTAGCACCTGAAACAATTACATCAATCAGAAGGCCCCCGTTAGTGGTGTGCACACCTCTTTCTTTCCACTTCAACACTTGATTTCTTCCTGTCCCAAATCCTGTCAGAATACTAGACAGTAATACGACCCTGTGAATTGAATATGGCATTAACTTTGTCATAATCTGGTTTCTTAGAAATTCTCCTATCCTGACAAGAAGCGCTTGTTCTCTGGACTATGGGGACCGTGCTCTCGCCCAGCACAGATGCACCATCGCGCCTCTGCCTGTTTCCTTGCCCTGCGTCTCTGTCCCTTCTCCAGGGCAGGCATTACACCTTGTACATCTCTCCATTCCCAGAGGCACAGAATGAGAATTCCTGCCCCTTTTGTGTTTCCTAGAATCATGTCCTCAAGTCAGGAAGGTGTCATTCAGTCAGTGTTTATTAATTTCCCAGGTATTTCCTGGCTACGTATCTGCTCGACATTGTGCTGGGGCCCCCCTATATTTCTCAGCTCTTTCAACAACCCTTCTAAAATTCTATGGCTTCTCATGCTGCCTTTTCCCCACGGTGCAGACTTCTCTCTTCAGGAGATGAAATGGCAAAGGAAAGTCTGGCGGGGCTGGATGGGACCTGGGTGTTTTCCTGGTGAGGAGTCCCAGCTGCCAGTCTCTCAGGTGGAGGGAGACCATTACGTCACCCAGTCACCCGCCAGGCCACACTCGGGGAGGACGACAAAACGCAAACAGGGCTTCTGAGTTCTGCCTGTCCAGCCTGCAGTGCACTTACAGTAAAATAGAGAAGTACGCCCTGGATATATTCCTGTGATTTCTGCAGCTTTTCTAGAGGGCTCATTGTCTACATAAACTTCAGTGACAGTGGAGAGAGGACGTGGACAGACGCAGCAGCAGAGAGGCGGGAGGCTGGGGGCTGCCATCTGCCTGCCAGGCGTGGGGCCAGGAGAGCAGAGGAGTGGACTGGAGGACCAGCTTTGGACCTCGACTACACCGTATACGAGGAATTTCCTGACGACTGTGTGGGGCGGGGAGGGGGGCGGGACAGTGGCTGAGTGATCTTGGGCACGTCACAGAATCTTTTAGAATCTCTGTGTCGTCATCTGCCTTGCTGGTGTCTGGGCGTCACGAAGCATGGACGGCCAGCGTCTACCTTTAGGAGGAAAACTTAAAGGACGTGAGGTGTGATGGGGAGCACAGGCTTCGGAGTAACTGTCACAAACCACGTGTGCTGTAAGTTCGCGGAAGGCTCTGTCAGGCACAGTTCCGCACGCGTGAAAAGAAAAGGCCGAAGCATGGTCAGATAGAATTGAGTGGAAACGTCTGTTTCCAGTCTTAGAACACACACTGTTTTCAACATCCCAGCTTCCGCTACTTCAAGCCCCGCAGCCTCGCGGCCACTAGGAGGGACTTGTGGCGCCACTGGAGACGCGGCCCATCAGGGTTTGCACTTGGCAATTAGCTACCTTCAAATCCTGTTGCAAAATCAAGGTAACTCATCCCTTCCTTCTTAAATCCTATTTTTGCAGTTAGCAGAGCATACTGATCATCGTCCATGGGCATTCCATGATCTTCCAGTACCTGACAAGGGAGACAAGTGAGGGACAGGTGGTTAGGTGGTCCTGGGGTCCCTGCCTGGCCGAGCCCGTCCAGCCCGCTGCAGGCTCACCACCATGGCCCAGACGCTCCAGCCTTGATTGTTACTTGTCTGCCCCCATCCACAGGCTCCCTGCAAGCGGGGCCGGTGTCCTGGATCCCTGGCCCAGGACAAGGCTGTTTGTTGAGTGAATGAGTGAACAAAGGAAGCAGTGGGCACCCGGCCTGGGGGGCGGTTGGCACGGCCTTCAGGGCTGTGGCCCGCACTGCGAACCTTTCAAAGGCCATGCCATCCCAGATACTCAGATCCACGTTTGCCGTGACCATCGTGGCTGTCGAGCCTCCTAAGTTAGATTCACATTCACATAAATCCTAGGAAACACCAGCAAAATAAAGCAAGGAGACTTGAGGAGGGAAAAGCAAAGTTTTGATTAAAAGTTTCTTTCTGGTCGGCAGTTTAAATTGTAAGCTCCTGTGGGTTTGGGGCGGAGGTGGGCAGGGCATCCATGGAGACACTCTTTCATCCTCTCCTCACAGGAGTCCACTCCTGAAAGTCACCCACGGTCGCTTCACCCCACCGCACATAACCTACTGCTTACGAGTGGTTTCCATTTCGTGTGCATGAGTGTTGGGGGGCACCTGGGCAAACGCACGTCCCCCCAGCGAGGCAGACCCATCCGGCCGAGTCTTCCTAGGAGACGACGCCTTCCCTGGGGAAACTGATAGGCTGGGTGTTCCAAGGCCGATGATGCCGTCACCCCTTTGGCCAATGGCCAGTCAGTCAACAACCTGGACAGAGCCACCTACCTGCCTGGAGGTGAGCCCCCCAGAAGGGATGCTGGCAGGGACATAGGCAGCACAGAAGACACCATCCCTGCTGCTCTCAAAGTATGCACAGTTTCAATGAGGAGACATGGCTTTTCTTCCAGAAAAGGACATTGGAACACAGTTCAAAATGTGTCTGTGTGTCTAACAGCCAAGACGTCCGGGATGATATCTCACCTGGGACAGATGCAGGGAGCCCGTCTGGGAGCACCGAGGCTGGAGGCGGGGTTTGAAGAAAAGATGTGCATGTGTGGCGGGGGGTGGGGAATACACGGACCAGCCTTAACAGATGTCAGGGTCCTGGTGCCACAGGAAGCCGGAGTGAGTGGGAGAGCAGAGGACAGCAGGGTCAGCCCTACACCAGCTGCATTCTGAGGCGGAAGCTGAATGGGAGAAAGGGAACAGGAGGGTGGGGCGAGATGGTACACATCCTCCTCCTCCTGAGGCAGCCAGGCCTATCACCTTTTATGTCCCAGGCATTGCGCTGAGTTCTTTAAGGAGTTACTTAAGTCTCATTTAATCCTTATCAGAGCCTTGAGAAATGCACTCTCACTAACCCATTTTAAAGATGTGGAAACTGAGAGTTTAGGTGACTCGTCTCAGTCACATAATTAGGAGGTGACAGATGGGGATGAAACCCAGCTCTTCTTACTAACCACTATAAACTCCACTGTTGGAATAAGGTCACCAGGGCCTGGACAAAGAACAGGGCGGGCAGCAAGGGAGAGGAAATGACAGCAGGAAGTGGGGGAAGGGCTCGCCATGGCGCCTGGCGCCCTCGCTTGTATCCGAATCGGCCGTGTAGGCAAAGGCCGCTCTGGGTCTTGGCGGAACACCAGAGGACGGGAGGCCTCTAAGGAGCTGCTGTGAGTTCTCTCCCACTCGCCTCTTCTCTCCCCCAGGAGGCTGCCGCGGATGGCTTCTCCTCGCCTCCGGGTTCTGATGAGGTGGGGAGCCTTCGGCCCGGCCTCCTCAGACTCGAGCTGCAGAATATAAACCCACATAGCTGCAACAGGGTACCCATGACTCGCAGTGCAGTCATCACGCCCTCTGTCTTGGCTTCATCCTCTTCGGTGTGTGGGACTAGGACCCAGGGAGCTGGCCCCTTCAGCTGTCCATGTCGGTAATAAGCTGTCTGAACACGACAGCGGCTCGTTGGATCTGTGCCGCCCCACTGCTCAGACTCCGGCCCTGGCTTGGCTGGCGTGCGTGAGTTGAAGTGACCGAGCTGCAGGATCTGGTTGGTCAGGATTGGAAGCAGAGCGAAGAGGGAAGGGAATGCAGGTGTTGTGGTGCTGCCTGGGGGACTCGGGGGGTTGCTGCGCTGGATTCCAGGACTATCCCAAGGGCCTGCCTGGGGACTTGGGCTGGCAGCACGTGCCTGGGAATTCTGACAGCTCCGCGCCACCTGCACATGCACCCATCCCAGTTCTGCGGAGGCGCCTGTCCCAGCACGGGATGGTGCAAGTGTTTAGACAGAAAGCCGGGCCCACGCACAAGTACCAGGCAGCAGGGGGCCTCTGAAACAGATAGATGGGTTGCTTTCTTTGAAAAATAACTTTACATTTTGAAAACAATTACACATGAATTATTCATCGCAAATTCTCCCGCTCAGCCCTTTCATAAAAACATATGTAACGGATAGTAAGAAAATGTCTGCAGGCAAATGTTTCAGAGCCTGGAGGGTTGCGAAGCAGGGGGAGGGTGGCCAGGCCGTAGGCCGCCTGCCCAGCGGCTGTGGGCACAATCCCCGCTCAGCACAGAGCATCACCAAGGACACAAACCCAGACAGCACAATCCCCAGAAGGGGCACGAAGCATTTTGCAAACACAAATGCCTCTTCCTAATGCCTCCCCCTGCACTGCTCTCATCTCTGAGATGAACACAGCAGCAAATCAACTAGATTTATCACAACCCTCGGAGGCAATTTACAATACAATGTGAGGCTGAACTGCAACATTTATAAAACAGATTTTAAAATGTTTACCGTTCAAGTCATGTCCTTTGGTTTTTGCTCAAGAAATCCTCAAAGAGGGACAAAATGTGCGGGGCCAGCCCCCTGGCCGAGTGGTTAAGTTCACGCACTCCATTTCAGCGGCCCAGGGTTTTGCCAGTTTGGATCTTGGGTGCGGACCTAGCACCACTCATCAAGCCACACTGAGGCGGCGTCCCACACAGCAGAGCCAGGAGGACCGACGACTAGAATGGACAATTATGTACTGGGGGGCTTTGGGGAGAAGAAGAAGAAGAAAAAGAGTGACAAACTGTGGCCTGGCCTATTCTGATTCACCGGATAGTGACTTCTGCATTCTAGGATGTCCTTTAGATTGCAGACCACGTCTTCCTCATGAGGCCACACCACTGCATGGAGTCCTTGCTGGGCTTTCTCCATGAAGGCAGGTGTTCCCAGTGGGGCCCCAACAACCGGAAGTTGAGGGGGTGACTCAGTCTTTTCTAAGCCCAGCGACTGCGACGCATCCTGGGAGGGAAGCACCATGTCTCTACATGTGAGTCATACCTGTCTGCTATGCCTCTTTACACCATTTTTTTGGTGGTTGCTCTAGGGCTTACAACACACGCCTTTAACTTTTCAGTCTGTGTGGAGTTTGTACTGAGCCACGTCACAGAAACTGCAGGAAACTTGCGGCCACGTGGCTCCAGACCCTGCCCCCGTCCTTTAAGCTACAGTTGTCATTCGTTTTACATCTATATGTAGACCCCACAAGACCAGGTTTAAATGTTTGCTTTAAATACATAAATGCATTTTTTTAATGTTAAGAAAAGAAAGGTTTTGACTTGTAACCTGATATTTACCGTTTCCAGTGTTCTTCATTCCTTCACGATCATCTGGCTGTCCCCCTAGGATCAGTGCCCTTCGGCCTGGAGAACTTCCTGCAGCGTTTCTTGCAGTGAAGATCTGCGTGCGATGAATTATCCTAGTTCATTTTAATTTGAAAATATCACTATTGCACCTTTATTCTGAAAGAAGACTTGTGCTGGGTGTAAACTCTAGGTTGAGAGATTTTTATTTATTTTTGCTTTCCTCTCAGCCTCTTAAAAGTTACTGTCCCACTGTCCTCTGGCCACCATTGTTCCTGACGACAGGTAAATGGTCATTCAGGTCGCTGTTCTCCCCTTCGTAATGTGTCATTCTCACATGCTGCTTTTAAGATTTCTCTCTTTGATTCTGATCTTCAGCAGTTTGTCTAGGATTTTCTTTCTATTTATCCTACTTGGCTTTTTCTAAGCTTCTTGAATCTATACACATAGGCCTTTCACCAAAAATTGGAAAATTTCAGCCATTATTTCTTCTTACATGTCTTCTTCTCTAGTCTTCCTCTCCTTCTGTGGCTCCACTTATACCTATGCTAGACCTTTCCATGCTGCTCCATGTGTCCCTGAGGCACTGTTCTTTCTTCTTCTTCTCCTTCTTCTTCCTTTTTTTTACCCTTTTCTCTCTCCCTTCTTCAGTTTGGATAACTTCTACTGATCTGTCTTCAAGTTCACTGCCTCTTCCTTTTGTCATCTCCATTCTGTAGTTAAGCCTATCTGGTGAATTTTTTTATTTCAGACATTTTATTTTTCAGCTCTGAAATTTCCATTTGGTTCTTTTCATAAATTCTATTTCTCTGCTGAGATTTCCTATATTTTCATTCATCATCATTATATTTTCCTTTGCATCACTGAACGTAGTTACAATAGTTACTGTAACGTCTTCGAGTGCTAATTCTAACACCTGGATCTTCTCAGATATTTCTCTTGAGAAAGATCACATGTTGCTATTTCTCCAGATGCTGAGTAATTTTGGATTGTGTCCCGGACGTTGTGCGTGTCATGGTGTGGCGATTCTGGATTCTGTTACATTTGGTTTGTTTGTTTGAGCAGGCAGTAGACTTGGTTGGACTCAAACTGAAAAAGCCCATCTGCTGGGCCGCAGGTTAAATCTCAGTTCGGCTCGTTGACACTCAGCTTGGCTGCTCGCGTCGGCCCTGCTCTCGTGTGGTTCATGGTCAGCCAGGGATTCGGGCAGAAATTCTGTACAGAATGTGCAGCATCCACTCTCTGGCTGTTTCCTTTCCAGAATCTCCCTTTACTTTCCAATGGCATTCGTTGCCCAGACCTCCTTCTGCCCTCTGCTTCTTCAGGCTAGAAAGGCTGCTGGTTTTCTGTCAGTGTTCTATCCGTCCTATGTGGCATCAACTCCAGCCTTCACTTAGATGAAAACCGTAAAAAATGGGAATGTCACCCCATGCTATTCCCATTTCCGAGAGTTGACTCCTCTCCAGAATCTGCTCGCTTAGTTTCACTCTCCAGGGCCTTCAGGTCTTTGGCTATTTATTCATTTGCTTACCTGCTTATTTAACATTGTCCAGTGTTTCGAGTTGATACTCCTGGGAAGATCTGTCTAGTAGGAGCTTATCCAGCTATACTGGAAGCAGAACTGCCAGTAATGCTTGCTTGGATGCTGTAGCACGCACATCCTTAAAACACAGGTGTCACCAGCTCAGGGAAAGCCTTTCCAGTCCTCCCCAGGGTGATAAAACTCTTTTTTGAGCTTCTATAGCCTTTTCTGCTTGCTTCTATCATAAACTTCTATCATACGTTTGGGGCCTAACACATGGCAGGGATAGAGATATCCCCATTGCTGTGGGAGAGAGAAATGGCCAGCACTTCTTTTTCGCCTCAAGAGCACACAGCAGATGCTCAATAAATGTTGAATGACAAGAGGAGGAGGGGATGTCAGTGGAAGGGGCTGCTGGAGACTCACCTGACACTCACGTCACGTCTGCACGGATCTCGAGTCCGAGCTAAGAAAGGCCACACCCAGGCAGACGGGTGTGCAAAGTGGTCATTCAGCCTCGGCCCGGGAGGAGTTAGGATATCAAGAACACTGTGAGGCAAGACAAGGAGACACGGTCCCACGACACATACAGAAGGAACCAGGAGGAAGGGAGACGGGCCGGGAACTGAGAAGCTGCTCTCTCCACTGCGCCACAGACACTCCGGACTCGGATTTTCCACGGTCTGGTGCTGCGTCAGTCACCATATCTTTATTGTTCCCCTCCTAACCCCACATTTAGTGAAGTCCTCTTTTGAAAATGTCAGTCTGCCTCAGTTAAGGGGAATCACGGAAAAGACTCCCGTCTATGTTTAAGCCAGAGATTTAGAGCACACAAGCCGAGGAGAATGTGGGGTTCAGGCCACAGGATCTGGAGACCACTTTTCTAGCCATTCCTCCCTACTGCACACGCTCTGACCCAAGCTATTTGTGGCAAAACCAAACAGAGTTCTGGGTTTTATTTTTCATAAGAAATATTACATCTATTTTTTTACAAACCTATTCACAGACATGAAACAGGCAAAGAAATGTGTCTGCTATAGAATTTTGGACGTAACCCTTCTCCCCACCGTCCATTCTCCCATCCCCAGGGCATCTGCTCCTCCAGCTCCTCTCCCACTACAAACGGCCACAGGCGTCCGGAACGCAGGAACCACCTGAGAATTCCAGTCACTGAGACGAAATGACCACACGCGAGAAAGGGACTAGGGACGAGAGCCACAGCCGGAAAGGCGCATGGAACTTTCACATAGATTTGTGATTGGGTAGAAAGTTCAAATTCTTTTGGCAAATGCTTCCTAGAATAGTCAGACGCACGTGTCTGATTGTCCACGTGGCCCCAGAGAAGCTGAAGCAAATAGACATGAGAGGCAAACAGGATGCTGTCACCTACACGGGCCGCAGTGTGAGCTGTTCGAGATGCTGCTGCCTGTTGTGAGTGCAGATAAAGTAACGGGATTCCCTTTCCTAAATGGCAGCAATACTGTGGAGAATGAAATGCATGTTCAAAGGGTGTGGAGCATCTCAGACAAAAGCCCCTTGCATGAGAACAGACAGTGTGGGGTGTTCCAGAGACAGTGGCTCAGATACCGGAGTTAAAGCTGGCGAGTATCTCAAGCACAGACTCCCAGCGCTCACGGCCTCGTGACAAGGGCCAGGGCTGGCTCTGGAGCAGCAGACACTCCGTCCTGAGGCCAGATAGTAACGAAGCTTCACAAGTGTCACTGAGAAAGAGACTGTGACCGAAGATCTACTAGGTGCCGGCCACGGGACTAAGTGACTTTCACACATTATCTCACCGAAACCTCACAACAACTCCTCAATAAAAGTGTGACCCATTCCATCCTACGGATGAGGAGACTGAAGGTTAGGAAGGCCTGACAAGCCACCTGCTGCACGCGTCAGCCTGACACCACGAGACACCACCGTCTCAAGACTCAGAGCGCTGGGAGAGCCTGGAGCGCACCAGCTTGAACCCCACCTTTCACAGGGGAGGAGCCCAAAGCCCAGAGACGCAAGAGCCTGTCCCAAGGACCCGGCTGAGCAGGATGGAGACACGCAAACAACTCCTCCGGGCCTTCTGCCAGGGATGCCTGCAGCCAGTGACCACGCCCGTGCTGGTGGTCGAGTCTGGATTGGCGGTTGAGGCTCTGGCTCCAGGAATGATGGGCAACGGTGGTTTGTTCTGCACAGCATTCACATGCTGGGAGGTGCGTCACTCCCACTCAAGCAGCCCAGTCTGGAGAGGCTGCAGAGGACACAGCGGAGACTGGGTATGGGCCTTCCCTAAGCCTTTGTGTACTACATGTTTGGAACAGGTTGCAACAGGGACTCTACGAGTCAGCTACCGCACGACAAACCTTCCAAAATGTGCTGGCTGACAAAACAAGCATTTATTCTCACACTCACAGGTCTGCAGGTCAGTGCAGGTTGGCTGATGTAAGACAGGCTCGGCTGGGTGTTGCCGACTCAGGTTGCAGGTTGGGTTTAGGCCTATTCCACGTGCATTCATCCTGGGGACCAAACTGAAGGGGCAGCAGCTGCCCCGGGCAAGCTCTTCTAATGGCTGATCGCTGGAGCACAAGCCAGGGCAAACCACACAGGCAGATCCAAGGTTGCTGCTCAGGGCACACCTGCCACATGCCATGTCAAAGAAAGCCGTGTGACCAAGGCCAGCATCACTGGGTCAGGGAAGCAGCCACTGAGATGGCGAGCAACGGAGGAGCCAGGATGGAGAGAGGGTAACGCAGGTGCATGAACTCTGTCCTTTCCAGCTCTTTGAATCTATGAGACTCTAGAAATCTCGTGACAAAGCTGCAACCAGAAGAAACATACCACGATCACAATCCAACCACTCCCCCAAATCTAGAAATTTCCAATCCACAGGCTGGATCCATCTGGTCCACCCGATCTAATTCCACCTGATCCATTGGTGATGGCACTGCACTACAAGTCCAAAAAGAGCTCTTCCTCCAACCTGAGCGCCAGCTCTGAAGCTTCAAGACAGACCGATAGTTTGTTAACAGCAATCGCCCAGCTGTAAAACAGTGGATGTTTTTTTCTTTTTTGCTGTAGGCATGATGATGACAATGAAAATGATGACAATGGTGCAACAGTGATTTGGTTTAGTTTTTTCTTTTTTAATATATTACCCCCTAGAACCCAACAAGACTAAAGTGTTTTTAGATGGTTCAGGATGACAAAATGTTGAACCTAAATGCAACCTTCAAAAATCGTGAATTGAGGGGCTGGCGTGGTGGCGTAGTGGTTAAGTTTGCGTGCTCTGCTTCGGCAGCCTGGGGATTGCCAGTTTGGATCCTGGGCACGGACCTACACACTGCTCATCAAGCCATGCTGTGGCGGCATCCCACATAGAAGAAATAGAAGGACTTACAACTAGGATACACAACTATGTACTGGGGCTTTAGGGACCAAAAAAAAGAGGAAGATTGGCAACCGATGTTAGCTCAAGGCCAATCTTCCTCACCAAAAAAAAAAAAGAGAGAGAGAGACAGCCTCCATCTGAGAATAAAAGATAAGGTGATCTGACAGCTTTTCAATGTCAAGGGGAATTCCAGGTGTAACTAGTAAACCAACCAGACACATCTAATTTTAGAGGCAAACATCCAGAACCTAGCTAATTTTTGCACTCATGTAAAATTTTAGAGTGTCTCATGGGCAAATGAACCTAGTATTTTAATAGCAAATTGTGAAGATTGAAGATAAAAGCAGACGAGCCACCCCTCCTTCAAAGGATGATGTTCTCAGGTCCTGGAATCGGATCTGTTGTTCGAAGGGCATGTGGAGACAAAGCAAGATGCCCAAAGCCAAGTGTGAAGTCAAGGTGTCAGGAGAGGCTGCCACTGTGGCCACCCCTCTCTCAGGAACGACAGGCTCTCTGTCGTCTCCCTCTGCACATTCCTTTATGTTCTCTCTTCTTGATTTCGAAAGCAGATATGACTTTAGTACACAAACCTAATGCAAGTCCAATTGTGATCCTAATAATGCATTTGGGGGGTAATTGGATAAAATTTATGTGGAAAAATATAAACCTAACCTGAGAATAGCCAAGAAAGCATAAAAAGGAAGAAAAATGAGAAAAGATCTGTTTTACTAAATTAAAAAAAACCCATATTGCATTGAAATAGAAAAAGATGTATAGATCCGTACGATGAAATGGGAGTTTTCAGAGTCTAATGAGAATTTCACAAAAGGCAAAGGTAAGAGTCCAAGTCAGTGCGAAAATATAGAAGAGCTCCAATTACGCCACATACAAAAATTGACTCCATATGGTCGAAGCATCTACATTTTAAAAATAAAACAGTAACATTCTTGCAAGAAAGTCTAGGAGATTATCTGAAAAATATGGGAGGGAGACCGGGGGTAGAAGAATGACACCTTGTTGACCAAGACTGCAAACCGAGAATTTATCCAAAAACAAAAAGAATAAAAGAATAAAAGAAGGAAGACATATATTCGGTTGTGCAAAAACTTAAGACATTTTAATGGCAAAAGATTTAATAAAACAACAGCAAATGATAGATTTTGAAAATATATTTGTAGTGCAGAGGACAATGGGTCAATCAATTATTAATTCAACAGGTTGGGGGACACCCACATGCCAGGCCCTGTTCCAGAGACTGGGACACGAGAGTGAGCAGAATAGCCACGTTCCTGCCCTCTGTGCCAGGCCCTCCTGAAAGGGTTAGGTGTGGCACAGAGTTGAACCGTGCCCTCCCCAAAAGATGTGTCCACGTCCTACCCAAGGCTCCTGTGAATGTGACTTTGATGGAAACAGGTCTTTGCAGATGGAATCAAGTTCAGATGAGGCCACACCGGATGAGGGTGGCCCCTAATCCAATGCCTGGAGTCCTCATGAGAACAGGGAAATTGGGACACACACACAGAGGAGAACAGCATGTGGGGACACAGGCCGAGACGCAGAAGGAAGAGGCTGGGTACCGGAGGGACGGCAGTCACAAAGCCAAGGAACACCAGGGACTGCCAGCAGCTGCCAGGAGCTGGAACAGGCAAGGAAGGATCCTGGTCTACAACCGTCAGACAGAGCAGGACTCTGCGGACACTGATGTCGGACTCTGGCCTCCAGGACCGTGAGAGAATACACTTCTGATGTTTGAAGCTGTGCAGTTTGTGGTCATTTGTGACAAATCCCCAGGAAACTAACACACATATCTTAGCTCATTTAATCCCTACAGTCATCCTACGATGTAGGTACTACTATGATCTGCCCTTCAGGGACAAGGCAACCGAGGTACAGAGAGGGTAGCCCAGGGCCACATGGTTACTGCGTAACACAGCAGCCTGGCTCCAGAGTCAGTGTCTTAAACCAAGATACTATACTGCTTTTCAGAACTGATTGGGTTCATTGAAAAAATATTTCCTAAGTACTTATCATGTACTGGCCGCTGTTTTGGATGCTGGGGACAGGGCAGAGAAGGAAAAAGACACAGCTCGCTGGCACTGTGGAGTGCACGTCTCAGGGAGGGAGACAGCTGCAGGGGAACAGCGCCCTCAGGGGACACCAGGCTCTCGAGCCGGTGCCAAGGGGAAAGCGTCAGGGGAGGGCGAAGGCCGGTCAGACCGCGAGAGACACAGGGCCTGACGGGGAGAAAGTCCCAGGGGCCAGAGTCCAGAGGACGGGGGGGGGGTGGGGGGGGGGGTGGGGGGGGTGGGGGGGGGTGGGGGGGGTGGGGGGGGGTGGGGGGGTGGGGGGGGTGGGGGGGTGGGGGGGGGCGGAAACGGAGTCCTGGGCTTCCACGGTAAATAGGCAACTCAGAAGAACAAATCCTAACGGCCAAAAAAAAAGCATACATTCACTAGCAGTCAGGAAAACAAATGCAAATTAAAGCTACACTGAGCTATCACTTTAAAACTATCAGAGCAGCAAAAATCACAAAGAGCTATAATGCCATATAACAGGGGTTAGCCAAAAGGATGCTCTCACACAGCTATTAGAAATGTGAGATGCTATAGCGTTTTTTAAAAAAGCAAACAAGCAACATGTGTTAAAATAAAAATATACATTACCTTAGAGCTAGCAATCCTACGCCTGGGAATCCATGTCATACAAATAAAAGCATCAGTGTATAAAGACACATGAAGAAAGATTGTTTAAAGAGGAAAAAAAAGGAAAAAAGAAGTGAATGCCCATTATAAAGGGAAGGGCTGGTGTGCAGCTTGTAGAACAAACAGAAAAGCCAGACAAAATACAGCAAAGCATGTGTTTGACGTAGAGAGAGCTGCTGAGGCACCCAGGACTCGAAGGGACCAAATCTGAGAGGAGGGCGAACCCGAGGAGAAGCGAGCCATCACCCCTTCTGGGAGCAGGGCAGGAGGCCGGGGGCTGGGCGCTGGCCCAGGCAGACGGTCACCACCAGCAGACAGAGAACAGCGGGGCTTGAGAGGGGCTCGTGGGACCACACAGACCAAAATCAGAGACTTGATGGCCAGATTCCTAACGAGAAAGGGAAGCAGAGAACTGAGCCCGACACGGCCAGTTTCCCCTCAAGCTGTCTGCTGAATTCAGGAGCTTGTGGGGCAGAAGACCACGAACCAAGGCAGAAAGCCTCTGCGAAGCAGAAGGAATTCTGTTTGTCACCTTGTGGTCCTGAGGGGACAGGTGAGAGGGCAGGATTTCTCAGGAGCAGGGGCTCAGAGAACCCAGGCCCCAAGCTAAAAACTTTGGAGGCTACACCCTAGGAACAGGAGGGGAAAAAAGAGGAACATGAAGCCTTGAGACGCTGCAATCCAGCCTCAAGTCAACTCAGTCCCTAACTGGAGTAAGGCCATCGGTCCCCACGCCTTCTGCCCGGCCAGGGAAAGGGGGGCCATCATCTACAGCCTCTCAGTTTCCCCAGCACAACATCTGACGTCCAACAGAACCCGCGGGGCCTGCCAAGAGACAGGACCACGTGACCCAAAACCAGGGAAAAAGCGGATAATAGAAAAGGCGATCCAAATAGCGGAGGTAGCAGAAAAAAGATCTTAAATAGCTCTAAACATGTTATGTGGACATCCTGCCCTTACAGAGGTGGAGCACACGAACTCCCCACTCCTTAAGCGTGGGCTGTGCATGGTGGCTTTTTCCCAAAGAGTGCAGTATGGAAATAGAGAGTGAAAAAGAGTACGTTCACACTGGAGAAGCCTGACAGACGCCCCTCAGCCAGGTGACCAAGGTCAACACCGCACGGATCAGTCATGGTGACAGCACCTGCCCCGATGGGATGCGATGAGAAGGGCACCTTACCTCTGTGGTCCCCCTTCCAAAAACATCACCCGAGTCTGATCCTGAGAGAAATTTCAGATAAATTCCAACAGAGGGACATCCTACAAAACATCTGACCAGTCCTCCTCAAAACTCTCAAGGTCACCAAAAACAAGGAAAGTCTGAGAAACTGTCACAGCCCAGAGGAGCCTAAGGAGACACGACAACTAGATGTCATGTGGGGTCCTGGATGGGGTCCTGGACAGAAGAAGGATGTGAGGTAAAAATGAAGGAAATCTGAATACGGAAACACAGAGAGTTAGCTGCCAGTACACCTGCTTAAAAGAACTACAAAAGGGAGGTCCTTACGCAGAATAAAAACGAGTCCAGGTGACGCACAGACGTGAGCTGGAGAGGACAGCAGCAAGGGTGGAGCTGGGTACACACAGCAGCTTATTTACTCCAAAAATAACAGTGAGTGTCCTGTGGGATTTAACATATATGTAAAACTGAAATGCGTGACAGCAATAACACAAAAGATAAGATGGGGCAAGTGAAATTAAAGTATTTCTCAAAGCTGGCAGTGTTAGGGGAGTGGAACCGCTGCTATGTGACCACACACAACAAGACAGGACACAGGCCGTGGTCTCCAGGACCCACAGAAGAAGGTGCTCCCCGACAAGCTAATAGAGGGGAAAGGGAAGAATACAGATAATGGATAATCTGAAAGAAGACAAGAAGGTCAGAAAAAGAAACATGACACAGCTGGGTTACACAGGAAAGATTAAGATGACAGATAGAAAACCAACTATGTTAGTAATTTACTAAACATAAAATGGACTGAATACCCCAAGTAGCAGAGTGTCCTGCTATGTGCTGCCCGTGAGAGATTTACTTTAAACATAAGCACCCAGGAAGTTTTAAGTAAAAGGGTAGAAAAGGATATACCACGCTAACACTAATCAACAGAAAGCTGAAGTAACTATATTATTATCAGACAAAAATAGGCTTGAAGGCAAGGAGCATTTCTCTGGATCAGGAGAGTCGCGTCATAATGATAAAGGAGACAATTCACAGGAAGTTTCAGCAACTCTAAATCTATGTGTACCCAATAATTTAGCTTCAAAGTGAATAAAGCAACAATCAACAGAATAGAAAAGGATCTCACTAGACAAACCCACAATCAGATGGGCGACTTCAACACCCTTCTCTCAAGAGCTAACAGAACGCGCAGACAAAACTTTGATGACATCGAAGTTACGAAAAACACAACTCATAAAATCAACCTAATACTTAGGTTGACATAGTTAGAAAACTAAGCGTCTGTGATGGAGCACACATCCTTTTCAAGTTCTTGTGGAACTTACCAAAATTGACTGTATGTTGGGTCACAATCCAAGCCTCAATGTATTTCAAGGATTGGTCGAAGGCATTGAGACTTTAGAATCTATTCTCTGATCACAGTGGAATCAACTTTAAAATCGACAATAAAAGGTAAACTAGAAAATCCCAACTGTTTGGAACTTAAACAATATACTTGTTAAATAAACCACGGGGAAGAGAAGCAAACAGAAGGGAAATTATAGAATATTTTGCACTGGATGATTATGGAAATACGATATAACAAAACGTCTGTGGTGGGGCTAGATCTGCACCTGGAGGGCAATGTGTAGCCATCAATTCATGTATTAGAGACACAGAGGCTGCAAGCAACGGTCCAACGTCACATCTCAAGAAATCAGAAAAAGAAAATAAATCCCAACCAAGGAGAAGGAAGAAAATAGTCAAGGTAACTGCAGGAATAAATTCATGTAAAATGGATATACAAGAAAAAAATAGAAATAAAGTTGTTACTTTGAAAAGACTAATAAAACTGACAGATCTCAACTTCTGCTTCTGGATAGGATGGAGTAGTTCACAGCAAGCAAACATTCCCAAGGAAAACCAGAAAAGCCCAATCAATTACCAAATAGTCATGAGGCACGGGAGAGCCGAGGAAGCCCTGAGATCTGAAGGACTGAGACCCCAAAGCGGGAAGGACTCGTCAGAGGCCAACTGAGGCCACGCAACTGCGCTTTCCCTGGGAGTGGCAGACGACTCTGGGAGGGGACTTCAGACTGAGAAATAGGTTTGGGCCGGGCAGAGGGCCGCTCCAGCAGAGCTTTCGCTGGTTATGCGGCACTGAAAGGCCAAACTGGAGACTGAGGGGGCAGGCTCAAGGGGTGCCTGGTGTCCCCTTGCAGACGTGCCGACCTCTGGACCTGCTCGGGGCTGGAGCCTAAAGACCTAAAATGGAACCTCTGAAAAGCACAACGCAAGTCCCCAGACCGTGGCTCTTAGAAGACCGAGGCCCAGCTGGGAGAGAGGCCCCGAGAACACGAAGGCAACATTGGGAAGCCCTAGAGACGAGGTCACTGGCGCCCGAGGGTCTGCAGCTGCTCCGCCCTGAGGGTCGGCCAGTTGGGCACAGCCGGGTGCTGAGAGAATCCAGCTTTGGCCTCTGGCAGAGGGTTCTGACCAGAAGAAAGAGACATAAATATATACTTTTGATGTTTTTGTGGGGCTTGGACCACGTAAGACGTAAGGGACGTAGAACACACCGTCGCCTCCTTAGGATGCTGTGAGGTCAGGAAGCTCACGAGCTGAGTCCACGCGTCCTACCCCCGCCCGTCCTCAAGAACAGGCCCTTCTTCCGTTCTCCCCGAGCGTTTCTCAGCTGAGCCATACCCCCGCACAAGGACGGGAACCTGGGCTCCGCGCTGAGTGCGAGGAGGCCGCAGAGCCAGCCTCGAGAACTCCTCTCTGTGCGACAGTGGGCGACACGCGGGATGTTTCATCACGACGTTGAAAGCCTTGCCCTAAAAGGGCGAGGGGGGACATGACCCCGTACAGGCCTCGCGCTCTCTCTGGGCTCTGCCCTGTGTGGACGCACCTGTGTGTCTCTCATTACAACAGTGTCTGTTTGTCCCTCTTATTGCCCCCCTTGTTTTCGTGTTTTTCCCCTCACAAAACTGACCCTAACACATAATGAAGAGTTTTTAAAAAATGTCTGTTTTATTTACCAAAATTGTATGCTTCCCAAGGGAAGATTTAAAAGCAGGTGAATGAAAATATCGAATACTTGACTTTTTAAAAAACCAACTTCGCCCAGAGTCACCGCAGTCATTTGCTGCGCTCATCCACAGCCAAGGGCTGGGAGAGGCTCCGCAGTGTCCGTGCGGCTTGGGCTACGTCCTGGTCCCCGCCCTAGGTGGGCAAGACTGCATGTGAGCAGGAAGTGATGGCAGAGAGGTGGAAGGGGGCGTGTGTCTGACCAGCGCCAGGGGACATGAGGCGTCCCGAGGGCAGGAAGAAGGGCCACTCGCTCCTGCCAAACAAGGCGAGGCGTCCTTGCCTTCGAGCAGCCAGGGAGCACAGAGCTGAGGGCGCCAGAAGTCGGGGCTCTGGGGTGGGCTGTCAGCGACTGCCGCTCCCCTAGGCCGTGGCTCCAGGGCTCTGCAAGTCTGCTGAGCGGCCCTGCAGCCCCGCGTCTGTCTCCAGAGGCCTCAGCCGGGACTCGGGACGTGGGACTAGGAATAAAGGTGAGCCAAACAGCGCTCAGTGTGTTTACAGAGGATGAAGAATAACAATTTCCCACCGGAAGCAGCCGATTACAGGGGGCTTGGATGGTAAAGCGGCCCTCAGGTTCCTGATGGATGCAATAGCCCAATTAGTCTAATTACTCAATTAGACTAATTTTGACTCATGTGTCCTCGGGTGTTTCATCATTTCATGTTCCCCATGGGTTACTGGCCCCAGGCAATGAAACTTCTGCTTTATTCATGTTCCCCATGTGGCTTAGTCCTATAGGTGTGCAACAGGCCCCTCGAAACGTTTACTGAGAGAAAGGATGGCAGAGATGGTTATATATTTGCCTGCCTAATATATATTTATATTCTCTCCTTCTCCCATAGGAACAGAACCTTACTTTTTCTGGAGGTAGTAATGTACCCAGCCAAAAATCATATATATTTTATACATATCTATCTATCTATCTCCAAATAGCATAGTCCTGATCAATAAAATGTAAGTAGAATGTAAAATGTAAGGTGCCAGGGGAAGCTTTCAGAAAAGCCCTCTAAAAAAGAAAGATTTGTCTGGCTCAAGCCTTTTGCCCTTCATCTTTCCCCTTCTTTATGCCTGAAACGTGTGTGTTGGCTGGTGCTCCAGCAGCTACCTTGCATGCATGAGGACGAGACTGAAAGAGTAGAAAGCTAGAAACAGTCTGGGTCTCTGAAGACAGCAGAGAGCTGCCGCATGGGCCTTGAACAGACAACTTCTGAACTCCTTGTTACAAGAGAGGAAAACACCCCTCTCTCTTATTAAAGATACTGTTTTTGGGGGTTTGCTGCTAACAGCACATAAAGGAGAGGGAGAGGACAAGAAAAAGTATCTAGGGAAGAAACATAAAGATTCAAAACCACTCTAAAGTTCAAAAACAGTTTTTCTGCAACACCACCAGTTCTTGACTCATTATTTAAATAAAATGACACATTCAAAATATACCAAAGTCACAGGCTATGTGGCACAGTGGCCAGAGCAACGAACTGGGAGAGGAGGATTTCCTGGGAGAAAGCACACGGCTTACAGGGTTGTTGCGAGAAAGGATTTAAGGTATGATGCAAAATACCGGAGCAGGTCTGGCACAGTTCCAGAAAGAAGAGTTCCCTCCCCCACTCCCCAGTGGAAATGACGCGTTGAACCACGAAAAGTGCACTGAGTCACCAAAACCCCAAAGGCTCGGCCTTGGTCAGGACTGCCAGCTCAGTGTGCTGCCTGGTTGTCTCACATAATCAGGGACTCTCATGTCGCTTACATTAAAGAGCGACAACGGGGGGAAGACAGAGTGTTCATCAGCAAACAGACCTTGTCTAGTAGACAGAACCTTCCTGACCGCAGTGGTGAAAACAAGTCACAGCGTCCTGCGGGGACACTGTGGGGCCTCGACAGATTTGAGGACCCTGAGGTCCCACTGAGCTCTGGGTTCCATTCTTACACTTCTCCTTCATCACACGTGTGTAGCCAACCACCTTCCGCCCTGCCACCGGGAAGGCGACGCTGGTGAGAATAAATAATTAGCGCTTCTGATTTAGAGGCCAAGGCAGCCAGGACAGCGGCCAAGAGGGCCTACGTTCAAATGGCGAACAACTGTGTGCACGCATAATTGGGCACGCGGATATATGCGACCTAGAGCTCCTCTCCCACTTCCCCCGGGATGGAACTCTGCAACCAGTCACTATCCTAACGGGGGTGATACAGGTTTGGGGGAAGAGGAGGGCAAGAACGTTGCATATCCACAACCAAAGTGACAGGAACAGGGGCGTTCCTATCAAAATTAGTGTCCTTCTCACAAAACTCTGAGGCCGGATACAACCTCGAGTTGCCATGAGTTACACCCAGCCAGCCTACACTACGCCCAGCTGCCTGTATTACACCCGGCGAAGGGCCTGAGGCTGCTACAGACAGACGTGGGTTCAAACCCAAGGGCCTGAACAGCTTCCCAACTGAGCAACGCGGAGCCACTGCCATAACTGCTAAGCCTTGGTCTCCTCGCTTGTGAAACGGGCATCACGGAACCTCTACCTCGCGGGGCTCCCGTGAGGATGAGGAGCGGCATCCGTGAAGCCATGTCCACAGCCCCTGATCACTGAGGGGCTCAATGAGTGGGAGCTGCAGTGACAGTCACAGCCTCATCTTGATTCCATCACAGAATCACTACCGTTGTCATCACGCTACAGATCTCTAGAGAAGTGGGCTCCAAGCTCTTCCTGGCGCCGAAGGCCAACCTTCCCGACCTTTCTCATCTGGGCGCCCCGCATTAGGTCTGACCTGAATTCTTTCTTCCTACAGAATAGGCCCGTGATTTTCTAGCTCTGACTGCACTGGCAGGAGGATTATCCTGATCTGTGAACAATCTCTCCAGTTAACAAGGACAATTTACATTGACATGATGCCTTGAAGTTACCAGCTTATGATGTTCAAACCCAGGTCCCTAGCAGACTGTTTAAATCACCCCACAGTTGGGGACCTTCCAGCTAAAGGGCTGGTCACGACAGGATGCTTCCCAAAGGTTAAACCCAGCAAGTCACTTGGAGGGAAACCAGAGGATAATCTGCCTAATTGGGTTCACAGTGAATCGGTCATTAATTTCCATGTTAAAACAACGAACTTCTCTCCTGGCATGTGGGTCTTTCGTGGCTTCCTTCTCCCTTTGCCCCTTCCCAGGCGCACGTCTCCGGGAGGCAGGGAAGTCTCCAGGAAGCCAGGAAACGGGGAGAGGAAGAGGCACGCAGGTGCCGCAGGGAAGCAAGCAGAAGAACATCTGTTCAAGGAGCTGCCCCTCAAGGTCGTCCCCAGTGCAGAGAAACTCAGGGGCAGGGAAGGGGCTAGGGTGGGTCTGGGGCTCTGCCACGGACAGGTGTGGCAACCAGCTTCATGTCTAGGAATCCCAGTGGGCTTCTGAAACCCCGCTTCCCTCAGCCCTCATCCATCTATCATGGCATCCATTCAGGGCTCCACTGGGCATTCTAGTTACTGCTCAAATTCATCTATTCATTCAACAAACGCTTACTGGCCCTACTAAGTGTCAAGCCCTTGGGATGCAGCACTGTCCAAAAGAGATAAAAATGTCTACCTTTGGAGCACATGTTTTAATGGAGGAAAACAAGAAACTAGCAAGATAAGGAAACAAACAAAAGGCTTACAAATACGATACCTATGGCTAAGGAGATGATGCTGCCGAAGAAGACTCAAGTAAAGGAGGTAAGGCAGGAGGGCAGGTTGGATTTGCCATGGGGCTCTCAGGGTCCCTCAGTGGGAGAAGTGCCATTGGACAAAGGCTTGAAGGAGGTGACTGGACAGCCAGGCAGATATGGGAGGAACAGCATTCCAGACAGAGGGGACGGCCAGTGCAAAGGTGGGAGTGACCTGTGTCTGAGGAAGAGCTGGGGGCCGGTGTGGCTGCAGTGTGCTAAGCAAGGTGGAGGGTGGCGAGACTTGAAGCCAGAGAGGTGATGGGTGGTTGGGTCATGTGGGGCCCTCTAGGCCTTTCCAGGGCTCTGGTTTTCATTCGAGTAAGGTGAGGAGCCACTGGAGAGCTCTGAGCAGGAGTGGCCCGCTCTGACTGACTCATGGAGGGTCGCTCTGGCGCCGGGTTGAGAATAAATGGTGGTGGGGCAAGGCCGGGAGCAGGAGACCAGGAGGAGGCTGCGGTAACAACCGGCAAGAGGTGACGGTTGGAAGCAGGGGTGGTGGGGGGGCGTCATCGTGTTCTGGGATGATTTTCAAAAGGGCCAACAGGCTCTATTGATGTATTGGATGTGGGTGTAAAGAAAGAAGAGAGTCAAGAAAGACGCCCAGGTTTTAGCCCTGAGGATTGGAAAAGAGGTTGTCCTCGACTGAGAACAGAAAGGCTGGGGCAGAACGGCTTTGGTGAGAATGTGGGCATCTCTCCGACACCCGCCTGGAGAAGTCCAGTAGGCAGGTGGGTACCTGAGCCTGAAGCTTCAGGAGAGCGGTCTGGGACGCGACCCAGAGATGTAAACGAGGGAGTCACTGGCTGGTCGACGGCAGATAAAGCTGAAAGATGGAAGAACCTGCAGCTGAGCTCATGGACCTAAAGGTGTTCTCAGGTGAGCAGGGGCAGGAAGCGGTCCTCGGAGTCACCAGTCATGGGTGTCAGTCCCTGCTGTGCCACCACCTACTGCTCTTCTCTAAGGTAACCGGTTCCCCTCTCTGAAAACTCAGAGGCAGACTAAGGTTGGTTCTTAGTTTCTGTGAACCCATGAACTGACTCTGAATCAAGAACGCCGAGCACCGTGATCGTTGGAGACTATTACGTACTAAGGGTCAGGACTGGTGCCAGGTGACTGGGGGGGAACCAGAACCTAGGACAAGGTGCCCTGGGAGAGTTAGATGATTCGCACCCACTTACCCTCATTCACTCCACAGAAATTGCTCTCATCAGAGTCATCAGTGACTAATTATCAGCCACCTGGTTCCCCAAACCAGAAACCTGGGAACCATCCTTGAGCCTTTCCTCTCCCTTACTCCCGAACTCTTATTCCTAAGTATTTCTTGAATCCATCTTCCTCACCACGCCCCACACGCTCACACAGCATCGGGTCCTGCACACCTTCTATTTCGCTCTGTTGGGGAGAGCAGGCTCCGGACAGTCTCGATAGCTATCTGATCCCACCTCTGTGCCTCAAGCCCCGCCCCCTCCTCCAGCTGTCCTCCAGGGGGCTGCTGTCAGCAGGCTTGGACACAAGACACGATCGGAGCCTATGACAGCACCTGGCATGGGGGCAGGCACTAGACAAACAGCAGCTACTAATACAATTATTCTCTTCTTGGAAATATATTTCATTGCCTTCTTCTGAATTTGTCCACATGGACACTGCTACACATTAGCTGAAATGCTTTCCTTAAAAATAACTGAAGATGATTACTAGAGGGATCATAATAGGAATTTTAAGCAATCATTTAAATGAATTCCCGAGAAGCCTGTGTCCTTTCTGGCAGACGCTCACCCCTTCCCATAAGCACATGCAAATCAGCGCTCTGAGCGTCCCAGATTTCACTCCCAGATTTTTGCCTCCGTCTCAAGGAACAAACCACAGCTGTGCTATCGCAGCATCACAGGGACGCCTCACTGGCAGAGAGGGGTCCGCGCTGCTTTCATTCCACCCCCATTCGGCCCCACGATGCACAAGCCAGCTCCCCAGTGGACGACCAAACAAGGCATTGATGAATCTGTTGTTTTGAAAGCTTAAGGATCAAAAACTGGCCACATCCACATCAAAAATATTCTCTTAAGAAAGTTGCCAAAGACATTTTTGGCCAAAAGAATCCTTTCAAAGTGCTGAAAGATGCCTAGAAGTGGATCTGCTCTGCCTGGGAACAGACGCTTCCTGAAAACTTCCCGGCTATCCTTTAGCACATGTTAGTAATAAAACAACCGAACTTCTTCAGGAGAGACAGAAACACAGAGAAACCCATTCTCTTACCTTCTTGAAGTCATGCGCATTAATTTTGCGATGAAGTTCCTTGCTGACGTCAAGAAATCGCCTTCTGAACACTGGGTCCTGCCGCCGTATGCAGCTTTTGAGTTTTTCGATCACCTCCTCCTTGGCCATCTTCCTGGTCGCGGTGATTTCGCTCTCAGCGGGCTTGGCTCTGAAATCACGAGCAGGTGTTCAGCTGCAGCGGGGCACTTCCTGCAGACCTCACCACAGGTCTAGAGGACCCCCACGCCACACGCCACACCCCACCACGACGATTACCACCCCCGCTTCTCAGACGAGGAACAAGACGCTCAGACAGATGGAGTGGCCTGGGGACTGGTTGTAGGTTCCGGAGCCAGAACTGCAGGTCAGCAGCTCTGCGTCTGGTCAAAGCTCTTCCTGCGGTGCCAGCGTGTGGGGGCAGGCGGGGTGGGGCACTCAGGAAGAGGACACGGGCTGTCCCTGTGCTAGGGCCTCCACTGTGCTCTGAGCTGCCCGAACATGGCGTGTGACTGGGCAGCCATGCTGAAACAGGGTATTTTTGTGAACTGGAAAATTAAAAGTCAGAGCCCATTCTGAAGCTTTAAATTAAACAGGCTGTTTGGTGGTAACGAGATCAAAGAAGTCATCGAA
Organism: Equus przewalskii; assembly: GCF_037783145.1. Lineage (NCBI taxonomy): Eukaryota > Metazoa > Chordata > Mammalia > Perissodactyla > Equidae > Equus > Equus przewalskii. Next base: position 40,577,875 of record NC_091859.1, read on the forward strand.
CATCCATGGGCAGGAAGCAGGTCCACCATCATTCCAAGTAGATTAATAAAATATACATTTCGGGGGAGGTGCTGTGCTGTGTGTGGGTGTGAGAGCGTACGCATGACAGGAGAACAATGATTTCTTCAGCTTTCCAGAAGTCTCTTGGGCCCCATTTTGAGGGGAGAACAGCCACGAGGGAGTCACTGATAGCGGACTCTGACTCCTTTCCTGCAGCTTCTGTCAACTTTAGGGGCTCCCCAGGAATGCCCACATTTTATGAAATGCTTAACTGCCATTATTTCTTTCACCAGTTCGAGAAGGCCGGCATATCTCATCATGAATATTTAACCTTTCTCTTAAAATACCATTTTCTGCCCATTTATAAGGCAGCTACTACTGAAATGCCCAGATATTCAAATTCCATTAGCACAGCATTAAAATACCCCATCACCCTCTGCTTAAGAACTTCTAAAAAGGGCTATGACAAAGTGAAGTCTGCTGCGTAGCTCTCCATTTCACCTTTCCTTATGGATTTATTACAAGCCACGAACAAGCAAGTTAAAATAATATCTTTTCATTTGACTAAACCTATATTTTTCAAAACGAAGAAGAGCTAGCATATTCATCAGCCCGATTTTTAATAGATTGACTAAGTATGTTTTATTGTGACAATTCAATTTGGCAATCATTTTAATAATTCTATCATTCACGTTAGAAAATGTTAAGCAGTTTAACGGGTGTATTTTGCAATAAATACTACACAGTGATAAGGAATCTAGGTTTCTGGAAAAGAATAAATGTGCATACGGGTGTGTAGCAGTTGAGTGGCAGGCAGTCCGGGATTCTTGACCCGGGATGGCCACAAAGTTTGTGCGGAACCTGAGGCAAGTCCCCAAAGCTCTCAGACCTCAGTGTTGTCGTCTCTAAACTAACAGGTCGACTGAATAATTCCTCAGATCTCTGCTCGCTCTAAAACTCCCCAACTCTAGTCACTGTATTTACAGTTTGCCATCTTTCTTATCAAAATAATAAAATATTAAAATACTCATTTAGTCAACAAATATTTACTCACTACCCCTTCCGCAACAGCACGTGGTTTTCATAGGTGCTCTCGGTTTGTTTTCCTTTTACCTCTCAGAAAGATCCGGCTGCTGCTCTTCCTCTTTCTGAGGTTGTTCCCTTGACAGCTGATCCTTTGGAACAAGAACTGGAGAGATGGCAGGCGGGCCTTTAATTCCTAGGCATGTCAAAAGTTTCTTGTAAAGGATTCTCCCCGAAGCCATATCGTGAAACTTACTGCAGAGTCTGGATTTTCAAAATAATTAGAACACCCCCATTAGAATGGCTAAAATTAGAAAGACGGACCCCCACCAAGCACTGACGAGGATGCGCGTTCCTCCCGCCTCATCCACTGCTGGTGGGTGTAAAACGGCGTGGCCACGGTCGAAGACAGTTTCGCAATTGAGTCTACATTTACCAGAGGAACGAGACATTCCACCCCTAGGCATCTACCCCAGAGAAATAAAAATGGATGTCTGCACAAAGACTTGTACAATATGTACAGCTGCATTTGTAACAGTCAAAAAATGGAAACAGACCAAATGTCCATCAAGAGATGAATGGATCCCACCATCCGTGGCAAGGCCATCCGATGGAATTCTACTCAGCAATGAAAAGGAACCAACTGTGGCTACACCTAACAACATGACCGCATCTCAAAATCATTATGCCTGATGAATAAAGCCTGACAAAGAGGAGAACATCTTGTATGCTTTCATTTCTATAAAATCCTGGAAAATGCAAAGCAATCTGTAGTGACAGAGCAGATCAGCAGTTGCTAGGAGGGTGGAAGAGATGAATTGCAAAAGGGCACAAGGAAGCTTTGGGGGCTGATGAAAATGTTTGACGTTTTGATTGACAGCTTGTGAGGGTTTCATGGATGCATACACACGATGGATTTCCTCAAATTGTATCATTTAAATACATGCAGTTTGTTGTTTGTAAAGAATATTGCAATACAGATATAACAAATGTAAAAACAGAAAAAAATTACTTTAATTGGAAATTTTGGTAGTCCTTATATTACGTACTGAGTCCAGAAAGGGTAACGTGCTCCAGCTTCGTTGTTCTCAACCCTTATGGAAGTACTTGTATTGGAATTTTGGCACATGCAAATATTTTAGAAAAATGTAGGAAACCACTAATATGGCAGGATCTATTTCTTTGCCAACATTTCATTTAATATTTTTCTCATCATAAAAGTTGCACATGGTCATTGTTGTAAACTTGGTGGAGCCTGAGGCCCAGAACAAAATGCTGCATGTTCATTAAAACGCACAAGGCAACAGAGCACAGTAGTCATGGGCGTGGGCCCTGGGACCGGCCGGCCTGGGGGCGAATGTGAGCTCTGTGACTTCACAGCTCCAGGACTGGAGGCGCGCACACGCGGGTGCCTCTGCGGACGCTTCCAGGGCACTAGTGGGGCCAAAATCATGTCAGTATTAATACTAAGATCATCTGTCTTTTCCCCCATCAGTCTCTCGCATGAGCAGTGGACTTCTCGAAGTCTGAGTACACAGCGCATGATCACCCCTCTCTCTGACCCCCGATGGGAGGCGTGCCCGTGTAGGCTGGCTCCCTCACATTTTCTAAGGCTGTGGAAACGTTTAAGATATAAATGAGGAGCTGGAGTGAGTTTTCAGGGATTAACAGCTTCTTTGCTGCACTTTATTAGCTCATTACTGGCTACCCTTGGTTATACCTGCTGTCATTTCTGTACCCTCATTACCACCCAATAAATCATTATTTTGAAATCCCAAAGTTTTCCTTGAGCCTACAGGGAAACACAACAAGGAAGCACACTTTTGTTTTCTGCAGTAACAGTGTTTAACTGTCTGAGTATTACTTTCTAATAAAGTAAACTCCAGTAGATATACTCCATGTGACAAAAACTCTTGCAGTCCTCGATAATTTTTGAGAGTCTAAAAGGGTTGCGAACCGCTGACCTGGGGCACTTTCCCTTTCTGTGCTCAGTCTCCTCATCTGCAAAATGCACACGATAAAAGTTCCGACCTCAGAGGACTGCTGTAAAGATCGAGGAGGAGGATGCACGTAGAGCTCCTGGCCCTGGGGCTGGCAGGCTGCGTGCGCCTGTGCTCAACAAGCCACAGCAGCAAAACAGGCCCAGGACGGCACACTGGCGGCTTACACACGACGCGGGGGCAGAGCACGAGCTCTGAAGCCATGCTTGCTCGGTAAGTATTCACGGTGATCATAACCGCTTCAACAAATACTTATGCTACTACGCACCGAGCACTGTGCTGCAGCTCTGAACAAACCAGAACCAGCCCCACCGCATGGAGCTTCAAGCGGCCGGGAGGCTGCTCATTCAGAACTGAGGACACGGATCATCTGAAAGCCCAGGGGCAAGACAGAGCTCAGAGTTTTAATAGGAAGCAGTCCGGTCCAGCTGAGCGGAGACCAGCGGAACAGCCCCAGCAAACGGCCACGAGGACTTCCTGCGACTCGGCGCCCGTGAGAGGCTCTACGTCCCCTCTCTCATCTGCGCTTCCCACAACTCTTGCGAGTCATTTGAGTGAGGAAGGAGAGGCTGGGAGCGGGTAAGTGAGCTGCCCAAGTTCACAGCTAGGCCAGGGTCGAGCCGGGATGTGAGTCCAGCCAGTCAGGCTGCAGAGCCCAAGCCCTGGAGAGGTGCGAGGACCACGAGGGCCTGGGAAGCCACGCTCCGGATGTTTTCCTCATGGCAACAGGACGCCCAAGCGCTTTAAGCAGGGTTTCAACGCCATCACGCTGCAGGTCAGACAAAGCCTGGCTACCTCATGGCGAATGGATCTCAAACAGCCAGTTGCCGACACAACCAATACACTAGAACCCTTTTCTCAACACTACATTCTCCAGACGCCTTGCAACTCCGGCATCGCATCTCCGTCCAGACTCCTCTCCGAGCCCCACACCCTCCTGGAGTCTCCCTTGGGTGTCTTCACCCTGACTTGCTGACTTTTCCTGTGTTTCCTAACTGGCAACGGCACTGCCTCTCACTCGGCTGCTTGAGCAGCCGCTGGCTGTCACCAGAGACTCCCTTGCCTGCTTTTCCGTCCCCTCCACGTCTGCGGCCACCTCTACTATTGTCCCTCTACTACCACAAAGCGGCCGCCCCTCCGTGGGGGCACTGCCACTACTCGTTTCAGGCCCCCGTCCTTTTCCTCCTCCCTGTGTGGAGCCAGAATGACTGTTCTAAGTGCAAGTCTGAAACTGTCACCTGCCCCCACTGAAAGCCACCTCACGGGCTCCGGCTCCCCCTCGCTGTGCCTCTCAACTGTGGCTGCAGATCAGAGCCAGCAAGGACTTTAACATAACAGTGCCTCGCTCAGCCTGTGGACGGGGCACGGGCATTCGGATTCTCAAGGCGTTCCAGATGATTCTAAGATGTTGGTGGAGAACTCCTGCCCTGCCAGATGAATCCAGTTCCTCAGTAAGGTGCACAGTCATTCTTGCCTGACCCTTGGCATCATCCCTCTACTGTTCCTTCCTACAAAACGTCTTGGCCCAGTAGTCCCACATGACTTGCCACTCCCTGAATGTGCCACCTACCCCTAGTCCTCTGGGCTTCTCCCTGCTATGCCGTGTCCTGAAATGCCCTGATCTTTCTTCTCCAGACTCACGCATCACATCCCCAGGGAGCTCCTCACAGGCGGTGCCACCTGCCCCATCTCCCCGGCATAGGGGAGCGCTCCTCCTCGGTGTTCTTCCAGCCTGTGCATGAGTTCCTATAGGGCTCATATGCCACGCTACGTTTGTCTGCATCTATTTCCTCCATATTTGACTGCCCTGGAAATAATGGGATTCCTGTAAACCTATTTTGTGGGACCGGGTATGCAGTAGGCGCTCCCTGATACTCAATGAGGGAAAGACTAAGTGCAGGAATAAGTGGACTGCCCATCAGTGCTGGGCCCCCCTCGAGTGACTGCACACGTCAAAGGCCATGAGCAACCGAAGGCCCTGCAGACGGGATGTCAACGTGGCCTCTTGCTTCTCTCCCCTCAACCTCAGCCCAGACCCTTACCTCTCCCCCGAGCTCTTTCTAGAACCTTCTCTCTTGACTTGCTGTCACTTGTTTCTCCCCGTGCCTGTTTCGTCAACACACTAGTAAACTGATCTTTGTGCAAACATTTGACACACTTGGATGAACGCAAATGCGCAGCTGAGCACACCAGGCCCTCTGTGACCCTCTCCCGCTCAGCAAGTCTCTGCCTCGCCCTCCTCTTCTGAAAAATCTTCCTTTTCCTACAAAAACCAACCTGAGGAGAAATGGGCTCTGAAACACAAACGTCCACAGAAAGGAGACACAGGTGGCCAACAGCTACCAGTAGACCAGTTGTATCTCAGGTCCCTTTAAATCACTGTCACGTCAACAAAAGGCACAGATACAATTTGTAACATTGCAATCAGCAGGACTGAAAGAGAATTAGAGTAACTTTCTCCCCTGTGAGTGGACTGGATTTCCACCTAGAGTAGTCTCCCAGGTCACTGCCCACGCTGGGGACCCTGGACCAAACAGTTGCTGAGGCCGTGCAGCCTGAGTCCTGTCCAGCGAGCCCGAGCGGACAGTGGGCGTTTGGGCACTGGCATTTGAGCATCAGCCTCTGCAGAAGGGCAGGTTCTCAAAGTCATCCGCAGAGAGTGAAGCCACCGGGCTCTAGGCCCCAAGGTGAGACGTGCACAGGGTCAAAGAGACACGTGGCAGGAGACCCACAGGGGCCTTCAAGACACTGTTCTCTCCTTTCTCTTAGTATCTCTGCTCCCCAGCTCCGGTTCATCCGTTACAAATTGTTTTAAACTAAGGTGAAACAAAAATATAATTCAAGCTACATTTACAGTATGGCTGACCATAGCCAGACACCTGGGAGGTCGAACGGGAGGAGGATGAAGAGCCCAGGGTCATGGAGACTCGGGATGGAAGCCAGGCTCCACTGCTCGCTAGCTGTGTGACTTTGAGGACGTGCTTAACTTCTCCAGCTCTCAGTTTCCCTATCCGTGGAAAGGAATAAGAGCTACCTCGTATGGCTGTGTGAGGACTAAATCATGTAGCATACGCCAAACTCTCAGCCGACGTTCACTGTTAGTAAGGACTCCATAAATAGTAGCTATTAGCAATCTTACCTACTAATATTGCACACATACATAGAAAAAGATTTAGAATTATCAAAGACTTGATGAAAAACATGACATGAATTAATTCTGTTACCAAAAAACTTACTTTATTAAATGCTCAGTCGTTAAAAATGGGCAGAATATGCGCAGGATTTTCTTGAAATTATTTCGACCAATGAGCCCTGTGTCTCCGAGGTCATATGACCGTAGCATATTATAGAAAGCTTGTAGGTTCCTAGTAATCGCGTCATGAACAATTTCTTCCACCTAACACAGAAAACAAACATGTCTACCAAGCCGCACGTTTGTAAGCTGGGGCGGGAGCACCTGGGACCACGCGGGAAAGCGTTACTTACTGAATCCCAAGCCAGGAGGAGAGGCGCCTTGGTGTCTGCACAGGAGGAGGTTTTTCCCGTCTAATTGGGAAAGAGAAAGGAAATAAACACAAATCACTCAGAAAGGCGGCAGGGGCTTTGCAGGCAGAGGACGTGGACTGTCAGCTTTGCCCCCGATGGACTAACAGCTTTGAGCCCTTGAGCAGGAGCGTGTGCCCTCTAATCCTCCTCTGGAAATGGGGAGAACAACATGTAACAAAAAGTACAATAAACTTGAAAAAAAATTGTCACCTAGAAATTAAATAAATGCAAAGCAAAAGAATAATGAGACAGCATGTTTGCTGATCAGAATGGCAAAAATGGAAAAGGAAGCAAGTCGCCAGTGCTGACAAGGGATAATATTAGTCACTTTGATTATTGACAGAGTCGAGAGTGACAGGGCCTGCTCTGGGGAGTGGTGAGGGCACAGGGCTGGAAGGAAAACTCGCTTTTCACCGTATTCCCTTTGCATCCTTTGCATTTTGTACTTTATATGTATATTCCTCTTTTAAAATAATTTAAATAATTAAAAAAATAAAGTATATGTTCTTTGACCCAATAATTCCATTTCTAGAAATTCATACTAAAGAAATAATCACAGAGTGATGCCACAAAGCAGGCAGCACTACACTCATTGCAGTGAAATTTATAAAAGGAAAACGCCATGAACACCCAGGTCATAGCAACAGGGAAATAGTCACTCGGTATCTTTTAAAATTATATAGCAGAATTTTTATTGACATTAAGTGTTAACAATATGTTAGTAAATGACTAAAAAGTCATAAATTATATGATCTCATTTTAAAATAAAATAGCTGTCATATATGAAAGTATGTATACAACACATCAAATTGTACACATTCAATACTTGCAGTTTTTGCGTATCAATTATACCTCAATAAAACTGCCCTCAGAAAGTTTGTGTGTGTGTGTGTGTGTGTATAGAGGTTTGGAAAAATATACAAAAAGTATGAGTTTCTAACAATTCCTCTATTTTAGAATTAGTGGTGATTTTTATTTTTTTCTACTCGTGTGTTTTTCTGTGTTTTCTAATTCATTCACTTATATTAATTATTCACTCAACAAATCACTCTGTGAGTGTGCCATGGAGGTATGACCACATAGGGACACACAAGTGACACCATGACTCGACAGGTGTGTGGGGTCAATGACACGAGATAGGCTGCATCACAGATGTCAGAGAGGGTCTCTGGGAAGACGTCAGGTGCATTGAGACCCGTCACAGACAAGAGAAGCAGGAAGGGAATCCTGGAGGGAGCTGCAGCACACGCCAAGGATGGAGGAGGGAGCCTGAGGCCCAAGGACAAGAAGACAGTGAGAGAGGCAGCAAGGCTGGACCACAGAGCACCTTGTCACGCAGGTCGGGAAGGTCTGCCTTATCCTACCAGTCCCGAAAGCACGGAGGTGACAGGATCTGATGGATATTCAGCCAAGATTGTGCCACTGGCCCGTGGAGAGCAGACTGCTTACACGGCTGTATTTTTGTTTTTAAATAAAAAAACTGTGTGCAGGTTGCTGTGATGGTCAGAGGCAAGGGTTCTCGAGAGTCAACACAGGGTCTGCCCCACAGCGGAGTTCAGGAACAGGTGGAACAGGTGCAGTGATTCGTTTCTGCGTGTGAAAGGGCTCTGGGACTCGGGTTTGATGAGAGTTCAAGAAGGACCAGCTGATGTTGGTTTAGGACACGGTTATCACCTTGCACAAGGTGGGCACTCAGGAAATCATCATATTCCAATGAAAAGCTAATCTGTACCTATTAAAAGAAGTCCTTAACAGACGTTTCAACAAGAATTTGTTAATGCTATTGCATGATTATCTGAAACTAATTTGATTTTTTAAAGTTCTTAAAATTTTTAAATGCTAATAGGGAAGCATTTCTAATAGAAAACTATGTTAACTTTTCGGTCAAAAGAAACAAATACTTAAAGCAAGTGTCAGTCACTAGAAGCAACAAGGAGTTATTTTTTAAAAAGGTGAACTAACATAAAAACTCTAAAAATACTGACAAACCAGAGGGGTGATTCCCAGACACACCTCTTGTAGACATCGTCACGTGAGGAGTGAGTTGCAGCCCTGTGAGAAGAAGCCACAGCCTGCATATGAAGGATGCCATCCAAGGACGGCAACTACCAGCCTGCAATAAGACTTAGAGACTAAAAGTTAAAATCAAACAACCCCTGACTCTTGCTTAAAATGAAAATTAACTCAACTGAAAAGTGTGAAGTCATTTATTTATTTAAAGCCTATTTCATGAGCATCCCTTATTTTACTCAGAACACTCAAGTTTCCTGCCATAAATAGGAAATCAAACATGCAGTTATTATCAGACCTACCGCAGCCTTCTCTTCCAGCAGTTCACCCAACGTGTTGACGTTGACCCAGCCGGTGCCTCCAGGGTCAAGTATTTGCATTAGTTCTTTGAATTCCGAATCACTTATTTTTACAACCATGCAATTTAGAATACGTCGCAATTCTTCCCCTGTTATCTGTCCATCAGGTTGCTGAGCATGCGAGGGTATATAAGGGAATTTTAAAAAAAGGAAGGAAAAGCATTATCTATATTTAGCATCATTTGATAAAGAGTGAGCTTTGGCCAAACAGAATTATGATTTGAAACAAGACTACCTCAACTGATGATCATGACCTGGCGCGCGTGCCCAGGGCAGTGGGGGTGGGGCACGCCGGAACTTTCAAGTGCAGTTCCTACAGTGCTCCACCAGGACGCGGCAGGAGAGGGGGAAGGGGCCCATGTGGTGGGCATGGGCTGACCCCTTGGTGGGGACAGGCTAAATGCTGGCTGCCACAGGCGGCTTGAAGAGTTCCTTCTGCCCACCCCACCTGAGGGCTACGTGGTTCAGCCACATGGGGCACAAAACTTCCCGGCAATTCAATTACAACTTGCCAATTTACTAAGAATATTACTTATGCTTATTTTTACTACCCCCGACCTCATCAATTACCTAAATGGACAATTACTTAGCAAGAAAAATTTCAGCCACACTGCATAAAGAAAACGTATTATGAGCAAAATACTATGAGGCGAATTCTTCCACCAGAATAAAAAATTACCAATAAGTAAATTAAATATCAAAATTGAGAGAGACTGTTTACTGGAAAGACAGGAGAAATAAAGAACCTCTACCTCCTCATAGAGAGATACTGTGAATATCAATGCGACAAAAGGGCTTATTAAGTGATAAGGCAGTGTATAAATGTCAACTAGTACTTTGGGGTCCAAAATCTGAACAGGATATAAGAGTGTCCTGGAGAAAATTAAATAATTTAGAGGATATATGCATGCTTACTTTTTGGTTTGAGAGGGATAATCAAAATTTTAATCTCCAAATAGGAATCACTGACAAATAATTTTTTATGATTTTCAATAAATTTACAGCATCGTGCAACTATCTAATTCCAGAACACTTTCATCATCTTGAAAAGAATTTTTGTGCCCATTTGCAGTCACTCCCCATTTCCATCCCCAACCTAAGGCAACGAATCTATTTTCTGTCTCTCTATTTTCGCTTTTCTCTGGATATTTCATGGAAATAGACTCATAGAATATATGCATCTGTATGTGTCTTGCATCTGGCTCCTGTCATTTAGCATAATGTTTTTGAGGTTCATCCATAATGCAGCGTGGATCCATATTTTGTTCCCTTTTATTCCTGTTTTATTCCATTGTACAGATATGCCACATTTCATCTTGTCACAAGTTGATGAACATTTGCATTGTTTCCAGTTTGGAAATGATGAATAATATTGCTATGAACATTTATACACAGGGCTTTGTGTGGACGTATGTTTTTCTTTTTTCTTGGGCAGATACCTAGGAGTGGAACTCCTGGATCACGTGGTAAATTTCTGTTTAAAATTTAAAGAAACTACCACGTCATTTTCCACAGCAGCTGTACCATTTTACACTTCCACCAGGAGTGTATGAGAGTTCCACCTTGACATCCTCGTCAACACTTACTATTGTCTAAGTGGGTTGACTGTAGCCATCCTAGTGGGATCTCATCGTGGTTTTTCCTTCTTTTTATTCTTTTGTGAGGAAAATTGGCCCTGGCTAACATCTTTTACCAATCTTCCTCTTTTTGCTTGAGGAAAATTGTCCCTGAGCTAACATCCATGCCAATCTTCCTCTGTTTTGCATGTGGGATGCCGCCATGGCATGGCTTGATGAACGGTGTGTAGGCTCACACCCAGGATTTGAACCCACGAACCCTGGGCTGTCAAAGCAGAACCCAGGAACTTAACCCCTACACCACCAGGCCAACCCCTCTCACTGTGGTTTTGATTTGCATCTTCCTAGTGTCTAACAATGTTGAGCATCTTTTCATGTGCTCATTGGCCATTCTCATATCATCTTTGGCGAAAGGTCTATTAAAATCTTTTGCCCATTTTTTAAACTGAGTCGTCTTCTTATTGAGTTCTGAGAATTCTTATATATTCTATATACAAATCCTTTGCCAGATATATAATTTGCACACATGTTCTCCCCGGGTGTGGCTGTCTTTTTGCTCTCTTAATGGCATCTTTTGAAGCACAAAAGTTTTCCATTTTGATAAGCCCAATTATTGATTTTTTTAACAGAGCATGCTTTTAGTGTCATATCTAAGAGATCTTTGCCCGACACAAGGTCACGAAGATGTATACATTTGTCTTCTAAGAGTTTTCTCGTTTAGCTCTTATATTTAGGTTTGTGGTCCATTTTTAGCTAAGTTTTGTATATGGTATAAGGTAATTCACCTTTTGCATAGGGATACCCAATTGTCTCAGCATCATTTGTTGAAAAAATTTTCCTTTCTCCCATTGAATTTGTCAAAAATAAATTGACCGTAAACATAAGGGTTTATTTCCACACTCTCAGTTCTGTTCCATTGATCAATATGTCTATCCTTATGCAAGTACGACAGTGTCTTTATGACTCTAGCTTTACTAAGACTCAAAATCTGGAAGTTTAGGTACTCTAACTTCATTCTTCTTTTCCAAGGTTGTTCTAGCTATTCTGCAACCTTTGTATTTCCATATGAATTCTAAGATCGGTTTTTCAATTTCTACCAAAAAAGCCAGCTGGGATTTTGATGGGGTTTGCTTTGAATCTACAGACCAAAGTGGGGAGAACTGCCATCTTAATAGCATTGTCTTCCAATCCATGAACATAGAATGTCTCTTCATTTATTTACATTTTCTTTAGTTTCTGTTAACAATGTTTTGTAATTTTCAGTGTACAAGTCTAGCACTTCTTTTGCTAAATTTACTTCCTGGTATTTTGTTTTTTGATGTTATCATGAATGGAATTGCTTTTGTTTTCAGATTGTTCATTGCTAGTTATAGAAATATAACTGACTTTTGTATATTGATCTTATATCCTGCAACCTTGATGAGGTAATTTATTAGTTCTAGCAGTTTGTGTGTGCATTTGTCAGAATTTTCCATTACAAGATCACATTGTCTGTGAAGAAAGACAGTTTTATGTCTTCCTTTTTAATCTAGATGTCTCTTATTCCTTATCTTTCCTGATTTCACTGTCTAGAACATTAGTACAATATTGCAAAGAAGTAACAAGAGCTGACATTCTTGCATTTTTCCTGATCTTAGGGGGAAAGAATTCAGTCTTTTTACCATTAGCTATGCTGTTAGCTGTGGCTTTATCATAAATGCCCTTTGTCAGGTTAAGGAATTTCCCTTCTATTCCTGGTTTGTTGACAATTGTGATCGTGAATGAGTGTTGGATTTTTCAAATACTTTTTCTAAATCTATTGAGATGATCATATGGTTTTTTCCTTAATTCTATTAATATTGTGTATTACATTAATCGATTTTGTGGAAGTCAAACCAAGCTTGCAATCCTAGGATAAATCCCACATGGTCATAGTATTTAATCCTTTTTATATGTTGCTGAATTTGGCTCACTAATATTTTTTTGAGAATTTTTGCAGTTATATTCATGAAGAGTATTGGTCTGTGGTTTCCTTCTCCTGTGATCTCTTTTTCTGGCCTTGGTAATAGGGTAATACTGGTCTTAGAGAAAGAGTTGAGAAGGACTCCTTCCTCCTATACTTTCTGAAAGCTTGTGAAGGATTGGTATTATTTCTACAAGCAATCTTTGTGGTCTTCAGTAAGGAAATTTGCACATTTTTGTTAGATATATTTATAGGTATTTGATTTTTTAAACTATCAGAAAAGATTTTTTAAAAATTCTTTTATAATTGTTTGTTGCAGCTTATAGAAATATTATCAATCTTTGCATATTGACCTTGTATCCAATCACCTTTTAAATTCTATTATTAATTCTAAGATTTTTTTGGAAGTTCTTTTAGACTTTCTATTTATAAACTCTTGTGAGCTACAAATAATAACACTAAGAATAAGAGTGGGTGAATAGGCAGGGTACGAATTCTTTCTGGGTGATAAAAAGTGAACCACATCTGATTTAAATGAGAGTGACTGGGGTGCCTGGGCCCACTTAGAGAGATGGTGGCAGTGCATGGAGGCAGCACACACAGCTCCTTGGGATGCATGACTTGGAGCAGATCTAAAGGAGTCCTTCTTCTCATAATTCTGTCCCTCTCTCTAGCAGGAGAAGGACCTGCTTCCCATGGCTGTCCTCTGCAGCCAGGCACAAGGCCCAGCCCTGCCAACTCCTGGCTCTCTCCCTCTGCTCTCCTTCTCCTTCCAGGTCCCAGAACATGGTCAAGACGAAAGCAAACGGTGGGGGGTGGGGGGGTCCCCTGGGAAACCATGCCCTCTGCAACTCTCAGGCACTTGCTGGTCATCGCTGTTATGTGAAACTCCAGACTGCGAGCTCACCAGTTGCAGGGACCTTGCATTATTCGTCTCTGTGTTCAGCCTAAGCGCCCAGGGCAGGGCCCAGCATGGGGCAGGCACTCAGTTCCTCACCTACACTATGTGCTTGTTGATCAGTTCTGGTTGTTGAGCAGTACATCAATGACTATTAAATGCTCTAATTTTCGAAGTGGTTAGCATTATTACAGTCCTCCATTAACGGAGATGAAGAGTTCACTATTTTTAATTAAATTGCTTCTTCAATACACTAATAGAAGCTGAGGTGGGTAAACACAGAAGGGCTTTCATTTATCTTTAAGAGGGGGCCCAGCTAGCACACCGCGGGCAGCTCAGCCCTGGGCCAGCCCTGGAGCAGTGGGTTTGAATCCTGGCTCCAGCACTCACCAGCTGGGAGCCTCGGGCTGGTTACTTAACCCCATGCGCCCTTTCCTCAGCAAACAAGGATCAAATGAGAATAATAAGAGTGTCTCCCTCAAAGGGGTGCTGAGAGGCTGAAGTGAGTGAAAACAAGTAAATCACTGTAAGATGGTGCCGGCACATAGCGCTCAATATCACTGTTCTTTCAATGGAAGAGACCGGGTCATATAGGCCTAGGGATTAACTAAAACAGGTATGCCAGCTAAAATATCTCCCCCAGGAGGGCAGGACCCCAAATCTCTGAACCTTTACTCTGCTCAGAAACCCTCAGCAATGGCATGCTACACTGACAGAGGCGAGGAGCTGTGGCCTCCGGGACAGAGAGCAAACTGCCAAACCTTTAAGTGCCTCCAGGCCACACGGCCCTCCACCCAAGCGCTGCCCTCGAGCTCAGCCCGCCCAAGGTTAGAGGGCTCCAGAAGGCTGACGCGGAAGCCAAGGAGGTTCTCTTTTGTGCGCGGTCATCTCTGAGTCTGAGGCAAAGGAACTCAGGGCCCTCCTCCCTATTTACCAGGAATTCAGTTACGGAACTTGCTTAGTAAACAACAAACTTGGGAAATGTCGCTGTGTATCAAAGTATCCAAATGTCGCTTTCTAAAATAAACGCGAAAGTGGGACAGGAGCTAATGTTCAAAGCAAGTTGTAAATTCATGAATAAGCCTCGCTTTGCAGTACAATTAAACAACGAAATAGGCCATTTTGGAGCTAAGAAAATGTTCCTGTTATGGCTACAAGTTGGTTGAGAACCCATCAACTCTAGGCTGGGGTGGGGGAAGTTTCAACAGGTCTGAATTATCCGTTAATTAAACAATTAATGACTAGTCACCCCATTCTTAACGATCTCACCACACGTTGTTCTCATCACCTGGCATCTCTCTTACTGTATCGCAGCAAATTTTCCTGTCCTCCCAACTAGACCCAACTCTTGAGGTCAGGCCTTGTATCCCTAAGCACTCAGAATAATTCCTAGCATATGACAGGAACTCAAAAAGTGTTTGTTGGATGGATAAATGAATGGATATAAAATTTTTACTGGTCTCGCCCTGAGTGTTAGCATTCTTAGGAACAACAAGTTTTCACCAGAGAAGGGTTTCAAAGTCTTACAGCGTTGGTGAGCAGCAGTGCTTTCTTCAACAATGCATAGCGATCTTCATGTCTAAATAATTTTGTGATAATGTTTTCCTTGCAAGATTTATTTCTAGAGTTGATGCTACAAGAAGATTAAGAGGAAAACAGGAATAAGATTATGTTCTTGAACTTTATTCTTTCTTAGTGCAAAAAGAAAAAAAATCACCCTCACAACAACTCTGATAACGCTTTACTTGTGGATAGCCCTTTTTCCTGAGAGCCTAAGATGCTTGGGTTACAGACACTGTTAGTGTGATTCCTAACAAGGGAGATGGCCTGGAGGCAATTCCCCCACCGCCCCCACCTCTGGCGTGAGTTAGCTTTGCTGCGCCATCACGCTCCTCTCCCCCTGCCGACTAGCTGTGGCCGGCCATCTTGCCAGTCTGTGCCTTTGGTCTCAAAAAACACCAGGAAGGAGACCACGATCACCGCTGAGATCATCCCCTCTCTGCATGTATGGGCTGCACACTGTAGCACACTCACCCACATGAGAACTCAGGGACATCAACCTTTACAACCCCGCCCTCTCCACTGGCAATGGCCAGGACCACACAAAGCGGCAGACCCCGCTCCCTTTCTTGCCTCCTGCCTTCCTCCCCTGAGCGCAGGTCCATCTGCCTGCACATGCGCCCCTGGAGGCCTACCATCACCCACTTTGGAGATCAAAGCCTTGGGTGCTCTGATCAGAAAGGGGGCTGCAGCATCTCATAACAAAATCTTCCTGTTGGCCTCCCCTTTCCAGTGTTCCATTAGAAAGTCTGACATTTCCTACCAGATAAAGAATGACAGTGTATCAGCTTAGCTGCTGAAGGATTCTCACATTTGTTTGAGGGTTTTATTGCTGCATCTATTCAGCCATCTTAATAGACAGAAAATTATCTCTGTACATTTCTCCAGCTGTGCAAAAATAAACACACTTACCACCACCACTTTTAAGCAACATACAAACTGGCAAAATTATTGAGTCTGAGTTCCTCACGTGACTCGTTGGAACAAGGTTTTCTAAAGACCACTAGCACTGGCATCAACAGATACTTTTTGCAGCAGTTTCTTTCGACCTCAGTACCACTGACATTGGGGCTGGATAGTTCTTGAGTGTGTGTGTGGGAGGAGGGGCCGGAGGTGCTGTCCCCTCCACCGTGCGATGTTTAGCAGCATCCCTGGCCTCTACCCACTAGACATCCGAAGCCCCTCCACCCCAGTTGTGACAACCAAAAATGTCTCATGACGTTGCTAGATGTCTCCTGGGGGCCAAGAGTGCCCCTAGTTGAGAACCACTGTTTGAAAGTAAATAAAATTCATGCTTTAATTCCTACAGTCCTGGACAAGGTGCTATCAGATAAGAAAATTATAAAGAAAGAGAAGTAATGTCACTCAAGAAATGAACTCATAGAGTTGCATCCCAGGAACGGAGTTTAGGGGAGCTCTGAATACATGGAAGGCTGGTAACCAGGGCAGCTCATTAAATATTCACAAGTCCGTGAGATGGGGATAGGACCTAGTGAAATGGGAATTAACTCCGTGGTATATTTAACTTTACAGTAGAGCGTAGTGCTTTCAATGAACGTGCCGAGATTTTAAAGCTGGTCTTTTTCTTTAAGATTTATATAGAGTAATCGATACAGGACGCGCATCAACACAAACAAAACGCTTCCTGGAGCAAAAGTCTAAATTCTAAAATGTCATATTATTAAGCACTTTTTTACATGTGGGGGCCCCCACCACAATTTATGTGATAATGTAAATCTGAAGTCATCACAGATGCTAGATGAAAACAGAAATAATGGCGCTCAAGGCAAATAGTCCCTGTGACCCAGAAACTCTGCGCCACGCACAGTGGTTGGGAAACAAGCTAGCACGTATTGCTCCCTTCCATAAAGCACTGAGCAGATACGCATTTATACACAATTTCACAAGAATACGCTTAAAGCTCAGAGAGCAGTGCTGGCGGGGTCGGTGTGCACACCCAGAGCGTGTGAGCTCCATTCCTGCCTCCGCAACTCACTTAACTATGACCTAGTTAAGACCCCTTATAGTCTGATTTTTTCATCTAGAAATTGGAATAACAATTATGCCTACCTTATAGTTTAAGGCAATTTTAAATAAGAAAAATGTATGGAAAATGATTTACAAACTAAATCACTATGTAAAAGGTGGTGACTATTCAGTGAAGACTAACTTCATTCAATAAATGAAGAAAAAGTAATTCAGATATTCTCTAACCTTTTACATATTATGATAAGTGTAACTAAAATGTAGTTCTTTTTTTTTTAACATACCTATTTCTTTTTGTCGGAGGAACTATATTGTTAACTTCCAACCATGGAGACTCATAAAGTGATGTTAGAAATTGCTTCCAATTGACTTTAGCAGTGGTTTTAAGTCCAAATCTGGATTTAAAAAAACACAAATATTATTTTAAACAGTTTTTCTGCATAGGCTAGATGCTTAAGATTGAATTGAAATGGTGGCAATGACCTTACATGAAGTTTCAAATCTAAGGTAAACAAAATAATTTAGTAAAACAGTACTATAAATTGATTCTTAAAAAGCAAGGAAAAATCAAACCGATTATACATCTCCATGTTTCTACATTCTGTTAGGAGTAGCACACAGTGAATGAAGAAACAAAAGGGTTGGATTAAAATTCTAACGTCCATGAAATAACTGTTTCAAATTCATTATGTGAAGCGCTCGATTGCCGTGGTCGGCAGAATAAAGGCCCTCACAGTGTCCACATAAATCCCTGGGCTCTATGAATACATGACCTCAT
This sequence comes from Equus przewalskii, assembly GCF_037783145.1. Lineage (NCBI taxonomy): Eukaryota > Metazoa > Chordata > Mammalia > Perissodactyla > Equidae > Equus > Equus przewalskii. The sequence goes on from NC_091859.1 coordinate 40,595,554, forward strand.
GAGGCAAAAGGGACTTTGCAGATGTGATTAAAAGGGACTCGTATGGACCTTGGGATGAGAAAGAACATCGAGCTGGGCCCAATCTAATCACAGGACTTCTTCAAATCAGAGACTTTTTCCCAGCTGCAGACTGAAAAAAGACGTGATGACAGAAGAAGGACCAAAGAGATGTGCCATTGTGGCTCCGAAGATGTAGGAAGGGGCCACAAACCAAGGAATGCAGGCAGCCTCTAGAAGCTGGAAAAGGCAAACAATGGATTTGCCCCTGGAGCCTCTAGAAAGAACGCAGCTCTGCTGAGACTTCCATTTTAGCGGCATCAGGCTCCTAAGCTACAGAATTTAGCAGCCTATCTTTGTATTGTTTTAAGCCATCGGGATTGTAGTAATTTGCTATGGCAACAACAGAAATCCAGTACAGATTTAAAGTCTTAGCAAGAATAAGTAATTGGAAAATTGTTCAAAAACAAATTGCCAAAGTTAAAATGATCCCACGACCCAGGGCCCAATAACCTCAGAGTGCCAAGATGCAGAGCAGGAGCAACCTGATGTGAACAGAGGTTTGGGATCCAGAAGCGCAGCGCGCAAGTCCCCGCTCCTTCACGTCCTGCCCACGGGGCCTCAGACAAGCCCCCTACTACTCTGACTCTCTACTTTCTCATCTGTCAAATGGGAACAATCATATCTACTAGGGGTGTTGCTACAAGGGTTAGACCAACAGGTCAGAAAGCCCCTACTGCAGTGCTCATCACCAGCAAGTGTGCAATTGCACACCCGTCCCTACTGTGTATGTGACTTACACACACGCATCACCCATGCTTCCACAACAGGACGGCAAAAAGCATTCGGGCTGAAATCCTTAAACAACAGCTATGAGACGCCAAAGCGGGTATAAGACAGACTACCCTGTTCTGATTGCTAAAAACTAGTGGTTGAATGAGAACTGGTTAGACAAACTTAAACTCTTTACCTACATCTAGGTCCAGAAAGCAGAGGAGAGGAGAATATTTTTGGAGAAGAGCTTCTGATAGGCTGTGAGCCCCAACCCGAGCACCAGGTGGGGTTGGGGATGCCCACTCCTCCCCTCAAGCCCCCTGAGCCGCACTGGTTCTACTCAGGGAACCTGACAGACACCCCTGCAACTGGCCGCCTGATGTATTGGTGCCTGGCTCCCAAACAGGAATCCTGCAGATCAGAGATGAGCTGGCTAACCACTGACCAAAAAAGGTGTGTGTGTGTGTGTGTATGTGTGTGTATGTGTGTGTGTATGTGTGCGTGTGTGTGTGTGTGTGTGTGTGTTAGCAGGGGGTCATGAGGACTGTTGCCTCACTCCATCAGAATCATCAGGGAAATGTGGATTTCATGTGAATCAGACGTGGGCCATGTGAGAAAGAGCAAGTGTGTGTGTGCGTGTGTGTGTATACATGCAAACACACATGTGTGTCATCTCAGTTCCTGCCCCAGAAGGCCACCTGGGAGAATGAACAGACATTAACAGAGAAGGCTTTCCTTTTCTATTTCCAGAGTTCCAGGGACTGAAGATGGAACAAGCAATCAGTCGAGATGGAGACACACTTGCCCTCATCAAAGAACTATGGGATGAGATCCAAACCCAACAAGGGCTCTCATGGAAGGAAACCCTTCAGACACGTGGAAGGCCCATGGATGCAGTTTCCACCTCAGGCAGTGCCGGTCAAAGAGGAATTTTCATGCTCCTCTTTCTTTCCCTCCTTCCTCTGTGCACTCCAATTCCTGGAGGAGTCAGGAACTGAGTTTGCAAAATGAAGAAGGAGCGAAGTGCCAAGTGGGGAAAGGGAGAAGCAGCCATCTGTGCCCTGTTATTACTCTTGCCTGCAACGGGCCCTAACTGCGTGAGGGAACACGATTCATTTGAATCAGGCCTACAGCTTTGACAACTCTGTGGGACTGGCTGTTGCAGTTACTACGCTGAGGTTCTCTGTGTGATCCAAGACAAACCAGAAACACCAAGGTCGGCTCATGTTTTCCTCCAGGGGCAAAAGAACAAATCCAATTGAGCAAATTTAAAGGGACAGTGGGAGACAGGATTAAGTTGCTTTAAGATCACAGTCCATGAGTCTTGCCAGCTCAACCTAGATTACACATCACTGATCCATCCAGTCATCCATCCCTTCATATATCCACATATGGTGCCAAGCCATCATCTTATTTCACTGGAATTATTGCAATAATCTCTCATTGGTCTTGTTATACCTACTCTTGCCTTCCTCCAATATACGTTCATACTTTAACAAGCCTGCTCTTTTTCAAATGCAAATGTGATCAGATTACTCTCTTGCTTAAAATCTTTCCATGACTCCCCATTACTCTTAGGATAAAAACTAACACCCTTCTGTAACTTACAAGCCTGCATACTTTGGTCCTACTCACCTCTCTGGCCTCAACCCACATCCTGCTGCCCCTCGCTCTCTAAGCTCTGGCCATACTGGTCTTTCAGTTCTCCAAAGGGTTACCCTCTTCCCTGCCCTGGGTCCCTCACATTTCTTGCTTCTTTTGCCAACTTCCAGGTTCCCTGTCATTATCTACTTCCCATAGTTTATGTAGTTAATTCTACTCCTCCTTCAAGCCTCCACTTAATTATTACTTTCTCAAGAACACCTTTTCTGATGTCCATAACCAGGGCTATTTGCTCCATTCAACTCTCTCGTAGCACTGTCTCCTTCCTTTATAGCATTTATTACTATCTGAGTATTAATATTTATCATTATTATAGCCGTTAACACTTCTACAGCCCTTGGATTATGATTACAATTATAGCAGCTAATGCTTGATAATAATTATTACTTCTACTTCTGCTGTAGCACCATTTACATGGTCAAGAGAAAGCGAGAGAGAGATTGACTGATTAATTAATTCAGCTAGGCATACATGGCAACATCTAAAAAGTAGACTGTGATGGTGGTTTGATGTGTTGCTATTCACAAACAAAACAAAGTTTCATCTTTCACACTCAGCCTTTCTTCCCCAAACTTTGCCCACTATTTTGATATAGCTTGTTAATGCTATATATTTTCACCTTAAATTTCAACAAGTTAGAAATTAATTTTCCAAAATGAAAACACTGTGATTACTATTAAAAACAGGATCAGCTTCACACATTATATTTAAGAAATTACCTTACTCTTTGGAAAAAATAGCAAATTAGATCTTCACTCCACACCATATACTAAAATAAATTCAAAATAGATAAAAGTTAAATGTACAAACTAGGACCATTTAAAACATAGAAGAAAATCTAGCTATATATTCTCTTATATTTGAATAAGAATGGATTTTTTAAGGGGCTGGCCCCATGGCTGAATGGTTAAGTTCACATGCTCTGCTTCAGTGGCCCAGGGTTTCGCTGGTTCAGATTCTGGGCACGGACATGGCACCACTCATCAGGCCATGCTGAGGAAGCATCCCATATAGCACAATCAGAGGTACTCACAACTAAAATATACAACTATGTACTGGCGGGCTTTGGGGAGAAGAAGAAGGGGGAAAAAAAGAAGATTGGCAACAGATGTTAGCTCAGGTGCCAATCTTTAAAAAAAAAAAAAAGGATTTTTAAGCAAAACTTAAGAGAAGAAATCATAAAGTTACCTATTTAATTACATCAAGATACAAAATTTCTATGTACCGTAAATATTAAAACAAAATTTAAAAACCAAACAACAGACTTACAAAGTTATCTATAACAAATTGTTAATCCTATTAAAACATAAAGTGCTTGCACAAAGTAATTTGAAAGTACTAAAACTTGAATTCTATTTCCAGTAATGGCAGAGTAAGATCCTACTAGACCAACACTCCTGCAGATAATCATAATAAACTGTGGACATAATACCAAAAACAGCTACCTGAAAGCACTACAGAGTGAACAGAAGCAGACAAAGTCTGGTGGGAAATCCATACTGAGAGGAGTGGAGCTGTGAGTATTGTCAATGCCTTTAGCCTGGGCCTAGGCACTGTGGCATGAGGAGTGGCAAGGGTACCAGTACAAAAAAGTAAACAAATAAAACTGTAGCCTTTATGGCCAGGAAAACTAGAAGACCAAACCCAGGTAAACCATGGCCCCTAAAGAAAAAGAGGAAATCCTGGAAGGGAAAAAGCCAGAAAGGGAACCCCAGATTCTGTCCCACCACATTTCTGACTGGTCCCTGAATCTCATAGTCAGAACATACTCAACAGCCTAAACACAAAAGATCTGAACTAAGATCAGAGCTGCCACCCAAGAAACAGAGTACGTAGTTTGAGTCCAACTAATAAAATTGCTTACTAAAACAAAAGAAACAACATTCATTAAAAAATAATAATAACAGTCTCTACAATTTAACATTCAAAATGTCTAAGATAGGACCTAAAATTACAGGACATATGAAAAACCAGGAAATGGAACATTATTAAGGAGAAAACAAAATGAACAGAGATGAACCCCAAATAACCCAAATGTTGGCATTAACAGATAAGTATTTTAAAAACAATGACTATAACTATTATCAATGAAATAAATGAAAATATGCCCACAATGAGTCAAAAGATAGGAAATCTCAGAGAAAAATGGATGTAATAAAAAGAGCTAAATGGAAATTCTCAAATAAAAATATACTATCTGAAATTTTGAAAAATCATTGGATGGAGTTAACAAAAGAATGGCGAGGATAGAGGAAAGGGTGAGTAATTTTAAATATAGATCAATAGAAACCATCAAATATGAAGAACACAGAATAGACATGTATTTATAAAATGAATAGAGCCTCAAACACCAGATGGTCTAAGATACATGTAATTGGAGTCAGAGAAGGAGAAGAGAGAAAGAGTGATAAAAAAATATTTGAAGACATAAAGGCCAAAATTTGCCCAAATTTGATTATAGATATGCATTTATAGTTTCAAGATGCTCAGTAAATACTAAGCAGGATATGTGTGGAAAATGCCATGATAAGGCACATAATAGTTACAGAGCTGAAAGTCAAATTCAAAGGGCAAATCTCGAATGCAACAAAAGGAAAATGACTCATTACATAGAGGAGGTCAACAATTTAACAGATGACTTCTCATCCATAACAGTGGAAGCCAAAATGGGTGGAACAACATCATGAAGTGAAAGAAAAAAGTCATCCAAGAACTTTCTATCTAAGAAAATATCCTTCAAAAATGAAGGAGAAATAAAGACATTTCTAAATAAAAGAAAAGAAAGGGATTCCATCTTTAGCACACCTAAAGCTCAGTAAAGGAAGTTCCTCAGGCTGACGGAAAATGATAGCAGATGGAGACCTTGGCTCCTCAGAAAGGAATTAAGGGAGTATCAGAAATTATAAATATCTGAAAAAAGTAGAAAAGTTTATTCTTTTTGCTTTTCTCCTCTTAATTTCTTTATGATTAAAGCAAAAAATAATAACATTGTCTCATGGGGTTTACAACATAGGTAGATATAATACCCATAGTATAAAGGATGTCGGGGCCAGGATATAGATTTATATGTTACACAAGTTCTACATTTTTATGTGAAGTGGCACAACATTAACACTATGTAGACTGGAAACAGTTAAGGATATATACTAAAATAACCAGAGCAAACATTAAAAATTATGCCAAGAAGTATAGCTAAAAAGACTATAAGAAAGTTAAAAGAAATTCTAAAAAATATTAAAATAATCTAAAAAGAAAGATGGAGAAAAAGAAAAAACAAAAAGCAAACAGAGAAAAAAACAGGAGATCCAAATTCAAACATATCAATAATTACATTAAATGTTAATGGAATAAACACTTAAATTAAAAGGTAGAGGAGAGTGATGTCAGTATCATGGTGGGGTGAGTTGTTCCCTTTGTCTCTCCCATCTAAGTTACAACTAAATGGACATTCATTAACCAATAGAGGATTCCCTACACAGCACAGCAGGACATCTGAGAGATCCACTCAGCTGCGCATCTGAAGGTGGGTGGACTGAGTACCCGGGAGGCAGTGGAACTAAGCGAGCACACCCCTCCCTCTCCCTAGAAGCAGCAATCTAGGTCATGGGTCCTCACACAGTGGCCAGCAGGACTGTAAGAGGAGGGGGGGCAGCAGCCCAGCCCATCTGAATGCTTTTGGAGTTGTAGCCTGGCCCACAGCAGTGCCCACCATGCCACGGCAGCCCCGGCCGTGGGGATGCTCCCCACCAAGTGCAGCACAGCCCCCACAAAGGAGCCCCCACCAAGTGCAGCAACTCAGCCAAGCTGCCTGAAAGTGCAGAGCTGGCTGTGTGCAAAAGAAAGTGCCCCTCTCCTACCACCAAGTGCACCAGCTTGACTGGTCCCCTGCCGAGCACAGTGGTCCTGCACCAGAGTGATCCACCAATGGAGTACAGAGGCCCCACCAGCACATGTGTGCATGACCCACCAAGTGGCTGGAGCCAGCGTGCCAACACAGAGAAGCCCTACTGGCACGACTTCTAGCAGAAGGGGCAGATTAGAAAATACAGCTCCTGCCCCACCCCTAGGTGGCAGGAGGAGTCTGTGATCTGACCCTACCACAAATGCACCAGCAAAGGATCACTTCATCAAACACCACGGAGAACTACAGTAACACTTCAGAGGAGAAGGAAAACGACAAGTCTCTAGAAACCAGTCCTGAAGTCACAGAAATTTACAAATCTAAATGACAGAGAATTCAAAATAGTTATCATAAAGAAACTCAATGAGTTATAAGAAAACTCAGAAAGATAGTTCAATGAGCTCAGGAATAAAATTAATGAGCAGAAGGAATACTTCACCAAAGAGATTGAAACTCTAAAAAAAAACAAACGGAAATTATGGATATTAAGAACACAACTAATGAGATAAAAAATAATCTAGAATCCATAAAAAAAAGCTGATTTTATGGAAGACAGAATTAGCGATTTAGAGGATAGAACTATAGAAAGGCTTCAGGTGGAGGAGAGAGAGAACTAAGATTTCTTAAAAATGAAGAAATTCTTTGAGAAATATCTGACTCAATTAGGAAAAGCAACTTAAGGATTATAGATTTCGAGAGGGAAAAGAGAAGGAGAAAGGAGCAGAGAAGTTGTTCAAAGAAGTAATAGCTAAGAATTTCCCAAACCTGGGAAAGGAACCAGACTTACAAGTACATGAAGCCAATAGAACTCCTAACTACATTAATGCAAAAAGACCTCTCCAAGGCATATAATATTAAAACTCGCAAAAATCAATGACAAAGAAAAAATAATAAGGGCAGCAAGGCAGAAGGAAATAACCTACAAAGGAACCCCTACCAGGCTTTCAGCAGACTTCTCAGCAGAAAACTTACAGGCCAGGAGAGAAGGAATATTATACATGTGAAATACTTAAAGACAAAAACTTTAAGCCAAGAATTCTCTATCCAGCAAAACTATCCTTTGGATATGATGGAGAAACAAAAGCTTCCCCAGATAAACAAAAGCTGAGGGAGTTCATCACCACTAGGCCTGCCTTACAAGAAATGTTTAAAGTAGCCCTCCCATATGAAACTAAAAGCAAAGGTTTACAAAAACTTGAGCAAGGAGATAAATAGACAGATAGAATCAGAAAAATGTCGCTCTATGTCAGAATAGGTTAGTAAACATTTAATTATAACATAAAACACAAAGGGAAGGAAAACATTAAAAATAACTATATTCACTTCAATTTAGTTATGAACTCACAACACAGAAAATAACAATTTGTGACAACAACAACTCAAAAGGGGAAGAAGAGAGGGATGGAACCTGCTTAGGCTAATGGAGATAAGAGGCTATCAGAAAATGGACTATCTAATCTATGAGATCTTTTATACAAACCTCATGGTAACCACTAAAAAAAAATCAGAGCAGAGCCACAAATCATAAATAAAGAGAAAACTGAGAAAACCATCATGGAAAACTACCAAACTGAAATGACAGTCAGAAATACAAGGGAAGAGAAAAAATGGAGATATAGAACATCCAGAAAACAAGAGATAAAATGGCAGTATTAAGCCGTCATTTATCAATGCTCATCTAAATGCAAATGAATTGAGTTCTCCCATCAAAAGACACGGAGTGGCTGGATGGATTAAAAAACAAGACCCAACAATATGCTGCCTCCAGGAAGCACATCTCAGCTCTAAAGACAAACATCGGCTCAGGGTGAAGGGATGGAAGACGATACTCCAAGCAAATGGCCAGCAAAATAAAGCAAGTGTTGCTATAGTTATATCAGACAAAGCAGACTTCAAGATAAAGAAGACAATGAGAAACAAAGAGGGGACTATATAATCATAAAAGGGACATTCTACTAAAAGGACATAATACTCACTAATATATATGCACCTAATATAGGAGCACCAAAGTATACAAAGCAACTATTAACAGACCTGAAGGGAGAAATTAACAACAATACAATAATAGCAGGGGACCTCAACACTCCACTTACATCAATGGATAGATCATCCAGACAGAAAGTCAACAAGGAAGCAGTGGCCTTAAATGAAATACTAGACCAGACGGACTTAACGTATATATATATTACATTCCATCCCCAAACAGCAGAATACACATCCTTCTCAAGTGCACATGGAACATTCTCAAAGATAGACCATACATTGGGAAACAAGGCAAGCCTCAATAAATTTAAGAAGATGGAAATTATATGAAGCATCTTTTCTGACTGCAATGCTATGAAACTAGAAATCCATTACAAGGAAAAGGCTGGGAAAGTCAGAAATATGTGGAGACTAAACAACATGCTACTGAACAACCATTATACCAATGAAGAAATCAAAGGAGAAATCAAAAAATATCTGGAGACAAATGAAAATGAAAACACAACATACCAACTCATATGGGATGCAGCAAAAGCAGTGCTATGAGGGAAATTTATACCAATACATGCCTACCTCAACAAAGAAAAATCTCAAATAAGTAACCTCAAACTACACCTAACAGAACTAGAATAAGAAAAAAAAAGCCCAAAGTTAGCAGAAGGAGGGAAATAATAAAATTACAGCAAAAATAAATGAAATAGAGACTAAAAAACAATAAAAAGGATTGATGAAACTAAGAGCTGGTTCGTTGAAAGGTTAAACAAAATTGACAAACCCTTAGCCAGACTCACTAGGAAAAAAAGAGAGAAGGCTCAAATAAATAAAATTAAAAATAAAAGAGGAGAAATTACAATGGATACTACAGAAATACAAAGGATTATAAGAGAATACTATGAAAAAATATACACCAACAAATTGGACACCTAGAAGAAATGGATAAATTCTTAGACTCATACAACCTCCCAAAACTGAATCAAGAAGAAATAGAGAATCTGAATAGACAAATTACAAGTAAAGAGATTAAAACAGTAATAAAAAAAAAAACCCAAAAAACAAAAGTCCAGGACCAGACAGCTTCTCTGGAGAATTTTACCAAACATTCAAAGAAAATTCAATACCTACCCTTCTCAAGCTATCCTAAAAAAATGAAGAAGACAGAATGTTTCACAACTCATTCAATGAGGCCAACATTACCCTGATACCAAAACCAGACAGGGACAACAAAAAGAAGGAAAATTACAGGCTAATATCACTGATGAACATAGATGCAAAAATCCTCCACAAGATCTTGGCAAACCAAATACAGCAATACATTAAAAGGATCATACACCATGATCAAGTGGGATTTATAGCAGGGATGCAGGCATGGTTCAACAAGAAAACAAGAAAAGGCCATGTTAGACAAACATCACTCATTTTTAAAAAGATGCAAAAAAAAAATCTTAAAAAATTTTAACAAATAAAATCAAACAATATATAAAAAGGGTAATATATCATGACCGAGTGGGGTTTATTCTCAGGATGCAAGGTTGGCTTAACATTTGAAAATCAATCAATATAATTCACAATAGAATAGAATAATGGAATAATGAATAGAATAATGAAGAAAAGCTACATGATCATCAGAATAGATACACAAAGAGCACTTGACAAGATTCAGCATACATGATAAAAAAAATTCAGCAAAATAGGACTAGAAAGAAACTCCCCTAATCTAGTAAAGGGATCTACAGGACACCACGGCTACGACCACACGACGGTGTAAGATGGAATCCTTTCTACCCAAGATCAGCGTCAAGGGAAGGACGTCTAACCTCACCATTTCTGCTCAACATTGTGCTTAAGGTACCAGCCAGTAAAATAAGAGGAAAACAAAGAAAGAAAGAAAAGGCATTCACACTGTAAAGGAAGAGGTAAACTAGCCTTTACTTGCAGGCAACGCGACTGTGTATTTAGAAAACACTAGGGGACCTACAATAAAGATACTAGAACTAGTTAATGAGTGAATTTAGTAAGGTCACAGTGTTCCAAGTCGATATAAAAAAAGTCAATTTGGCTTTTGGTGGCAGAGTCTGAGGAAGGAACAGCAGGTGCCATGTCCAGTGGTGAAGGTGGCAAGAAGCTGCCCAAGAAGAGGCCAAGGAGATGGACGAGGGAGATAGGGCATTGAAGCAGAAGCAGGAGGAGGAGCAGAAGGAGCTCTGGGAGCCAAAAGCAGGGGTGGTGGGGGAGGGCCCCCCGGCCAAAGGTGGAATTAAGAAATCTAGGAAAAAGTAAGCTGTTCCTCGTGCCCGAAGCAATGGGGATCCTTAATTCCATCCCTCTTTAAATATCTGGATTCCCTGCCATAACATCTGTTGCCACCTATAGTTAGAATGAAGTGTTGTCTTGGAGCCTGTTGTACATTTAAGAATAAACTTTTGCAAAAAAAAAAAAAACAATTGTATTTATAATTCTTAGCCATGAATAGTTGGAAAATTTTTTTAAATTCCATTTACAATAGCATCAAAAAATAAAAATACTTAGGAATAAATAATACATGCAAGATCTGAACATTGTCAATAACAAAACCTTGCCTAGGGAAATTAAAGACCTAAATAAATGGAAAGATATACCATGCTCGGGGGAATGGGAAACTGAATATTATTAAAGTGGCAATTTTCCCCAATGTATTCACAATCAAAATCCTAGTAAGCCTTTTTTTTGACATATTGACAAACTGATTGTAAAATGAGTATATAGAAAGGCAAAGAATGTAGACTAGTCAAACAATTTTGAAAGAGACGAACAAGCTTAAAGGACTTACACAACCTAATTTCAAGACTTAACCATTTAGCTACAGTGATCAAGGCAGTGCGATATGGTGCAAGAACAGACCTACAGATTGACAGAAGAGACAAGAGTCCAGAAATATACTCACGCTTCTATGGTCAACTGATTTTTGACAAAGGTGCAAAGTAATTCATCGGGGAAATAGCCTTTCCAACAAATGGTGCGGGAACAACTAGATATCTGTACAGAAACAAAATGAACCTTGACCCTTACCTCACACCATACACAAAAATTAACTGGAAATAGACCTAAATGTCAGAGCTAAAATTATTAAACTTCTAGAAGAAAACATAGGATAAAATCCTCGTGATATTGGGTTAGGCAAAGATTTCTGAAAATGGATCCCCCCAAAAATTACCCATAAAAATTTTTTAAATGGATAAAATGGACTTCATCAAAGTAAAAAAAACTTTCGTACATCAAAAGATAGAGTTAACAAAATGAAAAAGCAAGCCATACTGAGAGAAAATATTTGAAGAATATGTGTCTGACAAAGTGCTCATATCCCAAATATATAAAGAACTCTTGAAAATCAATAATAGGAAAAAAACCAATCCAATAAAAATGGACAAAAGATTTGTAAAGATACTTAATGGAAGAAGATATACGAAAGACCAATAATCACATGGAAAGAGGCTCAACGTCATTAGTCATCAGGAAAATGCAAATTAAAAACAGAGTGAGATAACTCTACACACCACTAGAACGGCTACAATTAGGATGACTGGCAACATCTAGTGTGGGTGAGGATGTGGAGCCTCTGAAATTCTTAGATTGCCGGTGGAATTGAAAAATGGTACGGCCACTTTGGAAAGTAGTTCGACAGTGTCTTATAAATTTAAACATATACTCATCATACAATCCAGCAGTTTTACTACTAGGTATTTACCCAAGAGAAATGAAAACATATGTCTACACAAACACCTGTATGCAAATGTTCATAGCAGCATCTTCCACAATGACCCGACTGAAAACAACACCAATGTCTGTCAGCTGGTGAGAGGATGAACAAAGTGTGGCATGTCAACACTATGGAATACTACTCAGCAATGACAATTAACGAGGTGTTAAGACATGCTACGACATGGATGAATCTTAGAAACATGGTATGTGAAGAAAGTAGTCAAACACAGAAGACCACATGCTGTATGATTCCATTTATGAGACTTTCTAGAAATGGCAAAACTATAGTGACAGCGACAGAGAGCAGATCAGCATTTGCTGGGGCTGAGGGTCAGGGCAGGGACTGGTGACAAGGGGCAAGAGTAGGATTTTGGGGCACTGGAAGTGTTCCATACATTGACTATGATAGTGGTTACATAAATACACACATTTGCCAAAACTCATGAAAATATACACTTAAGAATGAATTTTATTTTATGAAACTTATACTGGGGTAAAAAAAGTTTTTAAAAACATAGAAAATGGGGGGCTGGGCTGGTGGCATAGTGGCTAAGTTCACATGCTCCATTTTGGCAGCCTGGGGTTTGCCTCAAGCAAAAAGGAGGGATTGGCAACAGATATTAGCTCAGGGCCAATCTGCCTCACCAAAAAAAAAAAGGGGGGGGTGGTCAAAGGACCTGAACAAACAATTGTTGGCAATGGAACTACACATAACTTTTAAACATGAGAAACGTGCAACCTCAACAGCAATCAAGGACACGCAAATCAAAACAACCACCAGGAACTCTGCTTTCACCCATCAGATGAGCAAGGATCTAAAACTGGCACGTTAAATACTGGGAAAAGGCAGTCTCGTGAACCTCGCTCATAAGAATAAATTAACACCTTTCTGAAGTGCATTTTAGCAGTACGTAATGTAAACCTTAGAAGTGTTCAAACCCTTTGACTCAAGGGTTAACAAAACATTATGCAGCCATTAGCAATTAATTTCAAAGGTTTTCTTAATGATATAAAACTGCTCCTGATAGAATATACCGTGAGAAAACAGAACATGATTTATACTCATATGGTCTCAACTCCGTTAACTATGTACGGAGCATGTGTACACACATACACAAAAACTTCTGGAAGAAAATATACCAAAATATGAACAGTGGCTATGTCTGGCTATTACAATGATGGGTAATTTATTTTTTTCTTTATGGTTTCCCCTATTTTCCAGTTTGAGCCTGTACAGCTTTTATGGTCAACACAAACAAACACAATTTTCAAAAAACAGAATCAGCACATAATTTTGCTAGAAATCACATGAGTAACCATTATTAACCAAAGTCACAAAGATAGATATAGATAATTATTTTTACTCTTAAAAAGGCCCCAGGCAGGGCTGGCCTGGTGGAATAGAGGTTAAGTTCACACACTCCACTTCAGTGGCCCAAGGTTTTTGGGTTCAGATCCCGGGCACAGACCTACCCACCATTCATCAAGCCATGCTGAGGCAGCACCCCACATACAAAACAGAGGAAGATTGGCAGAGATGTTAGCTCAGTGACAATCTCCCTCACCAAAAAAACAAACAAACAAACAAAAAAAGCCCCAGGGGCTCCTTTTATTGCCTCAGGCAGCTATGCTTCTGCATTCTGATGTGGGAGCCCAATATCATTCCCAATCCATCTCTCCCATCCCATGAATCCTGGTAGAGATTTATAGCTGCATGTGACACCATCTGTGGGGAAGGGAGAAGAAACATATCAATTTGTGACACTCTTCCAAAAGACTCCCAAATCCAGTCAACAAATGGGTACTGTCAGAGGAGGCAGCAAGGAGAAACAGGCTGAGAGACTAATCACATGAGCCACAGGGACCAAGAACTAGGGACCAAGAAGGCTCAGCCAGGAGGAGAGTGGTCTGAGCTGGAAGGATGGGCAGACCTGCGACGGGGCGGACGGCAATGATAAAAGACAAAAGGAGGCTGTAACAAGGGCGAGAAATTAACCGCCTCACCGGCTGACTCCTTCTTCTGTTTAGGCCCTAAATGCTAATAACCCCCATCTCACTTCTCTACCCACATGCCCTCCGCTGGCAACCTCCCCCCTTCTTCTGGCTTTAGATGCCATCTATGCCCATCTGCATGCTGTCGATGCTCAGATTTATATTTGTAGCCTGGACTTCTCTGAGCTTCCAACAGCATACTCGACATCAATACTTAGATTTCTCACAAGCATCTCGAACTTAACACATCCAGGAGTAACCCCCTGATTTCTGTCCGCTAACCTGTTCTCCTCGCTCCTGTCTTCAAATAGACTAGGTTCCCTCTTCTGTGAAGAGCCCCGCATGGCGCTGCTGGCCTGGGGTGCTCTTCCTCCCACATGAACACAAGGTGGCCGGTGCTCTGCAGGTTTGCCCCATATGGCAGCCTTCCTTTCCTCGTCTCTGATGCCTTGGTGCAGAGCTCATCTTAAATGCCACCTCCCCAAGAAGTCTTCCGTGACTGTCCCATCTGGGGTGGCTCTGCTCCTGCTATCCTCTGTCCCCCAAGCCTATCTCATTCATGGCCCACATCGAGATTTCTAATTGGTTTATTTGTTTCTGATATAAATAATGTGTTGGTAAGAAAAAAGCTCCTTCAATGATTCCAGCATCCTCTTCTCCAAACCCACCAACACTGCATTTCTAAGGATCTTCTGAAGCGAGATTCTGGGGGCCCCACCAGGAGCCACCAAGGACGGCAGCCATAGGGTCAAGCTTCACAGGTCACAGAAGGGAAACAGGACACAGGGTGGACTCACCAATAAAATAGAAATCCCCCAGAAAGCCAAATAAATTCTGGGGGAGAGAGGGAAGGTGCGGATGACCAAAGTACGTGAGACAGAGGCTCGAACTGCTTCATGTAGGAATGAAAGGAAACGATGGTGTGGGGCTTGTCGAGCCTCTGGCCGCACTGCCACTGCCCTGTCCGAGCGGCTCCCTTGCTGGATGGGTGCTGCCACCCCGCCTCCTCCCTGTCAGAAGGAGCCCTTACTCTCACTTCCCACAACAATCGTTCATCTCACCAGCTTAGTGTGAGTCGTGCGCATGCACACCTACTGCCGAGCTTATAGGCACGTCCCAGTGGTTCTCTTTTCCTGAGATGAGGGCATGCCAGTAACTGCAGGTGGGGCTACTTCCGGGACAACAGCTGTACTTGACCAGAAAACAAAACCGTTTCCATGCTTTAACTTTGTTATTGGTAAATAATAAATCACTTGCAACACATTGCACTTTTCACAACATATCACCCAATCCACCGTGCCGTGACACGGGAATTCAGAGCCATGGGTCTGGGAGAAAAGAGGCGAGGGCCTGAAGTGGACTGGTGGCAGTGGGAGCACAGAGGTGAGCCAGACACATTGCTACGATGACCACTGAGGGCAGCATTGTTCTGCAGACAAAATGAGTTTGGGAAATACTGCATATCCCCTTCGTGGATATTCATGGTGTTCAGTTAACATGTTAATAGCTATGAATATCCTACAGACAAGAAACCTACTTGACATTTCCCAAATGTATTTAATGTTGGAACCTGTTTTTAGCATTCCAACTGCACTTGAAAATATTCTAGAGAAACATCTATTCTCAATTAAATTGTACTGAGAATATAATTATTGGGTAGGAAATAATGAATAACAAGTGAAAGTAAGAATCACATGAACAGGGTGTTTTTTGCAGATTTCATACACATTTCAGAACATTTGAGAAGCATGCTGGTTCCTAGCCGCCAGGGTGTTAAAACACCACCCAGAGATGCCTCCCGACTTGCAGTCCGCCCTCCCATGACCTGGCTCGCCATCTTCGCTCTCTACCACAGGGATGCGATGAAGAAACCACCCGTGCTGGGTCTTCTGCGCGCCCCTCCAGCTCCTCTCTTCACCCGGCCTTCTCCTCCACGCTCTGCGCCCAGGGCTGACCTCTGCAGACTGTATTATTTGGGTTCTCTTGCCCTCGGCTTCTAGCTAGGTTCATTGGTGAGAGGCACTGAAACCTGAGAAGGGGTTAAAAGACAGCTTGGGGTATGTATTCCCCCGGCGGCTTCTGTCGGGCCACTGACAGTGACCGATTCTCTACCAAAGCTCTTACCGGGAAACCTTCTCCCACGGCGACAGCTCGGGAGTGCTCACACAGTGTCACAGCGTAATCAGGGCGTTCCGACCCACAAGGATGCCTGGCACTAGTTAATCGACCAAGGGTCCTTAGGAAAGACTAAAGTGCTGCCTGATACGTACAGAATATATAGAAAATTCTGGGTCTGATGGGCAGAAGCCTGACTTGAGTCATTAACGTTGGATTCACAGCCTCTTGCCCAGGTCACAGACCTGAACCAGTTCACAAACCCAGAGCTCCTCAGTCATAGGGGTCTGGATATCTTAGAGGACAACCCTGCGAGGCAGCCATAGACACATACTGAGAATTTCCCTTTGAATCTTGCCCAGAGGGTCCAAAGAATCTTCATTCAAACCTTGCCCAAAAGATCCTTCAGCCATTTACCAAGGTGGCTATGCATTAAGGGAAGGAAAATACCTAGACCATTCATGGTCATTAGACAGTAGCTCTGAACTATGATAACCCCTGGAAAACCAACATGCCAGCATGGTCTGTTGGTCAGAGTGGAGGCTTCTGGAGGTGACCAACAGAGCCCAAGTCCATTTCACAGTGGATCCAGAGAAAATACAGACTCAGAGAAAATACTGGTTACTTCTCTAGGCTCAGAATACACAATGGGCATAAATACTCCTAGTCACTGCCGAATCCTCACATTGGTTCTCTGGTCCATGGAGCAAGGGCTATGACGGTCGGAAGGACCCACAGAAGACTCAACCCTTCACAAAAGAGTAAACAAAAAGTAGTACCACTCCCCTGGAGTAAACGCAGAGATGGTGCATTTGACTTCTCCATAGTCCCATTCAAATCTGCTGTCTGCTGATGCAAAAGCTACTTAGGTATTGGAAAATGACTGTGCATTATTGCAAATTTAATCAGTGATGATGCCAGTCACACATGCAAATCGACATAGCCCCTGGCATCTGGTATGCAGTGATAGTCATAGAAAATGCTGATTTTTCCATTCCTATCAGCAGATAGGAATTTCCCTTTACACAGCAGGGAGATCAATATACCTCCACAATCTTATCTCAAGGTTATCTCCACTCACCTGCTTTCTGCCTTAAGGTAATGTGAGGGAGCTCAGATCAAGGCTTGCCCAGAGGGTTCTGCTTGCACAGTTATGATGCGCTGTAAGCATCACACTGGCGGTCATCCTGATGATATTATTAGATTAACTAGATCTAGTGAGGAGGCAGAGGCCTCAGAAACATATGTGTGTGTCAGAGCGAAGGAGATAAAGCCCATGGAAAGTTAGGGGCCTGTCATTCTGCTATTTTCTGGATCCAGAGGTCTGAGGCGTGTTGGAATAGTCCCTCTGAAGTGAAAGACAAGTTGTCAGGCCGTGTGCCACCCATCACAAAGAGAGGCACAAGCTAGAAGCCTGTCTCTGACTTTGAAGACAACATTGTCCTGCTATTCGGATCCAGCTTTGGATACCTCACGAGGTTGCCAGTTTTGGGTGGGGCAAAGAGCAAAAAAAAAGCAGCTGACAAGACCCAGGCTACAGTGTAGACTGCTGTCTCACCACAGAAAATAAGCACAGCATGTAAAGGTATTTATGGCCCAGGTAAGTGCCCACTAGACAGCATCCCTGGTGGGCAACAGGAGGAGAGGGCACCTGGCATGCCAGTCAGTCATCTTCCCCAGGCAACTCGGTGCTTCTTCATGGGCTTCCACACAAAGCGGTCACGGAGGCAGGGACGGAGGCTGGGCATTGTTTAAAAATAGGGACGTCTCATCACTAAAGCTGAGCCCGCTACTGCCCAGTTAAGGACCCAGCCTGCCAAGGGCAGCACTCCACTGACGACCTTATCCACTGCTGGGCAACCCTCTCCTTCAGCTATCCTCTGTGCTCCTTTCAGTAACTGCTCCCTCTCTTTCCCCTTCAGGCCTAGAGCAGATAAATGCTTCCCCATATACTGACGTCACTTAATCCTGCCCCCACTTAGGTAAAAGATCCTTCAACAAACCCACGTGCCATCTCGTTTCTGCCTGGCCCCTGACCAAGGATGTCAGGATTCAGAAGACCACAGAGGATGCAGAAGAGCTCCGTCACCCCACAGCCCCCTGCTGCTGCCCCGCTCGAGCACAGCCTCGCCGGCCCAGCCCTGGCAACCTCAGACCTCTCCTCCATTCCTATTATTTTATCCTTTCCAGAATGTCATATAAATAGAAGAGATCCTAGATGCGTGGGTTTAAAAGTATTGGGCAATAACTGAAAATACATCCCAGGGTATTGTTTCTACACTTCCTATAATTTGGGCTAAATGGCTTATTTCTTCTGTTTGCATGGCTTCTGCCAGGTTACTAATGTTCCCAGCGTGAGTGGGAGAATTCTCCCCAGGAGATGCTTCTGATGAAGACCTGCTCACATGACAGATGGACGAAGGACAGTCTCTGGTGAATACTCAAGTCACAGCAAGTGACAGCATTTATCCCAGCCTCTCGACTGTCCCTCAAACCTCATTCTTCATGTTTCAATGCAGGTTTTATTTTGAATAGATCTATTTTAATAAAAGACTGGGCAACACTGAAAAGCACAGCGTGTTAGTAATAAAGGTCAAGTCAGCTGTTCAATTAAAGACTACCGTTACATTAAAAAAGAGAGAGAGAAAGTAGCTTCTAAAGTCTCTAAAATATCATTTGGATCAAGATTTTATGCCTCATTACCAAGCTGTTAGGGTTTTAATTTAGGCCTGAAACCTGCAGTATTTAAAAAAATATAACAAACTCCAAAAGATACCTATGTTTTTCTGTACTATCCATTAATAAATTGGATAGTAAGAATAATTTCTCAAATCATTTTGTTAAGTGTAAGAATTTAGATTTTATTTTACTTCCTTCTTTATTCTTTCCTGTATTGTTTGCCTTAATAAAAGAAGAATGTTGGGGCCAGCCCAGCGGCGTAGTGGTTAAGTTCACGCACCCCGCTTCAGCGGCCTGGGGTTCACAGGTTTGGATCCCAGGTGCAGACCTACACACTGCTCTTCGAGCCATGCTGTGGTGGTGTCTCACACACAAAAGAGAGGAAGATTGGCACAGACGTTAACTCAGGGACAATCTTCCTCACAAAAAAAAAAAAAAGCGTGTGTTTTAAAATTTATTTCTTCAATTAAAATGCAGTAAAATGAACTGTTTCTTTTGGTGCACACTCTTATGAGTTTTAATATGTGTATGGACTTGTGTGCCCACCACATTCAGGATACAGAACAGCTCCGTCACCCCACATCCTCCCTCATGCTACCCTCTGAGGTCACGTTCTCCCTGCCCTTGGTCCTGGCAACCACCGATCTCTTCTTCATTCCTAATGGCTTCCTTTTACCAGAATGTCATATAAATAGAATCCTACGCAGCAGCAACCTTTGAGACCAGTTTCTTCCACCGTGGAATATCTCTGAGATTCATCCATGTGTATGCAGCAATGGTTCAGTCCTCACCGCCGAGAAGTGCTCCATTGTATGAATGCACCAGTGTGCTTAAGCAGCCATCTACTCAAGTCCACGTGAGCTGGGCCCAGTTTGGGGCAATTATGAATAGAGCTGCTATGAACATTCAGGTACAGGCTTTCTAGTGAACTCTTAAATCATTTTTTAAATACAAAAGTCATACAGAATTTTCCCAGTGCAATCAGGGACTCATGCTGGTAAGTTAACAAAAATATTAAACCTAAACTTAGAAGATGGATTATGGTTCCCTGTGATGCTGTGAGTGTGACCGTCAAGGGGAGTCAAGGGCGTTCACTTCTAGCAATACCAGGTCTCCTAACTGTGTCACCTTCTCGGGGGCTTTAGAGGACAGCAAAGGAAAGAGGGACATCAGCACCACCCCGGGGCCAGGCCCACCCCCAGTGCCACTCGCCGCAGGACACCAGTCCCGCCTCCAATGCATTTTCCATAGGCCCCTGCTTCCATGGTAAGAGCCAGGAATTCTCTCTTCTTAGGCCTTACCAGTGCTGAGTCCTCAACAATCACCAGCTAAATTCAGCAAATAGGTGAGAAACAAGTAACGGTGACAGTTTGGGGAGCCCAAGGTTCTCTCTAAGTATATAACAGAAGATAAAAGGGCAACTGGATGGACAATTGTAGACAGAACACTATACGGAAACATCCACGGACAAGAGAAGTCTAGACTGATGGAGTACAGTAGAAACACTCATTGGACCAAATCATGGATAGAATTTAACATACGACAAGGCAGACATCAAAAACAAGCGGGAAAGAAAGGATCATTTAACAAGTGGTGATGGCAAAATAGATGATCTATTTCAAAAAAATATTTTAATTTGGATACTTACCTTACGTCAGGATGGATTCAAGTGTTTTGTTTTCAAAGAATAAGAAAGACAAGCTAAGTAGGAAAGAATTTTTATCAAGCCTGGGTAAGAATGATGATTTATAGCTTTCTAAGCAACAGAAAACATTCCAAAAGAAGAAGATTAATGCATTTGATTATATTAAAATGTAAACTCTGAAACAATGAGGTATCACGTGAATGACAGGGAAATAGCAATCCGGAAAAATCGCTGCAATGCCTACGACAGAAAAGGGTTATCTGGTGATAATTATCTAACTATGAAAAATTATTAACCAAAAAGTGATAAAACTGACTTAAAAAACCATCAGTGGGGCCATGAACTCATTAGGACACAAAGAGGCTTCACGTCAGGGGAGACACGATCTGTGCACAGGCTCATGGAAATGTCCAACCTCAACACCCCTCCAAGGATATAAATTAAAACCATCACAAGGCACCATTTCACACCTCCTAAGTTATCAATATTTTAAAATGACATTAATATGCTGGAAAGAATATGAAACCAGAACACTCACACAATGCTGATGGCAACGTCAACTGCCACTATCTTTAGAGAGAACAATTTGGCAATCCTTATACAAATTCGTGAAATCGTTCACACTCCGGCCTTGGGTCTGACCTTTAGAAACACACTGTGAGAAAGAAGCGCCCGCCAAAGGGAAAGGCAAGTGCCTGCGGATGGGGCCTCTAGCAGCAGGGACGACGCCATCCCCCAGAGCCTGCCTGCGACCCGCACCCACTAGAACCCCAGTCCTGCCCGGGCCCGGGCCTCCTCTCCTCCCCACCTCTCGCCCCTCTTGCCCAATTGCCAACTCGGCTCCAGGCACGCTGGCTTCTGCCCCAGAATGGGCCACATGGGGCTCTTCCCGTGGCTGCTCCCCCGACCTCTCGGGTCTCTGTGAAACCTCGCCTTTTCAGGGAGGCCTTTCCAGAGCATTCCTGACTAGCCTGAGCTCCTCCCTGTTATTCTCCATGACAGTCCTTGCTGATTCTCTTCACAGCACCCCTTGCACTGCATGTTTTATTTCTTTTTTTTTTTTTTAAAGATTGGCACCTGAGCTAACAACTGTTGCCAATCTTTTTTTTTTCTGTTTTATCTCCCCAACCCCCCCCACCCCCACATAGTTGTATATCACTAGTTGCAGGTCCTTCTAGTTGTGGGTTGTGGGATGCCGCCTCAATGTGGCCTGACGAGCAGTGCCACGTCCGCACCCAGGATCCGATCCCTGAGCCACTGCAGCGGAGCGCGAGAACTTAACCACTCAGCCACGGAGCCGACCCCGTATGTTTTATTTCATTACTGACACGTTCATTGATTATCAGTCCCCCCAACCCCGCCCCACCTGGCGGGTAAAGCTCTTTGAGGGCGGGGATCATGTCTTATTCTCCAATGAGCTCCTAGTCTCTAGCACAGTGCCTGGTACATAATAAGTGCTCAAGAATTGTTTGTTGACTGACTGACTGAAGAAATGAACAAACAAACATATGTAAAATTTTAAGAACCTAAAGACTCAAGTGATGGTAAATGGTTGAAACATTCTGGCATATAAAATTAAAGAGCCCTAACAATTGATCGTGACCGCATCAGACCAGCCCCTTTGAAAATGCTGTTTGCTTTCTCTGGATGCAATGTCTCTCTCCAACTACCCATGTAGGAAATTCCCGTTTGCCTCTCACAGGTTTAACTTTGTTCTGTTTACTCTTTGAAGACTTTTCTAACTTCTTAGCCAGCATGAATACATTAAAGAGAGGTTTCTGGCATCATAGGGAATCTCCCCACGACCTCCTGGTCTAATCACACAGAAATATATCAAATATATCAACAACCACTGGGATAAATATATCAATAAGTTATTTTAAACATACAGCTGAAGTTGAAACAAGAAAGGGAAATCCACAGGAGCTAGAAGCAGGGAGGGAACCCATTCTGGAGCAGTAAGATCCTGAGTTATTTCCACAACCTCCAGGGTTTACCAGACTGGACAGAGCAGTGCCTGCTAATGGCAGCCCTGGGATTTAAGGTAGGCTCTGAGGGCGGGGGTTTTAATGTCCAGTGGGGTTAGGAGACCTGGGATTGTGCAAGACTGGGAGTAGATATGGCACAGCTGAAAAGAGCTAATGAACCAAAACCGATTCTAGGAAAATAGTCAGAATGCAGCCCAGAGAGAAAGAGACATGGAAAATAAAAAGAGAGACTAAGAGACATGGGAAATGGAATAAGAAGGTCCATCATATATCTAACACGAGTTCCAGAAGAAAAGACCAGTGAGAACAGGGTGGAGTCAACATTCAAAGAATAATAGCTGAGAACGTTCTAAAATCCATGAAAGAGACTAATCCTCAGAGTGAGACAGTATGGGTCGGGAAGGTTAAATAAACAGACATCTTTACCAAGACACATTGTAGGGAAACTGTAAAATAACCAAAATAAAGAGGAAATCTTAAAGGCAACCAGAAAAAGAAAAAAAATCACCTATGAAGTATTGGCAATTAGACAGCAGACTCTCAACAGCAATGGTAGAAGCCAGAAGACCATGAAGAACGTCTTCAAGGTGCTAAGAGAAGATAAATCTCAAACAAGAATCCTATTCCCTGTGAAATCTTCATTAAAGAACGAGGGGGAAATGGACATTTTTGAAAACAAAGACTGAGCTTACCACTCACAGGGCCTTACTAAAAGACCATCAAAGGATGCACTTCAGGAGACTGACCTCAGAAGGAACGAGTGGCATTAAGAAGCAGCCTGAGCAAACAGCCTGGTAAACAAGGGAAAAGCTAAACAAGCACGGACCGTTTTAAAAAAATAATAATAATAATGACAAATTCAGGTCCTGTCAAAACAAGGCCGGAACAAACCCTAACCAGTGGTAACACGGTAAGTTGAAGGTGCCTGTTTTATTCAGGACAGTAGAACATTGATAAATAATTTAGAACACATGTTCAAAATTTAAGGGTAACCTCTATAAGAATAGAAATAGAATGTTTAAGTCTCAAGGCAGTGGAGGGAAAAAGAGTGATGAGGAAAACGCTGACAGGACCAAACACAATAGAGAAAGAAAAAAGAAAGAGTGGGGGAAATCAGAGAGTAAAAAATACAGTGGCAGGTGGGGCTGGCCCCGTGGCCGAGTAAGTTCGCGTGCTCTGCTGCAGGTGGCCCAGACATGGCACTGCTCATCAAATCACGCTGAGGCAGCATCCCACATGCCACAACTAGAAGGACCCACAACGAAGAATCTACAACTATGTACCGGGGGCTTTGGGGAGAAAAAGGAAAAAATTAAATCTTTAAAAAAAAATAAAATACAGTGGCAGGGGCAGAGAAATCCAAACATTATCCATCACAATGAACGGAAAAAGACTACAGTTGACCGTTACAGAGGCAAAGATTTTTAAAATATAGATGTATGCTATTTTACGAGAAACACACCTAAACATGACAACAAAAGAGTGAAAATGAAAGGTTGGGTAAAGATAGACCTGACAAATACTAATCAAATGAAAACTGGTGAGTGTTTTACTACTAGACACGACAGACCATGGACACGAGAGGGGAAGGGGGAGCGGTAATTACAGGGGAGCACTGACCAGGAAGATGCGACAACCCTTCACTCACAGGGTGCGCCCCTGGAGCCATATGTAATTTATGATTCACAGTCCTAGCACTTGGGCGTTCATCTCACTGCTGCCTGTTGTGCCCTGTTCCACTGGGAATTCTGGGCAAATGCAACAAACGGCACGACTCAGATCCCCCTGGGTCCCTGGCCAGAACAGGGTGTACACCAGCATGACCCTGGCCCCCTTAGCCTCCTAATTTGCTCACTCTATGCGCCCACCATAGTCTTCATAGCCACCGTCACTCTGGTAAGCCACTCTGGCTTGGGACCATTTGTTATTTATTTCTGCATTCTTAGCACTTCCCACAATGTCTGGCAGAGAAAAGCACTCAATATGCATCCATTAAAATTATAATTTTGAAGACTATGAAGCCAATATGAAGAATGTCTATAATATGCATTCCTATTTAAAAAGCACAATATAAAACTGTAGATGCACTTTGATTGCAAACATTTAAAAATTATAAATGTATACGGATACAAAGTGGAAGACAATGTGGAAAAATGAAAACAGTAAATTTGTTATGCAAGGTGGATGGTGACTTTTTGGTTTTGATGTTTATTATTGCTCCTATTACTTGCATAATTTTGAAAATGAATTAAAAAAGAATTGGTTATATAACTTTTAGCTGTCCAAGAAAGTAATTTCTAAAAAACTTCATCATCTATAGGCAGGACAACGGAGCTGTTTTCTAAGCCATGGAAATATTTACTCCTAGGGCCAAATTTCGCTTTTCACTCTAGAAGCCGTGGTGGTAGTTACAGTGATTCTCTCTGGACAGAGACAGAGACGAGAAGGAAAGAGGAGTGCGAGGGAAAATGGATCCAGCTTAATCCTGTCTTCCTTCTCCTTCTCTCGTGCCTTTCCCTTCTAGGCAAGCCCGAGGAGTCCCCCAGTTGTCCAGGTTTCACAAGACAATCTTTCTACTAGCCTCAACCCTACTCCCTCTGAGAAAAGGGTCTCTGAGTTATCTGGACAGGAAACCAGGTAAATCAAAGACAGTATTCCTTGCCCAGAGCTCAGTCTATAGATACCATTTCCAACTGAAAGGAAACAGGGATCCTTGGAGAAATGGCTGACTCCACGTTGGGGGCACGAGATATAGCAGAAGAGCCTGGAGCTTTTTGTCACCCCAGAAAGCAAGAGAGTTACTAGAGACTATTAGGGTCACAACAACAGGACTCAGGAGCCAAGACAAAAAGGCTCCCCCTGGTCAAGAGGGAGCAAATTCAGCATCAATGAGAGTAATAACCATAATGAATTGAAACACGTCAAATACGTTTACATTCATGAGTTCATGATAATATTTTTTAAGGAAAATCACTCATTGCTCACTTTTGGAGGATGCTAGGGAACCCTGAAAGTACCAAGTGAAGGCAAAGAACCAAGGACAGCTTGCCCTCTCTGTACTAACTGTCTCATTGTTACCAAATAGTTGGAGAGGGCAGTTTTCATTGCAGAAGTACTCAAACCAAAAATGAGCCGTGGACGTCAGCACTTTCCAAGCCCTAGCGAATTAATGGATATAGGTGTGGTCAACAATGGCTACTAACAGCACTAAAAGGGAGACAACTAGTCCATATTTCTATGCTTGTCACCACCTATGAAGTATTCTTGCCAAAAAACTGCACATGAGTTTGGATGTCTACCACTTCAGGGGGAGGGGGCTGAGGGACATGGGAGAACACATGGAATGTCGCTGTGGGCTGCAATCAGTCAGACAGAGATTGTAAGAAACTCCAGATAACGAACAATCGAACTTCTACAGACACATCATAACAGAAAAATTAACAAATAGAGAGGGACCCGATTGATTCAAAAAGAATTGCAGCAAATCAGTCAGTTGCAATGTACAGGTCTTTCTTGGATTCCAAATCAAATAAATTGTAAAAGAAAATATGAGACAATGTTAAATTTGATCCCTGACCGGATAGTATTATTAATGATAATTCTACTAGGTGCAAAAGTGGTATTTTCACCATGTTTTGAAAAAGAGGTCTTATCTTTCAGAGAGACATAGTGAGAACTTTTCAGTGGAATATGATGTCTGGTATTTGTCTCAAAAATATCTGGAGCTGAGGAAAAACGGGCAGGAGCAGAAATGAAATGATTGACCGTGAGCGGAACGTTGAAGCTGGGTGGTGGGCACATTAGTCGATTCGTTACATTATTCTCTTTACCTCTGCATGTGTTTGAAATTTTCAATAAAAAAGTCTAAAACATTAATAAAAAATAAATGAAGCTGTTCCTTCTTCTCCTGGTTGATGTTTGGGGAAAAAGATGTCAGGGAAACAATGGGACGCTTACCTTTTCATTAACTGGATAAAAATTCTCCTGGGTAATTGGTACACAAAGGTGTCGAGGACGACCTTCAGGTAATTCAAAGAGACGTGGCCGGCTTTGGAGGGGTCACCTGCACTCAGGGCCTTCTCCACCTTTTCGTAAGACTTGGAAAGCTGCAAAATTAACACGAGGGGCTGCATTCAGAGAAAGCAACTTCACGGAGCTATGCAACCTTTCTTTTTTTTCTCTACCGAAACCTCGTCACATTTTCCTCTCCAAAAACTGATCAAAAAGGTTACTATGGCATGTACTGAACTTCAAATGTTTAATTGATGAGCTCACTATGAAACAGCATCCCCAGTCACAGCGACTCAGTTGACAAGGCAGACAAGTTTCTCAGGGGAAACCAGCACCTATAATAGCTCTACCTCAAATTTCGGAGCTAAAAATACTCGGTGGGTCTGCCAGTTTGATGCATCTTTCTTAATATACTTTCAAGCTGCTCCTACGGTGAGCCCACGCCACGCTTCCCCTGATGAAGTCAGGCCAATCAAACAACAACGCTGGCAACACTTTATTAAAAATAGAAGCAGCTTTAACAGTAAGCCAAATTATTAATATAAGGATTGCATAAACACAGCACACTTTGAGCATTTCTTTAATTATTCTTTTTTTTAAAGGGGGAATGACAAAGAACCAGGGTGAATGAGCTTTGCGTCTGGGACTTCTAAAATTCGGTAAAGCAAGTTAACCACGGATTTTTATGACTCATAAAAATACCATGAAGATTGGTTTTGCTTCCAAAGGCTTTCCCGCTGTTTATTATTGAGTAATAATATTCTCCAATATTTCCAATACTCTCCACTTTGTCTGAATTCAGTTTTTCCTGCTAACTGGGATAAGAAGATAAACAAAATCACCACCAACTTGGTGGAAAGGGTGACTTTTTAAAAAAGCTGCTGGGACGTGGAAATATATGTACAAGAGTCTCTATCCACTAAGGGAATAAGAAACAGATTCATTAACATTTCCTTTCCTTAGAGTGCACAGGAATATTGGAAATCTAAGGGGAAAATCTCTAAAAATATTTAGAGAATCACAGGGCCTAAGCTTCTTAGAAAGTTGCATAAAATTAACCCAAAATGCAGCTGACTCTGCCCATCTCTCTTTCAGGGAAGCAGGTTGGCTGGGGGAAGATTCTCACAGAAAGAAGCCAGGCCAGACGTGGAGGACGGTTTCAGTGTACTTACTAGATTAATGACATCCACTTTTAATATCTTAATGACATTTGGTCTCCGATAAGGTTTTTTCCAGGGGAGTGTCTCTGACTGTTCAAGAGCTTTTAGAAAAAGAGCAGGGAGTGAAACAGAAACAGTGCCTTTGCAAAAAAAAAATATATATATATATAATCACCTGCAAAGTTTTCATGCCATAAAAAGGGATTAAACAAGAAAATGAATTCATTAAAAGAAAAGCTTGAAGACAAGATGATAAAACAATCTAAGAGATGAGAAGGGGTATTTCAAGGCTAAGAAAATAGAAAACAAAAATAACAATTACAGGACCTAATAAACAAACTAGCATGGCAAGAGAAAGAGACAAGGCTGAAAGTAACATTAACAGTAAAGGAGCGGCTTGAAAGAACCTCAGTGAAGGCAGAGGAGAAAGGATTAAAGCAATGTGAGAGCAGACGAAAGATGAACCAATATAGGGACACCTGGGAATACTGCTGAAGGAAGGAAAGACAGAAAGGAGGAGGGTGGGGAGGAGAGAGGGATGGAGAGAGGCAGAAGATTTTAGTGACACGATACAGGGGAAATTTTCCTGAAGTGAATGAAGAACTGAATCTGGACACTGAAGAGCACACGGTGTCCCAGGAAACTGTGACATACTGCTCCGTGCCAAGACAGTTTAGTTTTGCTTTTTAATTTCAAAGATACAGAAAAAATACTTGAGGCATCCAGGTTAAAAAAAAAAAATCACCTACAAGGGAAAAAAAAAATCAGTTGACCTCAGGCTTCCTCTCAAAAAAACCCAATGCCAGAAGACAATGGAAAAATACTTATAACATTTTGAGGAAAAGAAAGTACGTTTAGGCTATCTTTTAAGAATTATACCCAGCCAAGGCCTTGTTCTGGTAAAAAGGCAGATAGTCTCAAAAATGGGAAACAAAGGGAATAAAGCACCCATGAGCTTTTCTTAAGGAAATTACTTGACAATGAAATCCATCCAACCAAAGAATAAATCAAAATAAAAAACTCTGAAAGGGATAAACCATGGTAAGCATTGAATATAGTGATGCGCATTAAATCCATGTAAATATAAAACGAAGGCAAACAACTAGGGGAATTAGGGTAACAGCACAGAATGTAAATATCCCAAACGCTGACTAAAAACAAAATATGAACAGTGAAAATTGTGAGGTGGGAAGAGACCCAGGAAGAGCCAGTCACGAGTTTCATAGCAGAGAGTCAGCCCGCACTGCCTGTAACTGAGACTTCCTTCAGAAATACCATAATTTCTCCTACTCTTGATGGTTTTCTTAACTCTCTTCTGTTCTCAAAGTCCCTTTGTGGACCTAATATCTCTTGTGGTATAGAAATATTCATCCAAAGTTCAGAAGCATCTTCGGCTTCACTTGAGGACAGCATTGTGAGCAAGGACGCAGGGTTTAAACTTGGCTCCAGGATTGACTGGCATGGTGGCCTTGGGCAAGTCATCAAACCTCTTCGTGCCTCAGTTTCCTCAACTTGAAACTGGGATATTCATAGTGCCTAACTCATGGAGCTGCTGTGAAGACTGGAAAGGGGGTCACTTACAGCGCTGCCTGGCACACAGGCACCCAAAGAGGGTTCATTATGAGGGTGAGGATGACATTTCTTTACTTCCAGTAAATTCAACGACATTTAAATTAAATATGCCTGATTTGTAAAAAGGAGCATGATTCTCTTCTTAGAACATTATTTCTATCTATGTACCCACCCACCCCCCACCAATGCAGCCATCCTTCTATACATATGACTAAAGACAGGCCCGGAATTATGTTCACCAAATGTTGCCTGTGATTATTTCTGGGTGGTGGATTTTGAATAATGTACTACTTTCTTCTTTGTACTTTTCAGAGTTGCTTACATTTCTTGTAATGATCATGTATTATGTAAGGGTCATGTTTTTATGAAAACAATAAATTCATTAACAACAACAAAAGAAAACGAGTTTTACCAATTTACTAACAGTATATTCAAGTGCTCACTTCTCCAATACTCTTAGCAACATTGACTTTTGTTAATTTTTTTCTCACCGACAATTTTCTACTGAAAATTTTATATTAATAGTTTATAAAATTTCTACTTATGTTAGGAAGGGCTATTATTTATCTGTCGTTTACGTTGACATATTTTGCCAAGTTTACCACTTGTTTATACAAACTTTTGCTATACAAAAGCTTTTTCATTGTAACATGGTCAAATTTATCAACGTGGTCAAATTTATCAATCTTTTTCTTTATGGTTTTGGGGCTTTACTTCATGCTTAAAAAAAAGTCTAAATTTCAAGATTAAAAAATTCTCACCCATATTTTTAAATTTAAATAGTTGAGGCATACAGAATTTATTTTGGTGTGAAGAGTGGAAGGTTATAGGCTTTTTTTCTCTAAATGGCTGGCTAGTGAATTATCCCAATAATAATCATCGAATACTCCACTCCTTGTCCCCACTACACTTTATTGGAGCGCCTCCCAGCATATGCTGAATTCACATATAAATATTAGTTCATTATCCAACTACTGTTTTAAGTCAATTTGAACGTCCATTGCCGCATCAGTGCTATATTGTTTTAATTATTATATCTTTATAAAATACATTTTGTATGATAGAATAAGCCCTCTATTATAACTTTTCAAAAGAAAAAAAATATATATATACATATATATACACACATTCTCCATCCAGACATAGCCAGAGCAGGCGTTAATACTTAATCCTCCAATCCAAGAACTAAAAAAGATCACTTCATTTACTTGAGTGCTCCTTTATTTTACTCAATAAAGTCGTATCTTGTCTTTGTAGGTCTTAAAGATTTCTTATTAGTGTAGTATGTGAGTAGCACAAAGGAGTTACTTAAGAATCAGCCACTCAGCACATTACTGTTATCCACGTACGATTGTTATGAGGGGAAGGAGGAGGTCTCAGGGCGTGGGCGGGCGGAGGTAGGATCAAAGCAAATTTTGGAAATAATGCCCAGACCTAACGGTTTTCCACAGTTGTCCATTTTCTCTGGTCACACCTTAGACGGCCCTGGCACTAGGAAAACACTCTCACCTCTTGGCAAAAGGCTCTCTCAATCTCATCCAAGGAGTAGTCCCTCCAGACCTCTTCAGAGGAAATGGAACTGGGGAGGCGCTCCCTTCTGGAACTTTTGATTTGCTGATTCTCCCGCGAGACCTCTATTAAAACCAAAGAGCTTTAGGTTATTAACATTGTCAAAGGTACACTTAAATATTAAGTGTTTCCTTTTCATCATAACCTGTCTGATAAAAGGTAAGACTTGAGTAAACCAAAAACTTGATGCAGTTTGTAATAAATGATGTTGAAATAATTGGGTAAACATTTTAGAAAAAAGTAAAATCAATCTACTTGCTACCTTATTCTAAAGTAAAAGGTACACTAAGTAGACTAATAAAGCCATAAATGTAGTAGAAGAAAATTAAGATGACTATTACATAATATATAGACTTTGTGTGAGAAGTCCTTTCCCAGAAACACACTGGAGCCAGAAATCATTTAAATAATGGACAGGTCTGAGAATATGAATATTTAATTTTTTTGGTTAAAAAAAGCACACAAATAACAATGAAAGAAAAATGAGTGGGAAAAACTATTGTTAATATACATGAGAAATACAGGTTAATTTCCACAACATGAGAGTAGCTCTTATGAATCAACAAGATAAACGTAAATACTCAACAGAACAATAGACTAAGGCTATAACAGGTAATTGACATAAAAAGAACTAAAAAAAATCCAAAATGTGTAGGAAAAACTGCTCAAACTCATTGGTAATTTAAAAAGTCTAACTGAATGAAAAACCTGGAAATAAATTTAACCAAGGAGGTGAAAGACCCGTATATTGAAAACTGCAAGACGCTAATGAAAGAAATTGAAGAAGACACAAACAAATGGAAAGATATTCCACGAACATGGATTGGAAGAATTAACAATGTTAAAATGTCCATGCCAACCAAAGCAATATACAGACTCAATGCAATTCCAACCAAAATTCCAATGGCATTTTCTCATAGAAATAGAACAGACAACCCTAAAACTTGTATGGAACCATAAAAGACCCCATATTGCCAAAGCAATCTTGAAAAAGAACAAAGCTAGAGGCATCACACTCCCTGATTTCAAACTGTATTACAAAGCTATAGTAACTAAAACAGTATGGTATTGGCATAAAAACAGACACACTGATTAAAGAACAGAAAAGAGAGCCCAGAAATAAACCCATGAATAAGGAGCCAAGAATATACTACGGGGAAAGGACAGTCTTTTCAATAAATGGTGTTGGGAAAATAGGGCAGCCACACGCAAAAGCATGAAACTGAACCATTATCTTACACTGTACACAAAAATTAACTCTAAAATGGATTAAAAACTTGAAAATAAGACCTGAAACCATAAAACCCCTAGAAGAAAACATGGGCAATCAGCTCCTTTACTTAGCTCTTGGCAATGATTTTTTGAATCTGACATCAAAAGCAAAAGCAACAAAAGCAAAAATAAACAAGCGGGACTACGTCAAAGTAAAAAACTTCTGCACAGCAAAGGAGGCTGTCAACAGAATGAAAAGGCAACCTATGGAATGGGAGAAATATTTGCAAATCATATATCCGATAAGGGGCTAATATCCAAGATATATAAAGAATTTATACAACTCAATAACAAAAAAACCAAACAATCTGATTTAAAAATGGGCAGAAGATCTGAATAGATACTTTTCCAAAGAAGACACACAGATGACCAACAGGTCCATGAAAAGATGCTCCACATCACTAATCATCAGGGAAATGCAAATCAAAACCACAATGAGATATCACCTCACACCTGCTAGAACGGCTATTATCAAAAAGAATAGAAATAAGTGTTGGTGAGGGTGTGGAGAAAAGGGAACCCTTGTGCACTGTGGGTGGGAATGCAAATTGGTACAGGCACTATGGAAAACAGTATGGAGGTTCCTCAGAAAAATTAAAAATAGAATTACCATCTGACCCAGCAATTTCACTTTTGGGTATTTATCCAAAGAAAACAAAAACACTAACTTGAAAAGATATATGCACCCCATGTTCATTGTAGCACTATTTACAATGGCCAAGGTATGGAAACAACCTACGCGTCCATCAATGGACTAATGGATATAGAAATTATGGTGTGTATACGCACGCGCGCGCGCACACACACACACACACACACAAAATGGAATATTATTCAACCATAAAAAAGAATGAAATCTTGCTATTTGCGAAAACACGGCTGGACCTTGAGGGCATTATGGTAAGCGAAATAAGTCAGACAGAGAGAGTCAAGTACTGTACTATCTCTTTTACAAGTGGAATCTAAAAATAAAGAAATAAATAACCAGGCTCACAGATACAGAGAATAGACTGGTGGTTGGCAGAGGTTGGGGGTGGGGGTGGGAGAAATGGGTGAACTACTTTTGGGTTTTTTTAGTTTAAATAAATTGAGTAAAAATAATAAAACAAAATAAAAATTCTAATTAAAACAAGTTAACATCTTTTCTACTTCTCAAATAGGCAAGGATTAAAAGGAATGACAAAGAAAGAAATCAATTCTAGCTTGTGTATAGAAAACCTGGCACCTGAGTACTCTTAAATACCCTTCTAGAATGTTATACTAATGGAATAATGGGACCACTCAACAAACGCACATGGGTAAGGGTACTTTCTGCACTGTTTATAAGAGAAAAAGTTGAAATAATTTAAATGCTCATTATTAGAGATTGGTTTTATAAATTATGGTTCATCGAGCCTATGAAATTCTATACAGACATTAAAAACAAAGATGCCTGCCTAAATTAAGGGATGTGGAAAATTTTCCTTGAAATATACTGTTTCGTGACTGAAAGAAAGGATGACTAGCATAACATAATTTTCATTTTAACACTTATTTGTGTACTTGCCTGTCTACCCATCCATCCGTCTATCCATCTATCTATGCATCAGAAGAAAATCTGGGAGGCTAACACAAAAAGAATACAGCTGTAGATTCAGGTAGCATTACAGGGAATTGTTATTTTTGTTTTTGTGTTTTCTGGCTTTTTTGCAACAAGCATGTATTACTTATATAATAAAAGAGAATAAAATAAATCTAAAATATAGCCATTTTCTTTCTCAGAGTTGACTGCAAAGAATCACAAATGGTTTCCCAGATTTATTTCCTAAAATGTCTGCAAATAAGCTTCACTCAAATTAAGCACACTTATAACGACTCAGCCGCAGTTAACAAACTGCCAGTCATCTGGAATTCCATTTCCATCTCACAAAAAAAAAAGAACGAAAGGGAAAAAAGCATAAGAGCCTGCCCAGTGGACCCCCCGGGCTCCATAACAAGATACAAAGCCAGTCCCTAGGATGCCGTCTGCAGCCTCAGTGGGCCGAGCACTGGAAACACGGGATCTCAGAATGCAGGAGCCTCAGTGCCTCCGTGAAGACGAGGAGGCCAAGCCGCGGGGCCAGGGGCTGACCTGGTTGGGCACACGGAGGTGTCAGCCCCAGCTTTCCATACTGAGTCCTGAGCCCACTCCGCCCGGGGGCACTGGTTCCGTTGTGGCGATTTGAGGAGCACACACAGCACATCTAGGGAAACCCATTCACACTCCGTAAACAACAGCCAGGACTGGGGGGAGGGGGGTTAAGGCGTGAGGCCTGCCCTCGGGGAGCTCACGGTCCAGGAGCCTGTGCAGCTATAGGGGCTACAACAGGCTGGCTGACAAACTCAATTCACACCCAATGACTCCTCTCATCACAGTTACACCAGGGTCATGCTCCGTGCAGCTTAATAATTCCTACCACCTTCCGATTTCCCCAAAATCTCCCCTGAAGGATGCTTGCTGATTTGAAACCGGGTAGAGAGGAATCCAAAGCTTATGGGGGCACTCATGTGTGTCTCAAGTGCGGCAAGGGGAAATCACCCCCGATTTCAGTTCTTCATGAGCCCAAACAGACGGTGCTTCTGACAAGCAAGGTGATGATGGCTCATTAGGACACAGACGCAGCAAAACAGAAATATGCACCAGTAATCGAGAATAAATCTTGTCCTATATATAGAAAAGTCATAGATAATGGGCCTCTGCAAATATGCAAACTAGAGACTCCCTCACAGAGGTAAGAACAGCGTCAAACCTACAAAGAGCTCTCGGTAATTAGTCCTCTTATGACACACCTTCCCAAAAAATAAACACACATTAGCAAATTTTATCCATCGTTCATAATTCATAGATAACAGAAAAGCAGGACTTCATATGAGAAGTAGAAATGGATAAGAAGAGGTATGTGGAATCATGTGCTTACTTACGAAAGTGAAATTTTTGGAACAAATGCAAATAGGTGACATATATTTTAAAATTATTGCTCACTTGAGAATATCTTCCAAAAATGCTCAAACCATCATATAGAAAATAATTATTATTAAAACAGTAGTAAAAAACCTCAGTGTAAAAAAATTGGAAGCAGTATAGAATTTACTCATGTGTCCACGGGCTTCCAGGCTGGAGCGCCAAGGAAAGCACTTCTCAGTGGGAGGTCCCAGGTGGGTAAACTTCGGAAACTCTGAGACAGTACAAAGCGAGGAGGACAGACTCTGGAAAGAGACTGCCTGCGTGCAGTTACTGACTCTGCCCCTTACGAGCTACGCGACCTGTGCCTTTGTTTCCCCACTGGCAAAGAGAGATGGAAACAGCATCTGGGCCACAGAGGTGTTATGAGGACGAGATGATGAATGAGGGTGCCCGGCACTCAGCAGACACTCAAGATATATTAGCTGTATATTGATTGATAAGGAAAGTTTTAAATGATAGGAGACATGGAAGAACAATATCAATCAGAGATAGAAAAGCTCAGAAATTAGATGATAAAACTCAGGAGCAGATTAGAAATAAAATTTCAGAAACGAAGACTAAACTAAAAGGAACACAAGAGCAAACAAACACAACAGTAATAGAAGGTGAAAAAGAAAAACTTATATCAGGTAAGCAAAAAAGGGAAGAAAGGAGGAAGGAAAGAAGACTTGTGAGAAAGTTGCAGTCTAGAAGAGAAGATAGGAAAAAAGTCTGAGATACACATACTATGAATCCTGAGAAGAAAACCAAACAATAGAACGGAACAGATACTAAAAACTGCAATTCATGCAGTTTTCCTGAAATAAGAGAGTCAAATCTGCTAATTCAAATAGTTCACAAATACTCGGGAAATCAATCACAAGTACCCAACACCATGGCATATTCTAGGAAAATGATTAGGTTTTAAATAAACGGAAAAAGAATTATCTAGATATTCAGGAACAAAGATCAAGTTACTAATAAGGAAAATAAAATTAGATTGTCATCAAACTTTTCCTCTGCCAAACTTCATGTCACCAGGCAATGGGTAAAAATATTTAAGAGACTTAAAGAAAAAAACCTGAGCCAAGGATTTTATCTCCAGACAAACTGTTTTTCAACTGTAAAGGCCACATGCAAACCGTCATGAACAGGCAAGAAATCAGAGAATATCGCCTCCATGAGCCTAAGTAGATTCCTAAGGAATTTACCAGAGAATAAGCTTCCAATAACCAAAATGACTAGAGAGACAAACAAGAAGGACGGAAGCAGCTGAGCAGATGTGACAAAGGTTTTCAGTCCTGATGTGGCAGCCTTACGGAAGCTGTGTCAGCGAGGCAGGAAGACCTACTTCTCAAGGGCTTACGCGGAAAGAAAGAAATCCAAACCTGGAAACGACCTTGAACCGCTCCAGATAACATCCTGTCTTCTTCGCTTGGGTGATACTCTGGGCAACCTGTCTGGATACCTTGGCTTTTCCCAAAACAACAATTAGCTAACCCATTGTCCAAATAAAGTAATTTCCATTACAATCCAACCCAGAAAGGATAAGCTGATAACGTAAGATTCACACTCTGGGGCTGAGGATTTTGAACTCCCAGGACGGCAGTGAGGACGAGGAGAGCTGGTGTCAGCGGTTCACCCTCTCCCACCTCACACCCATAAGCAGGCCTCTGTCTGACAGCCTCAGAGGAGAGCTTTAACATGGTGTGGCCCATAGCCCCAAACTACTGTATCTTTAAGAACATCAGAAGAAAGATTTTGCCTTCTAACTGAAGGATTTGTATTTCAATTATGAAAGTTATGAGATAAGTATTCAATGGGAAAATAAGTGTGAATAAGATTGTAAGGTGATCTCTGTGACTGGGTGTAGACAGACTGGAATACTCCCATGCTGTAGATGATGTAGGAACAGAAATATGCAGGACAACTAGGTACATATCTCATATTTAATCAGTCAAAGATGTCTTTCATTTTGAGATGTGTTATTATTTTATGTATCCCCAATAAAGTAAGCCTCCTGCCAACTACCAATAATGGAAAAAAATGAGATTTCTATGGCAAATTGAAATTGCATTATAGAACTTACCTTCTTAGAACACCTAATAAAATAAGCAAAAGAAAAAAGCAATAAAAATTAGCCAAAAAATAATAAAGTTACCAGCATAAACTGAAGCAAAAAGAAACTTAATATAGGCAGCCAGAAGGTTTTGCTTTCAATTGTGGTGGATTGGCTCATACCTAGCCTCCATAGCTGATAACAATCATAAACTCTGCCCAAAATATAAACAAAAAACTATCTGAAGACATTAGAGAGCAACCAACATAAACTGGAGTCAACCCTCAGAAAAATGGAGCAACGTTCACTGAATTTCCTCTTCTTTGGCCTTTTGCCTGAGGGAAGGCCTCAGCTGGAATCATACTAAGTGGCTAGTATATTGGATGTAAACCCAATATTGGCTTTAGGAATCAGCAAACAGAGTTTAGGACTACCACAGCAGCTGGAAAGTCATGAGGGAAAGCCCCAAAAGAAAGGCAGAGAGGAGCATCTCCAAAGCCTCTGGACAAATTTGCAGAAATCTCTGGCTAAGGCCTGGACTACAGATGAGCAGAGCAGACAATAAGAAGCCCAGCTAAGGCTAAAACAGCAGAACAAAGATTTCAGATGTTAACCTCCTCAGTGAAGACAAAGATCAGAGTTTGAGCACAGACAAGTAAACTGGCTGCTAAAACAAAAACGGAAGTTCTTCAGAGAGGCATAACAGAATCCCTAGTCTCTCCAACGCAAAATGTACTATATATAGGATAAATTCCAAAATTACTAGATATAGGAAAAAACCCAGGAAACTGTGATCCATATTCATGAAAAAAAGGTAATCAGTAAAGATCAACCCCTTAAATGACCTAGAGGTTGGACTTAGCAGATAAAGATTTTAAAGTACTTTAAAATTCAAAAATAAATGTTTGAGAATATAAAGGAAAGTAAACTACTAATGAATGAACAGATAGGAAATCTCAGCAGACAACAGAAACTGTAGCACTGTAGTCTGTGTTTGTAGTGTATGTAAAAGTATGATACGTGACAGCAATGTACAAAAGACAGGAGAGGAGAATTGGAAAAATACCATTGTAAAGTTCTTACACTTCATGTGAATTAGTAAAAATTATTTGAAGGTAGATTCTGATTAATTACATGTATAATGAAATAAAATGTTGAATTAATAAAAATTTCTTAAAATTATGTAAACTCTACAGCAAAAAAGTTGGGGAGTGGAGGTAGGTGGACAGAGAAGGAAGGAGTGGAGTGTCATGCAAAAAGGCAAAGATACCACTTTGGAAGACAATGTGATCAAGGTATAAAATTACATTACATAATACCTTAATAAGAACATAAATTCAATAAAACAAGAACTCAATAACAAGATGATGAGTCAACAAAATGAGATGGAAAACAATATGGCAGACCACTGGGAACACCATTATAGAAGCAATGAAGTAAACATAGCAAGGAATAGGATCAATCTTGCTGACAATCAAATAACATGTACAGATAGAAGACCTAAAATGATCATTCTGAATACAGAAGAAAAGGACAAAGAGAATAAAGCACCTGGAGACAATTTAATTGCTATAGAAGACAAGGACAATCCAACATAAGGATAATTTGTATCACCAAAGTTAAAAATCTGAAAACTGGAACAGAAGATTTATTCAAAGATATGTAATGTTACTAAAAACAAGCGAACAAAACCTTGAAGAAAGAATTTAATTTTCAGATTGAAAATATACTGTGTTCTGGAAAACTGATGCAGAAAGCTCAACACCAAGACGTATCCTAGCTATGTCACTGAAATTCAGGGACAGATAATTCCTTAGGCAATTAGCTAGAAAAAGCAAATCACCAATAAGGGAGAAAATTAGGCAAGCCTCAGACTTCTCCACAGACTCAGTACAGATGGCAAAGGATCCAAGTCTATGATGTTCTGAAGGAGAAAAGTGTGACTCGTGGAATTGTGTGCAGCCAAAAAAGAAACATTTTCTTCAGCTTCATTTCAAAGTCTGTTCTTCTGATGCCATATCTATGTATGGAAAGACGCCAGGAATAACGCTGACGGTGGCTATTTCTGGGTGGTAGAACTCTTTTGATTGGTTACTTCAATCTTTTTCCTCGTCTGCATCAGCGCCCGCCTCACAGGGCTGTGGGGACATGAGGAAACGGAAGAAGAACGTGCCGAGCCTAGTGCCTGGCATGGAACAAACATTCAATCAATGGGGTCGATTCTTATGGTTGTCACCTCAGGTATATAAACTTATTTGTGATGAAAATCTTCTATGATCAGGCTAGATACCATCTTATATCCCACTGGGGCCAAAAGCATAGCTCACGCTTCAGCCAAACACGTTCCCCTCAAGGGCCCTCGGACTAGAATGCTCTCATCCCCTCGGTGTTTGTCACA
Organism: Equus przewalskii; assembly: GCF_037783145.1. Taxonomy (NCBI): domain Eukaryota; kingdom Metazoa; phylum Chordata; class Mammalia; order Perissodactyla; family Equidae; genus Equus; species Equus przewalskii. The sequence goes on from NC_091859.1 coordinate 40,635,028, forward strand.
CACACCCTGTGAGCTCTGCTCTAGCAAAAGTGCCTCCTAGCTCTTAACCAGCCAGCCCTGCTCTTCCTGTGAACACCCCACGACACCTTGTTCTTCTCTTACAGGTCTCTAAATAGATGTTTTGGAGGTGAACAACTCAGATCTCGACTCCACCACACACTAGCTATGTGACACAGGGAAATCCATTTAGCACCCTTGAATCAAGGTTTCTCATCTGAAAAAGCAAGATAATAATACCTGCTCCACAAAGCTGCTGAGAGAAATGAAATTAAAGTTAAGGTTTACAAAGTGTCGAGAGAAAACACAATAAACAGATGCTTTTATTATTATTTGTTCTTTACGTGACCTATTTTATGTCTTACCTGCCCTATTTTTTAAAATACACACACACACACACACACACACACTTCTTAGAGACAGAGTACGTTACTTGGCTTGTATGCAGTGAAGGGCCTAGTAGTCCAGGGACTTGCACATGAATTAACAAAACATAAGGGATGAAAGGGTCCTTAGAAGATCATCTCGTCTAGGAATTCCCAAAATTTGGGAGGCTTTAAAAAGTAGAGTCCCCGAGTCTGCTATAAGCAGTCTTGATTAGTGAACCTGAGCTGAAATCTGAGAATTTTCATTTTTAGACTTGTTAAGGAGGCAGATCTGACAGTCATAGAAGGTTCTCCATGAATATGTGTTGCACTGAATTAAGTAGAAACCAGACACAGACAACCCGTCTTGAATGAGCCAGTCACAGGTGGTTAATCTCCGAGGCTAGACACCGCTCGCCTCAAAGGACCACAGGCCCGGAAGGGGGGATCTCCAGGTGTGCTCTTCATACGTCCATCCTCAAGGACGTGGACGCTGCTCTCCCCAAAACCAGCCAACAGGTGGACAACTCTGGGCGCTCTGCCGAGGAGGCTGGGATCAAGGCCATCAGTGCAAGGAAAAACGTTCCTTCTCAAGGTTACGTGCCTGCAGAAGCCCAGCTCCACATGGCTAATATAACTGTATCAACTACTCGACTATTGCTCTTTAACACTAAGATTCTTCCCATCATTAAAGAAATGACACAATTATTAAAAATTTCTGAAAATACAGGAGCAGCAGAAAGAAGAACAAAACAACCTTCAGAGACACATCACTTGAAGACGAATTTCTTTCCAATCAGTTTCTGATATTCCACGTACATTTTTCATGTTCTCATTAACTCTGTGGAAATCACTGCTCCTGGCTGCACATTTCACCCGTGTGGATACGCTGTGACTCGCTTAACCCTTTTCCTGTTGCTAGACGTTTATGTTATTCTTAAGAATAATGGTACCAGGACTATCTTTGTGGATAATGCTTTCTCCATTTTTGAAAGTATTTCCTCAGCACAGATTTACAGAAGAGGAATTACCATGCCGAAGGATCCTGCAATCTTGAGCAATATGCTGTAAAAACACTTACCTTGATCTCCCATATGATACCTAAGGTTCAAGGCATTATTTACACTGAGGTTCTTCAAAAAAGCATTATAATCCACTGCAGTATCTGTATCAATGTTGTAGTGCTTTGCGAACCTAAAATGGAAATATTCTTTAGTAATCAGAACCCATGATACAGAGACCCGACAATGAAGCAAGCTCGTTACTAAGGTCTCCTTTGCACTGGGGTCGGCATTAATTTTAATGTGCGTTTCTAGTTAGAGCTGGAATTGAAAAGTAGACCCTAGGAATGTTACCGTAAGATTATAAAATGCAGCCCCTTGGAAGAAGATCACTTTACTTGGCCTACGGATAGATGCATAGATGGATGCCTGCAGATTCCAACGGGACAGGAACCCCTCAGGAGCCGCCCAGGGAGTGCCCCGGCCTGCAGCATCTTCTCCTTTCTCTGGCGGGGGGAGGGGGCGGCCAAGGCTTAGGCTGCTTGGGAGCCACCTCTGCCCTCAGACAGCAAAAGCAGGTCCTACTGCCCTTTAAGAACTGGGGGGCATGGATCTGAGCCACGAGTCAGTTAGCCTACAATTTCTATAACCAGAGAAATCGAGAGCTGGGTGGAGTGGAGAACACAGCCCATCTTCTTGACCAAGTGTACCATCGCACAGAGGGAAACTGAGGCCCCAGATGGAACGCCCTTTCAAGGCAGTGAATGGCAGTGGGGGCAAAGCGTTTCTGGGATCATTCTATGATTTCTATATATAAAGAGAAAATTTTAAAACACTTAACCAATGTCTCTCCCTGAAATATACTGAGATACTCTTTTTTTAAAGTTAAGATAAATAGGATGTTTGGATTTTTTTTCCTTTTAAAGTGAATTTTCTATTATTCAAATCTGCCACTTGATAAATGGTTTTCTAGATAATTTCTGCATTATTACATTTATAAAAAATTGACAGTTTTTAAATGTTTGGTTATATTATCTCCATATGTGTTCGTTTCTATAATTATCTAATTTCATGCAGCTTTCTAAAAATTTAGTAATTATCACTTAAAGTATTTGTTATTTTTCTGTTTTCCAAATTTAACAAAGAGTAATGTCATGTATTCATTTCAATGCATACCTTTTTTTTCCACTTTGATGAATCTTGCCTATTGTTCTAATAAGAAAAATTATCTTGAGATATGATAGCTGCCAGATGTTAATACTGAAACTCCCCAAATAGCTCCATTTTTCATCCATAGTCTCTGTCTTGTGAAAATAAGGCCGTCGGCTCAGGAACCCAGAAGGTGGCACCTAACGTGCCCCCTTTCAAGTTGCCGACCTCTAGAAAGCGCTGGCAACTCTGCCGCTCCAGGAAGATGTCGGGATACTGATAAAAATCTCACCACCAACCTTCCCGTTTTCTGTGAAAATCCAGCATTCCTTCAAACTTGTATTTGCTCAGAAGAGAATCCTGACCTTCCCTAATGCCCAGCCCATCCACATTCATTAACCTGCTGCATCTTCACTGAGGACAGACAGACAGGATCCCGCGGTGATATTTCCTACAGATAAAATTTCAGACATGAAGCCTCAGTTCTACCCAAGGATGCAGCATCTCAAACGGCTTTTGACAAGGATAAAGGCATGGGAGACAGACTGTCCCTAACCTGAAACCACCAAGGCCGTTCTCCCAGGGACCTGAACGCTGAGCAGGACTCACACGTCCGCAGAGACCTACAGGCAGGTGGGTCACGTGGGAAGGCCGACTTCAGGGGTGAAGGGAATGACGCCAACTGGACATAACTGCCTCCAGCGTCACCGCCTGGAACTGTGCCTCGGGCTTCACTCATCTGCTCAGGCAGCAGGCTGACCTCTAGTGAGTGAGTTTGTTTTCCAGGCCGCTCAGAAATTATTTACCTGGATTCAAATACTTTGGCCTGCAGGGCAATGGCGGATAGGGTGGTGGGAGATGGGAAAGAAAGAACAAAACCCAACGGGCCTCAGGATTGTCTGACTAAGTATAAAATTTGGTGATGATTTTCTCTCTTGCCTCTTGTTTACATAGGCTGGATGGTATTCTGAAGCTTAAAGAGAACTGTTTTTCAAAGAGTAAAGGGCATCTGTGGAATCTTTACGATTATGATAGAGTCACTGAGAATCAAGCACCTACTGTGTGCCAGGTGCATCGCAGGCCCACTTTGTGCGTTACATGGAATCGTCATGCCAGCCCTGCAAGGTGGGCTCCTCAGTCTCCACTTCCTTAGAAGAAAACTGAGTCTCAGAGAGGCCAGGAGCTTCCCAAGGCCCTGGAACAAGGGCAGAGGTCAGACCCGCCCCCAGCGTGCCTGACTTCAAAGCCAAGGCCATTCGGACCACACCGGCCCATAGGCTGATATTAAACAGAAAGCTGTCAAAGGAAAAAAAGGATTCAAAAATGCATTGTGTTTCCTGCTCAAAAACTAAAAAGGCAAAGTTAATGCTGAAGCAGCTTCTCAAGGAAAGAGTCTGTTCCTGAGCTTCAATAAGAAGAGCATTAAAGCAATTGAAGAAATGGGCTACTTTTGATCTTCCGCGTTTCTAATCTAAAGGAAAGCAATTCTATTATGTTAAGTTTCTCAAGCCTTATCGTGAAAACAGCATTGTTTTTGAGGCTTAAAAAATATCTCAAATAAAAATTTGTGGAGTTCTTTATTATTCAATACTTACGAGATGGGGAAACAGACAGTAACATTTTTTTATAGATTTACTAGGTTGGAGACTGCAGTGCCAAACACAAGGTTTATTGTCAAATAAAACACTGTTTTGTGTTTTGATTGCCTGTTTCAGAAGAGTGCTGATTCTGTTCTATAATTGCGCGCACAAAATTATTTAATTTGTTTTGTTTGGATCCTATTCTGGACACTTTCCCAGGCGGAAAGATGTAAAAATTAAAACATCTATTATGTCTTTTATATTCTGAGGTGGGTTATAAAGAGGAAAAAAGAAGAAAATATTCAAAAGATGGGGAAATATCCATTTTTTTAAAAGTCTCCTTTGCTTTTCTCCATGACACTGTCACATGCCCTTTTGACTTCCTTGCTATAGGAGCAAATTCCTCCACTTCCAATGGAAGCACCTCTGTCTTTATCAGACTATGTAAGCAACCACGGCAACCCATTTTAATGGCAATTTATAACTGCAGTGCAACGTGAAACTCTCAGGCTCAGAGTGAAACAATAAGGCTTGGTACTTTTGTTAATGGCCTGGAGGATTTTTTAAAAAATGGGAAAAGGCAGGAAGAGGAAGAGCACTTCTTGGCTGAGGACTGAGTCCTCTCTAAAGCAAAACACAGCCCCCCTTCTCATGGCTTCCATTCAAAACACAAGTAGCCACAGAAGCTAAGCATTTGGCTTCTTCTAAATGATCTGGAGTTTATTGGAGGCTCAAAAAAATGTCCATGCAGGCTTCCACATGCTGCCCTCGAGTCAGGAGCAGGTGGCAGCAGCTTTCAAACGCCAAGAAGCAGCTAACATTCAGTTATTCAGTGGCCCCCCCGCCGCAGCGCTCCCCCACCTCAGCAACAACAGTCCTCAAAGGAGAATCAAGCTTCTGTTATTACATCAGCATGGAGAGCCCATGGGGAGCATATCAGCTAATGGATGCATCCTGAAATGTTTCATTCTTCTCCTAACCCCAGGCTGTGAGTCAAAGTCAATTGTGAACTGGAAACGCAAGGGACAGAGGGCGTGTGCCAACCAGGAAAAGAGAGACAACTGGTGATGGATTACTTAAATAATCGAGATGTGTTCAAGTCTGCAGGCCAGATGATTCTCACCCTAGGGTTCTTAAGGAATTAGAACCATTAGCTCTCGTTTTTGAGAACTCATGAAGAGCATCACAAATGTGGGAGAAATGCCGAATGAGTGCCTCTTTTAAAAACAGTCGAGACAGAGAAGGCAGGAAGGAGGATGACGCATGGATCCAAGGAACCCGACAGGTCCCGTTCTGAACCTGGTTTACAGTTCTCCGGAGCAGCCTCTCACCATACCTTCGTTTACTTACTTTTTGTATTCATCATCTTTCATCTTCAAACAGAAGGTCTCCAGAACCCTCCTCAGCTCACGTGCTTGGACCAGACCAGTCTTGTTAACATCAATGAGCTTGAGGGCTTTCATAACAGTTTTAATGTTTTTGAAAATCTGTGTATAAAAGTGATTTAGGAAAAGTCAAAAGATCCAGTGTCGAAAATCAAAATGGTAATAAAAAATGTGAAAGTTTTTAAAGGCTTCTTGTAGAATAAAATGTTTTCAGAGACTCACAGTCGTAGGATTGCAAAATGACATGTCTATGGAAAAAAGAACACTTTGCATTTATTGAATGTTTTCAAGGCAATTTTCTCTGTAAATGGTCTTAGTAAGTTTAAAAAAAGAATTCTTTCTGGTGTAAAGCAATAGGTCTCAGACACAATTCATTCCCTTTTAAGCCAGAGGAAAAATCTTTTTGTTTAATTGATACTTAAAAACTATAGTTCTGGCTTAGCTGGACTTGTACAATTTTTATTTTTCATAGCCATATGCAAACTATTTTTACTAGGAGCTGAAAAGCATGACTGCATATTTCAACCCCTCTGAATTTTTTAAAGATATTACAGAAAAGTTTTATAGAGATCTTCCCCAAATCCTGCCAATGCATATTTATTGGGCTCACAGACGTGAACGGCATTTGGCTAGGCCCTGTGGGGACGCAGAGAGCCCGAGCTGTGCGCTTGCCTTTAAACGACTTATATTTAGAGGGCAGAAACACGCCCTGGGCTCCCGTGTGCCGAGCCCCGAGCTGTGTGATTGGGTGCTCCTGACCCCCAGGAAGAAAGCACCATTCCCCATGTTTAGGGTCAGGGAGACGATGCGAGTCACCCAACATCACCCAGCTGGACGAGGATGACGCTGGGATTCAAACTCAGGTCAGTCCTTTAAGCACACAGCCCCGCAGAGAAGACAAGACATGCAAACAAATATTCACCCAAGTGGGAACAAGAGCCAAACAACAGAGACAAACGAGGAGCTGCGGCCTTCACAGGAGGGAACAGGCCCTTGCAGCCTCAGCCATCTGGGGGGCTTCCTGCAGGAGGTGGCCTCTGAGCCAGGAGAGGCAGCTGGGGTCCGACCTCCCGCTCTGAGGGGAGGACAGGAGGGATTGTGCGGGCAGGATACGAAGCCAAAGATGGGATAGCGGATGAAGAGTGATGAGCGTCAGGTATGACTGGATCCAGAAGGCCTGCTTCTACCGCCCGTACTGGACGAACCCACGTCCAGCCCAGATTCTGAGTGCACCTCGGGGAGCGAGTTGAGCGGAACTCTAGGACAAACAGGCTCGCTCCCTTTATATCAACACGCCTCCTTCTTCAGTGTGTTCTCTGACCAGTCCCTTCGCTGTCTCAGGCTGACTAAAGTCCACTGCCCCACCAGGAACCCTCGCAGCCGGCTTCTGGGTGGCTGTTCGGCTCACGCTTGAAGAACCACTGAGCTGGTGGGAGGATGGCCTCCTCCACACAGCTGCTTCCCTTCTCCCTGGCTCCTCCTGGCTGTGTTGTCTGGAAACCCTCTTGTGCCCGCTCATGCCCGGGGGCCCTCAGCCCCGGCACGCCTGTCCTGCCTCCAGCACCCGCGTGGTGCTCACGCAGACAACCTGACACCCCGTCTCTTGGCTCCTGGTCCTTCTCCCCTCCAGAGGGAACGGCTCCCTGCTCACACCCAGCACCTTGTTATACCCATACCTGCCACTCTCCAAAATCAAGCCCCACTCCAACCACCCCTCCACCCTCCTAGCTCCCTCCCTTGAGTGCCAAACCCCACAACCTTCTCTCCACCCGGCCCCACCTGCTGTTCTGGCTCCTTCTCTCTCTCCACTCCCCCTCCTCCCCACTACCCCCTAACCAGTCCATCTTCATAGTCACCCTGCATGTGTGCTGAGCCCCCGCCGCCCTCTTCCTTCACCCTCTCTCCGCAGACTCACCCTGGTTAAAGCCGACTCACTGCCCAGTCCGAGCACCTGATGAGGCTGGAGAGGGCGGGCCGTGGCGCACCTTCCTGGCTCCCCTCACTGGAGACCACCTGGCCCGGAGCAGGGGTGCACGTGGGAATCCCTCCCCAGGATCCACTCCCCACCCCCGTCCAGACAGCCGCTCCGCCTTCTCCAGTCCCCCACCTCCCTTCGCAGCTTCCTTCCTCATCTCCATCGGATAACCTGCTCCGCATTTATGGAGAAAACAGAGCAACTAGAAGACCACGTCCCCATGCTCCCCCGACATCTACAGTCTGTCTGACTCGATACCCACGCGATCGGCCTCCCCTCCTGTTCCGTGAGGCCACCCAGGTCACCCAGGTGACCCTGTCCCCTCTCGCCCACGTGAGGAATTGCTCCTGCACATGTTTCCTTGCTCCAGGTTGGTCCCCATTACAACGAGCCATCTGAGAAACGATTCCTCCCTCCCTGCCTCTCCTCTTCTTCCAGCCACTTCTTCCCTTTTGCAGAGATCCCCTCTCAAGAGCCATCGGTGCTTTCTATCTCCAAGGTGTCCCTCCCCGCTCATCAGTTTTGTCCCCACCACTCTGCAGAAACATCCCTGTCAGGGTGACCAACGGCCACTCGGTCCTCACGCGCTGCCCCGCGGCAGCCTTCCACACAGCTCACTGCTCCTCCTTCCTCGAAGCACGCTTCCCACCTGGCTTCCACACCCCACTCTCCTGGGTCTCCTCCGCCTTTCTTCCTTCTTCTGGTCTCCCTGCCTACTTGTTCCTCAATTCCCCAACCTCTGAACTCTGGGCTGCCTTACGACTCGGTCCTCGGGTCTCTGCTCCTCTGACCGCACTTACTCCTGGTGGTCCAGTCCTGTGGCTTTAATGCCCAGCTGACTCTCAGATGTCTGTCTCCAGCCCTGGCCTCTCCTCTGAGCCCAGGTTAGGACAGCCAGCTGCCTGGATGACGTCCACCTTGAGAGTCTAACAGACACCCCAGGTTTCCCAAACCCAACTGGCTCCTCCCACCATCTCCCCATCCCAATATGTCGCAGATCCACTCTGCCAGATTCTGTTCTTCTCACGTCCCACATCCAGGCCATGAGGAGAGCCTGGCAGCTCTCCCTTCATATGCTTCCAGAATCCAGCCACATCTCACCCCCCCACCTCACACCCTACGGGGTGGTGTAATGGCGTTCCACTTGGTCTCCAGCGGTCACTCGTGCCCCCACAGTGAGTCCTCCACACAGCAGCACCAAGGCATTCTGTTCAGGTCTGGGCACACCCTCCTCTGCTCCCAGCCCACCCAGAGTCAAAGGCAAAGGCCCCACAGCCTGGTTGCCAGCAGCCCCCGCCCCCCACGCCCTCACCCGGCCCCTGGCTCATTGCTTTCTGGCCACAGCAGACTCTGTGCCGCTCCTCACGAGTGCCAGGCTCCTCCTGCTTCAAGGAGTTTGCTTTTGCTGTTCTGCCTGGAACATTCCCCCCAGATCCCCACTGGCTCACTCCCTCACTTCATTCAGGCCTTGGCCCAAATGCCATCTTATCAGAAAGGCCTCCTGACCGTGTGTGTAAGTCAGGACCCACCCACTCTCATCTTCGTCAAAGCACTTCTCTAAGGTAACATTGGCTCTGCTGTCTGTCTCTCCCTCCGGTGGGTCCGCTCCCTGGGAGCGGGGTTCTGCCCGCTGCTTCACCCGGCTCTGCGACAGCAGCTGCAGGGTGTATGTGCCCAGGAAGCACCTGTCTGAGTGAACAAAAGGTCTTCTTGTCACCTGCTTGGAAAAAAGCCATACTCTGAGGAAGCCTTGTTATACGTCGGCAAAGACCTCCCCAGGGCCGATCCTGAATGTAATGACGATGACAGTCAGCACCAAGGTAATAAGGATCACAGCAACAAGATAACTGAACAAATATTAACTGAATGTCTGTTACGTGCAAAGCCCTGTGCTAAATTCTATACACATCTCCCACTTCTTACAACTGGAGGGCATTGGCTGACACAATCTTAATATCCAAAACTGGGAATACCAAACGTGGAAGGGCGGGAACAGCCTCAGGTGGGGTGAAAGCTGCTCGTGGGTGTCCGCCGTCAGCCTGAGCGCTCTATCTGAAAGAACAGAGCCCCAGCCATGGGGAGACTTGTTCCCATGGCCATATAAATATCTCAGCACCTTTTCTGCTGCCAAATCCCGATTCACCTCTTCGGGTAAAACGGAGGACAGGAGGCGATGCGCTTTTTTAAAACCCCAAAGCAACCCATATGGATCTCCAGCGTGGAAAGCCGGCAAGCAGCAGATCTGGCACAGAACTCACACCCACCAGAGGTATGTCTCCAAGTTTCTTATCATTTGTCAGACTGAAGTTTGGCAAGATCTGAATAGAGCTGCAGATGGTGAGGCTTATCAAAGGCAACATAGTTAGGGCCGTGGTCTGCGAGACTTGTCCCGGACATGACAGGCGAGAAGAAAAAGGTACGAAGGAATAAAGCGGCTGGGGTCACAACAGTGACCGTGCCCCTGCCCGCCCCATTTCCCTGCTCCCCGAGAAGGGTAGAAGAGGGCAGGAGAGGAAAAGGTAAAGAAAATGGAATTAGGTGTGGGCAGCATCCAGGTCTTTTCCAGCAGGCCAGACATCTGCCTGTTTAGTAGACCTGGGACAAGTCTGCATCGAGAGCCGACTGTCTCCGAGCCCCCTGCTCACGCGCCACGCCAGCTCCGACTCTCACAGGCACGCCTCCATGGTCCCGGGCCCCAGCCACACTGAACTGCTTCAGTTCACAAGCACGCCAGGCTCTGCTCCCGCAGGCTGCAAAGTCCTCACCGAGGCCGAAGCTCCAGGCCATCTGACCCCACTCTCCCCCCCTCACTGTGCTCCAGCTATGCGGGCCTCCATGTTCTTTCTCACACACGCTGAGCACACTCATCCTTTGAGACTTTTGCACGTCTGGTCTCCTCGGCTGGACGCCTCCCTCCTGGCTTTCATTCAGGTCTCAGTCCCAGGCCACCTGCTCACAGAGGCCCTCCTGCATGGCCTGCACAAAAGCGCACCCTCGTCCCTTTCTGCCCACTTGCTTCATTTTCCTTCTTTGCATCCATCCACACCTGGACCATTTCATGTCTCTTTCTATATATGCTCATTGCCTTTCTTCCTCCATCGAAATGGAAACTCCATGGAGGGGACTTGGTTTTGTCGGCTGCCGTATCCTCAGAGCATGGAACAGTTCCTGCACAGAGTGGATGCTCATAAACACTTGCAGAGTGAGTCAACATGCTGCATCTGCTGCCCAGAACGCCCTCCCTGGCTCGGCCACTGTCCCCTCTGGGGCAGGACTCGGTGCCTTCTCTTCTGGCTTTCCTAATTACACTTCCACTCCATCACTGGCTCCCTGACTGCCATCTTGACATCTTGGTGCATTCCTGCCTGAAAATGGTACCCGGCTCCCTCCCCTGCCTGGCCTCTCTCTCCAGGGGCTCCGGGCCCACCCTTCAAATCCACACTGCTTCTTGGAAGGAATGCTCTTAGAGAGGGTCAAATCCTCAGAGAGAGAGAAAAACTGGGCACCATTAGCAAAAGAAGAAGGGCCACTGCCTCTTGCTTCCTTCCTCCAAATCCAGCTCACCTTCAGAAAAGAAATGTGCCCTTGCTGTGCTATCGCCCAGGGACGGGCCTGGGGAAGGCTGCTCTCCTGGCCTGGCTTCATTGCCCATGGCAGCCTGACCCTCTTCCCTGCATTCCAGGCACCGCAATGCCCGCTGTCTGTTTTCTTAGCCTGCAAGCTAAGAATGGTTTTTACATGTTTTAATGGTTGAAAAAAAATCAAAAGGAGGATATTCTGTGACATGTGAAAATTATGTGAATTTAGAATTTCAGGATCCTTGAGTACATTTTATTGGCACCCAGCCACGCCCATTCATTTACATATTGTCTCAGTTGCTCTCCCCTGCCAGGGTGGAGATAACTAAGTGGACAGACATGCGACCTGAAGAGATAAAAATATTTACTATGTCCATGCAGATAATCCATAATCAATCTATGAATCAAAACTGGGGTGAGTTTCTTATCTGAGCCAGCTTTGAGGTCTAGACCCTGGGAGAAGGCTTCTGCCACGGAAGGAAGCTCTCTGAAGATGCAGGGTGGACAAAGCAGTCATGCACTATCCTGGAACAAGGAAGAGACACCGCATATGACAGGAATGTCCCCCATACTACGGTCAGGAGATGCTTAGCTGTCACAGCAGGTCAGTGGTCACAAGGTGAACACAGCAGGTTGGTAATTAATCCTCGTTTGGGGAAGAGATGCTTATGAATAAAGAAATGCTGATATGGGGGAGCTACATCCCTATCTCTAAGGGCATCACCTAGGCTTTGGGACGTTGTAAATGCTTAAAGCAGATGTACGGTGCCTGCTCGACAGGCCACATCAGGCCCTTCTGGAAAAACAAGGCCAGGCCAAATTAGTTTTTACAAATGGCTTCCTCATAGACTCCAATATATCCTATTGCTTTTCATTTATTCATGGACTAGCCTCACAGGGAAAGTTCTCGAGCCCGTCCCCTCTCCCGAGCACCCCCACTGACAGCTGAGTGCGTGAGAAGTGTCAGGGGAGCTGCTGTGCATAAACACAAGTAGAAGCACCACAGATCTACAAAGAACACCACAACAATAGCTAGGTGTGACTTTAAATAAAGACTCAGGGGCCAGGAACCAGGCCTGAGCCTCTCTGAAGAAGCTGCCCAAAGTCTGCTCTTCCCCCATCTACCCTGTTCCCTGCACCAGGAGCTGCTTCCCTCCCCGTCTCCAAAACCCCTCGGGGCTGCTTGCTAGGCCCTGCCAGACTGCCTGGCCGGCCCAGCCACTACGGGCCCAGACTTTCCCCACCCTCCAGTCCCCACTGCACCCGGGACCCCCACCTCTCCACAGACCCCCACCACACCTCCGCCCTGTACCGCACACTGGCCCCCACTGGAGCACCGCGGACCCTGCGCACAGGGCAGTATCTGACCCTCTCCATGTCCTTAGAGCCAGGTCTGGGCGGATGGATGCCCAAGGCCTTGAGGATGAAGGGTGAACCCAGCCATCCAGGGAAGGGAACCACAGTGAGAACGGACTACAAAGGCTAGATTCTGCCGTCTGGACAGCAAGGCCAGGGGAAAAGTAGGAGAGAAAGCTTTCAAGTTCTGAAGCGTGGCTACATAAACCAGGGCTCATTCACCCAACATTTCAAGAAAAGAAAAGAAGTCCTGTTTCACAGAGGAGTGAAGTAAAAGAAGGATGCGGTTACTGAAAACAAGTGGTAAGAGCAAAATTAAATCAAAATATTCCAAAAAAGACGTAGATGAATCTGCGGAGGGCAGACTCAGAAGCCTTAGTACAAGAAGCAGAGAATGTCTGACCCGAAAGAGTAAAGCCAGGGTGTGGGGAGGAGAAGCCTGCTCCAGGCGCCGTGCTGCGCCCACTGAGGACCGTGTGACCTGCTCTGGGCTGCAGCGACGCGCCCCGCCCCCTGCAACAGTGCCAGGTGTCAACGGCTCCTTCCCTCCTTCCTCTCCACAAGGGACCCCGGGCAGCATAGTGTGTGACCAGCCACAGACTCTGAAACGAGACTTTGAAGCCCAGCTGCACACTATTACTCAGGTAACGCTGGGTCAGCGACCTGACTCCTCTCGACTTCGGTTTCCTCAACCGTGAAACGGGAATGAATAAGGGCACAGTACTGGTGTGCGAAGATGAAACCAACTCGTGTGTGCAGGTGCCTCACAGCGAACACACTCAGTAAAGGGGGGTGCGATGGGAGCCGCTGACCAGGACCAAAGGCTGAGAGCAGAGTTCCAAATAACCGGACACCACACAGCCACGTCAGGAACAGTAAGTGCTGGACCAGCACTGCTGGCCCCACCCAGCCAACTCCTCCAGCCCCTCCACTGCCCCACCGAGCAGCCCAAGTTAACACACGCCTTGAGAGGGCTGGAGGCCCTCCACGGGCAGGAGGCCAGGGCCAAGAACAGGGCTCAAATCAAAGAATATCTGTTAAGTGGATGAATGTATGGGCAGGTAGGTGGACGGATGGACTGATGGATGGACAGATGGACAGATACGGTGATTGCAGCATTCACGGGGAAGTGGCTCTGGTAAGCCGCGAAACCCTTGGACAGACAGAACAAGTGCCTGTAAGAAGGGCACACAGGCATCTCACTTCCCAGCGGGCTCAGAGACCTGCTCTGCAGCTTCCTGAGGAAAGGACTGAGAACCAGACAGAGCCGGCAAGCAGGGCGGAGGGGCAGAGCAGAGCAGCCCACGTGCCTGCTGGTGGTGTGGACAGGACATGACACTCCCATGGGGCAAGCAGACACAGAGAAAGGTAGAAGCTTGCGCCGTCCTGCTTCCGGGGGCTGCTCATCAGGGGAGGGGACCCAAGCAGCCTGAGGATGGACGGTGGGCCACCAGGAGCAGAGCTGAGGAGCACAGAGGGGGTCAGGCCAGAGCTGGTCCTCCTCGCCAGGAAACTATACAGATCGGAGGCCCCCAGAGCACTGTCCTCTAACTCCCCAGATGCCCTGCAAGAGCAGCCTGTACATGCTACCCACAGAGGACCCCGGTGAAAGCAGAGACACGCCCTCTCCGCAGCCCTCATCACAGACCCCACAACCTGGGGGAAATGAAGCCAAAAGAGGGCGTGAAGGACGAGCAGCCCAGCAGGCAAGGCCCCTCCCCACTGCAGGTCCCTCAAGCGGGAAAGCGTGGAGGAGGGGGCAGCTGCACTGGATCCGAGCTCAGGGTTTAAATCCGGACTAGCCTGCACTGGACTGGTTTATACCAAGTGTGACCAGAAAGCCAGGAGACCAGCCCAGGACATGCTCAGGGGACGAAGAAGGCGGACGTGCCAGCGCCTGCTCGACAACAGTGAGGAGAGAAAAATCAGCCTGCTTCTGATTTGTACCCCACTGAGTTCAGACGGCTCAGTAAACTGCTAACAGTGGATGTTATTATTACTCTATAGTTCTTTGTTTAAAATGCTTTTTATAGCACTTTGAGCTCCAGGAAAGAAAGCTGTGAACCCAAATAAATACGACCACCTAGACTTTAAAGAAGGTGAGAAAAAGCCTAATATTTCCTCCCTAAAGCCCAGAATTCCCACTCAGCCTGCAAAATCACCCCCCCTGGGCCTGGCTCCAACGTGGCCCTTCCCAGAGGAAGGCCAGGCTTCTCCTGGCCACAGTGGGACCTGCACGGTAACTGAAATCGCCTATGATCGTATTCTTAGTGGCTCCTGTTTGCTGTTTTCTGTTTGGTTCTTCCCTCGGAGCCACCTTTTCTTGCCTGTTTCTAGCAGAAGGGGGTCAGGAACAGCCCCCCCCCAGCCGCCGCCTGTGGACTGAACCCCAAGGGGAGGGCCCTCTAGCCACCTGTGTCTTGGCTCTGCAGCAAAATGAAGCATTGGGCATCCATGGTTGTCAGTGTGGCACCTTCCTGTCACCACGGCTAAATTCATTTTAAATTTAAGGAATAAGTTTCTGAAATGAAACCATGAAAAAGGATTTCTCTTACAATAAACACATCAATGCTCATTTTCCTTATTATTCTACTTTTGGCTATTTTGTATAAAATCTTTAATTAAAGTTTTTCTTTGAAATTGTCATTATCAACCCAGAAGAAAGGAAGGGGGGAAAAAAGAACAACACAGCTGTGCAGATATGAAGCGCTATTCAGGACTAAATGAACTGGAACGAAATAAGTAGCTTGACTGTTATGTTCTTAGTTTTGGCTCTGTATTCTCAGTAGCACAGTCTAACTTGTCACTTTATATCGATTCCATCTGTTTACACTCTGCAGAGTATTGGCTTCCTACCGTGAACATTTCCTATTTACCAGCTGGTAGAGATGAGCCAAACCAGATAGGAAAAAATTAGATACATTCAGAACCTCATAAACACAAACTTTCAATTTGGGGACATGTGGGAGGAGCTGCGCCGGGTATTGCTCACCTTTAACAACGGCTTCGCCTCCGCGCCTCCCAGGCTGACGCTTGCTCACACTGCTCTGGTGCTGCCCCCACAGGCCTAGGACCGTGCATTTACTTACTGAACATATGCAAACCCTGACTCTACCAAAACTTGTACAAGCTTACATAAAAAGACGTCTAAAGGAGATCCACAAAAACAGAAGAAAGGGAGCTGACTGAAAAAAGAGCTAAAGAAACCTAAAAGTCATAGTTACTATGATGGAGCAAAAATCCAAAAATCTGGCTTTGGGTTTCCTTGCAGCCAAGGTGAAAAGGGAAACTTGCTGTTCTATAGGCCACAGGCCATGTAAACTTTCCACTACATTCGATTTTCATTTTTAAAATGCTTACCTGCAACATATAGCTTAAAGACTTCTAATAAGAAATTCCAGCTACCCATCGAACTTCTGACACAGCTACGAAAATAAGCCCCAAGTCTAAATACCTAAGGCTTTTAAAAGGGTGCCAAATCTAGAAGAAGTATTTCCTATCTCTCCTTTCTTTCTTACCCAGCCCACACTCAGAGCACGGGAGCTCCACCCCAGGCACCACAGGCCAAGAATACTGGGGCCCTTATCACCCCGACCCCAGCTCGCTCATAGGACAGAGCTGCACACTAGGAGGGGCAAGCCAATCCCTTCCTGGGAACTCCATGGTGTCCCCCACAAACCAGAGGTGCTCAACGAGAGCAGGCTGCTGACGATGAATGTGACTGATCACATCCAAGGCCTGATGATAGGTACCCGACTCCAGCTGCGCTCTCATCGAATGCGTCCAATACAAGGCTGACACTGACCTCCTGAATCCCTCCCTTCTTGTGTCATAATCCCCTTGTCAGAAGCCTTCAGTGAGCCCCCACCACCACCCCTTGCCCCACACTTTAGGGTTAATACCTGACCCTCAAACGGTTCCATCTTTTTCTCTAGCCTACCTTTCCAAACCGATCTGCCCCAGCCTGCCTGCAGAAACATAACCCTCTGCACAAGAGTCCCAGAGCCCACCTGCTCACGGACCGGCCGCATCCCCACTGCCCCTCCCACAGCCCTTCTCAGCCAGACTGCGGTCCCAAAGCCACCCACAGCTCCTCCTGAGCACGCCCTGAAACCCCAGCCCCTGTCTCACCTTTTCCATGAGACTCTTCCCGCCTGTGCCAATTGCTGTGCACTGTTCCCGCAGAACTTACTTACTCACCCAGCACATATTTACTGAGTTCACATTAGGTGCCAGGATCTGTTCCAGGCACTGAAGTTACAACAGCGAGCAAGACAGAGAAGGTACCTACTCCCAGGGAACATATATCCTAGTGATTAACAAGTAAACTAACAAACAAAACTCTCAGAATGTTCTAATTGGTGAGGAAAACATACAATTTTAGGTAGTGTAGTGAAAAACCTCTCCCTGGCGTGCTCTCTCGTGCTGAGTGCCGTGAGCCAGACGTTTGTCTGAAGTTTACGCAATGTGTAACCAAAAGCCACGGGCATCTTAACTAGAGGAGGCTGATGAGATCTGACTTCTGCTTTGAAGAGATAACTCTGGGTGTCGTGTGGAATAGAGACTGTAAGGGGCTGGAGCGGGAACAGGACAAGCAGTCCAGGGCTGGTCTCCAGAGCACAGGGCAGAGACAACGGTGGCTGGGTCCGGGGCTGGGGTGGATGGAGAGAGGTGGATGGGTGGACGGCTTTCGGGACACAGCAGGCAGGACTTGCTGATGGGCTGGATAGGGAGAGGGGCCAGCAGGGAAAAGACAGGAGTCAAGGCTGGTCCTAGGTTTCTGCTTGAGTGTCTCAGTGAATGGCGGAACCACTGACTAAGATGGGGGAGCCCAAGGGCGGAAGGCTTCTCGGGCTGGGGCGAGGAGGACGGCCAGCAGCTCTGGCTGCTCGGTGGACGGCGGAGAGTGCGGAGCCTCAGACGGAGATGGAAATGTGGGTACCACCAGCACAGCCCTCTCCTCCTCCCCTCTGCAGCTTTAAACCATAAACGACCACGAGCCACACTTAACCGTCCACACGAGAACTCCTATGTCTTATCTCCTCTGGAGGCAAACTCTTAGCATTTTTAGTAACTTCCAGCACTATGGTAAGTTCATTTGATTTATTCTCCCAGAGAATCTCAACAATGCTGGGAAGACCACATGATAGTGTTGCCCCATCTCACAGCTGAGGAGGAGTCCCCAGCGAGGCCAGCTTGCTCAGGGTCACTGGGACAGCGAGTGCTGGCGCGGTGAGGCGGGTGCCCCGGGCCGCGCCCCTGCACCGCGCTGTTCTCAACACTCACCCCGTCGGTCCTATTTGGGCTATTGATTTGTAACATACAGGAAGACGTTATTAAAAAAAAAAAAAAAGATAAACTTAGCCTGAAATATTACAAATTCTGGTATAACAGAATCTTTGCTTTAGTTTCCCCATGAAGCCTTTAGTAAATTAGTAACAGAGCAACCAAAAATAGGTCCTGGGGTAGAAGTGTTTTCAATACAATTTTTTTATAAAATGGCAACTGAGTGTTTTGTTAGGTGAAGTTCTCTGGATCGGAAGGGAAGCACTCATCTTTGTCTAGCTGCACAGAGACGCGAACAGGCGCTGTGGCATTATTAATCGCCACGTTCAGTTATGACGGACGGGCTTTTCTGCAGGGATGAAGAAGTGCCTCAGACACAACTCTCCTGGCAGGTCTGCGATATGTGAATATTTCCTCAGATGAAAGAGGAGATGTACTCAAATACCTGCTATGACAGGCAATTAATGCCACGTGCGCCAAGGAGCGCTGATAAAAGGGGGATTAGGAGAATATTGCGAATTAACCGAAAGCTTGTCTGTTTTAGCAAATGGCCTCATTTCGAGTTTGACACAGTCTTTTTATTAGGCAAACAGACTGCATTCTGGTACATTCGTTCATGCTAATGTGGTGTTATAACATTAAGGTATGTTTATGAAACGGTTGCGATTCTGATGAACAACTGTTTCTTTACTCCTCGAGCAATAATTTTTTAAATTTCTTTTTTAGGAAAATTCACCTATTTAAGAAAATGAATCTACCCATCACTTTTGCCTCTTCTTCTTGAGGATATTACAGACCAAGCAAGCAGCGCAGTCCCTCTAATTATTTACTAATTGCTTCTGCAATGACTGAGGCTGCAGCTACATGACTCCAAGGCACCAGGGTAACCCCATAAAAACTTGCGTCGGCTCACTCGGTCTAACAGACAACTAGTCACGGCTGACTGCGTGGACCAGCTGTTCTGACATCATGGCGCACAGGCTTGACAGAGGGTCCCCGATTTGGACGGTGACGTGGGATGAGAGCAAAGAGCCTGGGGCTCTGGGTCTGTTTTTCTTTTTTTATTTCTTTAACTCGATTCTAGATTCTTGACTTCTAGTCTTGGGTTAAGAACAGCGTTTTTGGATGGGGGACGAGTCCTGACTTTTCTAGCCATATGCTGTGTTCTCACACAGACAAGAACAGCCTCCTGTGCTGGTCACGCCCTGGACACAGCTCGCGGTGAGCACTCACCTCCTCACAGGGCAGGGGGACTCTCCTGTGAGCCTCCTCTCTCACTTTCCCCTCACCCTCAGGAGGGGAGCTGATGAAAGGAAAAACAGAGCAAAAGACCAAAACTTGGTTAGCCTGGCAACACCCTGAAGCCTGGTTCTAGTCTCCTGTTTTCCCGGCAGATTCCTCGCCTGCAGAATGTGAAGAACACAAGTCTTAGGGCTCGGACGCTGCCCCTACTCAGGATGGAGCTGGGCCTGCGGGGCAGGCAGGCAGAATAAAGACGGAGGAGTGGGGAAGATGCGTGAGAGGGCAGGAGGCCAGAGAGAGAAAAGAAAAGGAAACTCCCAAATGCCCATTTGAAGTAGATGCTACAGAGACAAAAAGATGACTGTGGCTGGAACAAAAAACTCCATTCATTCGTACAGCGACGGTGAATAGGGAAACTTCTCTCTGCAGGACCAGGTCTGCCGACGGGCATAACAAAGTCACATCTGCTGAATGCAGAGTGCGAGTCAGTACCCTTCCCGAAGAGGCCCTCCAAGGGGCAGGGTAGCCTTGTGGTTAAGGGCTAGCACTCTGAGCCAAGCTGCCATGGCTGGAATTGCAGCTGCTCTGCCCTCCAGCTGTGTGCCCTTGGTCAGACTGCATAGCCTCTGTTCTAGTTTCCCCCTCTGTCAGTGGAATAACAATGGCACCTCCTTCAGGGGTTCTCCGGGGAATTAAGTAACCTAATGCAGGAAAGCACTTCGACCAGCTCCCAGTAAGTGCTCAGTCAGTGCTATTATTACTACTAAAGTTGGCAAAATAAAAATCACATACTGTCCAAAGGGTTAAGGCCCAGCCAGCCGAGGGGGTCCTTTCAGTGGGGGCTGAAGCAGACAGCCAATGGTTCACCTCCACCCCCTGCTCCTTTCTAACAAAACCCTCCATTTTCAGATCCCCACCCTCCGGGTGACCACGTGCTTTAGGGGAGGGAGCCCAGCCGCCACACCAGGGTGGAACCAGGGTTGGTCCAAGGGACCAAATCCACTGCCAGTGACTGGTTTGGGTGTGGGATGTAATTCTGGGCTGTGAGTCGGTGGGGGAGCTTCCCCTGGTTTATAAAGGGTCATATTGGAAGGAATAGCATACTGGAAATAGCTGACAGCGCGGTATCCGCATGTGGAGCCTGGAATGGTGGCAGCCTCCTGGTGACCAGAGGAGAGCCAAGTCGGCCGCCCCTAGACCTGTGCTCCCTCCTGGCTTCTGCTGAGATGAGTGAGAAGCTCTTACTGTCTCAGCCGGCTCAGCTGGGTTGTGTGTTTCTCACAGGGTAGAACCACCATCCCCTCGGCGGCCAACGGGGTGCCACCCGGCAGCAGGTAGAGCCTAGCACAGGAGGGGTTTCAGCAGTGCCCGACAAGGAGAACCGGCCTCCCCAGTAGCTGGCGGCGGGACTAACACTTACTGAGCATCTGCTGTGTGCCAGGGGCTTCACTTACATTATTCTCACTCATTCGTGTACCTGCCACCCCAATAGTTAAGCTTTGTTGTCTCCACTTTCCAGATGAGGAAACTCGGAAGGGTGAGAAACGTGTCCAGGGCCCCTGTAGGGAGCTGCAGGGGCTGGACTTCAGGCCAGGTGCGCCCGATTCCCCTAATCCCTCTGCCTCCCCAGAGGCTATGACAGCACAGGACGTGAAGACCAGAGAACTCAAGAACAGTCAGGGAGACGCCCAGTCAAAGGCACAGCAGAGGAGCCACAGGAAGCACAGACCTATCTGCGACCAAATGGAAAGCAGGGGCCAGAGGGTGAGGGCAGGAGGCAGCTGCAGGACGCGGAGAGCCCGGCCAGTGGGGCCCGAGTGCAGACTCAACCAGGAGCCAGGACCAGCTGGAGCCTGAAGACGACAGCCTCAGGACCTCCTGGGCCCTCTTCCCCAAACACAGGGCCCCACGGGACCAGACAGCAGCCTCTTCAGGTGAAGCCATAGATCACAATCATCAAAAGATGGAGAGACAGGATCTGGAGGTCACCCAGTCTGCCTTCCCCTTGACTGATGGAGAAAATGAGACTCGCGAGCCCGAGGGTTTGAGCGGACAATGGACATATGCTGGAGGCTCTAAGTGCGTGTAAGGAGGGGAGATGCTGAGGGACCAGTCATTAGACCCAGCCCAGTGCAAAGAAAACTGGGAAACACGAGCACTAGGGTTCGGTCAGTTTGGGGTGCCAACTGCTAATTATCCGCTGGTTTAGGAAGGCTAGACCACACATATCTTTAGCAAAGTCTGGCTCCCAAATTTCAGAGAGACATTTGCATGCAGTCTTGGCTCCAGTAAGCCATGCGGACTTATATTTAAAACAAACTAATTGGCGTTCTTTCATTCCCAAACTATAGATCCCCAGCAATGAGGGCATATGCATGAAGAGAGCCTTCCTCCACTGACTCCTAGGAGTTCTTCTCAGTCTCCAGCACTCGAGCACGGACCACGTGCAGGACCAGAGTCCTACCTGGAAACACACGACCGCACACAGCAAACAGCTGAGGAGTGCATTTGGTTTGTTCTGTTCATTTCGGGGGTGAATGGGAAGGGGCGAGATCATTGGTGTTCCTACCTCTACTTCAAAGGAAGCCGCAGGAATAATCATGGCAATGCTGGCCGGCATTGTCTAAGCGTTCCAGGGGCTTTATACCAGACATTTTTAAGCCACACAACAGCACTTCAACTATTCAGTTAATTATTCAATTAATCAGTTAGTTATTATCTCCACTAACAGATGAAGAAGCCCAATGACAAGGACTTGCCCAGGGCCATCCAGCTGATAAATGGCAGAGCCCAGGATGGAAACCCCAGCCTGACTGGTCCCAAGGTCAGTCTTGCCCCGCTCCACGCGCCTGCTGGGGTGGGGTCCAGGGAGAATGTGGGCGGCAGTGTAAGCTGGCAGGAAAGCATGGCAGAGAAAGCCCCGGCGCTGCCCTGGGACTGAGCGTCGTCTCAATCACCCGCTCCTCAGCCTTCTACTGGTGCAACTTTTTGTTCTCACTAGAAGTTGTGTGAAAGCAGCATCGGGTTAAGCTCACTCTTAATCGGGGGGAGCGCTTCTAGGGGCAGGAGGCTGGGGTGAAAAAGGTATATAAGGAAAGGACGGTTAGCGGTGGAGTTCCCTTTTAGCTTTCCTCATCAAAGCCCTACTTTCGGTAATTTACAAGGTGGCCTATGTCCATACAGTCCACACTAACTGTAGTGTTGCATTATTGACCCTGATGGTATTGCTGTTGAGATGATTGTCATAAGCAGCTGACCTTCCTAGGAGAATTTCATGATTAACACAGTTTACAAAGAGACAAATTAAAGACATGTACCATACATAATATCAATCATACCACATATTTCTTACAGAATAACAAATGGACCACAATGGAAGTAGCTAATAATTATACCAGGGTTCCTACTAAGACCAACTATAATGAAACCAGGTCTTTCGAAGCACATAATGCTAAAAAATTATCACACTAAGGCGAATGTTCTGGTGTTAATGCCATCAGCCAGGGAAACTTAGGCAAACATTTTGTGGATTTCTGGCTATTTTTGATCTTGAAATGTATGAAAATCTCAGAAGAGTTCAAAAAGAAAGAAAATTTGTCACATTTCACGCCGACACATTGAATCAAGTAAATTAAACCATGATTCTCAAACTGCTCATGTAAGTGACAGGCCCGAATGTGTTTTAGAAAGGGCCTGAGTCCCACCCTGAAAGCCTGTGGGCACCCCTCACTCCCCAGCTGCGTCCTCTGGTGTCTCACTGTAATCGGCAAACAGGAATGAAGCTACAGGCTGCTTTTCTAAACACACGCAGTAGCTTCTGTGGCTCCATTACTCAATGCTTGAATCTATATCACTCGAGGTTGACTGGTTATTTTTACCATACTGCCCCGGGTTGGCATTACTGCTGAAAAGAAGTTGTTTTCTCTTTCTAAAGAAAACCTTGCCTCAGTCTTAGACAAAAACAGAAAGGGCAGCCTGACTAATAAAGATCTAAAGTTAATACAAAAGTAATGAATATTCCAGGACTTCTGCTGGTGTCATTTCATTCATCAAAAGAGACGCCATCTGAGGGAGTCGCAGCCGTCTGAACACGGGCTTTCTCGGGAGTTTGTTCTAAGAAGATCAACTGAGCCAGACGACTTTGCCGTGAGAAGGCGGATGACAAGACGTGGCTCATTTTGCATCATCTGCCTCTGCTAACAATTACTGTTGATGAAGGGCGGGGGGATAAGAATTTTTAAAGATCTCTATTACCTTTTCTCCGACTTGGATTTCGAGTTCTCCTAATGTCCGACAGCAATTTGTTTCATTCCCATCTCCCCTTAAAATAAAAATAAAAACTTTCTGTTAATGTTTTAACCAAATAAATGTTTATGTGGGACATGCAGAGATCAAAACTATAAGGACTTGTAGGTTATCCATCTGTAAGTGCAAGGTGTGTCTTAGGCACTACCACCTGCCAGGAGTGTGAGCTTGGGCCCGTCACGCCGCTTCTCCACTCCTGTTTCCTCCGCCGTAAAATGAGATATGACACTGCTCCTCCCAGGGCAGTGTGGGAATTGAAGAATGATGGCCAACAACTAACGAGCACTTCCTGTGGCCAAGCCCTACCTCGTTTATTCCTCACAACAACTCTCTGGGTCAGGGGCCATCGTCACCCCAGCTCTGCAGAGGGACTGAGGGGGCCCAAGGTCATGTGTGGGGAAGTGGCGGGTTCAGACCCAGGTGGTCTGGCTTCAGAGCCCACCCCGAACCCCTCTGCTGCTGTGGGCTCCCCGTCCACTCCGCGGTGCCCTCTTAGCCGCTCTGTAAGGGACTTTGTGGTGGATGTGTGTCTATACACCCCTTGGCTCCGGAGGCTTTTTTCCTATTAACTATTTTTGATTTTGCATTATCTGTACATCTACGAAGCACTTCAGAGCCCGTGTTTGGAATGAGCTGTTGGGGTGGGGTAAGGAACGACAGAGGCATTCTGCTCCTCCATTTCACCATATTTATCCAGCGCCTCCTACGCTCAGGTCTGGGGCCGCGGTGGACACCAGGACACTGTTCCCAGTCTTGAAAAGCTTAATGCTAGTGACAGCAACAGATAGGAAATAAGCAAACAAGTAACGTAATTTGAAGTAATGAAAGGCGCCATGAAGGAAATAAAGGAGGCAGGGGATAGATTAGACGGGCTGATTCTTCTGGGTGGGGCAGACAGCAGTGCCATCTGAATAGAGACCCACAAGCTGAGGAGCCCAGAGCCATCCATTCGGAGGAAAGCTCTCCAGAAACAGCAGCAGCAAGAAACCCAGAGGGGGCAGAGTTGGCACATCTCAGGACTGCTACTGCCAGGAGGCCAGGGAGACCGCAGCCCACCCAGCAGGCACAGGAACATGGGGTGAGTTCTGAGATGGAAGCAGATGCCAGCTCCCACGGTGCTGTGGTCGTGATAGGAATCCGGACTTCATAGCAGGGTAAGGGGAAGCCGTCAGAGCCTTTTAAGCAGAAGTTAATCATTCCACGTAGGAGGAAACAGGCTCAGAGGGGTTGAGCACCATGCCCAGTTAAAGACAGAATCTCGCCAGGGATCCAGTCTCATGATTCTATGTCAAATGTAATCTTCTAAATATTGTTTTAATTATGTATTGAATAGATACAAAACGCTATTTGTAACATATGTTTAAGGGTTAAAGAATAAAAATCAGACAAATGCCTGAGCACCTCAGTACCTGTGCCTCGGGAGCCCTCCCGCCCCAGCCTCATCCTCCTCCCTCCCTGCTTCCCCGGTGGTCGAGGCTGCACCAGCCCGCATCACATCTCAACCTCTCCCTCAGCCCCATCCTACTCCGGGGCTCTGCCCTTCCCGGGGTCTTCCCTAATCTACACCTTGCGCCCCAAACTCCGTCTCAGTGTCTGCTTCAGGAACCCAGTCTATTATCTGATATTGACTAAGTATTTATTGGAATGGTATGTCTTATTAAATCCTGTCACTTTTAACCTTTCTGTAAACTTACATTTAGGTTTTTCTCTTAGTGGATTTTACTATTTGTTATCTAGTCAGACAGTGTTTGTCTTTTAAGTGGAACATTTACTATAATCACTGATATTTAGGATTTCCATTTGCCCTGCCTATGCTGCTTCTTCTTGCCTTCTTTTAGGTTGATTCCAGTTTTATCATTCCACTTATTTGCCTTTATAAATTTGGGGATTATTTACTCCATTTTTAATCTTGTAATGGTTGCTCTGGAAATTACAACCTGCATACTTTTCAAAGTCTAAAGTTAATCAAAACTTTTATCTTCCTACTGGACAATGTGACAACTCTAGAACATTTCATTCCAGCCCCTCCTCTCTCAATTTATATATTAGTGCTATCACGTATTTTAATTCTATCCTATTTTTAAATTCCAGCAATCATCATTATTTCCTAGAGTCACTAGTGTTTCCTACAGTCGATAGATATTTAGCCACATACTCGCTGCCACTTTTGTTCTTCATTCCTTTTTGCATCATCATTTCAAACCTTCCATCTGGGATCACTTTCCTTCTACCTAAAGTATGTCCTTAGAATTTCTTTTACTGTGTCTGTTGGGAGCCAAATCCGTTTTGGTTTTGTTCACTCTATGTCGTCAAGGGCATCAAGTTTTGGCTGATTTGAATGTGACCTCGTGAACCATATTTCCAGAAGAGAGGTGCTGTAACCACATTAAGTTCCACCATCAAAAACTCAAGGAATCTGAGCTGCAGCTTTGTCAGTGTCCTAGGATTAAATAAGCCCCAGTCATAAGGCCTGATCATTCAACGACTGCAAAGGGTGCCTCTTATTTTTATACAAGTCAGTGTGAAGAAAGTATGAAAGATCTAGTTGAAAGGCAACCTTGAAAACCATAGGCAAAGGTGCCAGATGTTTCTCCCTTTTCCAAATACTCTGTCAGTGGATGAGCATATTCTGTGGCAAGAAGAGGAGAGAGTCCCAGGGGTTCCCACGGAAAAAGTTCTTATTCTTACAAATATAGAACAGAATTCTAGGATGGCAAATATTTTATTTCAGCACATTTTCCCACTATCTTACACTTTTCATTGTCACTGTTGAGACATCACTGTCAGTCTAATTGTCACTCTTCCGAAGTCAATTCAGTTTTCCTTCTCACTGCCTTTAATATTTTCTCTCTGATTTTGATGTTCTGTAGTTTCACTGTGATACGTCTAGACAGGTATTTGTTTTTATTTACCTGGCTTGAGATTCTCAGCCATTATCTTTTCAAATATTGTCTCTGTCCTACTCTTTTTCTTATATATCTGGAAATCCAATAAAACGTATTATTAGGCCTTCTTTTTCCATCTTCCATGTTTCTTATATCTGTCCTCCATATTTTGTATCTCTCTGTCTTCCTGTGTGGCATTCCGGATTATTTCTTCAGATCTATTTTCCATTCCACTGATCCTCTTTTCAGCTGTGTTTAATCCACTATTTTCACCCATCCACTGAATTTTACATCTACAGTTATTATGTCTTTCAGGACCAGAAGTTATGTTTTGGACATCTTAAAATCTGTATTTTTATTGCCTCTTGTTTTATATTCATATATTAAATAAATTCTTTCATTTCTTTAAACACTAGTTTTAGATTCTGTATCTGATAATTCCAATATTCCAAGTCTTGGGAGATCTGATTCTACTGGATGTTATTTCTATTGGTTTGCAGTCCTCATTCTTTTTCTCTTCATATGTTTTCAAGATATTTTGTGTGTGGTCTGATGTTACTTGGCACTTTATCTGTGGAAATTCTTTAAGGGCTAGGTTGAAGAATTATTCCTCCACAGAAGGGCACACCCAGTTCAGGACCAGTTTTAAGTAAATTCCTAGCCTGAGAGACTTTTCAGACCACACAGGTAGCATTATTTCAGACACAGACTTGCATGAAAATCAACTTGTAATTACAATTTTCCCCTATTCCCCCAATGCCAGTGTCAACACAGGCAGGTCTCCTTGTTGTGCCTCTCTGTGATGTAGGTTTATATCTGTAACTTACCCTTACTTGGGGTAGAGGTGTCCCAACCTTATAGGCACTGGGCCTCTGTTAGGTTCCTCCACCTTGGCAGACCCTCTAGGCTTTGTCTCTTGTCCCCTTCACTCCAAATAACCAACAAAACTGAAACACAAATTCACCAGGATTTGGCCGGTACCCTCAAGGCAAAAGCTGGTTTTATAGAATGCTCATGTCTCAGGATCCTAATTTTCACTCCTGCTTGGCCTCTAAGGATTACTTACTTTCTTGCCAGCTCAGTAATGTATTAAAATATTTACTTTTTTTTTTTAAAGGAAGATTAGCCCTGAGCTAACTTCTGCCACCAGCCTTCCCCTTTTTGCTGAGGAAGACTGGCCCTGAGCTAAAATCCGTACCCATCTTCCTCCAGTTTACATGTGTGACGCCTGCCACAGCATGGCTTGTCAAGCAGTGTGTAGGTCCACACCCAGAATTCAAATCAGCAAACCCTGGGCGGCCAAAGCAGAACGTGAGAACTTAACTGCTGCACCACCGGCCAGCCCCAAAATATTTTAATTTTTACCCAGCATTTTAGTTGTTTTCAGTGGAAGGGTGGTTCATGAATACAGCCCACCATATTCCTAGAAAGAGAAGTCTCTATTCACTATAAAGCATTGTCTCTAACAATAGAGAGAATTCAGCTTCAGAAGTAAGTCAGAAATCTTTAAAATTTAATTTTAACATTTAGCCTTTTTGTTTAAGGAAGTAAGTTATGACCTTTTTCATCTCAAATTAATTATTAGACTGAGCTTTCACAATTTAAAAAAATAAAAACAAAAAAAACAAAATGAGAACTCTCCTGCATTCAGTTTTTCCAGTTGTTTGGCTTTTTCAACAAAGAATATTCAAATTAGGTTACTGTCCACCCAACAACCGTATCCCACAGATGGGGATGGTTTTAGGTCAAAAGCATGAATATGCAGTTTATAAGACAACCAGTCCTTGTCTTGAATGAGCCTGGGAATTATCTTAGTACATCACGTACTGAGCACTGACTGACCAGAGCACAGAGACATCCCAGATCATAAAGAGGGTAACACTTCGTCATTCTCGTTGGAACTGCTGCCCTTTTTACTTATGGCAAAAACACATAACATGACATTTACCATCTTAACCATTTTTAAAATTACAGCTCGGTAATGTTAAGTATATTCACATTATTGTGCAACAGATCTCTGGAACTTCCTCATCTTACCAAACTGCGAGTCTGTACCCACTGAACAGCCGCCCCTGCCTCCCCTCTCTCTGCTGCACTCATTCGCACAACTAAGCTGCACCCACGATGCATTCGACCATGGACGCTGTTAGACCGAAATCTGCTAATATTTCAGCACCGAATTTGATTCTTATAATTGTTTACACAATTTCTGAGAAGATGAGGCTTTTTCATTTGGAGTCAGATAATCTGAGTGAATAATTTTTTTACTAAAACAATATTTCCCAAATCGTACACTAGAATCAAAGAACTTTATAGCTACAGACACTAAAGTCCGTGCTTTAACACTCTCGTTTTGCGGATACAGCATATGAGCCCCACGCTTATGCTAAAGCTGTGAAATACAAAGGAGCTCATACAAGGATCTTTTTTTTTATGTTTATTTTCTAGCTACGAAGACATGATCACTTTCCAAAGAAAGACATTAAAAATGCATAAAAATGAATAAATTTTAAGTTGGCATATTAATATTTTTACTTCAAAATTAAAATTCATTATTTCCAAATCTGAAATACATTGCATATAAAATACGTTGATCTGGTTTTAATTTGCTATGTTTCCACTGTTAATATAGTATTATTTCTCTTATTCTGAAATACATCCTATATAGTTGTTAGGACCTTCTCTAAATAAATTTTTTTTTAAAGATTTTATTTTTTCCTTTTTCTCCCCAAAGCCCTGCAATACATAGTTGTATATTCTTCGTTGTGGGTCCTTCTAGTTGTGGCATGTGGGACGCTGCCTCAGCGTGGTTTGATGAGCAGTGCCATGTCCACGCCCAGGATTCGAACCAACGAAACACTGGGCCGCCTGTAGTGGAGCGCGCGAACTTAACCACTCGGCCACGGGGCCAGCCCCTCTCTAAATAAATTTTTGACTGAGGATTAACTCCATTAAATTCTATATGGATGAGCTTGAGGCAACACGTATCCCGTCTGTACCTGGTGACATGATTAGCTGTAATGATCTTATGTCCTAACTCTTATCATTTCAAATCTCACATTTTCATGTGAGCAGAAAAACCACTTACCTCTTTATAACACTTATATTTAGGTCAATTCCACCGAACCTGGACAGGAATTCGTTGTAGGGAACAGCGCCGGAGCTGGTGAGGGGGATCTGCGTGCAAACAAGAAGGTTGACGGCCTGTTAGGGAAGTCGAGCCAAGCAGCGGACAGCACGGGGGCAGCACGATGTAAGGCAGGACACCATTAGCGGGGTGGGCGTTCTGGGGAACACAACTACCTAATCCCAGTGCCTGGGTTGACACACACCCTCAGCAATCCAGTACAAACAGGACGAACGCCAGGATGCCAGTCTGTGCTCAACTAAAAGTCAACAGGTTTTCTACAAAATGATCTAAAATCTAGATCTATCTAAAAAAATAAAGTGAAATTAGTAGAAATACATGCTAATATAAATTTTATATATGTATTTTGTATATATTTATACATATATAAATTTATACACAAATATACACATATATTTATATGTGTAGATACATGTACAAATATATACATGTATATATATATATTATATACAGTCATGTGTCACTTAATAGGGATACATTCTGAGAATACATCATTAGGCAGTTTCATGGTTGTGCAAACGTCATAGAGTGCACTTACACAAACCTAAATGTTAAAGCCTACTGCACACCTAGGCTCTACGGTACTAATCTTATGGGACCACCATCATATATGCTGTCTGTTGATGACCAAAACGTCATTATGCAGCACAGGACTGTATGTTTCCCGAGAGGCTGAGTCCACAGCACAGTTTTACCCTCTGAGTGTCATCTGAACTTTCTGTATATTCATATACTTTAAAGGGGGAAAATAGTCATTTTTAAATTTAAAAATTCTACAAGGGACATTACTGGGTCAAGTGAGTCAACACAGACGGCACATTAAAGTACTATCTCGATGTTTAATTTACTGCAGTTGATAACTGTCCTGTGATTGTGAAGAGAACAGCTCTCATTCTCAGGAAATGCACACTGACGTGTTTAGAAGTGAAGAGCCAGAATATAAGCAACTTCCTCTCAAACAGTCCAGAAAAAAACATCGTGTGTGCGCTGTTTGCGCCCATCATGTGTATCGTTTGCACACACACACCTAGACAACAAAGATCACGAGCGAAGCGAACGAGGTTAAATGTTCCCAATAGGCAGGTCTGGGTAAAGGATATATGGGCACTATTTGTCCTGTTCTTATTCTTACAAATTTTCTGGAGGTTTCAAATTACTTCTAAATAAAAAGTCAAATTTTTTTAAATGAAAATATTTCCCAGAACAGCATTATGAAACTAAAATTACAATAAATACATAATCAATATAAATATATTTTAAGCTTCACACAAATATACATAGTACGATTTCCCATACAGCTGAATGGCTCCCGAGTCTGCACAATCAAGTCTGATATTTACACAGCCCTTAAAGTTCCAGCCTCAAAGCCTCGCGTGGTTATCTCAGTCCTCCCCAGAGCACAAATTTCTCTCTACTACTTAAAACATGCATAACTAGGAAACAGGACCAGAGGGAGTACGGCTCACGGGGTGAGCCTTTGGGAAGCCTTTTCCTGGAAAGGACACCCTGACTTCTATTTATGACAGGGCGATTTTTGTAGATATGATTTTGGGTAGACACTTCAAAGTCTCCCTAATCTTGTAGAAGAAGAGCAAGAACAGACGGGACGTGCAGCTCCAAGACTGGGTGCCCTGGTGGTTTGGGTGGCGCTGAGCGCCAGCGAGGGAGGGGCTCACGTTCGCAGAGCTCACACTCTCTGAACGGGCACAGGCACTGCTCAGGGTGGTTCATGTGAGCTCACTCCTCCAGCCCGAAACCAGCTTCAGAGGCTGCTGAAATTTTCCACATTTCACAGAGCAGGTGTGACCTCGCTGCCATTAAGTGCCAGAAACCTCTGTTCACCTCACGACACTAACCACTCTGCCTATATGGAAAAAGAAAGTCCACCAGCCTATTGAAGCGTTCGTCACACTTCAGGTTGCTACTTAGGGTCCAATTCTAACGGGGCAGACACATTTTGGCAATGACCATTCTCCAAGGCTGATGCCTTAGAAAACCGAAGAATCTAGTCTGAAAGGAGAGGCTCTGCCAAGGACTCGCCTTTTCAGTATCTGTGATTCTGGCAAAAACGTTTAAGATTCAAAATCATCCATAGATGAATCGCTGAAAGCAAATTCTTAGACTGCGGCCGGAGGAGGGTAGTTTTGAAATCAACATCTACCACGTTGGTCAGTATCTTCAAAGACTTCTCTTTCCTCAACCTGACACAACCACTCGGACCAGAAGAGGACTTTGTTTTCCTTCTCTGGAATCTATTTACCAATTCAAATTCTTTTCAAAATGTTTTATTAATACTCAGAGACTGAGGCCACATTTTTTAAAAATTCACATTACCATTAAAGGAAAATAAGGTGCAGGGCAGGTTACAAGCAATGACTGCTCAGCATTCTTGCCCTGATCAATCATCAGAACAGCCTGACATTCAAACATTCGTCACAGGGTCCTGGAATAAAATTAAAGCTGAAGCACATTCACTATAACTGGAAAATTCTTTTCTAAATTTGTTGTGTGTGTGTGAGGAACATTGGCCCAGAGCCAACAACTGTTGCCAATCTTCCCCTTTTTGCTTGAGGAAGATCGGCCCTGAGCTAACACCCATGCCAATCCTCTTCTATTTGGATGTGGGTCGCTGCCACAGCATGGCTTGATGAGCAATGTGCAGGTCGACGCCTGCGAGCCAAACCCGTGAATCCTGGGCCGCTGAAGCAGAGCACACGAACCCAACTACCATGTCACTGGGCCGGCCTCTCTTTTCTAACTTTAAGGGTGAAATTTCACGAAACATTTTACCAATTTGATATGTTTCCAGCTAAGCTTACATTAACTATTAAAAAAGAAAGGTTGTATCACCACAAGGATTAGTCATGAAAAGATCTAGAAAGGTCTCACATGCTGTGAACTCCAGGCATCAGGATGAGCAGCCTTGCCCTCACTCCCCATGAACTTGGCCAGCTGAAAATGCACCACACTGCAGCCTCCTTGATTTATGCACGGGTCACTGAGCTCAAGCTTCTAGAAAAACAAGCTTATTATTTAAGACAGACTACGAGGACCTGTTTTTTTAAAGTCTTTGAAGTTCTACAGTTCTCAGTGACTTCTTTTAAAAACAGATGTAGCTTTTAAAAACAGATACACATTTCACATTTTCTGTACTTTTCCTCTTCCTGCATAGCTGATTAGCTTGGGAAGATTGTCAAAATTTTAACTTAACATTAGATCATGAATATAGGGAGACATTAGCAGGAAATAATATTTTAACTCTCCATTTGTTATAGATAAAAGTATCAGTTAAATCAAGCTTATGAAGAAACTGATGTAATGTTTGCAAGGAAAAATGTTCTCTAAAAGCAAGAGAACATTACCATATGACACAACAATGCCACTCCTACATATGTACCCAAGAGATGCAAAAGCATATGTCCATACAAAAACTTGTACATGAATTTTCATAAAAGCATTGTTCACAGAAGCCAAAAGGTGTGAAACAGCCAAAGGTCTGTCAACTGATGATAAAGAAAAGGCAGTCTATCCACTCAATGGAATAGTATTCAGCCTTAAAAAGGAAGGAAGAGCTGACTCACCTCTAACATGGGTGAGCCTTGAAAGCATTATGCTGAGGGAGAGAAGCCAGACACAAAAGATCATATATTGTTTCATTCCATTTATCTGAAATGTCCAGAATAGGCAAATCTATTGTGACAGAAAGAAGATTAACGGTCGTCAGGGACTAGGGGAAGCTGGAATGGGGAGTGACTGCTAACGAATATTCTTTTAGGGGTGTTGAAAATGTTCTGGAATTAGATAGTGGTGATAGTTGTGTAACTCTGTGAATATATTAAAAACCACCAACTGGTACATTTTTAAATGGTGAATTTTATGATAAGTAAATTATATCTTAATAAATCTTTTATTAAAAATGTAGATAGAATAAAGAATGACATGTGAAAGAATCAATACATACTATTTGTGAAATTCTGGAAGTGAATAAAGGGGGAACATTTTTTTGAAAAAATCTCTTCATCTTTCTTCTCCCTTCCCTTCTTCCCTGTCCATTCCCCAGTAATTCAGCCCTAAAGTCATTCGATGGGGCAGAGAAAAATGGTGTCTGCAGTGCTGGGGGAGCCATGGTGTCCAGAGCAGCATGTGAGCCCACGCGGGGTGAAGAGGGCATCCACACTGCGGGGGAGGCGGTGCTGGAGAGGGGAGATGAGTCACATACCAGGGAGATGATCAAATAAGTAAACATACTAAGAATAATAGAAGCCAAGGTTCTCATTGTCTGAAAAGGTAGTTACAATAGGAAAAGCAAGAAAACTAGAATGAACCCGGAGGTGTTGGATTAGAATTGGCGGCACTGGTGTGAACTCGTGGTTCATTATACAGAGAGACTGACATAGAAACAAATGTAGATGTAAATACACGTATGTAGGGGAAAATGTATCCCCTAGACCTCTGCCCACTGAGAGGGCCAGGAGCAGCGACATCCCAGCGGCAACGAGCAGCCCTAGTGCCCAGACCCCGGATTTGAATATCTTCTTCCATTAAAAGGAAGCAGAGCTCTTTGGAGAAATGGATGATTCCGGGACCAAGGCAACAAAAGCACAGCGGGATGTGGAACATCTTCCATCAGAAAGCAAGGAAGTGCTCAGAGAGCGACGGGGACGCGTCCAAAGGCCACAGAGACCAACGTGAAGCGGCTCCTACTGGCCAAATTAGGGACAATTTAAACATCAAAATAAAGAATGAAAGTAATGGATCATAACCCACTTAATAAAAGAGGGAATTCTCAGTCCCTGCCAACATATAAATAAGTGAATAAATTGAAAGTTTGATGAGGAATGGAATATTTACATAGTTTCAAATTTTCTCCCACAAAATCCTTATTAATTAAAAAGTGCATAAAGAGTACCTTACCATGAAACAGTCTGACAGATCCCACCTCACGTGACTATCATCAGCAACGGGAGGAACTGAAATCATGTGCACCCTAATGAACGTGATGAGAGGAACACTATCATTTCTGTGATATTCCTGCCCAAAATGCAAGCCTGAATCTAGCCCTAAGGAAACAGCAGATAAACTCAAACTGGGGACAATCTACAAAATAACAGGTCTGCCATGTGTTAAATGAAAAAAGTGCTAAATAAAGGCTAAGGAAAGACTGAGTAACTGTTCTAGACTAAAGGAGGCTGGGGAATATGAACCAAGTGCAACGCCTGGTTCTGATCTGGATCCCACAAGACATGCATGGAGCGACTGGCAAACCTGCCTGGATCCTGGGGCCGAGACAGTATGATGAGCTGATGCTGATGTCCTTAACTGATGGGTGGTTATACAGACCAGTGTCCTTGTTTGAGGAAACGTACACTAACATATTTGGGGAGATAGAGCGACTTACTCCTAAAAGCTTCAAGAAAAAAAAATTGTCCTTTACACTATACTTCCAACTTTTCTGTAACTTTGGGTTGCTTTTTAAAAAATTACAAAGCAGAAGAAGTTGTGGCAGAGAAAGCTCATAAAAGACCAACCTTCCACAGAAAACAACTATAAGCTCTGGTCAAAATACAAAAAGTAACTATCTAAAGGCTCTGGAGAGTGAGCAAGAGTAGGCAGATTTTGGAAGAAGTCAAAACTTAGGTGACAAGTATGGAGGGAGTTTCCTGGTCTTAATGGTTTTAGCCTAAGAGCAGGCCTCAGTCAGGGCCCAGCAAACAGCGCCTAAACCCCAAAAGAAAACCCACTGTCTTTCTGGCCTGAAGATCCAGCACACAGAACCCAAAGCAACCGCAGCCACTAAAAATGTGAAGGGAATCTCAGACGGGAGACAGGAAGAGGAGTACACTGTCTGGGTACTAACTCTGCCCACGTTTCCAGCCGCCGCCTAAACCACGCATGCGCAGGTCAAACCCAAAGCGACCCACCTAAAGATAAGCTCTGAACTGAGACACGTGTGACGGCCTGATGCCGGCGAGACAGTGTGCAAGTTAACTGTCTGCCAAAGGACAAGTATCAACAGTCTTCGGGAGAGCAGAACGGAATCCAGTCTCCACAGCACAGCATCCACAGCATTTAACGCTGCGCTGGCTAATAAACGGCCATAGCCATTCGTGGCTGTTGAGCGCTTGAAATGTGGCTAGTGCAACCGATGAACTGAATTTTCTGTTTTATTTAATGTTAAGTAACTTAAATTTTAAAGCTAATTCAGTTACTGGAAAACTTTTAAGTATGTTTAAAACAACTGGGTATGTGAATCTAGCATCTTAATTGTAAATTTTATGAAACCTAGATATAGATCAAGTAGTTCCAATGGAAATTTCGTGTCTGAATTGAGGTTTGCTGTAAGTGTAAAGTACACACCAGGTTTTGAAGACTCACTACACAGAAAAGAACATAAAATATCTTATTAACAATTTCTAATAGTGATTACATGTTGAAATGAGATAATATTTGAGATGTATTTGGTTTAATAAAATATTATTAAAATTAATTTCACCTGTTTTTTATTTTTATTGTAGCTACTAGAAAATATTAAATTACATGTGTGGCTCACATTACATTTCTATTGGACAGTGCTGGTAAGGGATAGTATCCAAATCTACTCAAATACAAAGAATGAGAGAAATGTGACTCTTCTCAAGGGAAAAAAATCAATGCAGAACAACCCTGAGATGACTCAGATGTTAGAATTATCAGACACGGACTTTAAAGCAGCTATTTTATCGACGCTTAATGAATTAAAAGAAATATGCTCATAATTGAAGGAAAAAACAGGAAATCTAAGCAGATAAATAGAGATTATTAAAAAAGAACCAAATGGAAATTCTAGAACTGAAAAACGCAACGTCTAAAACTTACAATTCACGGAATAGGCTTAATAGCAGAATAGAGATACTAACGAAGAGTCTTCAACTTGACGATAGATCAATAAATATTACCCAATCCCAAAAACAAAGAGAAAAAAATATTTAAAAAGATGCACACAGCCTCGGGGGCCTGTGGGACAACACCACATGTCTGAGAGAGGAGAGGATGGGGTAGAAAAAATATTTGAAGAAATATTGGCTGAAAACTTCCCAAATTCAGTGAAAGACAAAATTAAAGGGAAGAGAAAACCTTGCAACAGTACCACAGTATACTCAAAACACACAAACAACAAACACAACGAACACAACACATAGATCTGCAAATATTTTTAAAAAGAAGAAAAAAAATCAGTGAAAGGAAGGAAAGTCAGTCCCTGAGGTCAAGACTGGAATTCAGGAACGCCTGAAATTCCCTGGGCTGGTTTTTTTCCTAATGTGTAATTCCCCTGTGGGAAAAGTAAGCAGCCTGGGGTGGGTTGTGGTATTCAACAAGTTCTAGAAAGAAATAGGCTTTCAAATACTATGAAATAGCATGCAGCCAGACTCTGATTAAGACCTAATGAATAAGATACATGTTTGTGTGTGTGTGTGTGTGTGCGCGCACACACATGTGCAAACTCAGTTATTGGGTTAGTGGGCTGGAAGGCACGCTACTGATACTCCCACCCAACTTCTCCACTCTTGTATGACTAGATATTGATCCCTGTGGATTTATTCTGAGTGTTTAATTCCTACTGTATTGTGTATTTCTTTTTTAACGGCCCTGAGGGCACAGAGCACACCAGATGTTCACTGTTCATACCTCCCTGGAACGCAACACCACCAGGAGGCCCAGGGGCCCATCCTCCACATCCCTCCCCAAGTAAACGCATTACCCCTGCTGCAAACCCTCCACTGGCTCCCTCCAGCCTCCAGGACAGAGGTCAAACTCCTGATGTGACTTCTCGGGACAGGCTCTCTAGCCATAACCTGACACACGTCTCCTCACTTCAGCCAGAAATGACTCCACCCAGTTGCCTGAAGAAACGTGTCATGCTGGTTGAGGCATCCAAGCTTCCACACAGGCCATTCCCTCTACATAATGCCCTTCCCTTCTTCTTTCATCTACCTAATACCTAAAAACTAAATGTCCCTTCCTCCCCAAAGCCTTCCTGGACCACCATCCCTCAGATTTAGACAGCTCTCTGTCCTCTGACTGTCACTCCTCCCTGTAATCACCCCGTCCAGCACCCACCAACATGTCCGCAAGTCTCTCTGGACCAGGATCCCCCCAGGGCAGGCCTGCCTGAGTGCTCCACCTCGGGTGACCATAGTGTTGCCACAAGAACAAAGGCCGAAATACTCAGTTCCAAAATATAAGCTGACCAAATACCTTTTACATGGAAGCCTTAAAAAAAAAAATGACGGTAATAGTGCTACACAGAAAATATGACCCAAGAACGTGTTGATCGTCCCAAATCTGCCAGAATTTGATCAAACTAATTGTGAAAAATGAACAAAACTCTAACTGCTCGTTTGGGACAGTGGGGAAGAGCCAGCAGGGGTCCCACACTCCCGTGACCGACTTCATCCGCTCCGCGGCCAGGTTATTCTAAGTCGTTACACATACTTTACCTGAGCCAGCACATCTTGGAACTGTTCTCTCGTGAGAGGCAGCAGGAAGGTTGTGACGACTCTCCTCAGGTCGCTCTTGGACACCGTCATGCTCTGACTGGTATCGAGTAGCTGAAAGGCTTTTTTCAACTCATCTCCTTTATTGGTAATTTTTTGAAATAAAATCCGTTTAACATCTAAGAAGGACAGTATTGGATTTGCAAGAGCTGTGGCTATAAAAGAGAAACAGCTATTTATTAAATGTGCTTAAAACCAAGCTACCAAACACCATTTCACTGTGTACTAGAATCCAACCAACTTCTAAAACAGTATTTCTTCCACTACACGTGGGGTCGCACGTCCGATCATTAGGTGACTCACGATGGTAAATCAATAGTCATTTTCCCACCTCTGAAATTTGGTCAATATAAAATAATAGTAATGACATCAGAAAGAAAAAGAATGAGGCAAAGATAATCTCTCTATGAAGGACTTATGTCACGACAAGTGAAAAACATGGATATTGGAATAAAACTTAGTTAAGAATCAATATCATTTCAAACGAATCTTTCAAATATCATATTCACTTTCATCTTCTTGCCAATTTTTGAGAGGAAAACATAAGTCTTGAATTTAGATCATTTCTTTTTCAAACACAAGGAAGAGGTGAGAATACGCTAGACACCAAAAAGTAGTGAAAGAATGTTCAGAATGCTCTAAATCAGCGTTCAGGGGGCCTGAACTTCCTGGGAGGAAAAGGAGCAGTGTCCTGGTGTCATGCATTATGTCCCGGGGTTCTCCGTGTCACCAAAGGAGAGCCAACACACCAGAGGCCTCCCTCCCCTCTGTCTAAGATGGAAACAGCTGCAGAAACAAGCAAATACAGCAGCTACAGATCAACTCACGGCACCAACCAGTATCCTAAGCGTAAAGAGCTGATTATTCCATCCAGATATTTTATGACCTACTAGGGAAAGAGGAGGCTAAGAATAATGGTAGTTTGGTAAATCTCCTCTATTTATTTATGAGATTGCGAAGGCTCGGTGACCACAGTTTATTTAGTAGCTCTGTCTTCCATAGTAAATTCTGGATGGGTGCTAAACGTCTTGAACGTTGCCTCATCTTTTACAAACTTATTCACAAGCAGGAGCTAGGGAAGGCTGACGCTGGTTATTTCCCTTCACACGAGAATTTCTTATCAAGCTATTGAACCTTCCCAGCATGAGGACAGTGGTGGCTTTAGTCTTGGGGTGACCTAGGCCAGAGGACAGACTCAAAGGACAGGATCTCAAAGCGCCAACTTGTGCCACTCAGAGGGCACTCAGGCATTTCCTCACGTCTGTAAGATGCCCTGAGCTGTCTTCTGCTGGGGGTAGAAAAGCAGAGAATGCGTCGGCGCCCTGGCAGTCACTCTGCTGTGGAGATCTGCTGTGTGCCCTAACCACAGCAGCAGCATGGCAGGCCCTGGGGACCACTCTGCCCCCTCCCAGGGACTGCGCTGGCCATCACCAGTGCTTCATCACCCGGCTGAGGGCCAAGCACACACAACCCATGCTGGATGCTGGGGATGCCTCTCACGTACGATGCCCACGGCCTCCTCAAGGGAGGGCCTTACTTAACTGGGACACACTAGAGATCCAGAACAGAGGGTGGCTGACTTGGGTGACAGAATGAAGGTCTCAGGAAAAGCTCCTTAGAGGAAAGAGGTGACACTTCAACTGCAATGTGGAGTCCCCAAGAGTGAGAGGGGCTGGCAGTGGAAGGTGCTGAGGAGGACAGCCAGCCCAGGCAAAGGGAGGAGGAGGGGGCAGCAGAGGAGGCACCAGCCAGGAGGCGAGACTGCAGACGGCAGCAGGAGCCAAATCCTGGGCGGTCCTGCCTCCATCCTCGTGCTCCGGCTACGGGATGCCACGGTGGGATGTTCATCACGAGACCGATACTACCCAACTTTCATTCCTAAACTCCACCCTGGTATCACATGGAGGAGGGACAGGAAGGGGAGGAGAGTGATGGTGGAGAGGGCATGTTGGGTAACTACGGCCTGCTCAGGCAAGTATTAATGGAGGTTGATGCTAACGTGATGGTCATGAAGTCAGAAGCAGGGGTGAATAAAAGAGAGGTTAAAATAGGCAAGGTGGAATCTACAGAATCTTCTGATTTGATGTGCGGGGTGAGGTAGGGGAAGAGGATAAATTCTATGTATGCGGTATGGGTGGCTGGGCGCGTGGTGACACCCTCACTGAGAAAGGGAATACTGGAAGATGTGGCAGATGGTATTTTCCACAATGGACTCAACAAGATCTCCATCGTACATGCTCTTTTTACAACGTCACGTTAACCCTCCAGAAGGTTCCATCAAAAAGTGGGGCATATGCGCCTTCTCCTTGAATCTGGGTGGGCCTGTGACTATAGCAGAAATGACACTATATGATTTCCAAGACAACATCACAAAAGGTGTTACAGCTTCTGCCTGGTCCTCTTAAGACGCTCACACCAGTGGCCACACTGTGAGGAAGTCCAGAAGCCACACAGAGGCCACGTGTAGGTGTTCTGGCCAACAGCCTCAGCTTAGGTTCCATCCAAGAGCCAGCATCGACTGCTGGCCATTCGAGGGAGCCAGCCTTCAGAGGTCAAGTCACCCCCTCCTTTGCAGCTCCCCCGCTGGGACCTGCCCAAACTGCATATCTGTGAGCGAAATACGTGATTGCCGCTATTTCAAGCCTCTATGTTTGGGGGTGTGTACCTAGTAATAGAATCCTGGAACTGAAGAGAAAAAAGTTTGTGGGAAAGCTAATGAGTTCAGTTTGGGATATCTAAGTGGGATGTCTGTTTGAAAACTGAATCCATAAATCTAGAAGTTGGAAGAGGGTGGGGCTGAGACACAGGTGTGAGAACTGGCCACGTGGAAGCCACGGGGGAAGCAGGCAGGACAGGAAGAGAAGAAAGGAGACTCGCAAAACACTGACCTTTAAGGAAGTGAAATTCATTCACTCAAAAAATATTTCTGAGTACCTAGCATCTTTCAGCCACTGATCTAGGCACTGAGGGCACTACAGTGAAAAGACAGGCAAGGTCTGCTCCTGTAGAGTTTACGACCTGGAGCGGGGAAGACCGACCCCAACAGATAAATAGATAAATTGTACGGTGACGGCAGGCGGTGGGAAGGGACGCAAAGATGGTGAGACAGAACACTGAGGTGCCATGCGGCAGAGGTGGCTCTGCGTGGCGCCGTCAGGGAGGCCCTGCCTAAGCAGATTGAGGAGCTGAACCAGAAGATCAAATGAGCCAGCCAGTCATGAAGCTGGCGTAGGAATGTCCTCAACAGGGAAAGAGCCCTTCAGCAAGAATGAGCTTGACGTGTTCCGGAAAGCAGAAGGCCAGTGTGGACAGAATGGCGTGGGCCAGTGAGACGGAGGGCAGCGATGCTTAGCTCAGGTCGGGGATGCCTCGGGTGCCTGCACAAGCACTGGGGTTTTCTCCAAGCAGGGGGGTGAGCCTCTCGAATATATCTTGTTTTTTAAAAATCACTGGCTGCTACGGGGAGAATAGATTACAGAGAGGCAGGAAATGAGGAAAAGAGGCCAGAGAGGAGGTAACTCCAAGAGTCCAAGAAGAGGTGACTGTGGGCTGAACCAGGTGGCAGCTCTGGATGTGGGGAAAGGAGACAGATCAGAGATATAACCTGGAAACAGAGCAGACAAGGTCCTGCGGATAGATTGGCTCGGCGGGGTGGGGGCAGGGCGGGGTGGGGCAGGGTAGGGGGCGGGCAGGGTTGGGGGCTGAGGAAGAAAAGAAATTAAGGACAATTCCTAAGTGTTGGACTTGAGGAACCAGATAAACGATGCTGACATTTACTGAGACGGAGAACACTGGGAGTCAAGAAATCTGTGTGGCCAGTTCATGTTTGAGATGTCCATGAGATGAAGCCCAAGCAGAAAGGTCAGGCAGGCAGCTGCAGGGTCGATCTGGAGCTTAGCAGGGGAGTCAGAAGGGGGCATTCACTTTGATTGCAGGTGATACGTAGGCACATGGTACCAGACACTCATCTAGGAGAGGGCGGACAGGGAGAGGAGGACTGGGCACAGAGCCTGAGGGAGAAGAAGGGGCTTAAATCTCCCACGAGGCTTCCCAGACGCTCAGGAGGGGCCGCTCCCTGCTGCCTTCTCATCTCTGACGGTCGCCTGGAATCTCAGAAGCAGGTGATTCACATGGAGAGGGCGCGTGATTCAATGTCGCTAGTGAACACTCGTTCTCCCTCCGTCCACCCAGCCTGGAATCCTCCTCCTGCTCCCAGTGTCACAGAGGGACCCTTCTTGTTAATTTATGTTTCCATCTTGAAATCTTTCTTCAGATTTTTCATGTATATTTTTAGCTGCTTTCCAAGAAGCCCCATCTTTGCAATCGATATTTCTAATTTAAAAGTATCAGAAAATATTGATTTGAAATTACTTGAAAGAAAACTTTTTATTTCATGTGCCTAACGCAACTTCTGAGATTTAAAATGAAAGCAGTTACCAAACTTGCATAACCTGCTAGTGGGAGTACAAATTGATAGAATCTTACTGGAGGGCAATTTGATAGAATTTTCTACATCCGTTTAGGATAAAGAAAGTCACAACAGACTGTCGCTCTCACCCTAACAAGGAGAACAAGTAGGATAAGCTTAAAAAGGTAGAGTTTTTGAAACCCACCGGTGAACCGAGGATGCAGAGAAACTAAATTCCAGAAAGGACAAGCCATTCCTCAGAGAGAAAAGACCCCTGATGCCTTTCATCCTTGCAGAGCCATGGGAAGAAAAGCAAAATCATTCTAGGGGCTGGCCCGGTGGCTCAGTGGTTAAGTTCACACATTCTGCTTCAGTGGCCCGGGGTTCGCAGGTTCGGATCTCAGGTGCAGACATGGCACTGCTTGGCAAGCCATGCTGTAGTAGGCATCCCACGTATAAAGTAGAGGAAGATGGTCATGGATGTTAGCTCAGGGCCAGTCTTCCTCAGCAAAAAAGAGGAGGATTGGCAGCAGATGTTAGTTCAGGGCTAATCTTCCTCAAAAAAAAAAAAATCATTCTAGACAGAGGTAAGGAAAAAACAACCAACTATTGAGCAGCCACATGT
Organism: Equus przewalskii; assembly: GCF_037783145.1. Taxonomy (NCBI): domain Eukaryota; kingdom Metazoa; phylum Chordata; class Mammalia; order Perissodactyla; family Equidae; genus Equus; species Equus przewalskii. The sequence goes on from NC_091859.1 coordinate 40,677,847, forward strand.
GGACTGGTGCAATGGATTTGCACACTGGGAGCCTGGTCACATGGGTGCATGAGCAGCACAGCAAAGGTGGGGGAGGCACGGGGCTGCACGATGCCCGAGGCCCACAGGGTCTTCTGCAAGTGTAAGACAGCCATGCACCAAGGCCGGGGAGTCCAGAGGGAAGAACTGAGGCGAGTCCCTGTGAGGCACATGGGGCCTCCCCTGAGTGCCCCTCAGTGGCCCACTGCAGACTGGAGGCAGGATGTCAGAGTGGAAAGAGACCTCCTGAGGTACAGGAAGCTAGGCTGGAGGACAAAGAGCGCTCCCCAGAGACCCTCCAAAACTGGCAGCCGGCCTGTGAAGCAGAGATCGCCGAGGTCTCACCAGTGGTCAGAGCTCAAGACCTGGTGAGGGAAGCCTCAGAAACCAGCAGCGCCCTTGACCCAGCTGCGACTGCAAAACGGCCCCACACAGCCCAGTTCAGAGATTAAGCTGAGCCAGCCCATGGCACAAAGCCGAGAAAAAAGGGCATTCCTTTCTCTCGTGGTAAATATTATTTACTTCTGCCTCTACTGTGTTTTACACAAATGTCTGATATTAAATCTTTTTAAAATTGCAAGACAAGTAAAGTAAGAAAAGGTGACGTAATCAAGAGCGAAAGCAATCAGATGACCCACAGAGAGAGCGGATGCAGAAACGATCAGGTGTGTAAATTAAGGACGATAAACAGGTTAAAGAGCTTGAGGGAAAAACTGACAACATGCTGAATGTATGGGGGGTTCAGTAGAGAAATGGAAACTAGTTTTTTAAAGCACGTGAGAAAGCTAGAAATTAAAAATACAATGTCAGAAGTGAAGAACTCATTTGATTTGCTTAACAGTAAACTGCACACGAAGGAAGAAAGGACTAGTGAATATCGAGTCAGGTCAACAGAAATTATTCAAACTGAAATATAAACATAAGCAAAAAACATTTAAAAAGGAAACTTCGGGGGTCTAATATCTGTGACTCACAGATTCACCCCATGAATTGCCCTCATTTAACATGAGTTATACAAGTACATGCCTACATATATATGTGCATGCGTGAAAGAGGCCAGCCAAACACTTACTGGTGGCCACCTCTGCAGAGGAAAATGGTGCTAGGAGACATTATATATATGCATAAAATTAAAAGTAATTTTTTAGGGGCCAGCCTGCTTGCATAGTGGTTAGGTTAGCATGCTCTGCAGGGTCAGATCCCAGGCGCGGAGTACACACTGCTCATCAAGCCGTGCTGTGGCAGCACCCCACATAGAAAATAGAGGGAGACTGGCAAAGATGTTAGCTCAGGGCCAATCTTCCTCACCAAAAAATAAAATAAAATAGAAAATAATTTTTTACTTTAAGAGAGAAAAAATAAATCAGTATGTTAAAAAATACCATCAGTAAAGATAAAAGGAAAGTGACAAATGAAAAAGAGACACTGAGGGCACATAGACAGATAAAGGATTAACACCTTAAATACAAAGAGAGCTCAGACAAGCCACTAAAATGACCAACCCACAGTGGGTAAATGGGCAAAAGATATGAAAAGGCAGCTTACAAAAGAAAAAGACATACACCTGATAAACTTAAGAACCAAAGTTAACCTTACTGTGAGAGATATGCAAATGAAAATCACATAGAATATTGTTTTTGCACACCAAATGGACTAGACGTAAAAGATACTATTCTGCCTTAGGATACTTAGAAATCAGCCCCTTTATCTGTTATTTGTGGGGACGTCCAGGCACAGCTTCCTACAGGGCCCTTCGGTAGGATTCATCAGGAGCCTTAGGAGTGTGAAAGCCCTCGAACGCAGCAGCCCCACTGCACTCCAGCCTTGAGCACTATCAGAAAGTCAGCTAATATCCAAGGTATATTGTAGACGTGGAGCTCCTGGACTGGAACAGATTTATTATTGACAATCAATTTTTAACCCCCATCCATTCTCCCCATTTTCCTTAGAAACAGAAACCCTGAGATTTGGGTAGACACGTGGCCGTCTGAAATAAAGGCTGGGCCCCCAGGCTGCCTAGTAGTGCACGTGGCCACGTGACCGAAGTCTCACCAGCTGTGAGAAGCACAAGGGTCAAGTGTGACTTCTGACTAGATCACCTTCTCCCGCTAACAAGGCAAAACCCAACTTGTCCTCCCGTTCTGTCCCCTCTGAGTCCCTCTGGTTCCTTGGGTTGTGCGCTCACAGTGTTCTGTACGAGCTCACGTTGTGACGTTTGCCTCACTCCACTGGAATTCTTTATCTCCCTCTCAGACCGTGAGCTCCTCCAGGCCGGGCCCTCTACTGGATCCATCTCTTTATCCTCAGTACCTACGACAGTTCCTGTCACATACGAGGGCTCAGAAAATGTTTGGGAAGAAAGGAAAATATATATACTTTTGGAAAATTATAATGTCAAATTGTATTGCTTTAAAACTGAGTGAGTGATCCAAATGAGCTGAAAACTTACGTCCACACGAAAACCTGCATGCAAACAGTTATAGCAGCTCCATTCTTAATTGCCAGGACACGAGAGGAACCAAGATGTCCTTCAGTAGTGAACAGATACACAAACCATGGCACACCCATACAAGAGAATAACATTCAGAGATAAAAAGAAATGAACTATCATACCATGAAAACACACGAAGGAGCCTTGAATGCATGCTGCTGTGTGAAAGAGGCAATCTGAAAAGGCTCCATACTGTGTGATTCCAACTATATGACACTCTGGAAAAGGCAAAACTATGGAGACAGTAAAAGGATCAGTGGTTGCCCAGGATTGGAGGGGGGAGGGTGGAAGAGATGGAGCACAGGGCATTTTTAGGGCAGTGAAACTGTTCTGTATGATGCCGTAATGGTAGACGCGTGTATCTATACATTTATCAGTGCACTCTGATGTAAACTGCAGACTTCAGGTAATAATGTATCAATAATGATTCATCAGTTGTAACAAATGCACCTCACTAAGGCAAGATGTTAACAACAGGGGAAACTGGGGGTGGGGAACATAGGGGTGTATGGGAACTCTGTACTTTAGCTCAACTGTTCTGTAAACCTAAAGCTACCAAAAAAATTAAGTCTATTAGTTAAGAAAAAACTGAGTGAGGCAGGATACTAGATAGCATAGCAGTTAAGTCCATGGATTCTGGAATCACACCGTCTGGGTTCAAACCCTGACCCTGCCACTTAAAAACTACGTAAATTTTGGGTAAGTGGCTTAATCAGGCTGTGCCTCAGTTTCCCCATAAAGAAAATAGGGACAATAATAGAATCTGCTGCGCAGCTTCACTGTGAGGATTAAATGACACGTGCAGCCTTCGTACAGCCTGGTACTCACTAACCACACCCCAGCCATACCTACCACAGTATTATTCGCTCACGATACTCACTTGAAGAAGAAGGTCTGAACACATTTTGGAAACTATTCCTCAAATCCACTCTACACGGTGAAGAATGGGGTCTTAAAGACGTGAATTTTCGCGTGTGAGGATACGAAATTTGCCCATCTGGTATAATCGCCATTTTGCACATTAAATCCCTGTGATATAGAAGAGAACAAATTACATTATCTCAAGCATGGGGGGCAAATGTGGCCAATCTCCCAGCCACTCCTCCTCTGAAAAGATAGCCAGAGATTACAAAAATGCTGCTAGGGGCCGGCCCAGTGGTGCAGCGGTTAAGTGCACACGTTCCACTTCTCAGTGGCCCAGGGTTCGCAGGTTCGGATCCCAGGTGCGGACACGGCACCACTTGGCAAAAGCCCAGCTGTGGCAGGCGTCCCACATATAAAGCAGAGGAAGATGGGCATGGATGTTAGCTTAGGGCCAGTCTTCCTCAGCAAAAAGAGGAGGATTGGCAGTAGTTAGCTCAGGGCTAATATTCCTCAAAATAAAAAAAGAGAGAGAGAGAAAAATGCTGCTAGCCATGACCTTCTTGCCAGTGTTTCAAAGACTATTCTTAAAGTGAACACAAAATCACAATTTTAGACTCCTTGTTTTTAGCAGAGCCAATAATCTTCAAAAATGGGAAAATAAAGAAACTTTTGAATAGGAAAACCTGCCTGCATCTTGAGTATCACTGACTCATTTCTTTGGCAGGCAGTAAGGGTAGAAAGTGGATTCTCTGAGGTCTCTTGAAGTGCCTCACTGTACATCCAACACACAGCTGGAGGCAGAGCTGAGGACAACAGCACCAAAAATGGTGGAGAAAGCACCTCTGAAGATCCTCTCCTCCATTAAAGCAATGAGAACTCAGGCAGAAATTGTCAGAATCAACTGTTTCAGAACTCTGGACACTAACCAAAGGTTCACAGCCATCCAGGGGGCCCTGACTCAGAAAGAGGGCAGAATCTCAGTATGAACATCAAGTTTTATGGCTTTTCTTTTCCTGAGGAAGGTTAGTCCTGAGCTAATGACTGTTGACAGTCTTCCTCTTTTCTTTTTCTTCCCCTGAGGAAGATTAGCCCTGAGCTAACATCTGTGCCAGTCTTCCTCCACTTTATATGTGGGTTGCCACCACAGCATGGCTGACCAATGGTGTAGGTCTATGCCTGGGAGCTGAACCCACATACCTGGGCCTCCAAAGCAAAGTGCACCAAACTTAACCGCAAGGCCAGCATTTTAAGTTCCCCTATTCCCATCTTTCCACCCTGAAATCTTCAGCAGCCTTGAAACCAACAGTGTGCAATCACATTGAAAACCCAGCAGGCTGACAGCCAGTGGAAGGAGCAGACGAGGGCTGGAGCTCCTTTAAAGCCCTATTATCAGAAGATTTTCATTATGTGACCTACCCGATGGTTCCCTGAAAGAGTCAGTCACAAAGCTGTCTTTATTTGAACTGATTCAGAGCTTTCCCAGTAAGAACAGGATATCATCAAAAGGTATTTGTTGAAAAAAAATCAGAGGCAATTGTTATTTAAAATCTTAGCTGCCTGAGGGGTTGGTAACAGATGGAGCAAATAACAGACTAAAGAAAAAGATTAAAGGGAAAAGCTGGGGAATGAGATGTCCATAGGGGCTTTGAGAAGCTCCCACACATTGCTAAGAATCTAGAAGGCCACTTGCAAGCGTAGGACTGTGAGCATGTCCAGGGTTGTGTGCTTGACCAGGGAAGACCTGAGAAGGCCCCAAACTCTCACCTCTGGCTGACCTTGAGGCTCTGCACAGGCAGGAAGTGAAGGCTAAGGTAGAATTGTGAACTGCCTGGCTGAGTGTTGAAGGAACTCTCCATTACACACAAAGAGCCTCTCAGCAAAGATCAGAAGACTTTTGTTTCCAGGCATTTAAGGAAATCTCTGTCCAGTCATGAGCTGACCGCTAAGCTACCCAATTAGAGACTTCAGTGTCTACACATGACAAAGAATACAGACTTTACAAAGTTAGTTGAGAAAAGTCACTACACAAACAAAAAAACATGGAAAGAGAACATGATTTTAAGAATTGCCACATTATTAAAATGTCTAGTTTTCAACAAAAAATTTATGAGACATGCAAAACAAAAAAAAGGAAGTATAGCCCATACATACTTATCTTCAGAAACCATACAAGGAAGAAAAGAGTGGAAATAAATATTTAAAGTGTTGAAAGGAAAAAAAACAACACCAACCAAGAATTCTGTATCCAAAAATATTATCCTTCAAAAGCTAAAGACAAATAAAGCTTTTATCAGACAAAAGTTGAGAGAATTTGTCACCAGCAGACCTGCTTGTAAGAAATGTTAAAATAAACTCTTCAGAAAGAAGAAAAAGTCATACGGGTCAGAAACTCAGATCTACATAAAGAAAGGAAGAGCACTAGAGAAAGAATAAACGAAGGTAAAATAAAGATATATTCACCTCATAGGAGTTCCAATGTACACGAGGCAAAACCTGCCAAAATTAAAAGGAGAAATAGACTCTTCGACAATAATAGCTGGAGACATCAACATTCCACTTTTAATAATAGGACAACTAGACAGAAGGTCAACAAGGAGACAGAAGACGTGAGCAACACTGTAACCCAACTAGGCCTACTAGAGCTCTAAAGCACACTTGCCTAACAGAAGAAGAATGCGCTCTCTTTTCAAGGGTGCATGGAGCATTCGCCAGGACAGACCGTATGCCAGGACATAAAACAAGTATCAGTAAATTTTAAAGGACTGAAAACATAAAAATATATTCTCCAACCACACTGGAATGAAATCAGAAATCAATAACAGAGAGAAGTCTGGTAATTCACAAATATGTAGAAATTAACACACTCCTAAATAACCAATAGGTCATGGAAAAAAAAATCACAAGATAAATTAGCAAATATTTTTAGACGAATGCAAATGAAGGCACAACATACCAAAACTTATGAGATGCAGCTAAAGCAGTGCTTCGAGGGAAATTTATACCTGTAAACACCCATAATAAAAAAGAAGAAAATCTCAAGTTAATAATCTGACAATCTTCCTTAAGAAATTATAAAAATAAGAGTAAACTAAAACCAATTTTGTAGAATGAAGGAACTAATAAAGGTTAGAGCAGAAATAAATGAAGTCAAGAAAAGAAAAATAGGCAAAACCAACAAAATGAAAAGTTGGTTCTTTGAAAAGATCAGAAAAACTGAGAAATTTTAAGTTAGACTGACCCCCCAAAAATGATAAATACTCAAATTAATAAAATCAGGAATGAAAGAGACGACATTACTACTGACCTTACAAAAACAAAAAGGATTATAAGGGAATACTATGAACAACTGTATCCCAACAAATTGGATAACTTACACGAAATGGAAAAATTCTTAGAAAGACACAAACTACTGAAACTGACTAAAGAAGAAACAGAAAATCTGAAAAGACCTACAATAAGCAAAGAGAATGCATTAAACAAAAAAAATTCCTGCAAAAAGATCTCAGGACCAGAGGGGTTCACTGGTGAATTCTACCAAATATCTTAAAAAGAATAGTCCAAGCTTATCCTTTATAAACTCCTCCAAAAAACAGAAGAGGAGAGAACACTTCCCAACACATTCTATGAGGTCAGTATTACTCTGATACCAAAACCTGACAAAGACATTAGAAGAAAAGAAAGCTAAAAACCAATATTCCTTGTGAATATAGGAAAAATTCTCAACAAAATACTAGCAAACTGAATCCAGCAACATCTAGAAAGAATTAGACAGTAGGACCAAGTGGGAAAACCCTAAAGTATTACACACACACACACACACACACAACTATTAGAAATAACAAACAAATTCAGTAAGGTTGCAAGTACGAGATCAATATACAAAAATCCACTGTATTTCTATATACCTGCAATGAACAATCTGAAAATAAAGTTAATAAAACAATTCCATTTGCAATAGTATCAAAAAGAATAGAATACTTAAGAATAAACTTAACAAAAAGTGTACAATTCACACACACAAACTACAAAACATCGTAGAAATAAATTAAAGAAGAACTGAATAAATGGAGAGGCACTCCATGCCATGGGCAAGACTGCAATGCTCCCCAAATTGATCTACAGATTCAACTCGATGCTCATGAAAATCCCAGCTGCCTTTTTTGCAGAAATTGGCAAGTTGATCTTAAAATTCATATAGAAACGCAAGGGACTCAGAATAGCTAAAACAATCTTGAAAAAGAACAAAGTTGAAAGACTCACACCTCTTCTTTTCAAAACTTACTACAAAGCTACCGTAATCAAGACAGTGTGGTGCTGGCATGAGGACAGACATCTAGATCAATGAAATAGAACTGCGAGTCCAGAAATACACGCTTACATGGATCATTAAGTGATTTTGACAAGGGTGCCGAGACCACTCAATGGAGAAAGAATAGTCTTTTCAACAAATGGTGGTGGGACAACTGGATATCCATATGTAAAAGAAGGAAGTCAGTCTCCTGTCTCACACCATAGACAAAAATTAACTCCAAATGGATCAAAGACCTAAATTTAAGAGCTAAAACTATAAAATTCTTACGAGAAAGCATAGGTGCAAATCTTTGTGACCTTAGATTAGGCAATGTTATCTTAGATATGATATAAAAAACACAAGCAACCAAAGAAGGAATAGATTAATTGAACTTCATCAAAATTAAAACATTTTGTGCTTCAAAAGACACTATCAAGAAAGTGAAGACAACCCACAGAATGGAATCAATTATTTGCCAATGATATATCTGACAAGGATCTAGTATGTGGAATATATCAAGAACTCTTAGAACTCAATAATAAAAAGACAACCCAATTTAAAAATGGGCAAAGAATTTGAATAGAAACTTCTCCCAGGAAGATAGACGAATGGGCAGTAAGCACGTGAAAAAATGCACATCACTCGTCATTAGGGAAATACTACAATGAGGTCTCATTTTACGCTCACTAGGTTGGCTATAATCAGAGGAACAGACAATAACAAGCACTGGCGAGGATGTAGAGATATTGGAACCTTCGTACATTGCTGGTGAGAATGCAAAATGGTACAGCGGCTGTGGAAAATAGGTTGGCAGTTTCTCAAAAAGTGAAACATAGAGTTACCATGTGACCCAGCAATTCCACTCTCAGGTACATAGTCAAGGGAACTGAAAACACATGTCCACACAAAAACCTGTACACAAATGTTCCTAGCAGCTTACTCACAACAGCCGAAAAGTGGAAACAACCCAAAGGTCCACCAACCGGTAAATGAATAAATGAAGAGTGGGCCATCCACTCAGTAGACCACCATTCAGGCAGAAAGAGGAATGAAGCACTGATTCATGCTACAACACGGATGAGCCTTGAAAACATTACGCTAAGGCAAAACCAAAATACCATACACTGCTTGATTCCATTTATATCAAATGCCCAGAACAAGCAAATCTATAGAGATGGAAAGTAGATTAGTGGTTGCCAAGGGCTGGGGCAAGGGGAAAATGAGACTGCTCATTGTATGGAGTTTCTTTTTAGGGGTGACAAAAATTAGAAGTGGTGATGGTCACACACCCTTGTGATATACTAAAGTCACTGAACTGTACACTTTAAAAGGATTAATTCTATTTTTTAAATTTTTTTGTGATGAAGATTAGCCCTGAGCTAACTATTGCCAATCCTCCTCTTTTGCTGAGGAAGACTGGCCCTGAGCTAACATCCATGCCCATCTTCCTCAACTTTATATGTGGGACGCCTACCACAGCATGGCATGCCCAGCGGTGCCATGTCCACACCCGGGATCCGAACTGGCGAACCCTGGGCCACCAAGAAGCGGAAGGTGCGCACTTAACCGCTGTGCCACCGGGCCGGCCCCAGGATTAATTTTATAGTATGGGGATTATAGCACAATTAGAAAGGAGGAAGGGGAAGGAGGAGAAGGAATAGGGGGAAGAGGAGAGTGGGTGGGGGGAGGAGCACTTGGTGGGCCAAGAGAGAAGTTGCTCCCCAGGGCGCCTTTGGCAAAGGTGCCGCCTTCTCAGTAATTGTTAAGGTAATAAGTTTACTTGATGGTTATTAGACTATGATTAAAAGACCTCAGAGGAAGCAGGGAAAAGCCAGACACGCAGATATATCCCAGAGACAGTCCCAGGAGTGTCCTGTTTATCATCACAGGTCCCCCCAGGCTCACAGGCCCCGTTAGAGCTGAGCTGGCTGTGCGCCCCCCACCAACAGAAGGTCCTGGTGCTCAGCGGTCACCACGCTGTTACATGCACCTATGAATTTATAACTCACAGATTCTGCCAGTCTGTGGCTTGAGCATGTTTCAAAAATCAGGGGAAATTTTGTCTGACTCGTTCCTTTCTGGCCACTCTCAGCATAAGAACAAGAAACGAACTCTCCCTGAGCTCAGTGCATGGGAAGCCCGGCTCCAGCCGCACGAGGAAGTGCGGAGACATCAGCCACCTGAGGCCCCGCTGCCAACCTTCTCGGCAAACAGACACAAAGTTCTCCCTGCCAGGCTTCACACTTAAATGAAAGTGCAGCATTAGTCGATATTCAAAGGTCAACAGATGGGCAGGGCACTATATGAGCACACAGAATCAGACTAGGCACCACCTCGAAAGCTCTTGATTTGAAGCAGCTCATGTTTACAGGGTTAAAGACGTGAGTGAGAACTTTCTTTAATGTGTAGGAAGGCCACATTGGCCCGTGCTCTGCTTCACCTCTCTTCCGTAGGCACTGACGGCCTGGCTCAGTATCCATCTGGACCCGTCTTATTTGCGCAGGTCCCTGTGGGCAGGGACCATACCATGCTGATGCCACACGATGTTGAGAATCTCAGCGGAGTCCCACATGCAGCCTTCTTCAACGAGATAAATTTAATGGAACTGAACCTAGAATCATAGCATAGGTAAATTTCCAGAAAAAAAACATGACTTGATATGTGTTCATGTAGTGAAAACATGTTTATTAAGCTGCCTTCTGGAAGTTTGAGGATCAATGAACTAAATTGGCCAAATCATGGACCTTATATTCTAGTAAAGGAAGACAGACAATATATAAAATAAGTAAATTATACAAGTGAATAAGTACTGTGGAGATAAATGGTGGAGGGGATAAACAGGTGACATTGAGCAAAGATCTGAAGGAGACCAGGAAGGGAACAATGCCGTCAGATGGACAAAAGGCAACAGGATGCTGGGCGGAGGAAACCGTGCAGGGTCCCCGCACTGTGAGTGATACGTGAAGCCACTGGAAGGTTATGGACAGACAAGAGAGCTGTCTGCAGGGCATGACCTGGCCTTTGCATTTGAAGAATCCCTCTGGCTGTATATCAAGAATAGACTTAGAGGGACAACAGAGGCAACAGGGAGACCAATTACCAGTCTACCGCAATCAGACCAATTACCAGTCTACCGCAATCCAGGCAAAGGAAGATAGTGGCTTGGACCAGGGTGGTTTTGGAGAAAGTGTTGAGAAATTATCAGATTCCAGATAGGTTCCAAAGAAGAGTCAATTGTCTTTTCTTACAGATTTGACTTGGCATGCAAGAGAAAGGTTGAATGGAGTGGCCATTAACTGAGGAAAAGTTAATGAGAAAGGCTGCAGGTGGAACAGGTTTGGAGGGGAAGGTCAAGAACTCCATCTTGGACGTGTTGAGTTTGAGATGCCTATTAGACAGCCAAGTGGAGATACGGAGGAGGCAGTCAGATACACGAGCCTGAGTTCAGGGGAGAGACTGGGGCTGAAGATGTAAGTCTGAGGATTGTCAGCACATAATGCATATAAGGCACGGTATCAGCTCAGCCCACCAAGAAAGTAGGTGTAAAAAAGAAAAGATGCCAGGGCTGCGTCTTGGGGCATTCCATCATTCAGAGTTCAAGGAGATGAGGACGAACCAGCAAAGGAAGCTGAGGAAGAAGAGCCAGCGAGAGAAGAGAAAAACCGGGACACTGGAGTATTCAGGAAACCAAATGAAGAAAGTGTCTCCAGGAGGAGCAGGTGATGTGTGTGTCAAATGCTACAGTGACAATCAGGTAAGATGGGGACCAAGAACTGCCCTTTCGATTAAGCCATGTGGGAACCACTAACGACCCTAACAGTAGCCATACTGGTGGAACTGGGTGGTTGGGGGGGTAGGAGCCTGTCTAAGTGAGTTCCAGATACATTCAGAGGAGAAGAAGTAGTGACAGTAAATAGAGACAACTGTTGAAGGAACTCTGCTGCAAGACAGAGAAACTATGTGATAACAGGGGGAGGGACCGGGGTCAAGGGGGAAATTTCTTTACGACAGGAGAATCAGTAGCATGTTCGAATACTTGTGATGGGGATCCAGCAGCGAGGCAAAGAGAATGAAGCAAGAGAGAGGGAGAGAATTGCTGGTTCCCATGGGTTTGCCAGTGGACACTGGATCTCAGCCCGTGGACAAGCCTTTTGTAGGCTCACGGACCGTCCACGCCTAGTGACAAAGGAGAAGGCAGAGATGCGGTCACAGACATGGGGAGGAGAGCCTGTGGCAGTTCCCTTCTGCTGAGCCTCTTTTCTCAGTGACACAGAAGTCGGGTCATCAGTAGCAGTGAGGACGGGGACAGGTGTCTCAGGATTGAGCAGAGAGGATAAGGATGAAACGGTCGTCTAGAAGAGCAGGCAAGCAGGAGGTGGGGAGAAGCCGAGTGACTGCCAGGGAGTTTTAGGAGCCCGTCTGAGGTCCGTGGACATGAACTTGAGAGCCAGTCCTGGAGAGGCAGAGAGTGGGGTTTAATTTGGGTCAGGGTTTTGAAAAGTGAGTGTGATACAGCAAGGTGAGGGTGTGCACGAGGGAAGTGATGACACGTGGGACACCCAGAATGATGGGGATTAGTGGTGTAACTGAGATAATCGGACAAGACTGAAGAAGTCAAGAGACAAGAAACTCTAGCTTATGAAGAATTTTAAGAAGGGCAAAAAGTTATCCTAATTCAATCAGCATTTACCGGGGACTCACTTCGAGCCAAGTAATGTGCTTAAGATTTATGAAAACCTGTCATTTAACTCTCCGCATGCGCAATCACTTCGTGCTCTTCCCATTTCACAGGTGAAGAAATGGATGCTCAGAGCAGGCAAGCAATGTGCCCGGGATCACACGACCGCTAAACCCAGAGCTGGGTCCAGCGCTGGGAGGAGAGCTTCTCCCAGGTATCAGGTTCACGTGGTTGTCAAGGGCCAAGGCTTTCCTGTTGCTTTTTGCAAAATTAATCACAAGCTCCTTGAAGACAGTGGCAAGTCTCTGGCTACCCACGGCTGCCTGGCTGGCTGCGAACACTCTTTCCCGTCTCACCCGGCCCCTCGAGCGTGTGCGGAGGGTCTGCTCTCACCGCCTTCCTCGTGGTGCTTGTCGCTGACGCAAATAACCGCTTTCTTTATTTTACCCGTAAATTCACTTCCTAATAACAGTAAGGCATGCCAGGGCTTTGGCCCCATGCCTTATTACACCACCTGAGGAGTAAGATAATCACCCAGAAATGTACTGCCTGTTGTGCATTTTATTACTTGAATACAAAGTGATTCAATTCAAGACACACTTAGTTGAAGACAGCATAAAAAAAATAATAATCATATGAAAAGTAATTCCTTCTAATGCTACTGAGTACACTGCAGGGAATAATCCTCCTCCAGCGGGAGGGTGGTCTGGGGGACCTGCCGGGTCTTCTCCAGTTCTAATTTCTACCAATAGCAGGACCACAAAAGCCAGTGAGACTTCAATCACGATATGAATATTCCAAACAGCCAAATCCGGGTAGTTCTGAAAATGGCGCCTATTTGGGTGTTCGACCTAACATTCTTGGTGCGAGCGTTTTCCAAGCAACTATGCTCACAATGATTCGTTCTTCAGCAAGCACTGCAGGCCACACACTGGCCAGGGTGGAGGAACAGAGAGAGGAGTAGGACCCACCCGACCCTCCAGTAGCTTGCTACCTGACTCAGGATTTAAAGAAAATGGTAGCATGTGTCAAATGGATAGGAACAAGGTGTCTGCGCAGCATGTCCAACTCTGATGCTGGAGCATGCAGAAATTCAGGGGCACCTGTTCCCCTGGAGGCGGTGGAGTGTGAACTAAATCACCCTGTCTCAGGGGTTAGACTAAAGACTTCCCCAGAGATGCCATCACTGGTTCATCTCGAGGGGGGAAAGAGCTATTCCATCTGTAGATTCCTCAAACAGAAATAACATGGGTTTTTATTGTTATTGACACCATTGTTGTTTAAATGCATTTATTTTCCATTTTTAAAAGGCTGTTGAAGCAGACATGTAGCTTTAAAACAGTGTTTCTCAAATGTGGTCCCTGAGCCAGCAACATCAGCATTACCTGGGACCTTTTTAGAAATGCACATTCTCAGGCCCCACCCAGACCCACCGAATCGGAAACTCCAGAGGTGGGGGCCCAGCATGCTTGAACACACTGGAGGCCACTCTTTAGGAGAACCTGAAGTTGACTTATGAGTCTGAGTCGATGGCTTTTAGGGAGGCTCGTGCATCAGGCTCCTTGCCTGACATCAAAGTGAAGCTGACAGATCGGCAAACGGCCATTGCAGTGATTCTGCTAGATCCACGCCGCACGCACTGAGCGCCCATGTTGCTGGCTCATCGTCAACCTTGTGAGTGACATACCATTATCCATATCTTTAGAGGTGGAGAAATTAACCACCAGAGAGAAAAGCCAAATTTACTCATGATCCAAATTTAAAAGAACGGGACCCAAATTTGGCCAAGACCCAAATTTAATCCTAGGCTTTTTGCCCAGTTGTGCCAGGTGCGTATGCGTGTGTGCGTGTGTCTGTGCACTCGCACAAGTGCATGTGAGTGATCTGTGTGCATTCTCATATAAACACACAGATAATGAAGTTTGTATATACTGACAGAGTAGGAAGAAAATCTGTCAATCCTCAAGAATGGATAACTTGCGTTTGCAAAACAGTCTAACAATTCTGCAACCTACTCAACAGAACATGCAGAAAATTAAAAGCAAGTCCTCTACACAAATATCTAGTCAAATATTAGGATCCTGGAGTTCGTGCCACCCCCAATGGAAGCCCAGTCCCGCCTCCCCCAGCCCAGCTTCATACTCCATAATATCTTAGACTTGGCTGGCAACCCCTAGTCTACTGTTCTAAACATAGGAATCAGAAGAATGTAAGTTGATTTACAAATATATTCCAAATGACAGGGTTTCATAAAAAACAATTTAGCCAGTCATCTGAATTCAATTTAGCAGAAAGATCCGTCGATATAAACTGACCTGCCTCACAGCCGGCAGCCCCACGTGTCTGAGCCACGGCCTTCCTCCACCAAGGGTCTCCCCCCACATCAGGGTCTCCTCAAATCCCCATGCAGGCTCTCACCTTCCTCCCAAACCTCATCTTAAATACCTGCTCCTGCCACACAAATTCCAAGTCTACCCACACGCACTACAAGACACACCCACACAAACTCAGAAATCAAACTCAAAACACAGCACAAACCTCTCAAAGTTCACACACTTTAATGGAGCAATATATCACTATTATAAATGATAATTATAAAGAATGTGTAGAAACATAAAAATGTGTTTAGGACAATGTTAAGAGAAAAGGTACAGTGGGTACACATTAGGAAGACAATGATATAAAAATGTGTTTTCACATGTGGGCGGGGTCTAGATGTGACAGATAGCTATGTTGGGGTGGTGGAGACATCGACCTCTTTTATTTAAATGTCCTTTAGTGAAAGTTTTATCACAGCCTGTCAGATACACCCGGCCTTCCTGGCAGCCCATGACCCAGCTCTGCCCCCTCTCCGCTCCCACCTGAGTCACTCTCCCCACCTTGCTTCCCACGGCCGCATGGGTCCCTCTGCCAGATCCTTCCCCAACTCCTCACCGCCCAACTGGTCTCCCCTCAGATCCAGGGTGACTGTCACCTCCTTAGACAGGTCTCCCTGATCACCCCGTCCACAGCCTCCTTGTAGTCTCTCATCAAGCCTGTTCCTGCTCTGCGCTGCACTTACCACAACTGGAGCTTCTACTGTTATCTGGGAAATTATAAACTTGATTATAGGCTCCATGAAATAAAACAGTGTCGCCACACCACTGAACCCCAGCCCCAGAGGAGCCAGCACACACGACCTCCTAAAGTATTTACCAAATTAGCAAACGGAGGCTTTTCACAGCAGTCATTCAAACAGCACTCTCCCCTCAACACACACACACACACACACACACACACACACACACACAGTCCTTCCGCTCCTGCAGCTTGTTTAGGATCGTCACTCTTTCCCGCCATCCAAGGTGGAAGTTTCGGCATCATCCGTGGTGTCTCACTCGTGTCCCCTATACTGAGACCTAGCGACCGGTGTCAGAAAGGTTTCCTTAACTAACACCCGTGACCCTTATGATTGTTCAATGTCTGTCTTCCCTGTTAGACCATTAGTCACGAGATCATGAGAGCAGGGACCACATCTGACCCAAAAAATAATGAATGTGGAGTTTAATTGAATTGAGTGTTGTAGTTTGGTGATCATTTATAGCAGCATGAAAGCTTTGCTGCTCCAGAATATAGAGCCTAAAGAAAAAGCTTATATTGCTTGGTTCGTAATGTGCTTTCTCTATCGCGGACACAAAAATCTAATCTCAGAAAGTGTCTCAGAAATTCACTCTTACCTAATGAACATTTTCAGGCTCACCGCCGCACGTAATGTGATGACAGATACAGCAACAGGCAACAGAAAAACAAGTGGTGTCAGGAACACTGACCGCACGTCGGCTGTCAAATGGTTGCTCCATCTCAAAAACTGTTTCACTGGCAGCCTTTTAAAATGTAAGAGCTGGAAACCATTACGCTCTCCCGGCTCCTGTGAGCAGACAGGCAGTGTTTAACACCTCCTATTTATAGTGCAGCCGGGCCCGGGCAAGTCCTCGGATGCTGGCAAATGAAAGTTGCGACGGTTGCCCAGCTTCGGAGTTCAGTAAGCAAAGATTTGCTGCTGCTGCCACCTATAGCAGGAAACGGGAACCTAGGGACTAGAAAACCTGCACTATTGAGTTGGTCCTGCTGGCCCTGCTGGATCGTTTTCTGAGTTCACCGTAGCTGTCTAATATTTGTAGGCATGTTGAGCACCAAATTAAGGACATTCATCTTTAAAACATATAAGCCGATGCTCGTTGATATGATAAATAGGTAAGTTCCTACACAATTTTGGCCCCCAAATCAGCATTTAATACGTGCTTGTTGTGTGAACGGCTGACACAAACCAGATGAAAGTGATAAGGGCATCGTCACCAACTCCTAAAGCCCCTTTCCCTCCGGCCTCGCGCCCCGCACGACAGCGAGACCTCGCCGCCATCTTCACCCTGCGGCTGACACAGGTGTTCAGGAAAGAGAAGCGTCTCACCTGGCCTTGGTGTTGGTCGATTTGCTGGTGTTGACTGGGGCGACATTTGTTTTGGCGATATTTCGCTTCATTTCCTTCAAGATAAACTATATCTGAATTTGTGAATTCTGAAAAATAAGAGAGCAATGGGGTTAGCACAGATTGGCAGACAGATTTTCTTCTTTAGTTTATCAAGCCACAAGAACGGAGCTTTCGGGTCTGCAAAATAAAGTGATTTTGCGAGTTACGGGAGAATTGTGTTGAAAACCTCAGGCACAGCCTCTACAGAAATTTCACGCTAAATTTTAGGTTTCAGGTGGAGATATTTTATGTCAACACTATATGAGCGCCACTCCTCCCCCCACATCTTGATTACACAAATACCCCCGCCACTCAGCCGGGATAATCATTGTAAAATACTGATCTGCTCATGTTACCTCCTTGCTTTAAAAACTCTAATTGCAGGGACCAGCCCCGTGGCTGAGTGGTTAAGTTCGTGCGCTCCGCTTCGGCGGCCCAGGGTTTCGCCGGTTTGGATCCTGGGCGTGGACACGGCACCGCTCACCAAGCCACGCTAAGGTGGCGTCCCATATAGCACACCCAGAAGGACCTACAACTAGAATATATAACTATGCACTTGGGGGGGACTTTGGGGAGAAGAAGAAAAAAAAGAAGATTGGCAACAGATGTTAGCTCAGGGCCAATCTTTAAAAAAAATAATAAAAAATTTTTAAAAATTTAAAAACTCTAATTGCTTCCTATTGCCCTTAGAACAAAGACCAGAGTCCTCAAAGGTGTCATGAGGATGTGTGGGATGGGCCCGGGCCTGCTTCTCCAGCTGTCTCCCTCTCCCGGGTCCTCCATGCCTCGGCCACACTGGCCCTCGGGCTACACCACATGGAAGCTTTTGGTCCATATGCTGTAGCCCTCAGCCTATGCCACCGCTGTCCAGCCCAGTGAACCAGTCCTTGTTCCAAAGGTCCCCAGTTCTCTGCCTTGAGTGTCCATCAGATGCCCGAGGGCCTGTTAGAAACACACTCTGGGGCCCCAGCTCTGGATCCTGAGGCTAGATCTAGACTCTGGTTAGGGGCTGGGGCCCAAGAATTTGCCTCGCTGACAAGTTCCCAGGCGATGCTGGCGCTGAGAACCGCTGCCACAGATCTCAGCTCACACGTCACTTCCTTGACACCCACACTAGGCCACAAAGACCTCTGTTGTCCTTCTCAGCCCTTAGCCCTGTTTGTGACGATGTAGCTATTCGTGTGAGTATTCAGTTAATGCTTGATTCCCGCTAGACTTTAAATTCCATAAAAGCCAGAGCCAGGGCCGGCCCCGGGGTGTAGTGGTTGGGTTCGCACACTGTGCTTCAGTGGCCCACGGTCCGCGGGTTTGGATCCCAAGCGCAGATCTAGCACTGCTTGTTGGGCCACGCTGTGGCGGCATCCCACATAAAATGGAGGAAGACTGGCACAGATGTTGGCTCAGGGCCAATCTTCCTCACAAAAAACAAACAAACAAAAAACCTAGAGCCAGGTTAATTTGCGTCATCACTACAGCCCCAGATCCTAGGCCAGGGGCTAGTGTTCAGAGCCATTGGAACTTACTGAGGGAATGGACGGATTTGTTTCCACTCCTGAACCTCGGTCAGTGAGGGCAGAAATGTCTGCCTCTGGCCTCCAGCCCTCTTTCTAAGCAGTCAGCAAGCACTGTCAATTTTACTTGGAGAACGCCTTTTAAATCTCTTCCCTGCCCCTCTCCATCCCTAATGTCACTGCCCCTGTTCATCCTCACTCATCTGGATTACAGAAACAGCCCCTTAAATCGCTTCCAGGTCTGCAACTTCTGCCTCTAATCCATCCTCCTCTGTGGCCAGGATTTACACCTTTCTAAAGCGTAGATATAGTTCTGTTATTCCCTGGCTTAAGAATGTTCAATGCAAAACTACACGTGTGTTAAAACTTCATAGGACTCTGCATCAAGATAAAAAATGAGTGCGAGTCAAAGCTGGTGAGTAGGGTCTGCAGCTGAGTTACCAGCACTGTATCATTGATAACTGCATTATGGTTATTCTGTAAAACGCTACCACTGGCGGGGAAGCTGGGGGCGCACAGGAACTCTCTCTACTGATTCTGCAAATATTTTGTGAATCTGAAATTATTATTTTTTTAAAGTTAAAAAAAAAATGCAGTACTTCTCCAGGGCAGAGACTGAAGCCACACTCCCGACACGGAGTAGAAGGTCACTCACATCATTAATAACCCGGCCCCGGGCGATGCTCCCAGAGCCCACAGTCCACGCACGCTGCGCTCTCACACAGGATGCTGAATACACCATGCAGTTCCTAACCTCTGAGTTTGGGTTCCCGCTTTTGCTAGAATTTCCTTCCTCCTTTTCCACCTGGCACGCTTCAATCCATCTTTCAAGGCTGAGGGAATAGCACCTCCTCCATGAGGCCTGCCCGTCCTCCTTAAACAAAACCCATCATGCCTTGACAGAGAACTTGGTCTGAAGCTTTGTTTGGCCAGTTGTTTTGTTTAATAAAGAAAAGGACAAAAAGGTCAAAGGTACCAATAATTCCATTACTTTGCTGGGGGGCAGAGGGGGACACAAGGTATAAAGTAAAAGTGTGAATACCTCCCAGTCCATCCCTCTAGTCCTGTCTCGATTTTCACTTTGATTCTCTGCTTCCAGACTTTTCTCTCGGCTGTTTATCTGTGGCCCCGGCTAGTCAGTGAGCCCTCACAGTGGAGAGGATGGGCTGCGCGCATCTTTCTACGCTCAGCCCTACCTCTCGGCTGGCCCAGGAAGCACTCCATTGATCCTTGCTCTTGATGGCGCAGCTATCAACACCCAATACTGCGAGGGCAAGAAGCGTGGGTTGATCTTAACCCTTGATTTTGAAAGCTAAACACCATTCTGAGTGCGAGCAAGGCACCGTGATGAGTTCTCAGGTCACCCCCGGCTTTCCATGGTCCTCACTGTAGGTGTTCTAAATACAAAGAATTCTAGGATATTAAGGAACACAATCACCTCAGAACTTGGTAAGGGAGAAATCAGCAGGATTTCTAAAACCAATGCCCCCCAAACAAGCACCGAGTCACAGACCATCAAACACACTGCTTGACCACGGGCACAAACACAACTAGGAGGCTATTTCACTGATATATTTGTTTATTTGCCAGATAAGTAGTGATGTCCAGTTTTTAACAGATGCTATTTATATCAGAATCATAACAAAAGTGCCATCCATCTGCCTTGGCATCCAGAGAAAACATAACTCAACACAAGAGTGAAAAACGTGTGCAGCCAAACAGAAACAGCATCAGAAGCAAAAACTGTTGGAACTGGTATCGTGGGGGGAAAATTATCACTTGACTAAATTGGAAAAAGTTGCAAGCAACACAAAAGATTTCAGCAGTTAAATCCAAATGCTTGAGAAAAATATTCTCCTTGTCTATTCTGACATCAAATGGACGTTTTGTTACATTTTAGAACACATATACCACAAAGTTCCCCTTTCAGCCTTCCATACACTCAGTCATTTACCGAGAAGCTCCACTTTTGAGCAGTGGAAAAAGTAAAGGGTCTGAAGTCAAGAAGACCTGGGTCAATTGGCTCCACTATCTACTGTGCAAACCTGCAAGTTAATTAACCTCCTCCTGACCCTGTTTCCTCATTTGCAAAATGGAAATAATATTTCTCTTTAAGCAAGTATTCTTTTTTTTTTTTTTTTGCTGAGGAAGATTTGCCCTGAGCTAAAATCTATGCCAATTCTCCTCTATTTTTTTGTTTGTCAGACATCCACACAGCGAGGCTGGTGAGCAGAGTAGGTCTGCGCAAAGGATCCAAACCCACAAACCCAGGCTGCGGAGGCGGAGCGCACTGAACTTTAACCACTCGGCCACAGGGCCGGCCCCTTCTTTAAGCAAGTATCCTTAACCTGAAGCAAGTATCCTTAACCTGGAAACTAGGGACGAGGTCCACGTGTGTGCTTTTGTAGGCCTTCAAACTCTCTGAGATTAGACGTAAAAGTATACGTGAGATGATTTTTCTAGAGAGAGGATACATTGCTTTCACCAGCTTCTCAAGGGGCAAGTGACCCAAAACAGCGAAGTGTCGAGCTCTAAAGGCTGGGGAAGGATTACAGATAACGAACCTAAAAAGCCTGACACGCAGCAGGCTGTGTTCACTGTTTGGTAGCTGTTATTAAGTCCTGGGAATGTACAGAAAGAGAAACCAGACAGAGCCCAGGGCAGAAGGCAGGTGGGGAGTCACAGCGTAAGGTGTTGAGTGTCATCTCAGGGTTTTATAGGATAACAAAGGAGGGCACAGTCCAGAAAAACCCCAAGAGGAGAAAGTCCCAAGGCAGCAGGCCTATCACATATCAGGACAGTGACATGACCACCACTGCAGTGTCCTCGATGCTTAGACAGGGTCTAACATATGGCAGGTGCTCAGTGAATAACTGTTAAGTAAATAAGCAAATAAAAAATGACTGGAACCAACCCAGGGGACGGGATCATACCATTTACAAACTCCCAGGGGAAAAACAAAACTCAGAAGATATTACTAAAAACTGTTACTATTCAGAAGTCTTTCAATTCAAACATTCCATACAAATGCAATAGTCCACATTCTCTCCCTAAATTGTGAGGCGACTGAGCCTAGAACTCTGTCATTTGGCAGTCACCGAGCCCTGCCCAGGCTTCGTGATGAAGACCTAGGTGTTGGAAAAGCCTTAGCTTCCCAGAGGAATTAAAATGCCTTATTTGCCTGGACACAATGAATTTATTTTTTTTCTTTTTTAATTTTCTTTTTCCTTGAGTTCAAGAAGCTCAGAGCTAAACGTGCAGCCCAACTGTATTATAAACACTATGGACGATCTGAGTATCCTCTTCCTTCCAAATGTTACCTTCTCATTCTAACTGTATTTCTCAGGACCTTTATTTCTATTTTACCCTAATGTAGGTATTCTTGCAAGTCACCTCAAAGCCCTGGCGGGACTCACAGAGTACATACCTATTAGAGGGTGCCAGACACTGGGCGCGAACACAGCTTCTATCATCAGGCAGCCCTGGAGCAGATGCCACCCTCTACCACTTATCTGCTCTGTGGTCCCTTAACTTTCCACATCCCTGTTCCCTCATGTATAAAATGGGAATAGTAACTGTGCTTCTTCATAAGCAGACAGTGAGGCCTAAATAAAAAATGGATGTGAGGCCCCAAACTGTGCCTGGAAGACAGTAGCCGCTCAAGAAGCCCTGGCCAGGAGCAGAAGTAGCAGCATGAGCAGCAGCAGAAGTGGTAAGACGGCAGACAAACACATGGAGAGAAAGAACAACGGCACCTGGCACAAAGTAAACACAACAAAACAGCAGGGAATGGTCAAAACCGAGAGAAAAAGAAGTGGCACACGAAGCTCTTTAGTCCCAGAAGTGTCCCCTCTTCATATGTGCTCTCTAGGCACAGAGCTTTCTCAGACCTACCCCCTCCCTTTACGCCTCCTCTTCCCAATGGTGTGGATATCCTGGAGAGCACTGTGTCGAAAGCGAATTTGTGTTTAAATATTACAAGAATCCAATCTATGTGATTGTGCAAGCCTAGATTTGGGGTATTTTTAGACAAATATACTTTACAAAAAAGTGAGCTCACTTGTGGTATTTAAAGGAAAAAAGTGCTCGTTAGCTCCTTGTCTCACTCGCAATTTCTCACCTCTATTATACAGCTTATTTTTCAATCCTGGCAGGGGAACAAGTCATCCAAGAAAGCTTCGGTGATTTTCATCATCTACCAACCCCAAACATCCCCTCTCGATACGCACCTGTAAAGAAGCCTTCTTACAGCAATGGTCTTGTTAACAGCCAGTGGCCTCCTGGTAGATTCCTGCTCTGGGGGGGCACCAGACTACTGAGCATCCTCCTGGAGCTGGTCCAGTTTCCACGTGCCGGTCAGCTGTAGGAGGCACAGCACGGGTGCCATCCAGCTCTCCGCATGGGGAAGAGGTTGATGGCTGGGAAAGGGCACGAAAAAGGCAGGCAAAATTGGGAGAGCACATTTAAAGTCTCAGGTAAGCATTTTGTGACAAATATCTGTGAGTGCCCACCATGAGCCAAACGCTAAGCTGAAGGTGGAGGGCAAGGGAAAGCGCAGGTAACTAAAATGAAACCCTTGCCTTCAAGAAGCCTGTGATAAGGCTGAGTGAGTGGGAGGCAAACATGTTCACAGATCATCAAAGGACCCAGGCCTGATTCACTTCCAAATGCCCAGAATTAGCCAAGCGAATGTCCATTGAATTGAAAACAATGGATAAAAGAGATGACATAACGGCAGTTTTTTTTTTTCTACAGCATTTCCATAAATTCACCCATTTAGGGGCACAGACAACTTAGAAAACATTATTCATTACTCTTGTTGAAAGTGAAGTAAGGATCCTCTTAACAGGGCCAAGGCACCCCGAAAGGCGAAGATTTCCAGGACAGAAGGAAAAGGAAGGCTAGTAGTGATTTAGGCAAGGGTCTCAAAAAAGCTCTGCCAACCAAACATTTCGCAAAGTGCTTCCAAAACGAAATTTCTGAGGGAGGCAGGGATAACCGTGCGCGGTCTGAGGGAGAGCAGTGTTCTAGAAAGACCAGAGGTTTGGACATGAGACAGAAGTGCTTAGTTCGAATTCTGGCTCTGCAACTCCCTCGTCGGGTGATGTTGGAGAATCCCCTTCACCCCACGGGGTTCAAGTCCTCACCTACAAGGTGGAGCTAATAATGGTAGTCAAAAGATTGCTGTGGGGACCAATCAAAGAAGGGACGTGAAAAGTTTTGTCAATCGGAGCGACTGAAGGCACTGCCACACAACGTGTCCCATGTGACCCTCCCAGATCCAGGGAGGGAGATGCCACCACTGTCCACGTTGTTTATAATCGGTCTTCCCAAATACCACGTAAGCCCGATAGGACTAGGACCGGACTCTGCACCGCGGTGGCCCGGGGCCGACAAGGGGCTCCACGCACTCGTGCCGCACGAGGGAGTGAGTCCCAGCCCCACGCACGGCTGGGCAGGGGAGGCTCCGAGTCCGGGGGTGGACAGCAGCCGTCTCGGGGCTGTGGGACCCTCAGCGGTGCCCGCCCGCCTGAGTCCTCCTCCGCCCCGTGGGCTCGCGCGTGGGGTCCGGGCGCCGAGGCCGCGCCGCCTTACCCGGGCCCCTACTCCATTCTCCGCCTCGAGGGGCCACACCTGCGCGCGGACCCCAGCCCGGCCGGCCGCAGAGGCCCAGCCCACCCGGCGTCTCTAGGACGCTGTTGCCCGAGCGACGAGGACACTCACTGATTGGAGAACGAGTCTCCGCGCCCAGCAAGAAGCGGAGCTCCTATTGGCCAAATAGACTACCGAATGAGGAGGGTGAAGGGGCGTGACCAGATCCGGCCGGTGGCTCCGCCCCCGCAGAAGGGACTTCCGCCGGAAGTCCTGCCCCTGGGGCACGGGAACCTGCTCGGAGTCGGGGCGACGCCGTCGTGGAAGCGCGTTCTGTTAGGCGGCTTTCGGGCGAGCGGGCGGCCAGCCTGGTCCCGCCGAAGCGCTTGGAGCCGCGTGGCCTTGGGGGTCAGTGCCCTCCTGAGCGGCAGACGCCCCCTTGTGCCAAGCACGTACCCCTCGGGGCTGGTGTCGGGATAGGGGGAGCGGATCCAGAGCCCGACCGCGTGCCGCGCGCTGCCCAGAGGTTCGCGCTCGCGGCGACGGCGATTGTTGCGCTCACTGACCGGCTCCGGGACCCGAGAGCCTCGCGGGGGCGGGGCGGGGCGCGCACGGGGACGCCCCGCTGGGTCCATGTCACCAGACGAGCCGGTTCTTACCCACGCTCCCAAGCCCAATGGAAGCGCAGTAGTCGTGTTGGGAGTAATAACACAGGCAGAAGTTGTCGCTGACCCTTAGCACTTCCCTTCACCAGGCACCCATCAAAGTACCTTACTCGTCATTTAATCCTCCCATTTTATCTTCGCATTTTACAGGTAGGAAACAGGCACAGAGAGGGTGTTTTGTCCAGTGACACACAGCTAGTGATGGTCGGACCAGAATTAGTACCGAGGCAGGCTAGGTCCCTCTTCCCTGCTCTTAATCACCCTGCCATACATTCACTTGTGGGACAGAAGTAGTGACCCAGGAATTCCCTCCACACAATCAGTTACAGTTAGCCAGGACCAGCCTAAGGAGACAGGGCCATCTGCAAGGCCCCTAACCAATCGGCAGGCTAGGAGAATCAGATCGAGGCCACCAAGCTGCACATTCCACAGCCTCTGGACTTCCTTGGGCTCATGCGTGTGTCCTAACGCCCAGGAGTCCACTGAAGGTGACCCCAGCCCCATTAGCATAGTAAAAATCACACCCAGGGTGGAGAGCTAGTGCCAATGATACATGTGTCGCATGTAGTAGCATGCTAGTGACAGCGCAGCCACCTCTGCATGCCATGACAAGGCCCTCCTCCCCAGCCTTCGCCTAATAAAAGCCCCACAATCCCGCTCCCTAATGAGCCAGTCACCTGCCCCTTTCCTTTCCGCCCCGGCTCCCCTGTGCCTCCCCTGTGCACAAGCTAATCAACTTTTACTTTCTACTCTGGTTTGTTGACTCTCTTGATTTCCATCCTGGGGGACAATAAGAACCCAATGCGCCAGTAACAATAGGGTACCTTGCTGGGTGCTACAGAGATGGGTGTTTCGTGGTCCCTGCTCGGCAAACTGACTATACATCACTGGTTCCTGCTCAGAGAGAGAGTGATTTCCTACCTTCTCTCTCTCCGACCTCCCTCAGCCTTTACCTCCTCATCTGAGTGATGACCTCACCTCAGATCTTACTGAGAAAAAGAATCCAGAGAGTGGGACACACCGTTGTCTCACAACCACCTTGACATCCATCTCCCCTTCGCTGTTGTTCCAAGAGATGAGGGGTTGCATTTCACAGAAGCCAGTGCCTCCTCTTGTGCCCTAAATCCCATCCCCATCTGCCTTCTCTTGGACTTGCTTGCTTGGGTCAGCAGTTCTCAAAGTGTGGTCTGGGAACCACTGGGTGTCCTGAGACCCTTTCAGAGAGTCCATAATATCAAAACTATTTTCAAAGCCATGCTAAGATGTTACTTGCCTTTTCACTCTTATTTTCTCCTGAGTGTACAGTCAGGCTTTCCAGAAGCTACGTGATGTGTGATATTGCAACAGATTGAATGCGAAAAAGAAGATAGAAGAATCCAGCTGTCTTCTAGAAAGCCAGACATTAAAGAGATTTGCAAAAATATAAAATTGCCTTTTCACTACTTCTTTTTTGTCTTGGAAACCATAATTTTTCATTAAAATGTTAATATGTAATGAGTTTATTATTATTTTGAATGAATTAGTAAACAAATATTTTTAAATGTTATCAGTTTTACTTTCTAATAGGTAAAGATTGTAGTTATAACTCACAAAAACAAAAGCTCTTTGGGATCCTCAATGCTTCTCGAGATTATAATGGATCCTGAGGCCAGAAACTTTGGTCCTGAGACCAAAAGGACTCAGGTTATTGCCTCTTTGTCATAACAGCCAACAGTCTCATTCCCTCCCCACCCACTTCTCTCTCACTCTCACTCTTTCCCTCCCTCCTTCCCTCTGGAAACATGCTCTAGTATCTCACACCTTTAAAAAAGAAAAGATTCTTTTCTAGTTTCCACTGCATTTCCCTGCTTTCCTTTAAGCCACTTCTCAGTAGAGTTGTCCCTACCTGGTGTCTCTCTCTCAGTTACCATTGACTCTTGACTAGTCTTAACAGAGACATGGCTCTATTATTCTCTGGTACTTGGTCACTTTTCATCAATGTTTCTATACTTGACTTGACCTGACTTGACCTCTCAGTAGCATTCAACCCAGTTGATCACTCCTTCCGACCTGAGACTCACTCTTACCGACTCCTGTAATACCATACGGTCCCGGGTTTATCCTAAATCACCAACTACTCAATTCTCAGGCCCCACTGGTGACTTTCCCCCTCTGTATGGCCTTTGGACGTTAGGGTCCCTCTGACTCTCACATAAACCGTGCTCTTACACTTAACACCCAACCTTGACTCCTCCACTGGTATGTATCAGAGACCATTCAGACTTTAGCCATCCACATAGCCCTTGATCCGCCAACCTCCCTCCCTCTGACCCATGTCAATAAACAGCACCACTCAAACTAGGAATCATTGTTATCCCTTAGTGGTCATTGCCTCATCCCCCACATCTGGTCCTCAGCAAGTCCTGTTGGTTCCGATGCCAGAATATGTACACTGTAATCTCATTCATCCATTCTCTGCAGCCTCCCGAGCACTCCCCCGCCCTACGAGGAGAAAATGAGGGCAGAGCCTTGATTGTGGTTTCCGAGGGAAAGGCAAGGCAGCGTCAGCAGGCTCAGCATTGGCTAGTCTGAGTAATGTCAGCAAATCCTTTACAATCCGTAGGAACTGGCTCGCCCTACAGATCAGGAGGGTCAGTGGCTCCAGGCTAGCAGGGTTCCAAGATGTCAAAGCACCAGGAAATACAGAAAATAAGAAGCATGGAAAACCCATGTTGTTTATCCATTCACCTGTTCATGGACACTTGGATTGTTCTGACCTTTTAGCTACTATCAATAATGCTGCTACAAATGTTGGCATACAAGTATCTGAGTCCCTCTTTTCAATTCTTTTGGGTGTGTATCTAGGAGCGGAAGTGCTGGGTCATGTGGTAATTCCAATTTAACTCTTCGAGGAATCTCTAAACTGTCTTCCACAGTGACTGCAGTATTTACATTCCCAAGAGTTCTAATTTCTCCACATCCTCATCAACATTTGCTATTTTCTGCTTTGGGGTTTATTATTATTATAGCCATCCTAGCAGTGTGAAATGGTTATCTTGTGTTTTTGATTTGCATTTCCCTAATGACTAACGCTAGTGAGCTGCTTCTTGTGCTTATTGGCCATTTGTATATCTTCTTTAAAAAGTGTCTATTCAAGTCCTTTGCCCACTTTTTTAAATAGCTTATTGTCTTTTTGTTGAGTTGTGGGAGTTCTTTATATATTCTGGATATTAAACTCTTGTCAGCTATTTGTTTTGCAAATATTTTCTCCCAGTCTGTGGGGTTTTTGTTCATTCTCAATAGTGTCTTTTGATGTGCAAAATTCTATAATTGTAACAAAGTGTATTAATTTTTTAAATTTCTTTTCTAATTGTGTGTTGCTCTTATATAGGAACAGAATTGATCTTGTATATTGACTTTATATCCAGTGATTATCATTTACTAATTCTAATTTAGAATAAGCTTCTTTTGCACTTTCAACTTACACAATCTTGTGATCAGCAAATAATGAGTTTTATTTCTTCTCTTCTGATCCTTATACTTTAGACTTTTTCTTGACCTATTGCACTGACCAGGGTCTCCAGCATAGTGCTAAACACTGGTGGTGACCACAGACATCCTTGTCTGATTTCCAGGCTGTCAATATTTCACTGTGGAATATGCTGTTTGCTTTGGGGGTTTGTTTGTTTGTAGGTATAGCAGATTAAAAAGTTTCCTACTAATCCTAGTTCATTACAAATTTTTATTTGAAACAAGTGTTGAATCTTATCAAACTTTTCTCTGCATTTATTGAAATGATCCTATGGTTTTTCTCCTTTATTCTGTTAAAATGGTGAATTTTTTATGCTGAAACTACTTTGAATTCCTGGGACAACTCTTTATTACTTTTATGTATCACTGGGTTAAATGAGCCAGTACTTTGTTTAGGATCTTTGTCTATGTAGTGGGCAGTTTTTTTAATTGGACACTCACCGCCACGCTCATTCGTGTACCGCCTGTGGCTGCCTGCACTGCCACGGCAGAGTCGAGGAGTCGCAACAGAGACTGCGTGACCCACAAAACTTAAAATGTTTACATCTGGCCCTTTGCAGAAAAAAAGTTCGCAATCTTTCATCCTTTTCACGGGGGCAGTTGGCCAGTAATTCTCCCGTTTTGTGACGTCCTTGTCAGATTCTAACATTGGTTATCCCGGCCTCCGAGAATAACTTGGGAAGTGCTTCTAC
Organism: Equus przewalskii; assembly: GCF_037783145.1. Lineage (NCBI taxonomy): Eukaryota > Metazoa > Chordata > Mammalia > Perissodactyla > Equidae > Equus > Equus przewalskii. Next base: position 40,706,666 of record NC_091859.1, read on the forward strand.
CTTTCCAGTTCTCTCAGAGTTTGTGTAATATTTGTGTGTTTTCTCTTCTTTATATTTGGGGAAACTCACTGGTGAAGCTATGTGGTCCCGGAGTTTTCTTTGTGAGACATTTTTAATAATTGATTCAAGTTCTATATTAGTTATAAGACTACTCAGATTTCCTGTTTCTTCCTGTGTCTATTTTGGTAAGTTGTGCTTTCCAGAGAATTTGTCTACTTCATCTTAGCTGTCGAGCTTACTGGCATAACATTGTTCATAACGTCCTCTTGGTACAGTGTCTGTTGGATCTAGGGTGACCAACTGCACTGTTTGCTGGGGAATAGAGGGTTTCCTGGCACACGAGTCTTTCAGTGCTATAACCTGACAGTCTGGGCACACTGGGACAGTCGGTCACCCTGGTTGGATTTATAGTGACCTCTCCTCTTTCTTTCCTGTTAGTGATTTATCAATTTCGTGAGCCTTTTCAAAGAAATCTATTATTCATTTTCCTGTCATTGGTTTCTGCTCTTTATTATTTCCTTCCTTCCTTCTTGGAGTTTAATTTGCTATCCTTTTCCTAACATCATGATACAAATATTTAAATCATTAGTTTTCAGCCTTTCACCTTTCCTAAGACAGGTGTTTAAGGCTATAAACTCCCCTCTAAGCATGGCTGGAGCTGCATCCTCTGACGTGATAGATTTTAATTAGCATCCAATTCAAAATCTTGCTTGAATTTCCATTGCGATGCCTTTTTTGACCCATGGATTGTATGGAACTATATTAATTTCCAAACATTTGGGCATTTTCCAGCAATGTTTTGGTTATTTATTTATCGCTTAATTCCACTGAGAACATACAAGTAAGATTTCAGTTTGCTGAATTTGTTGGGACTGGCTTGATGGCTCACGACAGGGTGAGTTTGGTAAACGCGCTGTGTGCACTTGAATATAAGGTGTATTTTGAAGTTGTTTAGTGAAGTTCAGTTTTTAAATTAGGTCAAGTTTGTTGATTGTGTCGTTGAAATTTTGCATTTCTCTGCTAATTTTTTTGTTGTCACTGTTTGTTCTTTCAGTTTCCACAAAAGATGACACTATCAATTGTATTAAATTATGTGTGAGTCTGCTGGCAAAAAATTAATTCAGTTTTTCTTTATCTGAAAATGTGTTTATTCACCTTCATTTTTAAAGGATAATTTTCCTGAGTACAGAACTCTAGGTTTGCAGTTTTTTCTGTTTTTTTGAGGAAGATTAGCTCTGAGCTAACATTTTCTGCCAATCCTCCTCGTTTTGCTGAGGAAGATTGGCCCTGAGCTAACATCCGTGCCCATCTTCCTCTACTTTATAAGTGGGACGCCTGCCACAGCATGGCTTGAAAGCAGTGTGCAGGTCCGCACCCAGGATCCAGCCGCAAACCCCTGGCCGCCGAAGCAGAACGTGTGCACTTAACTGCTGCACCACCGGGCCGGCCCCAGTTTAGTTATTTCTGTTCAGCATCTTAAAGACTCCCTTTAGTTATATTCTGGCTTCCATCATTTCTGTTGCAAAGTCTTCTGTGCGTGTACTTGTTATTCCTTTGAAAGTAATGTGTCTTTCTTTCCTCTGGAAGCTTTAAAGAGGTGCCTAGGTGTGGTTTTTCTTTATCTTTATCCTGCTAGGATTTAGTTGCTTATCTTGAATCTGTGGCTTAATGTCTTTCATCAGTTTTGGAAGATTCTCGGCCAGTATCTCTTCACTATTGCTCTGCCACATCTTCTTCTCCTTCTAAGAGCCACAGGTACCTACCTATTCACTAGGACAGTGGTTTTTTAAAAACACATTCTGTGGCTCCTTGTTTGTAATCTCCAGGATTATCTCACGGTATCGTGTTTTTTTTTTTTTTTTTTTAAGATTTTATTTTTTTCCTTTTTCTCCCCAAAGCCCCCCGGTACATAGTTGTATATTCTTTGTTGTGGGTCCTTCTAGTTGTCGCATGTGGGACGCTGCCTCAGCATGGTTTGATGAGCAGTGCCATGTCCGCACCCAGGATTCGAACCAACGAAACACTGGGCCGCCTGCAGCAGAGCGCACGAACTTAACGGCTCGGCCACGGGGCCAGCCCCTCACGGTATCGTTTTTTTAAGTACACTTTAGAAGACCTATTTCAAATAACATCTAAGACATCCAACACCAAAAAATGTAATGACAGGGCACTAGGAATTTACTAAATCCATGTTAAATTTCCCTCACCCTCTTTCTCTCTCTCCAGTTCCATCAGGTGTCCTCTTGTTCAAAACCAGCAGTAGCTGAGACAATCTGTTGTTCAAGATGAAATAAGAGAGAACAAGCTGCTACATGAGAGTCTCGGTAAGGATTTTAGTTTTTAGTAACACTATTCTGAGGGAAAATTTAAGGTGAAAAACTCTAATAGTTGGCTGTGTGAGCAAACATGGTATTCTAGCAGGGATTAGTAAGTGTCTTTTGAACTGACTGAACTTGACAGTGAGGCATAAGTGATGCATGGTTGGGTCAACACAGCCCAGAAACAGGAAACTTGAAATCCTCCCTTATCTCCTTGAACACAAGGATGATTTTCCCATGTGTTTAAATGGCTCATTAGATCAGTCTGTCATGAGGCTTTGTCGTGTAAGTCTTTTCTTTTTTCTTAATGGCATTTTCAATCCAAAGTGTTTTCCCTGCGCCTGGAAATTTTTCACTTCCCTGTGAAGAGTTAACTTGCATTTTTTTTGTTACAAGACCCTAAATTCACCTCACTTGTGTCTTGTCCTATGAGCCCCCAAAGTCTATTAGATTAGGTTTGATCTTTGTTCAAACAGACCAGAGTTCTGTGATGTGGCAGTGGCCCCCAAGGAGGGGTTTGTAGGAGGAGACTGTTGTCTTCCTGGACCATCCCTTCCAAAGCACATTGATGGTTCCCCTGGGTCCCCACAGCGGGTCTGCTCTCAACAGGACTGAGCGTAGGATACTACTCAGCATCATTGACCAGTAACACTTACTGCCCAAGAAATCGTTATGGTCCCTACTACTTGCACCCATTGCAGGAATCTGCTGCTCAAAGCCTTTGATGATAATCTGGAGACGGAAACCACGGGAAGCTGGGGCAAATATTTTTACACTTATGATATCCAACCGACAGCTCATTCCCTCAGGAATCAAGAAGAAACTCGGGGGTGATGGAGAGCGGCGTCCCACCCTCCAGGCTTGGAGGCCTCACAGCTGCATTTCCACCACATTTCCGTACGCCCAGGAGACTGTACCATTTCATAGTAATCGATAATGATGTTATAAATGGAAGTTATGCCTTCATGTGGAGAAATAAACAGCAGGAACTGATTAACCCCCAAGAAGTTAAGTACTGTTTTCCACCTTGTCTATTAATAAAGACAGAAGGAAGAGCAAGCACGTGACACAGACACATAATGCATCCAAACGAGAGCTGAGAATGTCCCTGGGAAATCTGTGAGGAGAGCTTTCTGACTGCTGTCCTTCTGGTGGCCTCCTAAAATGGAGACCAGACTCTCCTGAGCTGTCCTTAGGAGAAAAAAAGATTAAGTGAAAATAAATGAGGTATAAGTAGCTGTTTTGTAAAAGCTACTGCGGTTATTTTTTCCTTGCTAAAATAGATGCTTTCTCTCGCAGATATTTACCTTGACAGATGACGCAGCTGCTCATTTTAGCTCAATCAACCAGAAACTAAATTGCACATTTTAAACATTGTCACTGCAAATAACTGATTATCATTTGTAAACGGGGGGCCATTTTCGTCCCTATTTTAGGACTGTACGTGGGGAGAGACTATCTACGGGCTCCCTGTGGCCCTCCACGTTTCCATTCCCCGTTAGCGCTATAATACACTATTAAGCTGTTAATTTCCTTTAATAGTTACCGGTTGGCTCCTTTCATGGAAACAGGAATCAAAATCCACTTATCTTGCTCCTGAACAAGATTCCGTAGTGTAGAATACTGGTGTTTAGAATTTTAATGAATCCTGCTCTCCAAACACTATACGCAGCAATCTCAGCAGAACGGGCCGCCCTCTGGAACAAAGCAGCAGTCAGAAGACGGCAATTTCATGTTTCACACACCTGGGCCACTCGCAAGCCCCCAACAATCACAAGTAATTCTCTTTGCTAAGAGCCAGGATCTTGCAACAGCTGGTAATTAGTGCTGTTCAGCATTTAATTCACCTTTAGTTAGGTAACAGGCATTTATTGATTACCTGATAGGAACGGAGCCGTGCTAAGCACGGTAGGGACACGGTGATGAATGGGGCGCACTCTCTACTTACTGTCTACCTGCGGCTGAACATACCTGCTTTGGAGAAGAAACTTGAAAACAGGGACGAAATGTTTTCTCAACAATTGTAAACCAATACGCGATTAGAGGGAGTTACTACTCCTTCAGAATTCCAGGTTCTAATTCCTGGCACACTCATTCTAAGGAGAAAGGCACTTGTGCCACACCTTGTGCCATGGCAAGGATGGGACACAACAGACACTCATTGCCTGGGCTAAGGAAGGTTCTGGCCTTCTCCTCCTCTGAAGAGCCCCGAGAGTGGTAGGGACCCAGGACAGAGGTGGCCAGCAGCCACTGACAACCAGTCCGTCTGCCATCCCTGGCAGCCCTCGGAATGTCTTCAGTAAATATGGAAGCCCAGGTACCGATGGGTGGCAGCGTCCATGAGCCAAGATTAATTCGTGACAGCCTCCTGGAAACTGAGTTTTAAGCAACCTGAGGGAGGTGGTGCACCTGAATTGGCAGCACTTAGAAACAGCAAAGAAGGCTCTCCAAGAGGGCAAAATGGCCCACCGAAGGTGGGGAAGAGGATGTTAGGCATGGAGGTCAGGGCCTCGGTGTGAGCAGGGTGGCCGGGCCAGAGAGGGCCCATGTGACGAGTCATCAACGATGTGCTCACAGACTCTGGGACCGTTGAGATGAGCAGGTAAAGCTGAATTCAGCAGACAGTGGGAATGTCCGGATCACCAACACTGCCCTGACCATCTCTTATGAGCTAACTTCTTGACACCAAGGAAAGTGAGAGACATGGCCCTAGCCTCGGGAAGCAGACGGTCACTGGGTCTGGGATGTGTTCTGAAAGGCGCAGTAGCTGCCCCACCCCCAGCACAGTGGGAGTTGGAGGGAGACGCCAGGGGGTTCTTGGAGTAGACCATGAAATCAAAGCCTAAATCAGTGTGACACGGGTTAAGTCAGGGAATGGCAATCCAGGCCAAGGGAACAGCCTGAGTGGAGCCCAGAGCAGAGTGAGATGGGCTCCAAGCTACCAACTGTATTTGGGTTAAAAATATTTTTTCTGAAAATTGTATGTCCTATGGATTGTAAAGGGGAGAACTGAGAGGAACAATAGGAAAAAAAAGATTTGAACCAACTCCTTTAAGTTTTTTGAGGATGGGTAAGACCGGAGAGTCTTGTTGGCCCTGCTGGGACTGCTCCTGCAGAGGCAGCCTCCTTTGCAATATTTTAAGACTTCCGTTCCCAGCTGGTGCCCGTATTCCCACCCCGGGTATATGTAAAGACGACATCTTTAAAGAGGGTAAGATGCATTTTCTGGTTGGTTTTTCTATTTTAAACACATTTAGCATTCTCTAGTTTTTAAAGAACGCCTGTAATAGAGCACAGACTCCTTCGTCAACGGTGAAGGGACAGATTTAGGGGCTGCAGCTCAGACATGCGGTGCCAACTAGCTCACAGGGATCCAAGTGTGAGAATCAAATTGTCATTTGATGTCTAGATTTGGCAAAAGCTCAGCACGCCTTGGAGATGGCGGTTGTGGGCCCAAGCTGTGTGACAGGTGCTTCTGGAACTCATTCTCTTTGCCCTTCCTGGCAAAGTCCATCACCGGCTGAAAACTCACGGCCTCCCGCACTCATCAGAGCCTCTCCGGCCAAGGCTGACAGTCTGACCTCTGAAGAGTCAGAATCTTCGCGCTGGGTGAATTTCAAGACCCCTGGTCTGAGACTTCTTCACTAGATGAAAAGGGGCTTCTTCTGTGGTCCCACTAAGAGGGGCAGAGCTGCAGTGAGAACCGGGGGCCTGGCTCATTTTAGGGTACCCCGTTTCTTCCAACCCGGCACACCCCTCTCTGGCCCCTGTCCTATCGACATCCCACTGTTGCCAGCCACAGCTCACACCCTGGTTCTTACATGTAGCAGTTTCCCTGCTCTCCTCGCTTTGACCCTCCGCAGTGCTGGCTCTCTGCACCACTCCTTTTGTGTCCACTTGTCGCAGAGGTGTGCATTTCACTGGGCCCCAGCAGTGTTCCACTGGAGACACCAGGAAGCTTCCTGAGTCATATACTGGAGACTTTAACAAGCAGAAGAAATCTTAGAGACTGACTAGCACAAACTAGCCATTTGACAGACACAGAGACTAAGGCTCAGAGACGGCAGGTGGCTTGCCTGGTCACACAGCCAACCAAAGACAAAACCAGGACTTTAGAACCCAGGTCCTCGGATCCCCTACAGGCCTCTTTTCACATGTGTTTGGGTAACAAATGAGAACAGTCCCGAGGGAACAGAACAGCGGGGAGCTACACTTGAAGGGGAAAGTTGCGGAAAATGTGTCTCCTGGACCCAGCACAAGGCACTACTGAGCAGATGCTCATAAACGCAGAGGACAGAGATGGAGGGAGAGGATGGGCATGCCCAGTGAAGGATGTGGGGGGTTCTCATGGGCACCCTGTGGCTGGGCTTTGGGATACAGGACATGGCACCAGAAACAGCCTATCCCACAGTTACGCCTCAATCTGGGAAGCCAGCGACTGTCAGGAAGGGCGTCCCAGAGGAGGGGAAGGGCACGACCAGGGCACAGTAAGAATGAGAGGTGTGGAAGGAGGGGCGGAGGCAGAGTGGTCCCCGCCTGGGTCTTGCTGGGAAGGTACAGCCTCCAAGGGCACACAAGGAAGCTCCAGGGTAGATGGTTTTCAGAAAAAACGAAACCCACTCTAACAAGGAAAGGCACCACTCATTCAGCAATTATCAGGCGCTAATTACACGCCAAATTCCAAGGAGGAAAAGGCTGACACAGCTTGGCCCTGCTTTCAGGATGTCACTATCCGCAGGGAGACAACTGCAGAGCAGGGAGGCGGGCTGGATAAGAGACGGAAGCAGGGGAGGCCTGGGAGCAGAGTGGGGATTTCACCAGGTCAAGGCAGGGCTGGGCGTCCCAGGCAAGGGGGCCAGAGATGAGGGCAGCCTTGGGCTGAGGCTGGGGCGGGGCCTGGAGAAGTGGCTGGAGAGCAATGGGATGGCTGTCTCTGGAGGTGGTGAGCTTGCCAGGGACTGGAGGTCCAGCTGCCAGGATGTCAGAAGGCATTCCTCGGCTGGATAAGGCTGGACCATCTGGCCAACGTGCCATCCCAGTCCGAAAATGCTCGTCCTACCACAAAGAGTGGAAGATGCTGCTGCACACTACAAACAGCAGCAACCCCACTCAGAAAGGCGGTGAAACTACACCACCCTTGGGACCTCCCGGGACAGGGCCTTCAAGTCTTGCCTGTATCCCATGCTGAGGGCGACATCAGGGACCGAGGACCTCTCAGCTGTGCACTGAGGAAGTCGGCCACTAGGGGACACGCGCCAGCAGTGCTGGGTAGAGACGACATATCTGTGAATTTTATTTATGCTTTCAAAGCCACTTCACTCTTGTTGTTACAAGCATCCTATGAAGTGAGCAGGATAAAGATCATCTCCATTGTGTAAACTACGACACTGGACGGGAGAAATTAAGTGACTTACCTACTTAGGTGGGAGGGCCACCGAGCCTGTGCTAGGAAGGCCTTCCCGGTCCTCTCTCGGAGGAGGAAACTGGGCACATGGAGGGAAACAAATGACATGCTCCACTGGTACAGACGTCAGAGCCAGGAAGAGAGCACTGTGTGGACCCAGTCTGGTGAGGAACTGTAGCTGAACACTACTGTTTGCAAGTAAAACTCCAGGCTGGTCCCCAGAATAATTTCTGGAATCTTACTGGTCTGTGAAGTCAAAAGGACAGGCAACTGCAGGCGCACGGGAAGACCTGGCATTTGGGAATCCTGCAGCAGTTGTCATGACACTGGCAATGGGCCCGAGCCTCTCTCACCTTCTCTGTCTGTCCAAGCATTCCTCGCCCTCCTGGCACCCCTCAAATCCACTTGCCCCCCGATGCTGTTCCACCCGGGCACCCCATTCTCCAAACAGGCCCTCCTTGTAGGCGGCAGAGCACCTTTTGCCTTGAGTGAGTTTCCCCTGGTCTCAGCTCCGTGTGCACAGGCAGGGACCGCCGATCAAACTCAGTCCCAGCACACATGGCCCGTGAGCACTTGGAAGCAGGCTGTTGGGTCAGAGGGCACCTTGGACATGTCCTAACGCAGCCCCCTCCCCTCCCCTTGAGGAGTGAGTGACTCAAGCAGCCAGGAAAGTTTCTCTCGCCCCACCCCTCCCCAGCAATCCAGGCACAGCGCCACAGCAGGGGCAGCTTTTAAAAGCGCAAACCAGGCAGCATTCCTCTTATTAAAGCCTCCTGTAGCTTCCTATTTCTTAGGACTAAATCCAAACTCTTGTGACCGACCAGGAGACCCTCCAAGCCTGGGTCCCTGCCTCCCGCACCCCTGGCACACCCTGCCCCCCTCCGCCCACTGCGAGGCTCTCCCCTAGACGGATCCAGGCCTGGGTCCCTCACTTCCTGGTCTCCTTGCTGGCCTGCCCTGGTCCTTCACAGGCACGTTTCCGGTCCTCTGGAGCCTGAATTCACCTCAGGTCTTGCGATGGTGTTGTCTCCCCACCAGGTTGTAACCATCCTGGAGGCTGGGCCCTTCTCTGCCACCCCAGGGCCCACAGTGGCACCCAGGGCGTCATGGGTGCTCACGTGCTCACTGTGTGAACAAGTCCATAAAAAGAGGGGGGACGTTGGCCCAGCAGAGCGGAGGGGCCTCAGCCCATCAGCAGTGTGCCCGCGTCGCCCTGCCCGGCCCCTCCACCCACTGACATCTCACGTATTGCCTGCTTTATTTGAGGTGATTCGTGAATGACCAGGAGCAGACCCTCCGGAACACAGCAGACTGGACATCCCACTAAACTAACCCGAGGTCCAGGGTCGTTCCAGACACCAAAACAAATTCTGGGATTTCAGCTGAGCCCTAGGAGAACTAGGCCATTTGGAGACAAACCTGATCTTCCAGAAAGCCCAAGGTTTCTCAGGTAGAGCAGTGTCCTGGACTTGCCCTCCACAAGGAAGGGGGAAGGCAGACGGTGGAAGGCAGCGGCCAAGGCGGTCAGGCAGCTCCACCTCCCCACACCTCCGGACCCCACGGGGAAGCTGGGACCCCAGCCGCACCGAAAGCTCCCCCACGCTTCTCTCCTTCTCCCCATCCTTCCTCCCAGTGCAGCCTATCACAGTTCTCAAGCGGGAGGGGAATTCGGCCCTTGGAACGTCTGAATCTGAGTGAAACAGACAAACCCAACGTGCGCCCGGGACCCCATGCAGTCAGCCCCAGGGACGGGGCGTCAGCGGGGTCACACTCCTGTTGCCCTTAGATGCTGAGGGGACCACGTGGCCCCTCTCCGCCTGTCAGCACACGCTCGACACAAAGCATGGGACGTGAGTTTATTAAAGATGCAAGCAAGCACAGAAGGACCGTGTGTGGTGCTCAGTAATATCCATACAGTACTAAAAATAGAAAAATAGAAAAGAAATTTCACAGAAAGCAGCCTCCCTCCTAGATACACAGAAAAGGAGCTGCCAAGCCCACCATGAATTGCCACAGCCCACCCGCCCTGTTCACGTTGCTCTCCTTTACAAACCGCCCATGAGAGTACGTCCGCACCGCTCCCAGGACAGCAAGAAGGAACAGAGCCGCTCACACAGCAGTGACCCCTCTGAGCACCACTGGGCATGGCCCAGCCACACAAATAACCGAGACAACCCATCCCGCCACGGGGCCACATGCACACAAGCTGGCGTCCCGCCCTGCCGCTGCCCGGCCGTCTGTCACTCCTCCAGCCAAACATGGGCCAGAAAACGAAGGCAGCGGCAAGGCAACAAAGACACCACCTCCTCCCTCAGACACACTGAGGGACTGAGGGACGGGGTGGACAGCGACGGGGCGAGCCTGCCAGCCAGCCTGAGGGACACAGGGCGTCCAGCTTGCCGATCCTTCTCCCACAGCTGAGCGCCTCGGGTACAGCAGACCACTCGACGACAGCTACAGACCCAGGAATCCTAGAAATTTACTCGCCAGCTCGCCGGCACGAGCAGCCGTCTGCTTCAGGGAACAAAGGCAAGGCCGTGGAGTGAGACTCCGACTCCGAGTGTTCAGTGTCTCTGTGGTGGGTTCTCCGGTGGCCGTGGCCAACTCCCGGCTGCTGGCCTCGCCCGGCCGGTTCCCTCGTGGAATGTTCCACAGGCTCCTCTGTGTCGGGCCTTTGGAGCCGCCCGCAGGAAGCCTCCAGCAGTGGGGCCTCCTTGCGGGAATGCCCCGGTGGCCAGCTTCTGCTGGATTTCCGGGAGGGCAGAGAACTGAGCCCCAGGGGAAGGAACGAGTTCCTCCCACACCTGAGCCCCTCCTCTGTCCTCACCTGCATCTCAGAACCAGGTGAGCTGGGCATGGCTGTGCCTCTCAGAATAAAGATAGAAAAGTAAAGAGTCAATCCTGAGATCTTTCTACCAGTCGGGCGTGGCTCGCTCCTGAGTCCCCTCGGAAATGAACATTTATTTGGTTTACTGACATTTATTTAGATTTCCAGTGAAAAGCTCTATAAAATACAGTGACTAATGTGGGGGAGTACAGGCAGACACTCTAGCCGCAGATGTCACAGACTCTAGACTATGGTACAGGCCGTCAGGACTCAATCTTTATCATGTTTGTAACCAGACACGGAGAGACGTCAAATCCCAGAGCCGGGACAGCTGCTCTGGAAAGGAAACCATCCCCCTTCCTCCAGCTCCTCCGGGTCCCCCCTCCCCCGGGTCTTACACGGACGGCTTCCAGAGTTTGTCCCGCGCGTGAGAGATGAGTGCCTACAGGACGTGCGCTGGTGGAGTGGCGGGTACTGAGCATGCAGGTTCGCTGTTGGCGTCATTATAAATAGAAGTCAAACATGAGGTCGCACTTCCCCATCTTCTGTTTATACACCAGGTCAAACTTCTCGTTCATGGAGACGGTGAAGATGTCCTTCCACAGCCCCACTCTTCCTGAAACACAGACAAGAGCAGAATGTGCTGCCTTCACTTGCTGCCAGGCCACCTACGGAACCAAAGGGAGCTTGGGAAATGGATCTGGAAGGTTCTAGATCTATTCCTGGACCCCTCTGAACTTGGCCTACGGGGGCAGGACAGGCCATCTGACCTAGACGAGCTGAACCCGCTTCCTGAGTCGGGCTGTCCTCATGCCCTTTCCTGCGTGGTGAGGCCAGCACCACGAATGCACAGAGCTGAGGCCGCGAGGAGGGCCTTCACCCCTTGTCCCACGCGGGGCAAACTCTGGGGCACGGCTGAGTCCCCAGCACAAGGCACACAGCAGGTGGCTCACAGGCCCGGAGGACAGACAGCGTCTGGGGAACGGGTCTATGGCTCTGAGCATCATGTGGATCTGGGTCCTCTGGGACACCACCACTCACTCACAGCGCAACAGCTCCACCAAGGCGGCATTTGCTTCTGGAGAATTCAAAAAGGAAAAAAAATCAGCCAAAAAGGCAGAACATTTTATGGCGAGTAGGAAGCCTCCTGAGCAGGTCAAGGGCGAAGATTTCGGGAAGCCTGCCCATGCAACATGGGGAGAAATTTAAAGGGAATAAAATGGTCACGGTGTAAAGGAGCCTTCACGACCAGATGCCCAACGTGGCCGTGGCAGGACTCCGGGACTGCACACTGACGCAAGTCACGGGTGATCCCCACTGCTGGCACAGTGACAGCACAGGGAGGCTTGGTCAGAAAACGAGACCCTTCCTGGCAGAAGTGAAGGAGCACGGAGCCTGCAGGCTAATGTGCAGGCACAGGTCCACCGTTCACTTACAAAGGCTCAGGGAAAAAGAGGGCGCTCAAAATGACCCCAAAAGCCACTGAGCCCTCTTTCCTCGTTAACTACAAAACCTTCAGCCAGTCTGGTCAAACACAAGTGGCGACCATGAAGAGGCAGCAGCAGGCTTCTGCTCTCCCACCTGCAAGAGCTGTGAACACGTCCCCCCGAGGGCTGCCCGAGGTTTTCAGGAACCACCTGGGGCGCTGAAATGCTCATTTAGGATTCTTTTCACTGTCAGCATCTCTGCGACCAGAGCTCCGACCGTCTCCAGCAAACACCCTTCACTGCTCCGTTAGTAACAGTCGTCCTTGTCCTGGCAGGACCTCAGGTATAAAATTACTACCCTGCGAGTGCTGCGCTGATACACCCAGCGCAAGGATTTCCTCTTTGGTAATGAAAAATTATATGTCAGTGTTGGAAAGAAAAAAAAAAACAAGGAGAATTATTCTTGCTACCCTCTAATGATACCTAAGGGACAAAATTAGAAGCTTCTAGACCAAGCACACTATAAATATATATTTTCATGATTATTTTTCTCAGCTGAGGCAGCTGAGAGCTCATCAAAGGAGTCACCCACCTGGTTTAGGATTTGGAATCAAGACAGTGCAATTTATGCTGGGACATGAATCAAATTTAAGCAATGCAGCTGGCTACTCAAGCCCCTGCATCCTCACCAACGCAAGGAGGTCTTCTGAGCAAAGAGGCAATGTGCTAAAAGAAAACAAAACCGAAACTGAAATGAAGCGAAACCAAGAGAAACAATGATAAAGCAGACACGTCAGAAGGAGCCCACGGCGCTACCGCAGGACGCTCAGGACGCCCCTTACCACACAAACGAACCGCAGGGGCGTCGGGGAGAAGCTCACATCCGAGGACAACAAAAGACAGAGAAAACAAAACTGAAAAGGAGCAAATAAATTTAAATAAGAAACATTGTGAAGATGCAGCCAGGAAATTAAATCACAAGGTACTTTGGGTTCAGCTATCTTCCTCCTAGAAGAGTCGACTGCTTTGCCTTCACAGGAAGGCACCTTCCACTTGACTTTCAGCCCTTTTCAGGGGAAGAACAGAAAGCTGGAGGAGCTCAGAGGCCTGACCTGAGGCACCCAGGACGCAGCCCAGCTGCCCTCGCCCACCCGGGAGTCTCCCCTGTATCTGAGATCTGCTGCAGGATCCTTCGGCTCCGGGCCTCCCCTGGAACATTCTCATCACCTGGGGAAGCTCCAAATCCACACAGCAGGGAACCAACTTCAGGTCTACAGCACCAAGCGTCACAGGAAGTTCATACTTACAAGAGGGTGGCTTATAAGGCCACAGCCACCACCCTGGGGGTCAGGGGCTTTCAATGCCCGAGCTCTCCACAATCCCCCATCAGCACGGTTACAGTGCCAATACCGGGGGGAGGGCACGCCACTGCTCCACACAGGCACCAGCCTCCAGAAGACCTCTGTGCCCCTCGCAGAGCAGAGGGCTCTGGAGAAACAAGACACAGGGCAGTGGAACACCGACTAGGGGACAACAGACACTGCAGGGAGGGGAACGGGGGCCCCGGGTCCCTGGGCAGAGGCAAAGGGAGGTGGCCAGGGGCGCGTACCCCGGCCCACAGGCAGAGCCTCGGCGTTGCAGCACTGGTCCACCAGCTGGTGGCAGTGCTCGATCAGGGACTCCAGCTGGGCCTTGTCGCAGGACACCCCGAGGAACCTGGCCAGCTGCTCCACCATTGTCACCAGGTCCTGAAAGACAAGAAAGAGAACAGGCGAGCCCGTCACAGCTGGCGCCTTTACTGGCTGATGACTTTGGCCTGGACACCACAAGGTGCTGTGTGTACAATGCCATACTCAGACCTCGAGGCAAGCCTGACACTGGCCCTGTCTGGAAATAAAACCCAGAGGGTAGGAGAGTGCCCAAGGGCACTCAGCATTCAAGTGGCAGATCTGGAACTCAAACCCAGGTCCTCTGGGGAAGCCAGAAGCAGACTAAGTTCTTGATATAGTTGTGGTCACTTTAAACCAGCACCAAGAAGGAAACATTCACTTTGGAACTGTGCCAGGAGCAAGACCCAGCTTGCTCTCTTCTTCCCCTTCCTTCCACACCTTGGCTGGAATATGGACTGGCACCTGGGGGAGTAAGGAGGTTCCTGGTGACCCCGAGAGGCCCCAGGGCTGCGCCCGCCTCACTGACAGGAGGAGCTGACGTGATCTGAAGCAAGACTCAGTTACATGTGGCCCGGGGGACACACAGCCAACTCTGCGCCCTGTCACTCCATTCGTGACAGCCTCAGGAGAGGACCATGCACACCTGCTCACCATGCATAGCCCCTCCTGCCGCCACACCCTCCCTGGGAAATATGAGGGCACCTCATATTCTCAATCTGTGTAAGCCCAAATGCTCTGCCAAGAACCCTGAGCTGTCACGAGGCAGTCCCCAAACACGGGCAGTGTCAGGGTCAGACATTAGGAGGATGCTGGAGGCTGTCTCCTCCTTGCAGCTTTATAAAGTAAGTGAGCAAACGCAAGCCTCTGGAAGTCCTGTGGTAAAGAAACCTGCCCAACTCCTTTGGTTCACTCAACCTTAGAGAAGTTTCCTGTGAGAGCTGGTTTAAGTGTCAGCCCCTCTCTGGACTCCCCCGGTAATCACCCCTCGGCTCTGCGTGCTGCCTTCCCAGCTGTCCCCCCGTTAGGGGCTCCCGGGACAGGGAGTCCCGTGCACAGGACTTGGCCAGGACCGGGTGCCCGAGAGATGTCAGAACGAACAGAAGAGTAACGAGAGCTCCTCTCACGGCCCTGCCACTCGGCATTTCTATTTAAGAGAAAAAAACACCGAGAGATGAAAGACAGCTGGCCCTCGGAGGGGACACCAGAAGAGAGGGCTGCAGTCGACTGCCGACACAGACTGCTGGAGTGGCCAACAGAACCCTCACTGGGACGTCTCACTGGTATAATGTCCACCTTGGGAAGGAAGGCACACTTGCCAGTGTGCACCCAGCCACACGCCACAGGTCGGTTTCACAGCTGTGAAACCCAGCTCTGCAAGTCAGCTCTGCAAGCGCGGCGGCCAGGCTACAGACTAGCTCCGGACGCCTTGCCTGACCCCCGGAGCTCCACCCACAATCTGTGAACTCGGGGCCGCAGCACCAGCCTGCGTGGGCCATGGCACAGAGCCAGCGTGCCCAGGCCTCCCAGCACAGCCAGGTGGCCGCACTCAGGGCTCTTCCCCTGCAGCTGGGGAGAACACCCCGAAGGGCTGCGGCAGGATTCGCGGGGCCACACGCTGGGGAGCCCAGAGGGGGTGAGAAGGCGGGTGGGGGTGGGACCGCCCTGGGTGGCCACGCCAGGCAATGAAGGCACCAGTGCTGACTGTTAACGTGAGACACCGAGCGAGCACACGCCAGGCCCGCTCCACACGCCTGGAGACCAGTGACCTTCACTCAGGACTAGTTTTCTGGGGTAAAATGTAAATAAACAATGTGAATTCCTAAAAATGCGACGTGTAGTCACTTAATCTCTATGAAAGACATCCTTGGCCATTACTGAGGTTTCTGAAAAAAGCATATAAACTACTGCTGATTAGAAGCTAACACCTTGACCCTCGCAGGAATGCCATTCAGTCACTCGGACAGGCTAGGCAGGACAGCAAGTTGAGGCCGAGACAGGCGGGCAGGGCTGGCGTCCTCACTTCGAGGGGAGCCCCGTCCAGCCCTCCCCCGAGCCGCTCAGGCAGAGAACGGACATGCGCCTCTAAGCGCCTGGCGCGGAGGCTGGAGCAGCCAGGCAGGAGCAGTATGCCGGCTTTAAAGTTCCTGTAGACTTTGCATCCCGCTCCCTCGTGGTCAAAGCTGAAATCAAAGGCTCTAAGTGACTCATCCAGGGGTCAGCGAAGCTCCGGGGAGAGCCTGCCGCCAGCCCAGCCCCTGCAGGTGCACGGCACGATGGCGAGGGCTCCTCCTCCTGCACATGTGCACTGCTGTGTACAGGTAGGCACTACCCTAACAGCGGGGCCGCCGTACCAGTGACCCAGCATACACCCAACAAAAGAAAGACTTAAGCCCACTGAGACACAGGACTGTTCACGGCCCTTTATCCTGACCACCCCAAAATGGAAACAACGCAAATGCCCAGCCACACTGGATAGATAAGTGGTGGCACATTCCTGCTGCGGTGGAATACTACACGGAAAGGAAAAAGAACCAAACTCTGCTACACAGGGCATGGATGAGTCTCACAGACCCCAAGTACATGCTGTGTGACTCCATTCACAGGAGGTTCACAAACAAGCAGAACTAATCTACAGCGACAGAGGTCAGAAGAGTGGTTACTTCCAGGAAGTGGGGGTGTTAACTGGAAGAAGCTAGAATGTTCTGGATCTTATCTGGGTGGTGGTTACATAGATATATACACATAAAAATTAAAGTCTTTAATCCACCTAGAATTCTCCTGTAGGTGTGCACTGAAGCCGAGGACAGGCATCCACCCAAAGTGACATGGGGCTGGAAGGGACACGATCTGACTGGTGTTGGCATCATCAGTTGTGCTGCTGTGCGAGAAAACAGGGTAGGCAGCCTGGGAGGAAGCAGGGGCCACATGGGCATCTGCTGTCATAATCCAGGCCAGAAAGGATGCTGACTCAGGAGGGAGGTGGGGGCAGAACGGGGGAGAAATGGTCAGACAAGAGAGAGGTTTTGAAGGTAGAGCCAACAGGATTTAAAAATGGACACAGGGTGTGAGAGGCAGAGAGAAGTCAAGGATGATTCAAGAGCCCAGCCTGAGCGACAGACCCAAAGGATGCAGCTGGCTGCCATGAACTCAGATGGGACAAAGTGTGGATGAACTGAGGGGGAAGCTCCAGAGGTTGGCTTGGACACATTAAGTTTGCAACCTCTCCCAGACGTCTAAGTAGAAAGGGGCGGTGGGCTGCTGGAGATGCAGTCTGGAGAGGTCCACGTCTGGCCTGGGGGCTCTGTGTCTCGAGAGTATTTAATGACCAAAGAATGGATGAGGTCACCAGGGGAGGGGGTGTGGATGGAAAGAGAAGAGAGCTGAGGACTGAAGGCTAAGGCCCAGGTGTGCTGTCAAGGAGAAGGAGCAGCCAGGGACGCGGGGACGCAAGACAGTGCAGCGTCCTAGAAAGCAGGGGAAGGGGCAGATGGCCCATCACGTGGTGGCAGGAGGCCGCGTGAGCTGAGACCCAGCAGCGACTGCTGGACCGAGCAACTCGGAGGTCACGGGTGACCTGACAGAGCAGCTGGAGCGGGCCCAGGAGTGGAGACGACTCTGAGGGGTTCTACAGTAAAGCGGGCGGAGAACGGGAAGAAGCGGAGAGGGAGGGGGTTGGGGAAGGCTGGCTTCCGCTTCTCGTGAGAAAGGAGAAACATGAGGATGCTCCTCCATAGACGGCAGCCCCAGCAGAGAGGGTGACACCGCTCTAGAATCAGCTGCTAACACACACGAAGAACTTCAGACAGGACTTGGCACACAGCAAGGCCTGTAAAAGTGTTGATGACAACACTGCTGACGACATGGCATACAACACGTCGGCCCCCATTCCAGACAACGAGCTCTCGAGGGCACAGGAGGTCCTGCTTCCGTCACTGCTCCATCGTCACCGCCTGGCCGGGCACACTCATCCCACAACCGCCCACTTCCTTCCCACGCTCTGTGCCAGGCGCTCGTCACATGAATCGATCCACGGGTAAACCCACAGGGTCTGTCAGCAGTTCAAGAACTGCTGCTCTAAAGCAGACAGGCTGACAGGAGAGAAATGTGGACGCTGCCGTCTCCACCCTTTGCCCCGAGCTGGTCACTGGGAGAGGGGCCGGGCGGCAGCAGGGCTTCTGGCTGTTGCTCCACTCCTACTGTCAGGGCAGGAAAACGATGAACCAGGCTTTCTAAAGCCCCCGTTACCAACTCAGAAGCTGCCCTGGGGTGGGGGCTGAGGCAGAACTAGGGACCTGGTTGGGGGCGGGGCGGCCAGCACAGGCCGGAGGGAAAGCAGTGGCCCACTCCTGAGTCCCACTTTCGTCCCTGAAGCCCAGGGCCTTGGAGGGGCGGTGCTGGACACCGCGGTTACTCCCCTGCGGCGTTCACAGGGTGAGCAGGCCCCGCATGCCCTCGGGCACATCCTGCCACACTCACCCGGTGCATGTCTTCGTACTTGAGGAAAAGCACATTCGAGTCCATGCGGTGCTCCCAGAACTCCTGCACGTGCTCGAACCAGGAGCCGTAGCCCACTGTGGAGACGAGGGGACAGTGAGTGACAGCGCCTCGGGGGAGGAAGCACGCATGCATGGAGTGGCCTCACTCCCTGCCTTCCGGAAGGCTCCCCTCCTACTGCCCAGTGCCATGACTCAGGAAGGAAAGAGCAACCTCGTGCTCACAGGCAGCCCCACAGATGAGCCTTCTGAGGTCCCACATCGCCTCGCTTTCTGTTCCAGTCTCTCCTGCCCACAGTCCTCAGGCCCTCCCTGTCCCCTACCTTCTGGACGCCTTCAAGACCTGACTGTGTGTGAGGACTTCTGCTCCCCTGGGGTGTGGACAGCACCTGGCCCCCACGAGCTTCT
Source organism: Equus przewalskii (assembly GCF_037783145.1). NCBI lineage: Eukaryota > Metazoa > Chordata > Mammalia > Perissodactyla > Equidae > Equus > Equus przewalskii. The sequence goes on from NC_091859.1 coordinate 40,725,213, forward strand.
CTGTTTAACACCTGGTCACTGGGAAGAGGATGCCCAGAGGAACAGGATGCAGGGCCAGTTCTGCTGGCAGGGCTGGGACGGGGTGCAGAGGCTCTACGACACATCTGGGCAAGGGGCCCCACCAGGCAAAGGGCGCCAGGCAGAGCCCCAGGTAGAAGCAGGACGTCCCAGTGCTGCAGGGAGGCAGTGCGCCCGTCCTAATGCCCGAGAGCATTTCCTACGCTCCTCAGCGCTTGGGGCTGGGGTCACGGGGGGTGACACACTGAATAGTGTGGCTAGGCTGCTTTGTGACATTCTTTATGAAGACTACTGATTCTCACCGCTCGTTCACACTGCGGCACCATCAGCATGAGGGTTCCTGTGGGAGTCTCCAAGGGGGCTTCCACCTAGCACAGAGCAAGGCCTCGGCCATGCTGCCTGCACCCTTCCTCACCCAGGAGTCATCTACCTAACTAGGCCCTGCAAATGCCACTGCATGTTCTAGGGTTCGAGGAGCTCCCGTCCTGGCAAGAAACCAACACAAGGACGGGCAATGGCAATACCGTGTGGCCAACTGTTGTGTGACCAATGCCCCAGAGGGGGCACCATGGAACAGGAGGGCCCCTCCCACACTGGGACAAGACCTGAAGGATCAGTGAGGGTCAAGCAGGCAAGAAAAAGAAGGAGGGGAGGGGAAGGGAGCGCAGGGAGGGGGCAGTGCAGAGGGGAGGCTGCGAGGGGTCTGAAAGGAAGGGGGGAGGGGAAGGGAGCGCAGGGAGGGGCCAGTGCAGAGGGGAGGCTGCGAGGGGTCTGAAAGGAAGGGGGGAGGGGAAGGGAGTGCAGGGAGGGGGCAGTGCAGAGGGGAGGCTGGGAGGGGCCTGAACAGCCTGGGAAATGGGAGGGCCGTCAAGGTTCAGAAGCACAGGGACAAGACCAGATAGGACGGAGGCAGCAGAGTGAAACGGCAAAGGACAAGGGCTCTGGACGGAGGCAGCCAGCCTCTCTGGTCCTTGAAAGGCTATGTGAGCTGGGCAGGAGGCTGGACCTTGCTGAGGCTCCGCCTGCACCTGCACCGTGGGTGCCGTAAGCGCCGAGAGCACAGTCCTCGGCAGGTGCCTGCAGGGCAGCACGTGCTTCCTCCACTCTGGCAGCACCCAGCACAGGCTCCGAGGGAGTCAGGGCAGGGCGCCTGCCAGTGACAGGACCTACCTGCACAGCCGAGGTACACTGAGGCCCAGGAGTGGCAGGGGACTGCTACTGCCCCTACCAGAGTCACACCTCAAGCACAGAATGCAGCCTCCACCCCCAAGCTGCTGACGACCTCTCAGACAAGTGTGTGACTGAGGTGGAGAAACGGGGATCCAGTTCTCCAGGGTACCTGGCCAGCCTAGTCAGTCTGCCATCTCACCAGCAGGTGGCAGCACGGCAGCAGCCTGGGCGCCAGGGCCCCATGAGGAGTCCTAAGGGATCCAGGTGTCAGTCAGGTCAGGGCCGCTCAGGGGTGGGCCACGAGGACCACTTGACAACAAAAAGGCCCTCATGGGGCCAACTAGGCTCTGGCCAGCGCTTTATAAGGGATGAAGCAGGGGCTCTGGACAGGGAGTGGGTAAATGGTGTAGCTGCCCCTGACGCAGGAAGGGTTAATAATCACTGGAAAAAGCTTGCCAACAAACTGTGACCTGGAGGTGAGAAGGCCGGTTAGCCAATGACGGGTAAGACCTCCAGGGGGAGGCAACCTAAGACAGGAATGGGTCGCCCAGGGGCACAGATGGAGACACGATATTGGGAGCAGGAGGGGCCGTTGCCTAGGAGGTCTTGCATGCTCCAAGATAAAATATACGAACACAGCAATAACATGATAATATCAAAACAGAGGCCAAGGGAGGGCTCCTTGAGAAATCACTAAGAATTCTTGGCATTCGCTAATTACTTCATCCAGAACACCTGTGTATGTTTAACAGATGTAAGCTATGTGTATATTGAAACGCTGGTTATAATACACTCAGAGTGGCCATCAGCCCTCTCCGCATCTATCCTGATGTGTACATTGGATTGCGACACCGACAAATGGGCAGAAAGGAACGGAGCAAAAAGAACAAGGATTCAGCCCAAAAGCCTTGAGACTTGCTGCTGGGCAAACCCCGACCCGCCTGGGCCTCGCTCTCCTCACTGCAGAGGTTCCGGCTACTGGGCCCTCGACCTGGGCCTCAGCACCTGCCCACAGCCAGCCCGGCACATCCCGCTTTCTCCTGCACCCAGGGGGACACACACAGGGCAGGCCTTACCCACAGCCAAGCACACCCCCGCTTTAGGGAGGACGAGGGGGTCACTGCACTCGGGGACACGGCCATCACCGCGCTGACCCCAGAGGGTCACTGGGGAGAGGAACAGCTCACTCTGCCCCTCCAGGAGGGGTCCTGCCCACGGCGTATCTCCCCCATGCTTCTCCTGGGCCTGCGCGCACAGGCTGGGCGCTGCCTGGAGGGCTCAGGCCACCCCACGCCCCCTCCGACCTTGCTCCACTAGTCAACGCAGCATTTCACTGCCCCTTCTGCACCTTAAGTTTCAAATTCTTCACAACCTCGGACAGAAGGCAAGAAGTCTCCTTCGAGAACCAAGATTTGGTGACTGGCTGGGAACAGTGAGGGTGAAGAGAACGTGGGAAAGCTACATGCCCACGTGGAGACCATGGCGTGTGTGGCCTTGAACTTCCATGCTGGGCAGTGCTGTGACCTTCAAAACGTGGGGAGGTCTGTTCTGGGATAACTTCACTGCTCTGGCCTGAGCAGGAAGGTCCAAGCCCTACACCACGTGGCAGTCTGAACTCAGACACCTGCTCACTATGGTGGCGCTGTCCCCACGTGGGCGGCTGCTTCGATAGAGGCAGGAACGCGGGCTTTGGGAACCTGGAGAGTGGCTTTCTCCAAAAGCCTGGCAGACCACGAGGGCCTGAGCCAGACGGTGGGCAGGCTGGGGGGAAGGGAGGCTGGACCGAGAGCCTTCAGCAGGCTCCAGGGGCCCGAGGGTGCAGCTGCTGCCGTCTCCCACCCCCCGCTCCGACCCTGGGGCCCCACCTCCCCAGGCACAGCTGAAGCAGACTCAGTGGTAGGGAACAGAGAGCGGTTCCAGGACGGGAGGCCCTGCGGGCAGCGTGGGCTTCGTGCACTGATGAGGGTCTGGTCTTCACCAGGCTCGGGAAGCAGCCCTCGTTCGGCTGCCCTGAGTTCCACTTGAACCTGGGGCACTGAATTCTGGGATTTCCATTGTGCACTTTATCCTAATCGTGTCACACAACCTCACTGCAGAACCCCTGACGGGGTTGGACAAGCAGGCAACGAGGCTGTTACCGGAGTTGGGAAATTAAACAGGAAGGGTATTTTCAGCCTTGGGTATCGAAGAGTCTCGTGCAGGTTTAACTGAAGTAGGAATGTGACCCATTTCAAAGCTCTTCTGGGTGCAAACTCTAAACCAGCCACTTGCAGTCCCAGACGGGTACCTTCTCTGCCATGGCTGGCAATGGGGAAGCCACCTCAGGCAGGGGGAACGGGACGGCAGGGAGGAGCTGCTGACCGCACCAAGGGGACAGGTTCCTCCCTAGTCCAGGGCAGCAATGTGACTGGCCCGCTCCTCCCCAGGGAGGGGAGACTCGGAAGGGCCCTGGCACTCCCAGCCCCGATTCACCCTTCTCCTCTGGGAAGGAGCCTCCAGCACACAGCACTGCCTTCCCCCTCCCCAAAGCATACCCCACCCCATCACACTGGCCTGGGGCTGGGGGCCAAGCCTGCCCAATGCTTAAGTCAAGCCAGTGGCCATGTGGCTCTCACACGAAGCCACGGCCTCCACTGTCACCAATGACAGAGATGTCGGGACCCTGTTTTCACTGTTCAGAATCCAGGCAGGAAGATGCTTTTAACTGAGGAACCTCTCAGGACCCCGACGACGTGGGAGAGAGGAGGGCTTCTCAGCTGGGCGGCCACTCTGCCGTGCCCTAGCTACGACCTCGGACAAGCTTCCTGATGACCCTCAGCCCCCGCTGCTTCACCTATGCGGGAGAGCAGGCCCCACCCGCGTGGTCATGGTCATTGTAAGAACTGGGGGCAGCGTGAAGAAAGCTCGAGCACAGACGGGCGTTGGACGAGCACTAGTGTCACTACTGCAACGTCCGTGCAGACGCAAACACTTACGTTTATCATTCATGAACCTCCGGCAGAACTCCTGGAAAGTGCCTCGGTAGCTCATGGTCCGCAGGGAGCGGTGGAACTGGTAATAGGACACCACCAGGTCCTTGGGGTTCCGAGCCATGTATATGACCTGAGGCAGGAAAGAGGGAGGGAGGGACAGCGGGACGGGGTTAGGCCCTGGCAGGCCGCCCCGTGCGGTGCGTGTGACCTCCCTCCCACTCTCCTGCACTGTGAACCGGCACGGCTCCCAGCATCAGGGGCAGCCCCACGAGCGCCACGGCCCACGCTCTCTCGCTACCCTCTGTTCCGGCAGATGTACTCTTGTCCAAGCGATGGCATCTGCTAGGACCATCACTTGAGAGTTTTATGATGTTTCTGTCCTCCAGCACTTCTTTAAAATAAGTGAAAGACAGAAAAATTACAGTCCTGACACTGATGAAAGCATTATGGGCCTCATAAACCTAACGCGACTGAGAAAATAAGGAAAATCAGAAACTGAAGCGGCTGCGAGTCCTCGGCATTGAAGGGACAAGAGGCTGCGCTCAGACAGGTCGAGCCTAAGGTCAACGTAGGAAAAGCCAAAATCAGAAACATGGAAACAGGCCGGCAGCACAGGCTGGAAGACGGCCTCTGACGGGGCCGCATGGCATCGAGGCTCTCAGGGAACTCGGGCCTGCGCCAGACCACCGTCTCATGGTTCTGCCTGTCTGGAGCTCAGCCCCGGAGGGGCGGGTTACCTTGGAATCACCGTTGTGGAGGTCGGAGGGCAGGAAGCGGTAGGGCAGGTGGCTTTTGATGAGACGGGGAGACGTCAGCTCCTGCAGCGGGGCCAGAGGGAGAGGAGATCAGAGGACACACGGCCGCTCACTTTGGTCTCGTCTCAGGGCCTTGTGAACGGTGCCCAGGCAGACAGCGTCAGGGCCAGCACCGCACCTGACACTCTCACCTGAGACATGACCACCCTCCAGGCTGGACCCTGGGGACAGACGTGAGCGAGACACGGTCCCTGTCGTGGGGCGCCCACAGCCTCAGTCAAACTAAATGGTCACAGGGGTCTGCTCAGAGGACTTGGGAGCCACTGACCCGGCCTGGAGTGGCCAGGAACGGCCCCAGGGACAGTCCTTAAAGGGCAAGAGAGGAAGCAGGAGGCACCTGGTGCAGAGGGAGCTGCAGGATTCCCAGACATCTCTGCACGCAGCCTGCCTGCTGCTCCCAGAACATGCCAGGCCCCTCCCTCGGCCAGCTCTGCCCTCTCCTCTTTCGGGGCCTTACTCAGACGTCCCCACCAAGAAGGCTGCTCCCACTCTGCTCCCCATCTGGTGCTGACCACTTAACCACTATAACTTCTTACCTCCCCTCTCCTGTCTCCCTCCCTAGAATGACAGCTCTGAGGCTGTAACATCACGTCAGTTTCATTCTTGGCCGTATCCCAATGCCAAGGCAGCACGCAGTGGGTGCCCGGTGCAGCTCTACTGAAGGACCCAGTGGGCAAGCCCAAGAAGGGTGAATCTACATGGCCATACACAGGGGTATGAGGGGGCCAGGTGCAACAAGAGAGTTGGGGTGCAGAGACCGGCTCACATAGGACTGTGGACCTTATTTGGGGAGCAATGACATCAGGGGGCCCAATCAGAGCTGTATTTCAGATGCTCATCTAGTGGGAGAATGGACAGGCGGTCCACGTAAGAAATGAGGCCTGAACTAAAGAGGTGGCAGAAGGGAGGGGTGGAGAGAGAAATGGAACTGCCTCTGAGGGGTCAGGATGGACTGGATGCTGGGGAGATGCTCATTTCATTCTTGGTACCAAATATTAGACGCAAACACATCCTACCCAGCTCCCTCAACAGACAGGGTGAGCCCCAGTGGGGAGGCGGGAGGGCAGATGTGGCAGGGCCCCTACACTACCTCCCGTCCCCCGACTCCCGGACCCCCTACTCCCTCCTGCCTCCTTTCTACCTTGAAGTCACCCACGTCACCCGCTGATCCCACTCAGGGTCACTGTCACGGGCTCAGGCCTGTCAGTCTCTCTCCTGGTTGCCTGGGAGTACCGGGCACTGTGCTCTCCCTCCACCCACAGGGCCCCCTGAGCCCACAGGAGCAACTGTCACTCAGGCTGCAAGCGCAGCAACGCCCCAGAGGTGTTCCAGGGCTGGGAGCCGCCTGCCCAGAGAGAACCTTGATGACGTCCAGGCCCGGCTGCGGGTACTCCAAGACTGGGAGCTGCTCGTCGATGTTCATCAAGCCGATCTCGTCGGGGTCGGCCCCCTGGCTCACCAAGTAGACCACCTCCTGCAGCAAGCTTGTGCCTGGAGGGAGAGAAGCCGAGGTGAGGGGCGCTCGGAGGAGGCCCACGGGCCCGCCCTGTCCTCAGGTCAGCGCCTGTGCCCAAGGAGGGGCTGAAGGGCCACAGCGGGGTCCCAAGAGCGCCTGAGTCTAGAGGAAGAACACTGGCCGAGGTGCAAGACCTGGGCCTGAGTCCCACCTCTCCGGGTGACCAGGGCCGAGCCCGCCTCTGAGTTCCTCTTTTCTTGGCACTAAATAGGGGCAGGAGGTGTTTCTCAAGGTTGTCATGAGAAGAGAACAGGACTCGCCATACCTGCCACCCCAGGGGTGCAAGGATTGTAATAAACGGATGATTCTCAGTCCTGAGGCTTCCAGAAGCTGAACTTTTCATTTACCCAGGAGCCATGAGGGTCCAGTGGAATGATTCACCAGCCAGTTAATTATTCACAATGAAATCTATGTCTACCGGGTAACTACTAAAGCTAAACCTGAGTATGCCCCGTGATCCGAGGAATCCACTCCTGGGTATACACCCAAGACAACACCAGCAAGGACCAGCCCCACCCTGGCAGTTTACTCAGAACAGCCGAACCTTGGAAATAACGGAAATGTGGGTCAACAGTGGAATGAGTAAGTTGTGACACTCAAGCGGGGGAACCCAGACAGCGAGGAAGCCATGAACTGCTGCTGCGCACGTGGCCGAAACCCACAGACGTAACGCTGAGCAAAATGAGTCAGACAGCAAACGCTGTTATGGGATTTTCCATGTTTCCATTTATATCCGGTTCAAGAACGGGCAAAACTAAGCTACGGTGACAGAGGCGAGCACAGGTTCTTCTGGGGAAGGTTACGAACTCAGAGGACACGAGGAGGATTCTGGGGTACCGCGATTAGTCTTCGTCTTGGTCTAGTGGAGGTTACACGGAAGTATGGATATGCGTTATAATTCAATTGAAAGGAAAACCGCCTGTCTGCCCAGTGCGGTGGTCAGCATAACCTGCTCCCCCAAGGAAGACTGCGGGGGAAATCCAGCCAGCATGGAGGCAGTGCCCGTGTCAAGCACAGGACATGGGACAGCCCAGCCGGACACCCCAAACCATCGAAGGCAGAGAGAGGCCCACTAGGGGACAAGAGCACTCGTGTGTCCAGGACACCTCGCGCGCTCGCAGGCCCACAGCCTCCGACAGGGCTGCAGACCTGCTGACTGACTGCCCTCCTCACAGACCACCCCACAGGCTATCTCAGCAACGCGGCTCGGACAGGCCCCCCGCCCTGGATTTGGGGACAGCCCCAACAGGCCTCATGAACGGCACATTTCAGGTGCAGGCTGGATGGCCCCCGGCCTAAACCCTTCTGCGGCTTCCTACTGCTCATACATCAGAGTCCGGCCGTCCCACTGCCCACAAGGCCCTCTGAGTTCTCTGCACCAGCCCCCTGGGGTGCGGGCTCCCCCTCCTCAGAGGCTCCCTTGGGGTCTTCCCTCTGCTGGGCAGCCCTCCCCTCCTCAGCCTGTGCGCAGCAGTTTCACGCCACCTCCACCAAAAGCCGGCCTTCCCTGAGCCCTCAGCATCTTGCGATTCGCCTTCTCTCACGGCACTGCACCCTCCTCCAGACGCTTGCCACCCGTGCAGTGACCATGCCGATGGGGCAGTCGGCCCAGTCTGCACCCTGGCCGGCAGGTGCCCCGCCATCTCAGCATTTGCCGTGGGAATGAGGAGCAGGGCCTGAGTCCCACACGGAGGGCCGACCGCACACTGGCCACGAGCGCAGAGCCCGAGCGGGCACCCCAGGCGCAGGCAGGACACCCGACCGAGGGTCTGCAGGGACAGGGTAACCTCCGGGGAGAAACGCGGCTGCCTGTGCTTCCTCGGCCCGTGTGTGCAGATCCCACCCCGGGCAGGCTTTTAGCTTGGGTCACCAGAGAACCCAGGGCCATCCCTGGTCATCACCCCACCGGACCCCTCAGAAGAAACAGACATGGCTGGCCAGATCCACCGCAACAAGCTCTGGTCCCTTGACTTCGGGTGTCCCAGTCTCTGTTGCCGGTTCCTCATCTTCCCACTCTGAAAACGCCAACCCCTCCTCTCCTGCTGCACACACTCCCTCGAGGCCCTCAGGCAGCCCCACCCCCAGGGCCAGCTCCACACCTGCCCCCGCACCCGTCCACCTCCCTCCCACAGCCCGCCCTGCCCTGCCCACCTGCTCAGCAGATGGCCTGCCCACCCTGGGCAGCTGCTCAGGCCCCTCCTCACGCCTCAGCACACCCCACTGGTTCCACCATCAAGGTGAGCACAGAGCTGCCCCTCTACCTGGTGACATTGCAGAGCCCCCCACTCTCGGCTTCCACCCAGCTCAACCCCCCCTTTCAGTCTGTTTTCAACAAAGCAGCCAGAGTGACCATCCCAACAGGGACATTAGATCACATCCCTGTCCACTGAAGACCCTCCGAGGACCTCGCGTCTCCCGGAGTGAAGCAAGGTCTTTGTCACGGCCTGCAGGCCTGCCAGCGCACTCTGTGCCACCCTACTCTCCCCGAGCCTCTCTGTCCACCGGCCCCCGTGCTGCTCTGAGTGTGCTGTGTGCGCTGGCTGGTCCCCTGCCTGGAGCCCCTTGCTCCCCCAGGTCCTTCAGGAGTGAGGGTGCTCTCTCCTGACCAGTCACATAACTATCCTTCTGCCCTCCCTCCCTTCGCCCTGCCCCAGGCCCCCATGCAGCAACAGCCTCACTTTCCTCCATGGGCTCCCACACCCCCCGCCATCAGGGCACAAGCAGTTTGATCTGGTTCTTTGCTGCACCAGGAGAGCCAGCACACGGCTGTGCTCGATTCACCTTTTCCAAATGAATGAACAAACCCGGGGGACCTGAGGAGTCACCACAGGCCCCTCCCACCCACCTGAAGTGGGGACCATCACCCGCATTTACAGATGAGGCTCCTGAGGCCTATCTGTGCCCAAGGTCACAGAGCCAGAGTGTGGCTCCCCCCAGGTGGCCTACCCGCTCCCCCGGGTGAGCCTGTCCACCCAGCAGTTCAGGGCGGCTACCCTGGGGTTCCATGCCCTCAGAAATCAGACTGTGGGCAGAGTTCCCGAAATGGGCCTCTCTGAGTGACGTCTTCAGGACCTATTTTCAGTGCTCCTATCCCCACTCCTGCAGCCTCCATAGGCAAGGACCAGATGGACGTTCTAGCACGTTAACGTCTTCCACCAACACAGACACACCCATTCCACAAGCCCCATCCTCGCCTCCATTAAATGTCCACAGGGGAAGACCAGCCTCGTTAGAGCCAAACGGAAGTTCTCCACGCGCCAGGCCCACCGGCCTGTCCCGAGCGGCCTCTCTCCAGCCCCTCCAAGTCCAATTAGTGGCTGAGCAATCTCGGCCTTCCAGTCTCCAGCTTTCACCGGAACCAAGAGGAAGGCACACTGTGCGCCTGCCTGGTACCAGGGAGGGCGGGAACGGGGACAAGCCCAGGACACAGGACAAGCGCAGTGAGCTCGGGCTTCCTAGGGTGTAAGGCTGGCCGGCAAGACGTGACAAAGGAGCAGAGAAAAAGACCATCTACAGATGATGATGATGGCGACACTGCCCAGTCACTGCCCGGTGACAGACACCCTTCTAAGCACCTGACTGGACCCCACACAGCTCTGCAGTCACACAGCCCTGCTCTCAAAGGCTCCGGCAGGCGCCAGCTGCACGCAGTCCCCTCCCTGCTGGTCTCTCCTCTCCATGCCCAGTGCCTCTGCCCTAGTCCCACCCAGGGCAGCACCCTGGACATTAGCACAAGCCCTGCTCGGCCCCTCCATCCTCTCCTGGCTGCCACGGCCCCAACACCCCTCCCCACACCGTGCCCAGTGGCTCTCCTGTCGCCTCCAGTCTCCCCTCTTCAGCCCCCTCCGGCATTCTGTGCTGTGGCGGGGTCTTCGATGCCCCCCAGAGCACGGCACCCCCACAACCCGAGTCCTCAACAGTGTGCCCCTCTGCCGGGCCAACTCAGATTGATCTTTGGGCCCCCTAGTCTCATCTGCTGACCCCTCCCAGCCCCAGACAGCCCTGGGCAACTTATTCTACAGCACTCAGCACCCTGTGCACGACTGGGGAGCCAACCCGGGCAGCTCTTGAGGGCAGGGAGCGTGCCTCCCTTAGGTGTTACTTTTTACAGCTGCTGTAACAAATTACCACAAACTCAGCAGCTTAAAAAACAGAGATGTCATCCCACAGTTCTGCAGGTCAGAAGGCCAACATGGGCCTCCCGCGGCTGCAAACACGGCGTGGGCAGGGCTGTGCTCCCTCCTGGAGGCTCCAGGGGAGAACGGTCCTCTCGCCTTTTCCAGCTCCTGGTCACACTGCATCGCCAGACACCTCCTCTTCTGCCTCCCTCTCCCGTTTAGGGACCTGAGGTCACAGTGGGCTCACCCAGATGGTCCAGGGTTATCTCCCACCTGAAGGGCAGCTGCCAAGCAGCCTTAGCCATCACTCGCTGCTGCATAAGGGGAAACACTCTCAGCTTCCAGGATGAGGACGTGGGCACCTCTGGGTCTACTCTGCCAATCACGTTCCTACCACATTCCTAACATGGTTCCTGACACACAGCAGGCGCTCAACAAATACACTCGGCCTGAACGACTCCCCGTTCTCCACAGACACGGGATTGGTCTGGCATGCAGGTGTCTGTGACCACTGTTTCTCACCTGCAGCCTCCCACATCCTCCCCACCCAGGTCAACCCTCTCCTGCGCCGAGACTTGCCCGCCCAAGGTGCCCCTGCTCAGAGCGCCCTCCCCAGCTGCACAGGAAACTGCCCTCTCCTGCAGGGGCTACGAAACCCTGAGGCACGGGGTCATGGCCCACACCTGCATCCACACCCGGCGGAGCCCAAAGCACTGAGCAGGACCACATTGTAGTCCCCTCTGCTCGTCACCCAGGGGGGCCAGAGTGATGCTTTCTGCTGGAAAGACTGGTAACTAAGGGAGTGGACACAGCCTGCTCTGTGGCCACGGGCCCAGCACTGAGGTGGCAGCAACGCCCACTTCCCACAGCGGGGACGCCTATCAGTGTCCCCTGTGAGCTCATGGCTGGCTGTGCCTCATCCTGAGGGGGTGTGGGTGGCAGAAGACGTTGCTCCTTCTGAGTCGCTCCAGGACCCCCTCCCCAGCCCCCTGGAGGCTGTTCTGATGGGAGCCAGGCCAGGCGGGCAGTGCAGCGGGGCCAGAGGGCGGTAGTGAGGGAGGAGGGCACGCACATCCACTCTGTGCATCAGGGGCCCTGCAGGGGCTTCTTGTCCACATCTGGACGTCTGTACCATGCGTCAGCTTCAGCACAAGACCGTGGTACTCCTCCGAACGCAGAGCCGAGCCACCAGAGGCTTCCACCTCACCTCCTGCGAGACGGGACTATCATCCCATTTCACAGAGTAGGCAAGTGAAGGCCAGGATCTGAACGCGGGCTCTGGGTCTTTCTACAGAGGCCTCCACTCTCCCGCCTGGCGAGGTCTGGGGTTAGCAGGTCACAGTCCTCGCTCAGGATCCACTGGTCTGGCCATCCACCCGCCCCTTTGTTCTTTCAACAAGCCTGCACTGAGGGCTGCCCCGGGAGTTCCTGTCTCCCCTTCTGGAAAACGGAGGCAGCACCCCTCACTGCTTCACAGGGCAGCCGGGGTCAGGGCCACAAAGGCTCAACACAACTGAGCACTGCTCTGAGCTCCCAACACCATGACGGGCACCATCAACCGGGACCCTGCATGCACGAGACACTCCACAGCCTCCCGCCAAACGGGGCGGCCCTCATGCAAACACGGCACACGAGCCCTCCGTGGAAGCCGCGCCCCGGGTAACAGGTGACGTCTGGGGCAGCGCCCGACAGGCAGAGGGAGGGTTTATGAGCTCCTCCTGTACCTCTAAGGAGAGGGAAGCTCCGGGTGTAGGTTACTAGTCCAAGGTCACGGAGCTGGGGAGAGCCACGTCTTTAGCGGGAAGGCCAGTCTGCGAGGCCCCGCTTCCCTCCACGGCCTCCCCAGCGCGCACGGGGAGCGGCAGCGGGGTACAGCCCTGTGTGGGGCCCATTGTGCTGCACAGGAGACTGGGGGTGCCGCAGTGGCTATGACGGGAGCCCCTCCACTCCTGCAGCCACCCGCACAAGATGTACCAAAGCAGGTGGGGAAGTCGGGCCTCAGCCCACCCCCCTGCAGCCTGAACCCTCCGGGGGAGGCGAGGGCGGGAGACAAGGCCGCAGCAGGAAGCCAGCCTGACTCCCAGCAAGTCCTAGGCGAGGCAGAGGCCGGCTCCCCAAGCAGATAGGGCAGGCTGGCAGGCAGGACCGCGTGCAGGAGAACACAGCCATGCGCTTCCAAGGCGCCGTCGTCACGTCAGCTGGGTGCGATCACTCACAAAAGGGCTTCTGCTGGCACCAGTGAACTCACTTCTGGGAGGCAGTCAGGTCGCTGCCCCCACGGTGACGGCAGGGCTTTCTGACATCAGACCTCTTGGGCCGAGACCCATCAGAAACCACAGGCGTTCTGGGCAGAACTGCCCAGGAAATCTAGAGCCCGGCCTGTCCCAGCACAGGAGTGGAGGCCACCAAAATTCTCACCAGAACTCGGGGGACAGAAGGAACCGGCACTCGAAGATCAGAATTGATCGGAACGGGGCCCTAACCACCAGGATCCTGGGGCTGGAACCCTTTGGAATTCTTTTATTTTCATTTTTCTCACTTACCAAAGCCACCCACCCGTGCACCTAGTGTAGAAAGTCAACGACTATGAGACACGTAGCAGAAAACACGGTTCCCTCCCCAACCCCGCCCAGAGCAAAGCCTCGCTGATTCTTCTCTTACCCCCAAGTTTCTAACGTGCTCAGAGAGCTACTTCGAGATCCATACACTTCCGACGGTCTTCTCCGACTTTCGACTAGGACGAGAGCACCCGGCCAAGCTCCCTCACACAGCGTCCCTCCCCCAGAGCAGTCACGGCCCGGTTTTCAGTCCAACTTGGAGCCCGGGCGCTTCACTCAAAGCACACCAGGCAGGATCTCACGTCCCTTCTGGGTTTTCTCTCCTACAGGAAAACTCTGCTGGCTTGGCTTTCTATGTAGCTACTAATAATTCTAACCCAACCCTGTGGGAACCCTCTCCGGACAGCCAAACACACGGGCGCTCTCAATGCTGACTCCTCAGGGACGTGCCCCCACTGCCGTCCTGGAGCTCCCTTGGCTGGATGCACACATCCGTTATCCGCTGGCCTCTCGTTGGTGTCCCCTCACACCTTGGCGGGGCCCACCCTCCTGCTGGTCCCCGAGTGTGAGACCCGTCTGACACTGTACGTGACCACCAGCGTCCATCTCTGCCTCGCACGTGCCTGGCAGTCAGCCGGGTACAGAATTCCAGGCTGGGGACCCTCCCCGCCAGCACTGGGGAAGCGCCACGCCTGGCTTCTAGCGGCCAGTGTCGTGCTGAGAACTCTGAGGTCTGGTTCTTCTGAACGAGGCCCATGTTCGTCTCTGGAAGCGCTGAGATCTTCTCTTTATCTCAGTTTTGAAATTTCACAATAACATGCCTCAGTGTGGTCTTTCACTCATTCTTTGTGCCAGACACTGGCGGGGGGGGGGTCTTCAATTTAACTCATGTCCTTGAGTTCTGGGAATCCTGGATTCAGTAATTTTCTCTCTTCCATACTCTCCATTCTCTCTATATGGAACTCTGAGATCTTGCAATTTTATCTTTTTGCTCTTATTTGCCATAATTTTGTAAAAATTTTTCTTCTACTTCCTGGGATGTTGCCTCTGTCGACCATCCACACCTCGTAACTAAGTTTTTAAAAATGTCAACTGTCACACTTTTAATCCCGAGTCCTCGTGATCTCCGCTTGCTTCTGTCCGGCGCAGGTGCTCTCCGGAGTGAAGGCGCATCCGTCTTAGCTCTCCGAGGATGTTACAGGGGTGGGGGGTGCTGTGTTTCATTCGTTTTCTTGGGGTCTGTACATTCTCTCTGGTTCCTTCGAGCTCCTCCTTCCGCTTTTTGTTTTGATTTGTTCTTGCAGGTCTCTGTCCTCCAAGCTGGAGGTTGAAGACGTGCTAACCTGGAGTCCATCCACTGGACAGGGCCGTCTGTGGTGGGCAAGGCTGGCCAACTGCAGGGCTCTGTGGGTCTGTGAAAGCAGCCTGGCCTGGGCAGCCGCTCAAGCTGGAATGGGAGATGCCCATATGCAAATATTTACAGGCCTTTTCTTTGGGGTCAATTTTTCCAGAAAAGATGCCGCCACTCTGCCCTGGGGGACCACAGGCATCCTGGGCCACGTGGGGGAGGGGCTGGGAACCTTGTTCAGTTCTCACGTGACCCCCATTTCCGAGAAGGCACTGCATCCCAGCCTACTCCTGCACTCCACATCCCAAAATCCACAGCCTCTCTGGACCAACTTCCCCAAGAAACCTGTCTTTGCAACAGCCTCCTGTTTTCAGCCTCTCCCATCACAGCTGCCACCCTCTGAGGTGCCAGGTGCATCCGACTCTCAGAGCTCTGCAGCTGGAACTGGTTCACGCATCTGCTGCCCTCCCCACCTGCTGGCACGTAGGCTCTCCACCTGCTGAGTCAGTTAATGCTAACCCACCGCATTGACCTTCCGAAATTCAGCTGCACCTCCAATCCCAGCGCCCACCTCTCCTTCCATTAGCAGTCCAGAGCTTCCTCCTCCTCGACTGTCAGGTACTGAGGTGGTAAGAGGAAGCGGAGGTGAGCAAGTGTGTTCAGTGTGCCCCACTCAATCAGTGCACCCACGAGCACTCCAGAGTCACAGGACACCACCACGTCACACCCAGGACCTGTCCAGCTCCCTCAGACACAGCAACAGCTAAGCGCTGGAAGCTGCAACCCAACAGAGCTGGCCGAGCTGCAGGCCAGGGGCTCCTACCGGCCCCTCACCGGGGTGGGACTCACGCTCCCAGCACACGCTGGGAAGGCCCCAGGGCGCTCCCCCTCGAAAAGGAAAGAGCAAAGAGGAGCGACTCTCGTGAAGCCCCCACCCCAGGAACCTCTCACGTGCTGTCTCAGTGCTCACGACAATCCCCATGAGACACACTGGACGTGGAGCACACAGAGAGGTGTGGTCAGTGGCGCGGCTGCAGGGGATGGGAACTGAGACAGGAGCCCACTCTAAGGCGCCTGCTAGCCAGCCCATGACAGCCAAGGCAGCACACCATGTCCCAGGCCCTCTCACGGGAGCCCACGCGGCCACGTCTTCACCTGATTCTCACGAGCCCCTGGGCGGCCACTGTCACCCCACTGCACACACGAAGCAGCAGGCTCAGAGGTTAGCTGCCCCCTAGCTGGTCACAGACGCCAGAGGGCCTGAACCCAAGGCCCCAAACGTCATCTGACTCAGAACCAGAGTGCTCACACACACACCACACTCACGAACCATACATACAGATACACACACGCAACACTCACGAACCATACATACACCACACAGACACACAACACACATACCACACACAAGTACCATATACACACACCCCACACTCACGAACCATACACACGCACCGCACTCACGAACCAAACACACACATACACACAAACACCACACACGAGCACCACCGACATACCACACACACACAACACACATGTACCATGCACACACTACATACATGTACCATACACACATATACACAGGCCACACTCATGAACCATACACACACACACACACACACACACACTCACGAACCATACACACACACCACACACAAGTACCACACACACCACACACACAAGTCCATACACACCACATACACATATACCCCACACACGAGTACCATACACACGCTACACACATATACACACATCACATACATACCGTACACACAAACCACACACATACATACAAAACCATACACACAACACACACTGTACACACATGTACCATACTCACAACACACGTGTACATATGCTACGTGCATGTGCCATATCACACACGCATATCATACACACACGTGTACTATACACACACCACACACCACACGCACATAACATACACACATACACAAAATACACATGTGAACCACACACGCAACACACATACCATACACACGCCACACATGTAATATACATACAACATACACATGCCGTACACATATAACACACAGACACACCACGGACACCATACAAACACATGCCACACAACACACATGTACCACAGACACCACATACACATATATACATACACCACACACACGAACCATACACACAACACACATAACACACATACACATGCCACACATGTACCATACAAACACCACACACACACATATATATACACAACATACACACATCACACACGGCTCACACAGCAAATGAACAGCAAAACCAAGGCCACGAGCCGCGTGTCCTCTCCTCCAGGCTAAAGCTCGAGCCCTAACCCACCACCTCCCAGCTGGGGGCAGCAAAGGCGCGACAGAGGATGCAGTGGCTGGGACCCACCCCCACCCACAGGCCTGGACACTGGGAAACAAGTGTGGCCGGCACTACAGCCACACACCCCCAGCTCTGGGCCCCTGCTGGACACAGACTTGGTCACTGAGGGCGATCGCCTCCTGCTGGGACCATTTCAAGTGGCTGAGGTGCAGCTGGTCCCACAGCCAGCTGGTGAGGCTGCCCGTCCGCAGACAGCCCTGGCTTGCCGCAGTCCCTGTCTGGCGAGGCCCCGAGCGTCTAGTGTCCAGATTCCCAGTCTAGCTCTACCAGCGACTCTGGGTGACCCGAAGCAGTCACCACACCACCGGCCCCCAGTTTCCTGGGGGTGACATTCTCCTGGGCCTTGAGCTCCTGAGCTCCTGGGATCACAGATGTGGACACACACTCAGGGCGCTGTACACAACCCCCAACCTGGAGGCTGCCAGCCCAGCGGGCAGAGCGTGCGGCTCCCCTAGGAGGGAGAGGCCCCGCCCTCCAAGAGAGCCCAGGAAAGTCAGGGAAGCTCCTCTGATACAGCAGCACGTGACCTAGGACTTCCAGGACAGGCGGACAAACCAGTGAGCTGTAGGGCGTCTGGGGAGGGCTGGTGCTCAGCGTCAGGGCCCCGTCCTCTGCCCGGCCCCGTCCACGATCTCTGCCAGGTGAGCTCACAGCCCTTCCCGTAAGACAGCGCCCGTCTCTGAGACCCCGGGCAGCCCAGGTGCTGCGCCGCGGCCAATGCAGGAGGGTAAGACAACCGACAGCAAGACCACACGGGCACTGGCTTCAAGGGGCGGCCACTGAAACCCCGGCTCAGCCACCTCCTGACACTGGACGCCCAGCAAGACGCAGCCCCTCTCAGTTGCCTCCTCCCCTGTAAGACGGGGGCCGCCACACGGACTGAACGCCACGACCCACGGGATGCTCTGAGTGCCATGGCTGGCCACTGACGATCTCAGCAGCGGCAACCGCTGTGCTGCCAGGGTGCTGTCCATCGGTGGTGGACGTGTGACCTCGGGGCTGGCCCACCCAGAGCCCAGGCAGACACCACCTGCAGTCGGGCCCACGTGGGCTCTTCTCCCAGGACCTGGGCCAGCTTCTCCTCAGCCTCAGTTGCTCACCTGAAAAGGGCCTTTCTCACAGTGAAGCTGGGAGGCTGGAAGGACACTCTCAAACACCTGCAGAGTCAGAAAAGCCCCATACCTCCTGGCCTGTCCGAGGCTTGAGAAGGACGAATGCAGACTCGAGCAGTCTCTGCCATCACCCGGGGGGTGGGAGTGCCAGGGGACCCCAGCTCATTTCAGGCTGAGCTGAGCCTCGAGAGCCAGCCGCGTGCCAGGGAGCACACACAAAGCCCAAGCTGGGGTCTCTGGCTCTGCAGCCGCACTGGAAATGACTTGTTTAGCTTCCAGAAAACTCCAGTAAGTCTGCAAAGCCTGCTTTGGGGGTCTTCCACCTCCCAATGGCCCCTTCACTCAGCCCAACACACTCTAGAAGCCCATGCTGGGTCCCTGCTCCCCCCTGCCATTGCCCAACACTCCAGAACACTCCAGAACACGCCCACCACCTCACCTGGCTGTCAAGATGCCAGGAGTGCCGCTTCACCAGAGCGCAGAGCTGGAAGGAGCACAGCTTCCACACCAACAGGGAGCGGCTGGATAAGCTACAGGACACCACCCACACCCCTGCCTTAAGCCCAGCAGGGAGCTGAAGCTGCAGGGCAGCCCAGAGGCTGAACCCCCACGAAGATGGGCCTTCCAGAGACAGGCCCAGGAAGAGAAGCCAGGCACCAGGCAGGTGGGAAGGAAGAACTCAGGTAGCACTTTCACAGGTTGCAAAGGCTGACTGTGGGTTTGCAGAGCCAGAGACACAAGGAGAACAACTCTCCTCTGCAGACCTGTGCAAGCTCACGGGAAAGCCTGGCGGGCGGCCGCCTGGAAACAGCCCAGCTCCTACCCAGCCAACTCACTGTCCACACTGATGGCCTGGCAGGAAAAGGCAGGCCCATTTCCAAGCATAAATACGCCTGAGCCCAGTCTCTAATGTCAGAACACTATGTCCAGCATTCAATCAAAAAGGACGACTCATTAAAAAGAAAAAAAATTATCCACTGTCAAGAGATAAAACATTCAAGAGAATCAGATTCAGAAAACTTAAAATAAGTCTAACTAATATATTAAAGACTTTCATGGAAAAGGTGGACAACATGCATGAACAGATGGATATTTCAGCCAAGAGATGGAAACTATAACAACAACGTTAGAGGGAAGATGAAAACACAGAACAAACGTAGAATGCTTTCGATGGGCTCATCAGCAGACCTGGCTCGGTAGAAGAAAGAATTAACCTGAAGATGGGTTGACAGAAATTACCCAAACTGAAACACATAAAAAAGTTCTGAAAAAAGGGAACATCCAAGAGCTGTGAGATAATATCAAACAAGCTAACACATAGGCAATTAGAATCCCAAAAGAGGAAGAGAGAATGGGACAGAAGAAATATTTGTGATAATGGCTAAAAATTTTTCCAAAATAATAAAAGGCATCAAACCACAGATCCAAGAAGCTCAGAGAACCCAGAGCAGGATGAGCACCCCCTCCTCCAAAAAAATCAACCTAGACACACCGTATTTGAGGTGCCGACAACCGGAGAGAGAGAGAAACTGCTGAAGGCAGCCAGAGGGGGAGACCCACCCCACAGCAGACCAAGGAATCCCAGGGGACTTCATCAGAAACTGCACAGCCAGGAGACACTGGAGGGACATCTCTGAAGTGCCGAGAGAGATGAGGAGGGAAGCCAGGAAGGATGGTGAGTCCCACAGTGCACAGGCGAGTGGCGTTCTGAAGGTCGGAGTCCCCATCAGGGCAGGGCAGGGCAGGGCAGGGCAGGCAGGGGAGGGGAGGGCAGGGGAGGATTGGAGGCAAGAAAGAACAGGGTGTGATCAGACAGGCCCGCGGGGCTGAGTGTCAGGAGGCAGATCAGGTGAAATCCAGATCACAGGAGGACAGGCCCTGGACTTCAACACTGCCCAAAGGCAAGGGGGAGTCGGTGGAGAGGCCTAATGAGGGGTGACGGAGGCCAGATTTGTGTTTCTGAGACATCACTTAGCTGCAGTGTGAAAGATGAAC
This sequence comes from Equus przewalskii, assembly GCF_037783145.1. NCBI lineage: Eukaryota > Metazoa > Chordata > Mammalia > Perissodactyla > Equidae > Equus > Equus przewalskii. The sequence continues at coordinate 40,745,217 of NC_091859.1, forward strand.
CCGGGGGAGGCCACACGATACTCCAGGTGAGAGAGGAAGAATCCCAAGACCGTAGCAGGGTTGAGAGGGGCAGGCAGAGCTGAGAGCTTACTAGGCAATAAATCCACAGAAGTGGGCCAGCCCTGGTGGCCTAGTGGTTAAGTTCAGTGCGCTCCACTTCAGTGGCCCAAGTTTGCTTCCCAGGCGCAGACCTATACCACTCGTCTGTCAGTGGCTATGCTGTGGTGGCAGCTTGCATACAAAAACAGGAAGACTGGCAGTGGATGTTAACGCAGGGCAAATCTTCCTCAGCAAAAAAAAAAAAAAAAAAGCCACAGAAACAAGTAACAAAGTGCATGTGGGAGGGAAGGCAGGAGAAGTCATCACTGTCTGGGAGCAATGAGAAATGAGGAACCCAGAAGCTCAGAGGGGAACTCAGAGCTCTTCCTATTCCACTGGCATCAGAAAGACACTCCTCCCAGAAGCCCCAGCTCCTTTCTTTCTCCAGAACCCTGTGGGTTCTTCCTGAGGCTTTCCCTTCCAAGCCCCGTGTAGCAATGAGGAGAACCGTTCCCCGAGCCAACCCAGGAACTTGGATCTGGCACCCTTCCCCAACGCGAGGCCTCCAGATCCTGTGGAAACAGCTGGAGGAAGAGCACAGGGGAGGAGAGGGAGGGAGGAGGGGAGCGGGAGCGGGGGCGGGAGCGAGGAACCTGCCGGTTATCCTGAGCAAATCCTCCCGCCAGGGTTTTCGGGCCTCTACACGCTCTCCTGGGAGGCAGCTAACGCAGTGTTGGAGAGCACCCGGGACCCTGACTGGTGAGGCTGGAAGGGAGAGACAGTCACTCTGATCTTGGAAGAAATGTGAGCTTGGGGTGGGTGACAAGTCCTTCAACCCCTTGTGGCCCGCTTTCCGATCCTGATCCGCGAACGCACTCCTCCCCAGGCTGTGGGAAAATGAAGTGAGACGCCCGCACGTGGGAGCCGAGGAGCGTCTGGCACGGCACCGAGGCTGGGTGAGGGCTGCTTCCCACCCCACTGTCTCTCCTCCGGCTCTTCCAGGGTGGTTCATCTACGAGTAACACCCACCCACTCAAATGCTGATACCACCCTGCCCCTCACTGGGCCTCTTTCTATCTCCAGAAAGGAAACAATCACAAGAACCCGGTTGTTCTCAGGCTCAAGCAACATAGAGGGTGGGACAGCAGCTGTAATCAGTAATCCCATCCAGCCCTCAGGGCCAGGGCCAGGGCCAGCCCACCTCCTCCATGCAGTCCTCCAGTCATCCTCCTCCTCTGAACCCTCCCTCCTGGGCCCCTGACCGACACTGAGAATGACCACCTGGCTGGCAGGCGGCTTCCAGCATCAGGAGCCTGGCTTCCCAGTGTCACTGTAAGCTCCTGAGGTCAGCTTTTCACAACGCGCCCCACGCCCACCTCTCCTGGGCACGGTGACATGCACAAACAAAGAAAACTAAGACATCCGTGCAGCCTGGGGCCCGTGCATCTCCCGCAGCCTCCCCATCCCCGAGGTATCTTAAAATTTAAGACTGAAATGAGTCCATCAGGTCCAACCCCCTCATTTTTCATGAGCAAAGTGAAGTCCCACGGTGACAGGGTGGAACCAGGGCCCAGATGCATTTCCTCCCGGGCTGCAATTCGCTTCTCCCCTCTGGTCAGGGACGGGAGACTGTGAGGCCCTCCAGGACCGGCGGGAACCAAAAGGAAAATAAGAGCAGGAGGCGGGCGCTCCGGCCGAGCCAAGGAGCAGACTCCAAGGCCAACACCCCAGAACTTTGGGGACCGTCAACCCGTTAGCAAAACCGACAGCAGCGCTCGCCACCACACAAGCGTGGACAGCCACAAGATGCTGCCCCGACAGCCAGGGTCAACACGACAATCCTGGGACCCAGGAGGCTGTACGAATGAATGACGATGAACAAGCAGTGAGGAGAAGGGTCCTCCTCACAGGCACAAGGGCTCCGGAGACCCGGATCCCAGTCTGAACTGGCGCCATGCCACAGAACTTCCCGCGGTGATGGAAACGTTCGACATTCGTGCCGTCCAACACGGCAGCCATGAGACACACCTGGCACTCGAAGTGTGGCGAGTGCTACTGAGGCGTTGAATTTCTAACTTTATGTCACTTCCACTCGTTCCATTTCAGTAGCCACATGTGGCCAGAGACTACCGGAGTGGACAGCACAGTCTAACCTGTCGTCTGAGCTAAAACGTCAGAAACACACAAAAAATCCCAGAGCAGTGGGCTGTTGCGGAAAAAAGCAGGATCTAATTACTACTGCCTTTACCACCAGAAAGCCCCCAACGCTGGAAAGCCCAGCTCCCCATCAGAGGGGGCAGGGGTGGACAGGGACCCTCAGGCCCTTCCAGCTCCGACCACCTGAGAGTTCACCGTCATCCCCTGGACGTGGGCACCGGAAGCCCAAGCGGCCCCGTGGTCTTCCTGCTGTGGCACGAAGGGGGCCTCTGCTTGTCCTGGTGGTCTCTCCGACCCCTGCAGAAACCCCCACATGGCTCAGAGGGTCACGCCATCCGCCCAGGGCCCCCCGGATGGAGCAGTGAAGCTGTACTCACACCCAGGACTTCCAGCTCCAAAGCGGGCGCCTAACCTCTACACCCTGGAGCCTCGTCCAGACCCACTCCCGGTGGGGAATGGGAGGGCCGGCCAGAGAGGGGAAAGGGAATGTGACACGGGCCACCTGAAGGCCATGTGCTGAGGGCTCACAGCGGCAAAAACCTTAAAATCCCGACGTGCCTGAGCCTCCAGTGTCACAAAGCACACAGGGAGAAGGCAGGGTGCCCCCCCTCCTTGGGGCCTGAGTCTGGCTGCCCTCACGACCTTCCAAAGGAGCAGGGCACCCGCGGGGCAGGGGAGAGGCTGGCTGTGGACCAGGGGACCTGACAAGACCTGGCCCCATCCCTCAGCAGCTGTGTGACTCTGAGCAAGTTCTTGCTTTCTTTGAGCCTGCGAAAAGAGGCATGAGAGCCCCTCAAGGACTAACAGGGCAGAGCACTTGGCACTTAGCCACCCCTAAAGCATTGCAGGTCCCACCCCACACTGCGACAGGCCTATGTTCACAGGCACAGCCCCTCAAAGGATCCCGGCAGACCGGCCTCGGAGACCGTGCAATTTAAGCTGTGGATTTCACAGCAGGGCAAACGGAGCCTTGAGAACCCAGATCCGAACCCCAGACCTGCTCCTCCCGCCCTCCCACTGCAGACGACTCCCACGGCCCTGTTCCTCTGGCTGAGAAAACCGTGAGGGCAGATTCCTGGGGCCAGCGCTTCCGTCCTTCGGTCATTTCTCGTACTGACCTTGACAGCCAGCGGGGCGGGAGGGCAACAGCCTTCAGTAGAGCCGGTTAAAGCTGGCACAGCCACCTTTCCTGAGAAAACATCTCACTCACCCCGTCACATTCCCTGGGATGGGTGGGAGGATGGAGCGGGACGAGGCTGAGAACCAGGAGGCAAAGCCAAAAAGGAGCCGAAAACACTGGCCCGCACCAAACCCACGACTCTGCTCCTCCTTCACGCCAGGCGCACCGTCAGCTCAACTCAGCCTGTTCCAGCCCCGTGAGCCTGGGCAAGTCCCAACCCCCCGGACATGCACGTCCCCCCGTGAAATGGGAGCCCGTCTCTGACCTACCCCACAGAGCTCTGGGGAGAAGTCGCTGTGACAACGGACCCAGGGCTCCGGGAGCCACAAGGCACAGAGCACGGGCTGTGGTCACTTAGGCTACCTGCTCCCAGCCACACGCGGTTCTCACCAGGCAGCCGCAGGTGGAAAAGGAGCGGGCAGGGGCGGCCAAGAAACGGCAGGAGCCTGGAACGGCCATCAGGGCTGTGGGGAATTTTAAGTTTTAAAAAGGTGACTCTCCGGGGCTCTGGGTGAAGGGACCTCACACAAGGTCTCCAGGCCACCCCTGGGTTCCTGTCACCAAGGGAAAGAGCCACACGTTTGCCCTCCTTGCTAAGAAGTGCAGAGTTTGCTTCTGTTTGTCTGTGAAAGATGTGAGTTACAACACGTGAGCTCTGGTTATCTGGAAAACCTCCTCCAGCTCACAGCTCATCCCCATCCAGGGGCCCGCAGAGCGCCGCCAGGCCCCGCGGCAGCCCCTCTAAAGCACTGGCCACAGGCCTGAGGACACAGCTGTCCCAGGGAGCCCCAGGGTCTGTGCGTCCCCAACCCCGACAGCCACTTAACTTCTCACCTCCGTCTCCTCCTGTGAGGACACAGAACCACAATCCCTCATCTGTAGTTCCAAAATCCTAAAGAGCCCCCCAAACCGAGTTTTTCACCATGCATTCGGAGGCAAATCCTGTCCTAAGCCGACACGAGGCTATTTTTAATCTTTCTTGATCCCACTTAATGTGGGGGTCCAAGGTAAAGCCCCACACCGAGCGGGGGGATCCTACAGCATATCTGACATCCACAGCTCTAAAATCTGAAAAACTGGGGATCGCCGCACCCACGGGGCCCCGCAATTCGGGTGAGGGGCTGTGGGGCCGCAGCAGGGAACACACGCACACCTCCTTCCCGTCCCTCTTCCCAAGGACAGCCCCGCAGTTCTTCCAGACTGTTCTCCAAGCCCCCCACCCACCAACATGGCTCCCCACCGCTCCACTGACAGCCCCTTCCCCAACCTTCCTCAGAGGATCAGGTCAGGCCCTTGGGCGTGGGGGACCCTGGGCAGGGATGACAATCCAGCGTACAGCTCTTCCAGCAACCTGCCCCCTGCTGGTCCGACAGGACCTCAAGGCCGGCCGCCTCCTACACCAGGCTGCAGACGCACTGCACAGTCTGGATTCCAGCGCTCCCTCCCTCTCCAGTACGGTGGCAACAGGGAACCTCCCCCGCCACCACCCCAGCCCAGTTAAAAGAACAGGAAAGCTGCCTCTTTTCCCCACAAACCTCAGAAGAGGCACATGATAATCTCTCACATCAGGTCCTGGACACAGACCAGCCTGGCTTTAAATCCCAGCTCTGCCACTCATCCGCTGTGTGACCTTGGCCCAGCCACTTCCCCTCTCTGAGTCTCAATGCCTAGACTATAAAGGGGGGATGACCACCTTACACAGTTGTCAGGAAAATGACATCAATTAAGGCTGGGAAATGTGAATGCTCCAGGGTCCTGCCTGACCCCTGGGTGATGGAGGCGACCCTGAAGCAGGGGAGCACACCGAGCACCGGGCACTCACTCTGGGCAGGGCTGGTCCCATCCCCCACCCGAAGCCCACGCAGGAAAGGGACGTACACAGCCCTGACGCCCGTTTGATGCCCCTTCCCAGACGATCCCCAGGACTTGGCACCCGTCAAAGGCTGAACCGTGTCCAGAAACAGAGAGGTTAAGTGACTGTCCAAGGTCACACAGCCAGCCGGGTAATGGGAGGGGATGCGGGGAGGGGTGGCGGCCCTGGGCCTGTCCTCCTGGCAGCTTCGGCCAAACAGGCTCCATCCGCACGGGACGCCGTCCAGCCGTGGCCACCGGGGCCCACCCCAAAGGTCTCTGGCCTCGATTCCCCCACTGCGGGCCGCCCCGCCCTGTCGCGCGCAGGGCACCGGATGGGCGGTGGGCGCGGCGGCGAGGACGAGGGCGACCACCGCGCCCCCGACGGGCAGCCCCCGTGTCCGCGGGCGCAGCGCTCCCGCGGGGGCGCCGCAGGCCGGGCGGGGCGGGGCGGGCGCGGGGCTCACCGGACTTGGGGTAGGTGACGATCCACACGTCGCTGGGCCGCACGGGGAAGTTGGCGATCTCCTCCATCTTCCCGCGGCAGAAGGGCGGCAGCCGCACGCCGTGGAACTCGAAGTACTTGCTCTCGAACTCGCCCGGGGTGCTGGGCGTCTCGGCCTCGCTCTCCGCCATGCCGCCGCCCGGCCCGCGCCCGCCCGCACGCGCCCTGCCCGCCGCCCCAGCCGCCGCGCGGCCTCCGCAGGCGTGACGTCACGGCGCCGCCCGGCGCGCCGGCTGCGCCCCGCGGCGTGACGTCACGGCGCCGCCCGGCCCGCGCCCCGCGCCCCGCCCCGGCCGGCGCCGGCGGAGGCTCCGCGGGCGTGAGGTCACCGAGCCGCCGCGCCCCGCGGCTGTGACGTCACGGCCCCGCCCCGCCCCGCCCCGGGGACCGCCTGAGACCCCTGCCCGCCGTCCCCGCCCGCCCGCGGCCCGCAGCCGCAGCCCCTCCATCGCGCGTTCGATAGTCCCACCGCGGATTCCGTCGTTCGGCAAGCGCTCGGCCCAGACTCCTGAAACGCTCCAGCTGGAAGGGACCCTAAAGATGCATTCGTTCGCTCAGCAAATATTTAGGGGCACCGGTCCAGGCGCCCGAGACGCGTCAGGAAAAGCCTGGCCCTCTAGGCGCTCAGATTTGTGAATACCCAAGATAATTTCAGGGAGCCGTAGGCGCTGTGAATATTGTGCTTTGCAACATCCTGGGGACAGACGGTGGGGAGGAGGGGTTAATTGCAGAGTCTGAGACCTTAAGAGACAGACTCTCTTGGGATAGTGCCCCCAAATCTGCATTTAATAAGCTATCTCTTTTGCAGACTACAATTTGAGAACAACCGAATTCTGGAGAGTTTTTAGTGCAAACCCTCATCCAATCATTCACTCAACAAACATATATTAAGCACCTACTACATGCCTGGGACTGGAGGAACGTGAAGATGAAAACAATGAAGTCCTGGTGTAGTTCTCTGAGGCTCTGCGTCCTTGACTGTGAAAAGGGGACCTCTACCCCGGGTGCTGTAGTCGGGAGGATGGACTGAGATGACTGCACCAGCAAGAATGGGGAGCAGAGCAGGTGGACAGGATCTGCCTGCTCTGTCTCCTTCTTGCACTGGACTGAGACACTCGAAGTCTGGCAAGGGAGACACACACAAGGGCGGAGGGGCATGGGCCATGGGTACACAGTGGACAGAGAGGAAAGAGAGCAATGGACCCCAACTCCAGAGGCTTGTGGATGTCTTTACAGGAACAAACAAGGACATTCCAAGCACCCAAGACGTTGCAAAGAATGCTTAGGTTGTGGCACAAAGACGGCTAGCCAAAGGCTGGAGGAGTCGAGCAAGTGCATGAATGTGCAGATGTTTCAGGTGAGGATTCTCACTATGAAGAAGACGAGGAAGAACCCAGTGAGATCAGAGTGGAATCTGAGGTATTAACACGAATTTATTATTTTTAAAAATATCTATTTCTTATCTTTGCTTAAAAGGCCTTTGACACTGGAATTCCTGTAATACCAGGCACACCCAGTGCCCACATCTTGGTGTCTAAATCCTTCCCCACCGAAAAGAACCAGCATGTCTTGGGAAAAAGGCCAATTCCAGGGCTGGGCGAAGAAAGTACGAGATGAGCCTAAAACATCTTGTTGGGCCAAAAAATAAAGTGCTAAAAAAACCCTGATGGGAATAGGTGAAAAGGACACAGGAGCTAGATTGAAAGGCCAAAGCAGGAACAATTTGTGCATGTGAGACAAAAACTGGAAACAACTCAACTGTCCATCAACGGTAGGCTGGATAAACTATGATATATTCATACGATGGAATACTTACTACACAGCGATAGAAAAGAATTACTGATATATGCAACAACACTGGTGAATTTCACAGTCAAATGATGAACAGAAAGAAGTCATACACAGGGCCCGCCCCGGGGGCCTGGTGGTTAAGTTCGGTGCACTCTGCTTCAGTGGCCTAGGCCCCATTCCTGAGCACGGACCTACACCACTCGTCTATCAGTGGCCATGCTGTGGTGGCAGCTCACATACAAAAAGAGGAAGATTGGCAGTGGATGTTAGCTTAGGGCAAATCTTCCTCAGCAAAGAAAAAAAAAAGAAAAAGCCAAACACAAAAGGCAATACATTGTATGATTCCGTTCATATACGGTTCAAGGACAAACAAAACTAATCTGTGATGATAGAGGTCAGAAAAGTGCTTAATTTGGGGCACAGGGAGGGGTTGAGTGGGAATAGACACAAGTACCCTCCAGAGTGTTGGAAACATTCTATCTTGCTCTCAGAGGTGGTTACATGATGAGATAGACATAGGATAGAGAGATGGAGATGAAGAGGCAGGGCCTTCCTGGTTGTGCATCCAGGGAGTCACAGAACGCCCTGTTCTCAGAGGGACCCTGCACCTGGGCTTTAATGCTGTGTGGTCACCATCTTGAAATTCTTAATATTTAATCTTTGAGCTTTGCTTTAGAAGTGGAGTCCGATGGGGCAATGGAGCACGTGCTGAGGACTTAGAACTTCGGCTCATGAGTGCTCCCACCTCCTGCCACATTCCCAGGACAAGTCCTTGACTGCCCACTCCTCTGTCCTCTGGTGTTGCAGCCCTGTCCAACCTCTCTCCTTACCCCTGCCCAGCGACCATGGGGCTTGGGCACCAGCGAGCAGAGGATCAGGTCTGACGCTCGCACCCCATGGCATCTCAGAGCGGGCCGTGCTCACAGCCACCGCTGTCATCCCCATCCTGCACTGGGCACCGCAGAGTGTTTGGTAAAGGAATCAGCAAACGTGAGCCTGTCCCCCACCACCATTTCAGGAAGCGGAAAACTGACGCCTTGTGCCTCCTGATGTAACGTACCGAGGAGGACACAGGATCACTTACGTGGTTTTCCTGCCAAAAATTCATATCCTGAATCGAATAATGAGGAGAGAACACAAAACCTCAGCCAAGGGACAGTTCATAAACAACTGACTTGTCTGATTTGTACTCTACAGAAATGTGAATGTCGTGAAAGACGAAAAAAACAAAAAGCTGAAAGAACTGTTTTAGAGAAAAGGAGACTAAAGGTATTTAACAACTAAATGCGATGGGCGACTCTGCATTGGATACTGGATCATGAAAAAAAGCCATAAAGGACATTACTGGGACAATTTGCAACATATGAATATGGACTCTATGTTAACTGGTAATATTGTATTAATTTTAAGTTTCCTGAATTTTAAAACTGTATTGGTTATGTAAAAGAATGTTCTTTTTCTTAGGAGGCACATGCTGAAGTATTTGGGGGTGTAAAACATGATGTTTGCAACTTTCAAAGGGTTCTACAAAAACCCCACAATTATAACACTAATGTGAGTGCACGTGTATACAGACATTGAGAGAGAAAGGCAATGTGGTAGAAGCCACAGTTGTGAAGGGAGGTGATGGTTGTGTTCATTGCTGTATTAGTTTTCTATTGCTGCTGTGACAAATTACCACACACTCAGTGGCTTAACAGCATGAATTTATTATCTCACGGTTCTGTAGGTCAGACGTCTAACGCGGGTGTCACTATGCTGAAGTCAAGATGTCAGCAAAGCTGCATTCTGGAGGCCCAGGGGTGACTCCATCTCCTCGCCTTCTCCAGCTTCTAGAGGCCGCCCGCAGTCCTCGGCCCCTTCCTCCATCTTCAAAGTCAGTGATGGCCGCTTTCTCACATCATGTGACTCTGACACTGACTCTTCTTCTGCCTCCCTCTTCCACTTTTAAGGACCCTTGTGACTATATTGGGCTCACCCAGTAACCCAGGATAATCCATTTGAAGGTCAGCAGATTAGCAACCTTAATTCCATCTGCAACTTTGATTCCCTTTGACATGTAGCAACGTATTCACCGGTTCTGGGAATTAGGACGTGGACATCTTTTGGGGGCGAGAGGGAGTGTTATTCTGCCTATCAAAGTTGTATTACTTCTTGGAGCTTTTCTATAGGTTTAAATTTTTTCAGAATAAAAATCTAAAGAAAAACGTCTGTTAACATAGAAAATCCTGACAACTCTGCAAAAATAAGCTACTAGAATTGATAAGTGAATTTAACAAGATCACAGGATACAAGGCCCACAGACAAAAATCAATTGTATTTCTACATACTAGCAACAAACAACTGGAAATTGGAATTTTTAAAATACCCTTTGCAATAGCATCAAAAAACATTAATTACTTAGGAATAAATCTGAGAAAATATGTTCAAGATTTGTAGAACAAAAGCTACAAAACATTGATGAGAGAAATTAAAGAAACGGAGACACACACCCTGCTCGTGGATTCGAAGACTCAACATTGTTAAGAGGCCCGTTCTCCTCCTTATCTATAGAGCCTATGCAAACCTAAGCAAAATCTCAGCAGGCTCTTTCATAGAAACTATCAAGCTAGTTCTAAAATCTATATGGAAAAGCAAAGAACCTAGAATAGTCAAAACAATTTTGGAAAAGAATAGCAAAGTTGGAGGGCTCACACTACCTGATTTCAAGACTTACTATATAAAGCTATTTACCTTAAAGCTATAAACCAAGAGAGTGTGGGATTGGCATAAGCATAGACAGATAGATAAGTGGAACCGGACAGACAGCCCAGAGATAGACACACACATATATGATGAATTGATTTTTGACAAAGCTATCCTTAAAGAGCAGAAAAGAAAAGTTTCTTATGAGCCAAAAGTGTCCACCAAGAGCTAGTCTGCCCCGTGGGAAGTGAAGGCCCATCTCTGGAGGCGTGTGAGAGGCTGGGTAGCCCTCTGTCCTGACGAGACTCTTTTCAGTAATCGGAGGGAAAGCCTCTGCGCTCTGAGATCCCTGCGATGCTCGGGCGGCCTGGGAAGAGCCCGCGGGCCGCTGTCCGCGGTGCTGAACGCGCACAGCTCGCCAGATCCCACTGTCCTCCGGATCCGGGACTCTGGGTGGCCACAACTCGCGCTGGCCCTGGTTTTGCTTTTATCTTCCATCTTGATGTATATTTTCCCATTTGATGCACTACCAAGTGTTTAAGTTAAGTCCTCGTTTGTCATGGAAATGTCGAACATATGCAAAATTAGAATAGTATAAACTTCTACCTGGTCGTCAGTCAGTGTCAACTGCTATCAACTCATGTTTCATCAACTCTCGCCCACCCCTCCCCACCCGGATCATTTGGAAGCAAATCTCATGTATTACATCATTTCATTCATAAATATTTCAGTATAGATCCCTAAAAGATAAGAACTCTTTGATGCATTTCCATTTTACTTTTTTTTGTTTAATAATTATTTGTCAAAAGTTGTAATGTATTTGTGTTGTTTTGCTTACGTGCGACTAAACAGTGTACTGATAAATTAGTCCAGAAGAAAAAGGAAGTTACTATCTAGAGACTTATGGTTCCAAGAAAATTCTTAAAAATTAACTCTCAAAAAAAAAGATAAGAACTCTTTGAAAACATATTCCCAATACATTAACACAACCAAAAAGTAATGATGATGCCTTAACATCACCAAATACCTGATTAATATACACAATCAAATTTATGGACGGGATGCAAAACTCAGAGGGGTTGAGGTAACTGCCTGGGGATCCCTAAGGTAGCCAGGATTTAGTGCTGGGGCAGAAGTAACCCCACTAGTATCACGTGAACCCAGCCACAGGTGGGCACATACCAACCTGCTTGCCACAGGTGACCTTAAGTCTGAGGCACAGGGTGCTGGCTCAGGAAGGTGGCCACACCCACAGAGTGGCCCCTGAGGATACCTGTGCCCAGGAACTACAGGCTCCAACCACAGTCCTGCGCAGACGGATCCACATCATTTACATCAGAATCTCTGCAGAAGAGTCCTGAGCATCACTATTCCTACCCAGCATGGGTAGGGTTGGGTTCTAGTGTGCAGACAGGGTGGAACCACAGCCTGACTTGGGCCCGAATGCTGACTCCACCACAACCGACTATGGGACCTGGGACAAGGCACTTCACCTCTCTGGCCTCAGATTCTTTGTCAGTTTAACTTACGATGGGCCACCGCCAACCTGCCTTTGCTCCTGCAGTCCCCGCTCCTAGAATGACTTTCTGCCAACCCAAATTCTAGGCTTCCATAAAGACCCTGTTCAGAAACCCGTTTCCTCTGTGGCTGGTCCCCTCTTGGAGTCATCTCTCCTCCCTCTGACCACGGTGGTGGTGATTGTCTGTGTTATGGGCTCAGGGCAGAGCTGGAGGCCCCTTAGAAACCAGCTAGTCCAAAACTAAAACCCTGATTTTAAAGCCATGGAAATGAGGAATTGATCGAGGAAAGAAGCTGCCCAGCACCACAGAGCAGGTGCACAAAGAAGCTGTGACGGTCTAGGGAGCTTCCTGCCGCCTGGAGCACAGACTTGGGCATTTCCAGCTCTACCACTTGCCAATGAACATAACATCTCTGTGCCTCAGTTTCCTTACCTATAATGGGGACAATAATACCTACCTCCCAGGGTTGCTGTGAGAATTAATTGAGGTGATGGGCTTTGTAACCTGTAAAGTGATGTACACCTGTGAGGGTTAGAGTCCCTATTCCCTCCACAGAAATACCAATAGAGACATGTGAGCTCCTTGAGTCAGGGATCTGCCTCAGGCATCAGGACATACTCAGTAAACAACTGGCACTCAGAAAGCCAGGCTGGGGGGCTTGCAGCCAGCCCAGGAACGTGGCTCAAGAATGGGAGCCATGGCTGTGCCAGGGCTCCAGAGCCCAGTGTCCCTTGGTTGGAACACTGGGAGAAAGAGGAGGGTGGTGGACCCACAACTTCAGCACACTTGTTGGAGGCTACAGCACGGGGTCCAGAGAGGGCTCTGACTTCAAATGGGTCCAGGTCCCAACTGCAGCCTGTTGAGTTTTGTCTGGACTATCTCCCACGCAGGGGCAATGTGAGGCTCAAAGGAGGCCAAGTGGTCCTCCTAGTCTGGCGCCTAACAGAGAGTGGAAGTGTAGTTAGTGTCCCTTCATGCCCTGCTCCCCCTGTCTGAGCAGTAATCCCTACCATTTAATATGGTCTGCAAGGAACATTTACTTTTCTCAAGTAAATATTCCATGAGCTATGTGTTATTGTCTCCATCTTATACAGAGGGAAACTGAGGCACTGAGACGAGAGGGGATGTCCCGGGGTCACATCAATGCTGAGTTGCAGAGATGGGACTCAAACCCAGGTCAACCTGAATTCAGAGCCCAGGACCCCTCCTCCACTCTGTAACACCCCAGAGCTCTGAGTCAGGAGGATGTGTAGGTAACAATGGGGGAGTCTGACCTGGATCAGCTCCTGGGCTATCTGCTGTGTCGGCTGAGCCATCGCCAGGCTCAAGGAAGAGCATGGCACTGTTGGTGGACGTGCCCCAGCAAAATTCGCGGGCGTTGCTCAGGCCAAGCTCATTCATTCTGAGGCTACATTAATAGAGGCAGTAACCGGGAAGTGGGAGGTCAAAGGCAATTTAGGCCCAGTGCTGGATCCCATGTCCTAGAGGGAGGTGGACAAACTGGAGGTAAGGGGCTGGAGGTGACGGAGCAGCATGTCTGGGTTGGGGGTGTCCTTAGGAGTGCTTACAAGGCACGAGCTGCTCCCTGTGGAGAAGAGCAGCCTCAGAGGGATCAGATCGCTGCCTTCCTATCCCTGCCAGGCTGTCCCCAGGCAGAGGGAGCACGCAGGGTCCACGGGCCCAGAGAGCAGAGCTGGGATCAGAGGGGAAAGCCATGGGCTGTCGGATTTTAAAGCCACATGAGAAAATGCCTAAGAGTTAAATAAGAGAGAAACCCAGAAAGTACTTGTAAACTGTGAAGGACGGTGGGCAATACTTGGGAGTAGTCTCTGCGACTATCAAGTTGTGAGCAGATGACCTTGAAGCACGCGCCACAAATAACAACGACTGAAGAGAATTTCTCAGAGCAGAGTATTATAAACAATGGAGACATTCAACCAAGTAAACCAGAAACATTTACCAACACGCTGCTCGGCGAAGGAGGAGGATGGAGAGGAAGGCGGGACTGGCCACCACCCTTCCCCATCTAAGACACAAAAGAGAGCAATGGGGACCAAGATGGCCCCAGAGCCAGCCCCAAAGAACTGCTGAGAGAGAAGGCAATAGAGGGAGGCTCGAGTGCCCATGGGAACAGAGGCCCCCGTGCGTGACGAAGGACGAAAGACGGGGAGCAAGAACGTTCTGAGAGGCCTCCTGAGCTCTAGATCCCTAACCTGGAGACCCGGGCAGCCAGGCCACCCCTCTCTGCTGCAGGAAATCCCCAACTCAGCAGCTGGGCGTGGGGATAGCGCATCCCAGCTCTGTGCAGAGAGGGTCACCTGACGCCGGTGGGCAGCCCCCTTCCTGCTGCAGGGGACACTATCTGTGCCTGACCCCCCCAAGTGGCAGCAAGAGGGGACAGAGGTCAGCTCAGCCCCCGTGCACCCTGGAGATGGGTGAGGAGGTGAGAGCCTCCTGCACGTCCTCACTCTGTCCCCCTCCTCCCCCTTCCTCAAGCCCCGCCCCCTCAGCCCCAAGCCCTCCTGTCCTGCACTCTCTGCTCTGCGCTACCTTGTGGCTTCCCTGCCCTCGACCCTCCAATGACGGCCCAAATCCAAACCCCTCCTTCCGCTGACACTGCCTCCTGACCCAGGAGGCCTCTGCCCAACCCCGACCGACTGCCCCAGGCTCCCAGCGTGCCCCCTTCTCACACAGCTGCTTCCTGTCTCCTGAACACATCAACTTCATCCTCACCTCAGGGCCTTTGCACCTGCTGTCCCCTACGTTTGCAAACTCTTCCCCCAGCTCTTCGCCTCGCACCCCAGGTCTCACCCCAAATATCACCCTCAGAGAGGCCTCCCGCACCGCCTGGCCCAGTGCTGCTCCAGCCCACGCGGCTGCCGTGCTCCCCCTCTTTCGCTGTCTTCACAGCACTGCCACTCCTTGGGATGGTCAGATTTCTACATTTTCCCATTTGCTGTTCAGCATCTGCTCCCACACCCACCATTTTGTTCACAGCTGTGTCCTCAGAGCTATAACGTGTTAAGTATAAATCAAGTGAACGAATGAATGAATGAATGAATGACTCATTATCTCTTTTATGCACATACCGATTCCCTTGCTCCCTTTTTCTCCACTTCTCCACCCTCCCCATCCCCACCCGGGCTCGTGTCTCCAGGGGCGCAGGGTGGGTTCTGCTCTGAGGGCAGGAAGAGCAGGGACTCCCAGGAGAGGTCAGAGGAGGTCTGGTGTCCGAGCATCCTCTGTGCCTGAGAGAGGGAGGGGCCTAGGAAAGGAGGGCAGCCCCTGCCACACCATCAACCAGCCTGAGGAATAAGGGGGACTGTGGGGGTGGCAGCCGGGGGTCCTTTGGACACCCCAACAGAAGTACACACAGCTGGGATTCTGGAAAGACTTGAATCCCTCTGTCTCCTCCCACCCTTGCTGGGGGCTCCCACAGGATGGACCCAATAGGACGTCAGAGATCAAGGTTGCTGGGGTGAGGCAGACCATGAGGGTCCCCCCCGAGTGACAGTGCAGGACAGAGAAGGTCAGAGGAAGGATCTGGGAGGCCACCTCGCTCCATCATTTCCACTTGCCCCCGGATCTCTGATGGGAGCACACGGCATTTTCTCCATCTTCTGTAAAGTGCTCTGCAAGCAGCTCAACGACGGCGCCCGAACCTCCCTCCTCAGCAGGTGCCGTCCCCAGGTCCCCAAAACGGAAGCTCCGAACTGGGATGCGTCTCCGCTCCTGCCTGCCTTTCTCCCTCTGATGAGATGGGACAGGCTGACAGGGACACACAGTGACCCAGGGACGTGCCCACAGGCTGGGCCTCTCCCAAAAAGCGGTAGCCAGACCCCAGGGAGCTGGCTCCAAGGAGCAGGGGCTCCAGAGGGGCTCCTGGGGGCCAGCCACCCGCGTGGTCTGGGCCAAGCATCTGAGAGGAAGAAAGGGAGGCTGTCCCCTCGGTCCTCCAGCAGCCGGGCTCTGAGCTCCAGGAGAGGGGTCAGAACTCGAAGACTAGGGGAAGATACGGGCACACAGGACGAGGGCCAGGATGGGGTGAGGGGAGGCCAGTCACTGGGCTGGCCCAGCTGGGTGCCCCTCAGGCCTGATGGGCGAGTCTGTGTTTCCTGGCCAGGTCCACAGGAGAAGCCGCCCCAGGCTGGAGGGGGCTGGTGCCCGGCAGACTGCGGAGCAAGCAGAAGCCAGTGAGGGTGAGTTTTGGAGCCTGGGGTTGGGTGACAGGCAGGGGGAAGCCCTGTGGAGGCAGCCCCAGCCCAGGGTGAGTCCGGGGCATTCTCCCAAATCCACCCCCCACCCCACGCACTGAGGAAGGCCCGCGGCGGTCCCCTGGTGAGCTGGGAGTGGCCGGGGGGTTATGGGGATGGCCACTCGCTGGGAGCACGGCTCTGATTTTCTCGCTAAACAAAGGGCTGTCGAGCGGTGGGGAGCCTGCTGGCGTCTCCTGCTAGTAGGGAAGGCAGAAGTGGGGAGAGCCAGGCAGCGCTAACCCAGACACCACACGGGGCACGTGGGGACATCTCGGGGAACAGCAGAAGGACTGGCAGAGCAGGGAGACCTGCCGTCCTCTGTGAGCTCCGGCTGTCCCTGGGAGCAGGAACAGTGACTGCCCCCCGGCTCATCCCGCAGACCGACCAGTGTGACCAGCCGGCGCCTCCATCCAGGCTCAGCACGGGTCCAGCCCACAGCGGTGAGCAGACACCCGTGCAGGGTACTCCCCGGGCGGATGCGCAGAGGGCGTGGCTGGTGTGCACTGCCTGCCCAGAGTCCAGGAAAGGTGCCTCTCCCCACCCAGCGCAGCCACCCGCGCTCTGCCCCAGGCCGCCTGCATACTCACCTGACCAGCCCAAGGAGCCGGTCCTTCGTCCTGGAACAGACCTCGAGCGCCAAGCTCCTCAGCACATCCTGCATCCAACGCAAGTCAGCCGGGGCATCGGGCAGCCAGACTGCCAACCTGGAGAAAGCGGCAGCAACAGCTCCACCCAGCTAAGCCCGAGCAAGTGGCCCCGCCTGGCCTCCCCACGGGCCCAGAGCGGAGGAGCCGGGGTCTCTGCGCCTGAGGCCCAGGCCTAAAGGCATTGGAGGAGGGGTGAAAAGAGCCCAGCGGGGCTGGCTCCATCGCAGGCAGGGCAGACCCAGGGGGCAGCTGCAGAGGCCGGAGGGGTCGGGGAACAATTTGCGATGGACTCTGAACGCAGCGGAGGTGGCCGGGCCCTGAGGCGATTCCCTAGGACATCCGTGGGAAGCCCAGGGCGGGAAAGGGCAGGGCTTTGGGATCAGGCTGGATCGGGTGCAACCCAGCTCCTCTGCTCATTAGCTGTGTGACCTGGGCAAGTCAGGGAACCTCTCTGGGCCTCAGTTTCCTCCCCTGCCAAATGAGGACAGTCCCCTCTCCCGCAGTTCCTAACCTCCTTCCTGTCTCCATCCCTTCCTCTTGCTCCTCCCCAGACCGGCCCCTCTCTCCCCACTCACACCCCTTTGTCCACTCTCCTCTCAGCAGCCAGTGACCTTCCTGAAACACACATCCCCGCAGCCCTTTATGGCTGAAAACCCCCCTGGGCTCCCACATGGGCCCCACAGGGTCAGCAGACGGCCAGGGTGTCTAACTATGGCAGAGAAAGCGCCTGGCCAGGCACCTTCTCAGACTCCCTGGATACTGCAGGGCCTCGCCTACCACCCTATTGCCCTTAAAGGGGCCCCTAAACTGGGACCTCAAACTGGGCAGACAGTCCACAGAGCGTCATGTGACAAGCAAAACAGGCTGGACCGTCACCTCCCTTGTTCTGGACCTTCTGCCTCTGTTATTGTAATCTCCATGTTGAGCGTGTAGGTTACAGAAACCACCAAGTAGGAACTTCCCTGTGGTCTAGGCAGGCCTCCCCATCGGTGCTCAGACGTGGATTTTTCTTTTTTGTAACTGAAAAGGCTAGAATGTGCATTTATCCTTTGGATTTCAACTTGTGGTTTCGGCCTAACAGCAGGCACGAGAAGAATCTGTGCCAGCAGAAAGCTCTCTCCCAGCAAGTTAAACAGCAGAGCCGACCCCGATCAACTCAGCGTAGGGCAGGTCAGAGACCTGGGGCTCACCATCGTAGACCTTCATCCACGGAATAGGGAATTTTTTAAAATACGGATCTTCCCATGACATTTCTCCTGCTGAAACCCTTTGCTGCCTTCCCACCACCATCAGGATGAAGACCACACTCCACACATGGCTGCAGAGCACTGCATGTCTAGCCCCTGCAGCCTCCCCAGCCCCATCTTCTACAGCTTTGGTCCACATTTTGGCTCCAGCCACACTGGCCTCCCTTTCTGCTCCTCAAATGAGCCTTACTCCCTTCTGCCTTCTGCCCCAGGACCTTTGCACATGCTGTTCCACCCATCTGGAATGCTTTTCCCTTCCCTCTTTGCCTAGTGGGCTCTTATACATCCTTCAGATTATAGCTCAAAAGTTACCTCCTCTAGGCAGCCTTTCTTGACCCGATAGCCCCTAGTGGGAGCCATCCGAATTTACAACCAGTGTACACCTGCCTAGGTATCTCTAGGCAGAGCTGTGATTGCACAGGTGAATGTGTGATGATTTGTGGGCCGTGAGGCTCCAAAGGCCAAGGGGACTGGGTCTGGGTCAGTGCTGCTCCCCTAACCCCCTAGGTGGGGCTTGGCCTCTCATAGCCCTTCAGTAACTATTGGTGCAACGAATGAGCAAACGATGCAGAGTGACCCATTAAGCAGCAGAGTCAGAATGCTTAGTGAGGGCTTAACCACAGCCAGTCCACCTTGGGAGGACCTTGTTTTACAGAAAAGGAATCTGAGGCCCAGAGATGTCAAGACACCTGGCCCAGGCCACACAGCAAAATCTGAGCCAGACCAGCCCCTAGAGCGATCCTCAGACACAGCACCTGTCCTCTGAGGCTCTGACAGGTGGAGCAGTGGGCCAAAGGTCCGAGAGACAGGGGAGGGGCCAGGCGCTGGCCCAGAGGCCCCTGCTTGCTCACAGCTGCCACCTCACCTCCTCATCAGTCCCACTCTGCGAGGAGACCATGAGACCCCTCTGGGTCAGGCAGCTGCCACAGGAAGAGTGGGGAGGCCAGCTGGGCTCTGCCCACCCGGGGTGCCAGCCGCCCTTCCTGCCTCGGGCACCGGTCCCCGCATTGCCCCGGCGACACGCCGGCCCCTCCCGGGAGCCCCGGCCGGGCTCACCTTCGGCTCCGGAAGTAGACGTACTCGAAGGGCAGCGTGGCGGGCAGCAGCAGGTAGGTCAGCGCCCGCCCGGGCCCCGAGCGGCAGAAGCGGGCCCAGGCGCGGGGGTCCCGCGCACGCTGTTTCTTCAGCGCTACGAGAGAAGCCGCAGCGTGGCCGCCACCTGGGCCTGGAGCCCCAGGACCCCGCAGCCCAGCCCTCGATGCCACCTGGGGCGGACGGGCGGGCCGAGCCCCTCTGCCTCCCGCGGGCCGCCGCCTGCACCCGCCCCCGCCGGCCGCAGAGGGAGCAGCAGCCGGCCCGGCCCCGCCCAGGAGCCAGCCCCTCGCTCGTGCCCTCCCGTGTCCCTGAAACGGGCAGAGCGTGCCCCTTTCACGGACGAGGAGCCTGAGGCTCAGAGTGCAGAAGTGACTTGCCCAAGGACCGATGCCAGGAGGTGGCGGGGCCAGGACGGACCCCAACCAGTCCGCCTCCCCAGGCTCCTCCCGCCTCTCCGGCCCCTCTGGAAAGTCCGCTGGGGCCCCCAGGCGGGGACGGGCTCCCGCCCCGGAGCTCCCTC
The DNA here is from genome assembly GCF_037783145.1 of Equus przewalskii. Lineage (NCBI taxonomy): Eukaryota > Metazoa > Chordata > Mammalia > Perissodactyla > Equidae > Equus > Equus przewalskii. Next base: position 40,764,710 of record NC_091859.1, read on the forward strand.
AACAGCAGTGACGCGAGGACATAACGACCGACCGAGAGCACCAGCCGCTGCGACCGCAACGACCGTTTCCCGAGCCCCCGTCCCCTGAACTGACCGCGTGGAAGGGACTGGCGCCTGGGCCCCAGACCGAGGCTCACCACGCGCCACCACCCACCATGCTCCCGCCAGCGCCGTGCGGACAGCCGCTTGGAGGGTCCACAGACAGCATGTCGAAGACCCGGCCCCCCATTTACCTGCTCTGTGTCCTAGGCTAGCGCTCCTCTACTGGGGGGTCCGGCGGGACCCACCGCCCTGGGCGTGAGGGCGAGGATGAAGGGACGACCGTAAGGGCGGGGCCAGATAACAGTACCCTTTCTGGTGGGTGGGCTGCAGAGTGGGCAGGGACCTTGGGGGGTGGGGGAGGGGGGGGGTCCGTGCCCCATCCCGGAGGTGGCTCTCTGGTGCCCCCATGTGGCTTCAGGGATGCTGCCCCCGTTCCAGAGCCCCAAGCCGGAACCTGAGGGGCTGGGCGCAGATCCAGGCCCATTTCCACACGCGTGTGGTCTCCAGCGCTGAGAGGCGCCCTCCTCATCTCCCCGTGCCCTCCCCACGCCCACTGTCCCCGCTCTGGCCTCAACCACCGTCATCTCTCCTCCCAGCCTCCTGCCTCTTCAGCCGGTCCCCTCCCAGCTAGGTGCATGCAGTTCAGCTGGCCTAGAGTTCAGAGCAGCAGTGACCTCTAAAAGGGAGGTCACCCCCTCAACCTTTAATCCCCCAGGGGCTCATTTCTCCCCTCCCACAGCGTTCCAGGCCGCCTGCCCAACCCTTCCAGCCTCCCCAAGCTCATCTCCGCTACTCTGCACCTCAAGCACTATGCTACAGTCACGGGGGCCTCAAGCTCCCGCCTCAACTCCAGGACATTTGCACATCCTGTGCCCTCTGCCTGAATGCCCATCTTCCCCCTCTCTTTGGCTGGCAGAGTCCTCCTTACAAGGCTCCCTTAGAGGCTCCTCTAACTCGCCCCCTCCCCACCATCACATGTGTCTGTGGGACCCTGTGCTTTCCTGCTATTGCAATAGTGACATTTAGGTCCCCTGGCCGGAGCAGATGAAATATTTTAGAGCAGAACTCCTGGTTCTGCCATTTGTGAGTACTGTGACTTTGGGCAAGGCACTTAACCTCTCTGTGCTATGGTTTCCTCATCTGTACAATGGGGACAATTCAGCACTGTCCTCAGAGCATTGTTGGGAGAGTCCAGACCCTCTGTGTGTCCCTCAGGACCTCCTACCCTTTCCTGGACAGTGGGCAGAGGCCTGGCTTTCTCAGGCACAGACTCGGGTTCGAATCCCCCTGTTGCAGGCTCTGAGACCTGGGTGACCCCTTTCCCACTCCGAGCTTCAGTTTCATCATGGGTAAAACGGGGTAAGAAAAAGGAGGAGTGAGTGACATGACACGTAAAGAGCTCCTGGCACCACGCCGGGCACTTAGTAGGTGCTCAAAAAATGAGTCTTGCCCTCTTCCAGACCATGAGCACCTCCGGGGCGGGGTCCCCGGCCCCAGGCCCCCGTGGCAGGGCACCTGCCCGGGGAGCGAGTGAGGCAGGAAGCGGCCGTACCAGCCTCCAGCTCTGGCGAGAGCTGCTCAAAATCCGGCACGTCCTTGACCAGCACGTTGGGCACCGCCCAGTTGAGACACAGGCCCGTCTGCTGGCCTCCGTCACGGCCAGTGTCCCGGGTCCCATCAGCTGGGACCGGGGGCTCCTTAGACACCAACGTCCACAGCACCGGCTCCTTGGTGAGTCCTGGGTCAAGGGAGAGGAGGGGAGGGACAGGTCAGCCCGTCTGGAGCCTCCGGGCGATAGCGACCCCCCGGCTCTCCACACCACCCACAGCATCCGCACCCCTCAACGCCCCAGCCCCGTTCTGGGGACCTGCTTACTGCAAGAGGGACCCATGGCTCACCCCGAATGACCCCTTCCTGCACCCCTCAGGCCTGCTCTGCTCCTGTTTCCTGTGCACTTTGTTATGGTGAATCAGAGCCTAGATCTGAAGACCCGGGCCGGGGTTCACATCCACCTGCAAGACCGTGACCTAACAGCTCCATGCCTCGGTTTCCCTCTCCGCGAAGGGGGAAAATTAAGACTCGCTTTATACGGCTGTTCTGAGAATCAGACGAGATGAATACACAAAGCGCAGGCCCAGGTCTGGGCCCGAGTTAGGTGCTCAGCAAACGCTCCCCGCAGCCGGGTGTTTCAGGCCATAGCATGGGGGGAGGGGGAGCCGAGGACATGGGTTCTGGAGGCCAACGGCCTGGGTTCGAATCTCGGCTCTACCACTTTGAAGAGCATCGCCCTGTGGGGTAACGTCCACGCTCTCCAGGCCCGAACTCTCCGGCCCACCCACTGCCTCATGAACATCCGCACACTCACGCGCACGCACACCTGCGACCAGAGCAAGTCACGTGCCCTCCAGGTGCCGGTCTCTCTTTCTTTGTGCTGGCTCTTCTTCCCTCTGCCTACAATGCCCCCTTCTTTTCTGTCTTCAACGTCTCCATAGTCCTCATAACTAGTCAAAACTCAACTTATTTGTCACCGCCTGCAGGAAGACATCCTTGCCCATGCCACCCCCAGCCTGGGTCGGGTGCCTCCTCTGGGCCCCCACAGCCCCGAGCACCCCTCCGTCCCCCTGGGGAGCTGCCTCTCCCTGGGCCTGTCCCCCTGCACCAGGTTGTGGGCAGCTCGAGAGCAGACACATGTGTGATTCCTCTCCGGGTCCCCAGCATCCCGTTGAGGCCAAGCACAGAGTGGCTGCCGAGGAGGAGAATGGGCGAGCCAACGTCCCTGAACTCTCAAGCACCCAAGAGGCAGGCCCGGCCCGGTGCTCACGTGGCACGTGACCCCGGCTACTGTGGGGGCGGCCACCTACCGCGTCTCTCCAGGAACCTCAGGGCGTCCAGGTACCCTTGTCTGCAATTGTCGGCCACCACCTGCCAACACACAGGCCAGGGTGGGGGGTGGGCTGGGGCGGCCTGGACCTGCCCCTCGAGCTGGTGGTCACTGACCAGAGACCTGTCTTCAACTGGAAGTGATCCCAGTCCAGCCTACACTCCCCGGGAGCCCCCTTGGCAGGGCTCAGGGACCCTGGGGGACCCCAGCCCTGGACGGGGAGGGCCACAGCACCACAGGCAGAACAGATCTGCCCGAGCTGCTTCCCTCTGCGCAGCCTCATTTCCCCCCCATCCTCCCAGACTCCCCGGCTGGCTGGCTGCTCTGGCTCCAGGCCCTCCCGTCTCCGGCCTCAGTTCCCTCCTCCGGAAACTGGGATGACAAGGCCTGGCACAGGATACCTGGGACACCGCCTGTTCCCCATAAGTCAAGGACGGTGGTTCCCTTCGTCCTTTCGACGTTTATTCCCAGGACCAGCCTGAGGTGGCAGAGGAACCCAGGGGCCCCCGCGGGGCCGTCTCAATCAGAGCCCCACTCATGGAGAAAAGGCACCTGCAGGCCCAGCCAGGAGCTTTGCCTTCACTGCTGTGTGACCTCAGGACGGCCACACCACCTTTCTGAGAGCCTTCGTTTGTCTGTAGAATGGGGCTAAGACTCTGTCCACTCCAGGGGTGCAGGCAGGAGCAGAGTAAATGAACACAGCCTCGTTTCATAAAGTGTAAAACCCTACTCAACAAGAGGTGTGAAGGAGGGAGGGCTGGGGCGTGGTTGGGGTGGAGGAGTGCGTTATCATGATAAACCGTGGTCAGATTACCCATTTTCCAGAAATAACAAGGGGCCAAAGGCAGGAAATGTGGGTCTATTGTCCATCATCTCTGAGCTTGGGCCTCACCTCCACGTGATGGCCAGTCATCTGGCCAGGGTTTAGGGCAGCGGTTGAAAGCGTGGGTCTGGGCTAGCTGAGGATTCGAAACGTGGCTTTGCCGCTTCCAGGCTGTGTGACTTTGAACAAGTCGCTTAACCTTTCTGAGCCTTAGCATCCCCATCCCGGGAAACAGAGATGACAACAGGACCTTCTGCAGAGCCTGACCCAGAGGAGTGCCAGCAGAGGCCTGGCTCAAACCCAAGCTCAGTGGGATTGGCGTTAACGTGCTCCCCTGGCCACAAACCCTTGACCACTTGGGGCCAGTCCTAACTCAACACTTGCTCAAGGAGGGGAAGACTAGCAAGGGCATGACCTGAGCCCCAGCTGTGGGTTCGAGGGCTTGGTGGACACATGTGTCCCAACCACCCTCAGACTGTGGGAAGGGATCAGGGCCACACAGTGTGACTCACGGGGCCCTTGACCATGGCCCCGGCTTCGAGGCCAGGTGCTGGGCCAGTCCTACCTCAAGATCGGGAGAGACGAGGGAGGCGAACCCCAGGAATAAGTTCCTGGTGCAGATCTGGAAGCTGGCATTGAAGGTGTTCAGCTCATGTATGTTGGCCGAGGTGCTCTGGGGGCAGATGTCCGCTGTCCCGTAGAAGGGCGACACGGTGATGGTGGAGGCGCAGTCCGCGAAGGGCAAGTTGTTGCTCAGACCCCCGTCAATGTAGCGCTGCGATGGCGGGTGGACAGTGGGCGGAGCTGCCCTCTCAGCACGCCGGCCCTCCTCCCACGCTGCCACGGAGCCACCGGTCGGAAGTGGGCTGCAGCCGGCGACCCCAGGGCTGCCCCTGGGTCACTAAGGCCCCTCTAGCCCAGGAGCAGGGGGAGGGCTAGCACACAGTAGGTGCTCAAAGAGTGCTGGTCCCTCCTTCGCCCCCCTCAACACCTCTCAACAGGAGGCACCTTGGGCTGCCCGGAGCATGGAGCAGGGGCTCAGCCACTTACCTCCCCTCTGAATTCGGGAGGAATCACCCCACAGTAGAAAGGAAGGTACAAAGAGCAGATCAAGGCCTGGGGAGACAAGAGTCAGCAGAAATACACTTGTCCGCACTCCTCACATTCAGAACCTGCTCTGAGCATGGCGTCTACTCCCAGGACAGCTTGTAGAGTGGGCGTTATTAGTCCCGTGTCCAGGGGAGGAAACTGAGGCCCCAGGAGGGTCATGTCCCGGCCGAGTTCTCAAGGTTAAGAAGGGATCTGATGCAGCCCCATCTCTGCACCCACCCTCCTCCTCCTCCTCCCAATGGGATCCTGGCTGACTCAAGACTGCTGCTGGAATTTTCTTTTCCCCAAGGACAAAGAGAGGCGCCAAGGACCATTTCTTCTTCATCTGCCTGGCAGGAATTCGTCACCAAGAATCTAGATGTACCCCCCAGAGTGTGTTCCTTAGACACAGATCCAACTAGATACACCTCAAACAAGAAACCCTGACCTCCCTACCCACTTGGAAAACACCATTTGCTCTTCCCAGTAGAGGCTCTGACAAGTCCTGCAGTAGAAAAGACCCTTAACATAGACCCTGATGCTATGGACATTTAGAGCGGGGTCTAGGGGGAGGGGCTGTCCTGTGCATCATAGGATGTTTAGCAGCACCCCTGACCACTACCCACTGGATGCCAGTAGTGTAGGCTTGCGTGTACACACACACATACACACACAGTTGTGATGACCAAAAATGTCCCCAACGTAGCCAAATGGCCCCAGACAGAAAGTCACCTCCTGTTGAGAACCACTGACCTAGAGCTTATGAAATTTGTGGCGTACATAACCTTGTCTCTCAAGCATTTGGAGACATCCACCCCTGGGAGATGCAGAGCCCATCCTGGCCCTGACTGTATGGAAACGCAGGTGACAGCCTCATTCCCACTGAGCCATAATTAATAACCGTGACAGCCGCTAAGGTTTACTGAGCACCTGCTCTGTGTCAGGCCCTGTACCATGTGCACACAGGCAAAGACGCTGCAGACACTTTGGGGCCCCCGGGGGGCTTCCTCTGGAGGACTTGACCAGCCGGCAGCAGGGGACCAGCCCCTCCCTGCGCACACTAAGAACTCCGGTCAGCAGAGGCGCAGAGCCAGGCCCTGGGCTGGGTGCTGGGGGCACCAAGATGAAGCAGATTCTGCATCGGGGACCCCAGGCTGGCTGGAAGGCACAGGCCCCGCTGGGGAGGGTGAGCAGGGCTGCCATGGGGGAAGCACGAACCGGCCGGCTGAGGCCTCAGAGGGTAGGGCCTTGTCTCCCCACCTGTCTGCGCACTCCTGGGAGCCTCCTGACCACCCCCCATCCTGTCCCTGGCCTCTCTCCCTGCCCATGTGGCTCTCTGTCATGTCATGTTCTATTTCAATGCTGAATTGTTTCTGAATTCATTACCTGCAGATGTGGTCATTATCTGTACCCTACACCCAGCAGACTGGAAGCCCCAAGATTTCTGTCTCTCATTCTGCTATAGTCACAGTGCCTGGCACATAACAGACACTCAATCAACCTTTGCCTGCTGGGTCAAAAAATGCCTGGAGGACTGGAGTGGTGTGGGGGCTGGGCAGGTACCCATCCGGAAAGAGCAGCCCCTTTGGGTGCCCTGATTACCAAGGCCTGACTTTGCCCCCGTCCCCAGCCAGACCCTTCTGTGTGCAGCCAAGGGGCCTCCCCATGGCTAGCCAGGAAGTCTCCAACCTCACCTTGCCTCCCACTCACCTGTCTGTGCCTCAACTCCCTCAGTTGTAAACACCCTTGGGAGCTTCAAGCCCCAACCCCACTACCCACCCCCACCCCTACCCCCACCCCGCAGACATGTGTGCCCCTGGGAAGCTCCGGGAAGTCACTCTGGCAGGAGATGGAGCCCACCTACCTGCCACCAGGCCGTGGGTCCCACCACCTGCTCACCTGGATGACCTCATCGCGGCTGGCAAAGTCAGTGACTATGACGTTGTGGCCATCAGGCCAGCGGGTCAGCGAGATGCCCAGCTGCTGGGAGGCCAGGATGTGAATGTCAGCTGGGAGATCGGCCTGCAGCTGCTGCTTGATGTGCTCGATGGGCGCGAAGGCGGGGTGGAAGACGCCCAGACTCAGCTGATCCACCTGCTTGACCATGTCCAGGAGGCGGGAGCAGCAGAAATCTGCGGACACGCGGAGGGGAAGGGTCCTTAGCCACCCAGGGCCTGCCCACACTTGTCCCAAAGGCTGGACTCCCCACTGGGTACATGGGGCTAGAGGGTCCTCCCCTCTCCCGCTAGAGTCTGTGCCCAGCTCTGCGTTCAAAGGCTCTGTCCACCTTTTGACCTAGGCAACAGTCTTCCCGGCTCCGAGCCTGGGATCTGTCCTCTGCAAAATGGGGGTCACCACAGTCTTGGGTGCGAAACACCCTTCTCGGTGCCCACCCTCTCCCGTTGGAATCAGCTTCGCCTCGGGCAGGCGAGCCCGTGGCCCCCAGCCCTCCTGGCCCGCGCCGTCCCGGACGCACCGACCGACTTGCCCACGATGATGGACATGGCGTTGAGCGCCCCGGACGAGGAGCCATAGATGCGGCGGGCGCCCTGGAGGAGGCGCGGGGCGCGCTCTCTCAGGCACTGGGTCACGCCCACGTGGTAGAGGCCTAGGAAGCCGGAGCCCGAGAAGGACAAGTTCCAGCTGCCGTCTTCCTCGTAGCACGCCATGGCGGCGAGGCGGGCCGGGGTCGGGATGGGGCGCCGTTCGGGGAAGCGTGGCCGGTCGGCTGCGGAGCGGGAGACGGGGCCCAGAGGTGAAGCTCCCGCCGGAGCCAGGCCCCGCCCCCGGGCTGCGTCACCCACTGCCCCAGCCAATGAGGTCTCCGAGCCTCGCCCCTAACCCCCAGCCCCAGGTGTGCGCCAGGTTGCTCCAGAAGTGCTGGCACACTGTGGGCGCCGCGGCACCGCCCCCACACGCCTGCCCTGGGTTCGGGTCACGATCCGGGATTCCAGGTGAGGAGGCCCCGGGGGAACGGGACCAACTCTTCCCCTGACCTCTGATAGGGGTGACAGAAGCGTTATTCCCGCCCGCGTTTTACAGATGAAGAGACTGCGACAGCGAGGGAAAGTGCTGGCCAGGAAGCGGCAGCTGGACCCACAACACCTGGTCTTTGGGGCCAAACCAGACTTAATTCTCCAGCTGTGCTGGTTCAGGGACCGGGGAGAGCCCGTGGGAGGCAGGGGGTCTGGGTTCCACACTCCGCCCCCACCACCTTTGTGACTTTGCCCAAACTCCTCACCCTCTCTGGGCTGCAGTTTTTCAGCAGAATATGCCAGGCTTGGATGTCAGGACCTGTAGGGCCCCTTCCGTTCCAACCGCTGTGCCCCCAAACACAGACCTGCCATCAGCTGCCCAGCCCTGGGGGGTGAGCTGGCAGAGGGGGCAGCAGGCCCCCACTCTGGGCCCAGTGCTTCCTCTGCAGCCAGCCTCACAGAGCTGTGAGGGTAGGGACCGTGGTGCCCACATGCGGTCCAGGGACGTGAGCCCTGGAGAGGCGTGGACACCGGCTGGGCCAGGACATGCCTCCAAGAGAACTGCCCACAGCCCTCTAAACTGGGGCAGCAGTTCTAGAAGTCAAGCCAGCACAACGAGTGACATTAAGTTCCCCAGAGACATTCTCCACTGGGCCCATGGTGGGATGCAGAGGAGGAGGGGTGGCAGCATTGCCTGTGGCAGCTGGTTATAGATGACCCCTCCCCTCCTCCAGGGAATGGATAAGTAACCACATGGGACTGCTCATGGAACCTCACAGAGCCTCAGAATTGACCGGCAGAAGAAGAATGAGGTTTATTGCACGGCACCATTTATGTGAACATTTTCCAACACTCCCAAAGCGTTACTGGCTATTTTTTAAATAATATATTACCTGCCTGGAGATGGGTTGGAAGGTGACACATTACATATGTTAGAGGATGTGTCTATGGAGAATGGAAGGCAAAGGAGAGAGGAGATGAGGAGGAAGGGGCGATGAATACAATAGCAGAATAAAACAGATGAGGCGCACCTGAGGCGCTCATGGGAAGGGGAGGGGACACAGCTGGGCAGCAGCGGCGGAGCTGGACCCGAGCCCAGGCCGGTGGCCGTGAACTGGCGCTCAGGCTCTCCTGCACCGCCCCAGACCAAGGAGGGGGCAGGGCAGCGGGCAGAGCATCCTGGACTCGCCTCATGCTGCTCCAGGGTGCAGTGTGCCTGGAGGCCTCTTTCTGTGGAGGTGGGAGCTGGTGGGTCAGGAGAGGCTTTATGGGGGACCCTCTGAAGGTTGACAATACACCTTTGCAAGTATTTACCTCCTACCTGGTGCTAGGAAAAGTGCTTTTCCTAGGTCATCTCATTTTATCTCCACAACAGCCCTGTGAGCTAGACAGTATTGCCAACCCTGTTTTACAGGTGGAGGAACTGAGATATAAACTGGGGACCCAGGAGAGCCAGCCAGTAAGAGGCTGAGCTGGGACTCTGCTGGTGTCCTTGCTGCCCTGACAGGAGAGAAGGGTGGGGGCAGGAAGTGGCGCTGAGGGAGCCTGAGTTTCGGCCGGGAGGGACCACAGGGACCAGGCTGAAGGGCATGGGGTTACACAACAGAGTAGAGGCCTTCTGCAGGAATCAGGGCAGGACGGTACTTCTCGGAGAGTCCTGGAGGGCTGAGTGCGGGAAGCTGGAGGCAGGGGCCGACGGACACGGTGGGTCAGGCCAAGTGCACAGCAAGTGGGCCAGGCGGGCCGCCCAGGCTGGTGGGAAGGCGGGGCGAATGGGATTGTGCACCCTTGGGACTTCCAGGTGGAGGTGAACATGCGCTCCAGGGGCCCGGAGCTGTGGGGAGAGATGGGGCCGGAGATGGGGCTGGACAGGGTGAATGGGCATCTGGGCTGTAACAGAGGTCACAGAGATGCCCAGGAGAGGGTGTACCTCAGAGATCGTAGAATGAGGACGCACTCTGTGAGCTGACATGGTGCGTTTTCCAAATTTGTGGTTAAGTGACAGATGCAAAATGCAAGACCGTGTATGTAGGGTGCTACCTTTTGCATAAGAAATAGGAGGAAATAGGAAAATATTCATGTGTCTGCTTTTTTTTTCTTTCTCTTTTTGAAAAAAAAAAAAAAAAGAGAGATGCAAAGAGGATAAGACGGCAGTTACCAGGTGCGGGTGGGTACCAGTGGAGGGGCCAGGGAGCTGTACTTCTTTGAGTTTAACTTGATGCATAGATCTGGCTTTGGAACCAATTTAATCCTCTATACACTTAAAAAAAAAATCATCAAACATTAGAGGAAAAAAACTTATAGTGGAACATAAGCAGAAACAAATGAACCGAACTGTATTTCAAATTAATGACATAACCATAGTGAGGGGGGGCTTTGGAACACAAGACTTTGGCTGTATATCCTCCAGGCTACGAACAGCAGGACTGCAGATAAATATTGACCTCCGCTTTTGGCAGTGGTGTGGGATGGCAATTCTGAAACTATTTTCTGTGATTTGTAGGAATGAGCCAGAAGAAAATAGACTGAGGATGATGGGAGTTGGGTTTCTCACTCTCAGAGAAACAAGTTACAAATATGGAAAGACAGAAGGCTAGAGTGGACCCAGAGCTAGAATTGAAGGTATCAGCGTGAACTCATGGTTTTTGATTGATACATAGATAGCTGGAGAAATAGGTATAGATATGTGTGTCTACTATTCTTACATATTTTTATTTATACTTTTCGGATCTGTCCTCTGAAAAGGGCTAGAAGCAAAAATACTCCAAAAACAATGAGCACAGCCAGCACCCAGATCTTGGTTTCTAAGTACCATTTTACACAAAAAGGAAAGAGCTCTTTGGGGAAATGAGTGATTGCTAGGGCTGGGCAGGACAAGAACAAGGTGAGCCTGTAACATCTTATGCCAGAAAACAAGGAAGTCTTCAAAAAACGACAGGGGCTTGTTAAAAGCATGCAGGAGTCAGCTTGAAGGGGGTTTCACTGGCTAAATCTGGGACAATTTGAACATCAAAATAAATAACGTTAATAACAGAATGTTCATGGAATAAGGAATCCTTGAGTCCATCAATGAAAGAAATGAATAAAGCAGTGGAGGAGACAAAGCTCTCCCTTACATAAAATGCTAAGTAATAACTGTAGAAAGTAGTGTGGAAATGCAGAATCATTTTGCAAGATTCTCAGCAATAATCGATTCAGGCAGGAGCCATCAGTGGAGGCTCGATCTGGTAGAGACCAGGAACAGGATATTTACACAGTTTCAAAGTTCCTTCCTCACGTTTACTGTAAAATTACAAATTACAAAAGTAAAAATACTTTTACAAAAGTAAAAATAGATTACAGTGGATTAATCCTGCAAATACAGCCAGAACCAAATATCAAAGTTACCGTCACCAATAACGGGGACAGACTGACATCACAGGCCTCCTGAAGTGATCCCTAAGAATGACAAACATCACGTGATGAATAGTGACCCTCCAGAGACGTCCACACCCCGATACTCAGAACCTGTGAAGATGTTATCTCACGTCTTTGCGGATGAGATTAAATTAAGAATCTTCAGACAGGGAGATTATTCTGGATTATCTGGGTGGGCCCAATGTAAAAGAAGGATCCTTAAAAGATAGAAGAGGTTAGCAGAAGAGTCAGAGATTCTAAGATGCTGCAATGCTGACTTTGAAGATGGAGGAAGGGGCCACCAGCCAAGGTATGTGGGCACCTCCGAAAGACAAGGAAATGGATTCTCCCTACAGCCTCCAGAACGAACGCAGCCCTGTCACACTTTGACTTTAACCGGTGAGACCCATGTCAGACGGCTGACCTCCCAAACTGTAAAATAAGAAATTCGTGTTTTTCTAAGCCGGTAAGTTTGCAGTCATTTGTTACAGCAGCAACAAGAAACAAATATACATCCCTTCTGTAGTATCCTTGACAAAAATGCATAACTCGAATGTAATTCTGAGGACCCGTAAAATAAATGCAGATTATGGGACATTCTGAATAACCTGCCTGTTCTCTTACCAAAAAACTTAGAATCATGAAAGACAAAGAAAGGCAGGTGAAAGGAGACTAAAGTGACATGGCAGGTAAGTGCAAAACGTGGTCCTGGATTTGAGCCCGGCCTGGGGGGACAATTGGCAAAATGTAAGTGTGAACTGGGAGTTCCGTAGTAGTCCCATGTTCACGTTACATTTCCAGATATTGAAAATTGTGCTGTGATTACATAAGACAAAGTCCTTGTTCTTAGGAAATACTCTGAGATATCAAGCAAAGATATTTAGTGAAGAGGTGTGGTTTCTGCGACCTAATCTACGACGGCGCAGGGGAAAAAACCTCTCTCTCTCTTTCTATCTTGTATCTTTATTTATCTGTGTTTAGAGAAAGAGAGAAAGCAAATGTTATTGATGGGAGAATCTGGGGAAGGGGACGTGAGAGTTCTTTTTTTGCACAATTCTTGCATCTTCCCTGAGACTGTGAGATTGTATTGCAACAAAAAGGACAAAGCAGGGGGCTGGCCCCGTGGCTGAGTGGTTAAGTTCGCGCGCTCCGCTGCAGGCGGCCCAGTGTTTCGTCGGTTCGAATCCTGGGCGCGGACATGGCACTGCTCGTCAGACCACGCTGAGGCAGCGTCCCACATGCCACAACTAGAGGAACCCACAACGAAGAATACACAACTATGTACCGGGGGGCTTTGGGGAGAAAAAGGAAAAAATAAAATCTTAAAAAAAAAAAAAAAAAAAGAAAACATATGGACAAAGAGAACTGATCGGTGGTTGCCAGGGGAAAGGGGGGTGGGGGGAGGGCACTAGGGGTGAAGTGGTGTACCTACAACATGACTAATAATGATGTACAACTGCAATTTCACAAGGATGTTAACTTTCATAACCTTAATGAAAAAAAAAAAAGGACAAAGCAGACAGTATCCCCTCCTGGTCGGGCTCGTGGGACTTGAGAAGGTGTGGCCCCGCAGGCGCACGGGGGAGTTGTGTCCAGCCTCGGTGTTCTGAGGGTGACTTTGGACTTGCCGGAGAGCACAGATGAACCGAGGAGACGGTGGTACCTCCTTGGAGAGCCGCTCAGAGAACCTGGCCTGCTGCCACGTCTCCTCTCTCAGCGATTCTGCAGAGAGAGAGGTGGTTGCTGAAACAGTAAATGCCCCAAAGTGGAAGTGAGGGAGTGGGGGTGAACGTGAGGAGGCCTCTCTAGTGGCTCCCCAGTTAAGAAGGAGAAGAAGAGGGGGCTGGGCCTGGGGCCTGCTGGCTGAGTTTGGTGAACTCCACTTCGGCAGCCCAGGTTTGGTTCCTGGGCCTGGACCTACACTACTCATCAGTGGCTGTGCTGTGTCGGTGACCCACATGCAAAATAGGGGAAGATGGGCACAGATGTTAGCTCAGGGAGAATCTTCCTCAGCAAAAAAAAAAAAAAAAAAAATCAAAAAAAAAAAAAAAAGAAGAACGAGAACAAGAATAAGAAGACCTAGGCTGTGCCAGAGAGTGGGCATGAGCTGAGAGATGGGCTCAGGGACACCACCAAAAAGAAGAAGAAGACAAAAGTGGGGGAAGTGGTTTCTGAGCTGTGAGATGCTTTAAGCCTTGTGTCCTCTTGCTGTTGGAGGAGTGGAGCACAGGTGCCGGACAGGGTAGAGAGTTCCGGCACGTCTGGCTGCTACCTGAGACTTGGACCGTGTTACCTGGTGTGGTCATCCCATCTCGTCCTGCTTTAATAATATGGGCCACAAAGGAGCAGATGTGACCCCACTGGCTTCTCAGCTTGTTCAAGTTGGGAAGCCTGGCCTTCAGACCCGGCGCTGCCCAGCCGCCATCCGCAGGCCGTTCTCAACATCGTTGTCCTCCACTGGTTTGCCTTTCTCCCCGCTCTATTTTAAAAGCTTATAAAAATGAAATAAAAGCTTGGTGAAGTGGTGTAACAAGCCTGCTGTTTACTGGAGTGGGTCCCATGCCTCCACCTGTGCCTGGAGGAATTGGGGCCTCGTGAAAGTTTGTGGACTAAATGCTTGACCTGCTACCTGGATGGGTCATTTTCACAGGAGGAGGTGGAACAGCCTGCTTCCCTTGGGTACAAGGAGCCGGGAGTGAAGGTCAGCCTGCCCGTGTGGACACTGGGAACAGAGGCCAGCCCAGCCTCCCTCCCACAGATGTGAGTGATGCCTGCCTTTGCCCATCCCACGCCTGGGGCGTCAGGAGCAGATCCACCTCCCAGGTGTTCAGCCCAGCATGACAGAGGAACCCTGGCATCTGCAAGCAAGCAGATCCGGTAAGGACAGGTTCTCGCTGGCGCTGCCTCTGTGCCCTGCCCCTGGCCGGGTGCATGCCCGCAGGGATGCGGCTGCCCATCCTGTCTCTGGAGGAGCTGTGGTGAGAGGCGGGAGGAGGGCAGGCACGGGCGCCGCTGGGCGCGTTTCCTCCATGTGGTGTCTGTGTGGAAGCCTGAGCGCAGGGCTGCCAGCCAGGAGCAAGACATCGCCCCTGCCAGCCCTGCCCACCCCACCACTGCTGGACCAAAGGGCTGGGAGGGCCCTGGCATTCCGTGTTTTGTTGCCCACAGAGACATAGGCACCCCTAATAGAGGTCACATGGTAGGTGAGTAAAGGAGGCCCCTGGAAACGTCCTCCCCAGCAAGTCGTCTGAGGGGACCTGGCATCCAGGCAGGCAGCCCTGGAGAATGGAGGGGGTGAATTAAAGGGGCGTATCACTCAGGGCCCAGGCAGCTTGGCTGTGAGGCCCCGGGAGCAGAGGAAGATGCTCGCTCTTGCTATTCAGCGGGCCTGATCAGCCATCAGAGCTCCATGAGGACAGAAGTGACAAGAGTGGGGACATAGACAGCAGAGGCGCCCCAAGGGAGCTACTGTCCAGGCAGTGTGGACCCCCACTTGGTCACCCATAGCAGCCACAACACTCAACCCAGCGAGACCAGCAGGTGCATAGTCAAATTTGTCCCTCACAGAGTTGTCAAGGAGACTGGCTTTCAGGGGTGTAAATGCTCACAGAGAATCTCAGAAACATTTGGGGAAATAGACCTTCCTTCACACTGAGAAGATGGAAGTTTGGGCATCAAGGTCCAGATCTTAATGTAAGTGTGATCTCCACTGGACATGGCTCCAGCATGGAAGAAGAATAAGGATTCAATGGGAGGCTGGGACCAGTGCAGTAGGCAGAAGAGATGATGATGACAAGGATGGGGCAGGGATTAAGATGGCCACGGTGGAAAACATTTAGGAGGGAGAAAGGGCAGAATCTTTGTGTGACTGAGGAGACTAGGGGTGAAAAGCGGGGAACAGTCTGAATGACACCCAGGTTCTTGGTCTGAGTAACTGGGCGGATAGCGGTGCCATTGGCTGAGATGGGGACCTGGGAGCCACAGCAGGTGTAGGGGCAAGTGACGAATTCAGCTTTGGACATGTCTTTGGGGTCTGGAAAGCATCTAGGTCAAGCCCCTCATTTCCAGCTGAGGCAGGTGAGACCCAGAGAGCAGCGTGCCCCACCTCACACAGCAAGGGGCTGGCGAGAGCAAGGGGATTTCCTGCCCCACCTCCTCGCCATGGTTTAAAAGGTCTAATGAGAAGGGTGAAGTGGTGTTGCTTCTATTAACAGACCCCCATTCCCCTAACCTGCTCCCAGAAGCAGCCCCCTCAGGACACACGCGGGCCTCACAGGTGCATGAGGCCCATGATACCCAGCTCTCTACTTGGCCCATGTGTGAAAGTTTTCATAGTAAGTTCTGTCCAAACGTGTCTCGTGAGCGAGCAAATATCCCATTTTCCGCCCCGTGGGTCTGGCTGGAGTCCCTGCCTGGGTTGGACACTGCGTTTCTTGGGCTCTTCCTCTGCCGCTCTGCTCCATCCCACTCCGGAGCCTTGGGAAAGCTGGTCGGGCAGCATCCATGTGGCTGGAGCCCGTCCTCCACGGGCTGCGGCTCCCTGGGCTTCTTCAGTCTTCACTGAATTCTGCCTTTTTCTTTCTTTTCATAAACTTTTAATTTTGAATAACTTCAGATTTAAATAAAAGTGGCAAAGACAGTAGAGAGTTTTCACGGACCCTTCACACAGCGCCCCTGAGCTCAACCTCTTACGGAACCAGGACACATTCCTCAAAACCGCCCTTTGCCTGTTGAAGTGAGAGCTGCCATTGTACAAAACGAGTACGATGGGGCCTCGTCCTCCAAGTCCGCAGGTGCGGGGAGGAGAGACGGCCCCCCGCCCCCAGCTTGTTCTGCTTTGGCCAGACTGTGCTGTGAGGTGATGGGGAGGCAGGCACGATGCTCTGAGCAGGGAGACCCTCAGCAAGAGGAGGAGCCTGACCCAGGGCAAGGCCGGGGCCTGCTGGATGGGGTGGGGAGGGAGAGGTGGGCATGTGAGGGGGCAAAGGATGGTGCCAGGGACTCCCTTCCACTCCTCAGTGGTTCACAGCCATGGCTCTTGGCCAGAAGAGGGGAGTGGCTCTCTTGGAATGTCACGCCTTTGTTTGGGGACATCCAGGGGAAATAAATAGGGACCCTCTTTCTATGGTAGCGCAAGGAAGTTGCCAGCCTCAGGGCGTTCTACCTCTGCCACTTGTTACCTGTCAGGTCTTGGGCAAGATGCTTGATTCCTCACCTGTGAAGTGGACGTGACACCACACCCCATGTGGTTATTGCAAAACTAGGTGAGAAGCTCCGGGTGACAGATCATGCCTGGCACAGGAGGGAAACCTCTGTCCACGGTCACCGTCGTCTTTATGTAGCATCCCTCCGCTGCGCTCGGCTTTCTCTTCCACTCCTGCTTTTCTGTCTCCAAATGTCCCTATGGAGGCATCGAGCTTCAAAATGCTCCGTTCACAGAAGGGGAATTTAAGGTCAGATAAAAATAGCTTGCGTAGACTGAGTGCCCTCCATGTGAAAAACACTTTCCACGCATTTTCTCATTTAATCCCTCCACCATTTAGCCCTCTGACATGGGTACTATTGTTGCAACCTCCCCCATTTTACAGAGAGGTTGAGGGACTGGCTCTGCCGGGCAGGGCTCCGTGGAAGCATTTTCCCTCCAGCCCTTCAGCAGGAGGAGGCGGCATGGAGAGGGCGGCTGTGAGGCCGGAGCTAGGAGCTCTCAACTGAAACAGCAGCACAGGCTTAGAGTTAAAGAAATAAAAGAAACGTGCGAAGAGGGCTGCAACGTTTAAGAGGTCACCCTCCCCGCGCCCCAGCTGCCAGCTGTCCCGGGGACACCTGCTGGGGCCTGAGCCTTCGCATCCATGTGGAGACTCTGCCCAAGCATGAGCATGTACATGCATCCACGTCTGCTCTCCTGCTGTTCCTCACCCTTCCTTCTCCGTCTACAATACGCCATGGACGTGATTCTGAGACCACGGGGCGACAGGCGGGCCCCGATGTGTGATTAGGTCCCCCCTACAAGCCCTTGGAAAATAAGTAAGAAATAGCCCAGAATAATATCCAAGACACATGGCTAAGTACACATAACAAAGTGGGTGCTGTGTTTTCCAAAATGTGTGAGACATAAGAGCAGCTAGACCGTTGGTTGATGGAGAAGCTGACTAGCAAAGAGACCACAGAAGATGCATCGACAATTCAACCAACACTGATAATGGTGAGGACCAGATAGTGGCAGGGCTGTGGGGGTGCTGCTGAGTGGGGGGGAAGCAGGCAACGGAGGAGGCATGGACTCAGCTCCTCTGTGTACCCCGAAAGCTGAGAGCAGACCATGCCTGCAGCTCCTGTGTCACGTGCGATCTTCGACCCTCGTGAGAGTCCTGAGTAGTGGGCGCTGTCATCCCAATTTTACAGGAGGGGAAACTGAGGCAGGGCACTTGCCCCCAGACACAAAGCTTTGAGGCCAGGCTGAGCTTTAAAGTCAGGGGCAAAGGTGCAACGTCGTTGCTGATTTACCCTCAGTTTTTGAAAGTTTCCCTCCTGATTCTATGGCTTCGACAATTAAAATATTTTGAAAAAGGAAAGTGAGTCGTCATGGAAACCCTGAGCAGCATTTGGGCCCGTCTCTCCCCAGGCTCTCTTTTTAGGATCCTTGTGGACCTTGGGAGATTTGCTCGGAGGACAAGCTTTGGGGAACCCCGCCCTTCCTTTAAATCAGTGTGGTCCTTAGAGACATCCTGAACGACACGGCCCAGCCAACACTCACAAGCCGCTCTCTCTAGTGAGATGGCCGCCTCCCTCACCAGGGTGTCCAGCTGGAAAATCACCCTGGCATCCCAGTCTGCCTCCAACGTCATTGATGTGTCTTATTGATGTCCCTTAGTGACGCCCGCGGGCAGCAATCCAGGGCTTCCAAGGGCCTTCAGAGCACACAAGCCCATCTCCAATTTCCCTGGGCTGGTTCCTTACTCCCACACTCTATGGACAGTGGGCTGACAGACAACGTGCCCGAGAACAAGGCAGCGACCACCACCACCGTGTCCCCATCCTACGGTGAGAACGACATCTGCCCCCAAATCCTATCTACCAACTTCTTCCACATCTTCTTGCAAGACCACCTCTCCTTTCAGAACATCAGCCTTGAGATCAGCTGCTTCTTCCCCCGACATGTACAGGTGAGCGTGGCTCTGCCCAGCTGGCCTGGCCACCGAGCTCAGGTGAGTGCAGACACTGGCTCTGGTCTGGGAAGTGTCAGGCTGCAGGTGGACGCCACTCCCAAAGTGAACCAGGCAGGCGCTATGTGAGCCCAATTCATATTTTTAGCTGAATAAACACCCCAGGGCGGGGTCCAGTCTGAGCCCCGCTGGCTAAGTCTCCTTCATAGAACTCATTTAGGGTGTTGTCATTTTGATGGGGTTGGGACTTCCCCAGGCCGCACTCTCTGACCTTCTGTCAAGATGCAGAACAGTATCATCAGCCTGGAACAATTGCCATGGCAGCTGATCTTTTGTATCCTTTGTCGGTCAGTCACTGACCACTGGCTGTCCCACTGTGGGGATGTGTAACTTCCTGGGTGAGGCGGCCCCTGTCAGATAGCAAAGAACATTTGCTGGAGAAGGCGGTAACCTGACCTTTCGGCTGCCAACACTCACGGGAACAGGGGGCCATTTGTACTGAAAGGGATCAGCTGGGGAACAGCATGGCCTATAGATGGTAACAGAGAGGGACATGTTGATTTTTTAAAATCGCGTGGGTGTGTAGTGATAGAAATAAAGAAGAGAGGGGAAAGAAAAGCACTTGTTTACAAAATGGTGGCCAATAAACACAGAAGGAATAGCAGGGTTAGAAAAGATTAAACCACTGCTATGTACCCCACAATGAAATAATGGACATGGACAGGGGTCATCGATGGTGATGAACCACAGAGTGAAACGTGGTTGGGGGACAGAGACAGGGTCTCCAAGGATCGCCCCATTGATTACCCGCCAATTACAAAGGGAAGACGATGCCTTGAATATCGATGGGCCCCGCGGTCCTGCCTGGACCAGGTGGTCACCCCGGGCATCTCTGATGACCCTGGAGACAGTCCAACAGCAGCCTCCTCGCTCCATATGGTGCAAAGTTCAGGTTCACTCTGCGGCTTCTCAGCAAAGACCTTTAACCTGAATCCTGTCATGGGGAAGCAATCAGACAAATCCAGAACAGGGAACCTGCTGCCGGACAATGGACCCGCACTTCCAAAAAGGGAAAGGAAAAAAAACCCAGCAGGCAAAACATTTGAGACAAGAGCTATGAGACGTTTCGGGACAATGAGAGAAATTTGAACATGGACCATCTCTCAGTTGATGGTGTGGGACTGACGTTAAACTTCCCTGGGTTGTGGCAATGTGGAGAATGTCCTCATTCTCAGGAAATACATGCTGAGTCCTTGGGGGTGGCGTGTGCTGACTATAATTTCAAATGGATTAGTGAAAAATAAATGGATTAGTAAAAACATAAATTTTTATTAGTAAAAGATAAATATAATACGTTCCCCACTATGTGTGTGTGGAGAGAGAGAGTACACAGGCAAATCAACAAGAGTTAACAGTCTGTAAACCCAATGAAAGGCTGCAGGTGTTCACTGTTCTTGTCTTTTCAACTTTTCTGTGGATTTGAACATTTTCTTTTAAATCGTGAAAAAATAAAGTGAGGAGAATACGCCCTCCCTCGCAGGGATGCTGTGAGACAGGACCGAGGGGACTTGAGGAAAGCTCCTCAGAAACCAAGCGGCGCTGGCCTGAATGCTGGTTCTGGGCCCCCGCCGGGAGGTCCCCGGGGATTCAGAAGGAAGATGACAGTCACGGCTAGTATTGGTCGAAGTTGATCAGGATTTCCCAACCTCAGCACCACTGACATTTGGGGCCAGATGACTTTGCTGTGGGGCCGTCCTGTGCACTGGAGGATGTTGAGTGGCATCTCTGATCTCCCACCGCTAGATGCAAACAGTAGGACCCTCCCCGCAAAGTCGTACAACCAAAACTGTCTCCAGACCTTGCCGCACATCCCCAGGGACAGGGGAGCAGACTGGCTGCTGCTGAGCCCCGGGGAATCACTGTCACTGTGTGGATTCTCAGGACAGCCCCAGAGGGCAGAATTTGTTCTCGTCCCCATTAGTGAGGATGAGGGAAGCAGGCACCGAGAGGGGAACCACCTTACCCGTGGTGTCACTTACCTGCAGGACCTGGAGGAGCTGTGTTAGGGATCCCTGGAAGCCCTGAGATTCCTGAAGGAGAAGGGCAAGTGGCTGGGGGAGCCCCCAACGATGGCGCAGGCCAGCCCTCCAGGGAAGCGCAGGGGCCCCTTGTCGTCTAGCCACCTGCAAACACACAAGGTGGCGCTGTCCCGGGAGGGTCTGCTCACCGGGTCTTGGCCGGAGGAAGACTGGGAAAGTCTGGGCTGATCTGCCTCCCTTTCTCCCCTGTTTCCCCAGTGAATTATTTGGGGAAATAATTTGGGAGGAAAAAAGCCCTCCCAAGAACGGCCCTTATCTTGTATGTCCTATGTGCTCCCAAGTTCTTGGCAGAGGGTGGGAACCCTCTAAGTTGCCTCCGTTTGCCTCCTATGGTCCCCAGCTCTAATTCATGCTTTTAAGAAACAAACTCACCTGGGAATTCTCACGGACAGCCACTTGGCCCTGAGGTCACCCAGATGCAGACACAGCCCCAGCCTGGATCAGATGTCCCCAGGGGCCCGCAGCGAGCACGCCCCCTGCTCCCCAGCCTCCTGGGCCTTTGTCCAGCGTGGCAACCACCGCCCCTGCAGCTCCTGCCCGCCTGCCTCTCTGGGGAACAGGGCAGGCCCGCCCTGTCTCGAGGCTATTTATAGAGGCAGAATCCTGCCAGAAATTCTACCCCAGAGGTCTCGGGTCACCTGGTACTCTTTATACTCTTTACGAGGGGGCAGCTATTTATCGTGTCCTGGTGACTTGGGTGGCCTAGTCCTTCACATCTGCTCCCTGCCCACTGGGTGAGCCTGGGGGCTTCTGTTTCCAGCTCCACCTTTTCTTCCAGAATGCGGGCCAGCCGTTCCTGCTCACTGTGCCTCTCCTGAAAGCCGGTCTGTGGCTGCTGAAAGCATTCCTCCCTCCCAGGAGCCATCCTGTGGATTTCCTTTAACGCTCACAATAAGTCTACGACATATGTAATCTTGTTACCCCTCTGTTACAGACGAGGAAACTGGGGCTCGGTGGTGGAGTGACTCGCCTGGGCCTATGGCCAGCAAGAGGCGGAGCCAGAGCTTGAACCTGGGCAGTCTGATTCCCTCTTCACTGGGGCAACAGCCACCTCAGTCAGGGAGGAGGGAAGGGGGTCAGGGAGGGCTTCTCGGAGGAGGTGACACTTTTGTGGATTTGCACATGCATGTCTTAGTTACCCCGCTTGCCCCCTGGAGGCAGGGGACCCAGGTGGGCTGGTCCACATCTCTGTCCCCAGCAACCAGCGCTGGCCCTGGGGCAGGCCAAGGGGACTCAGTGACTCTGATAAATGAATGCATGAGGAGCGTTCATTCTGGTCCCGACCTCGTCCTCACCAACCTCTGGTGCTGCTGCTGCAAGGCCCTTTGTCAGCCCTTGCTTACCAGGACAGCCCGCTGCCCTTGACGCCCGGCAGCTGTGGCACCAGATCCTGCCTCCCCAGAGCCTGGCAGCGAGCCCCTCGGCAGGGTGGGCCAGGGAGAGGGCAGCCCCCAGCAGCAGCATGCAGAGCAGCAGCCCGGGGACAGGACGTGCAGGGCGAGGAGGTGGCCCACCTGCACCTGGAACTGCCTCTCTGCGGGATGGCTTCCCTCAGGGCTGGAGGGGAAGGGGCCAGAAATGCATATGGACAAACAGGAGGAGCCCAGCCTCCTGACCTCGGAGGACTCCACATCCAGCCCCCACCCCAGCCTCCCGCCTCCCCCCCCCCCAGTCCCCGCTGTGTTTGGTCAAGCCCACCTCCTGCCTCTCCCCTCCCTCGCCCCGAGGGCAGGGCGGCTGCTATCCCTCACTTTTTCCTTCACTAGGAATCCCTGTGAGCATGGTCCCCAGCCCCCATCTGCTTCCCTGTGTCTGTGTGGCTCATCTTAGTGCTGACCATCAGCCAGGCAGGTGACAGGGCAGGGCCCAGGTGGAGGTGGGGGCGGGGATCCCAGAAGCTGTGTTGTGGGGGAGCACCCCAAGCGCTTCTGTTGCCCCTCCCCCACCTTGAAATCCAATTTTCAAAAACTGGAACAGCTTACCTTGTACTGAAAAGATTAGAATTTGTGTTTCCAAAATGTGGGTTGGTATTCAAACACACATAATTTTACTTAAAAAAAAAGGCCCACATCTGGTGAAAGTGACCTGTAGGTATTTATAGTGAACAGAGCAGGTCCCCCTTGAAGAAAGAGGACTGTGGGGAGAGGAGGAGGCAGAAGCAGGGGTAAGAGCACCCCCCCCTTAACAAAGGCCGAGGAGAACCGGCAGACTCAGCATCCCCCAGCGCTGCCGGCGGTGGTGCCCACAGGACCCTGAGGCCGGAACTCATGACCCCCATGCCCTCCGCCCCGCTGCGGCTGCAGGGCCCCAAGTGTCTGATGGAGGAGGTCACTTCTGGCATGAACTGCGCGTGACAGATCCCGGGAGATGGAGGGGAGTTCACCACGAACATCGTGCTCCGGCAGGTTACGATGACGTGCTGTGAAACACATCCTTCAGACTGCAAGGATTACCCCCGCGGCTCCGTATTCAATGGCTCCCTCCTCCTAAGCCTTCATTTTTAAGAAGCAACTGTTTTAAGGATGAATTCGCTTCCTTTACAAGTGAGACTGACCCTCGATGCTGGGAAAACTGGAAAGCCACATGTAAAAGAATGAAAATGGACCATTCTTTTTCACCATTCACCGAAATAAACTCAAAATGGATCAAAGACCTAAAGGTGAGACCTGAAACCATAAGGCTTCTGGAAGAAAACGTAGGCAGTACACTCTTTGACATCAGTATTAAAAGGATCTTTTCGGACACCATGTCTTCTCAGAGAAGGGAAACAATAGAAAGAATAAACAAGTGGGACTTCATCAGACTAAAGAGCTTCTTCAAGGCAAATGAAAACAGGATTGAAACAAAAAAACAACCCACTAACTGGGAAAAAATATTTGCAAGTCATGTATCTGACAAAGGCTTAATATCCATAATATATAAAGAACTCTCACAACTCAACAACAAAAAATCAAACAACCCGATCAAAAAATGGGCTGGAGACATGAACAGACATTTCTCCAAAGAAGATATACTGATGGCCAACAGGCACATGAAAAGATGCTCATCATCGCTGATCCTCAGGGAAATGCAAATCAAAACTACACTAAGATATCACCTGACACCCGTTAGAATGACAAAAATATCTAACTCTAATAGTAACAAATGTTGGAGAGGTTGTGGAGAAAAAGGAACCCTCCTACACTGCTGGTGGGAAAGCAAACTGGTGCAGCCACTATGGAAAACAGTATGGAGATTCCTCAAA
Organism: Equus przewalskii; assembly: GCF_037783145.1. Taxonomy (NCBI): domain Eukaryota; kingdom Metazoa; phylum Chordata; class Mammalia; order Perissodactyla; family Equidae; genus Equus; species Equus przewalskii. Next base: position 40,788,419 of record NC_091859.1, read on the forward strand.
AAATTAAAAATAGAACTACCACACGACCCAGCCATCCCACTACTGGGTATTTATCCAAAGAGCTTGAAGTCAGCAATCCCAAAAGTCCTATGTACCCCAATGTTCATTGCAGCATTATTTACAGTAGCCAAGGCATGGAAGCAACCTAAGCGCCCATCAACAGACGAATGGATAAAGAAGATGCGGTACATATATACAATGGAATACTACTCAGCTGCAAAACGGAACAAAATCATTCCATTTGCAACAACATGGATGGCCCTTGAGGGAATTATGTTAAGTGAAATAAGCCAGATAGAGAAGGATGATCTCTGTATGACTCCACTCATATGAGGAATTTAAACCTGTGGACAAAGAGAACAGATTAGTGGCTACCAGGGGAAAGGAGAGATGAGGTGTGGGCACAAAGGGTGAAGTGGTGCACCTACAACATGAATGACAAACATTAAAGTACAACTGAAATTTCACAAGATTGTAACCTAACATTAACTCAATGAATAAAAAAAAAAAGAATGACCCTTGAAACCAAGAGGACAGAGCCGAGGGAAGCTTGTGTGCCTGAGGTGGCTCAGAGCTTGGAGAGACTGGACAGGCTTCTAGGCTTCCAGGCACCCATCTCCCTGGGTCCTCTGTGCACAGCTCTGGTCTTCTTATCCCCACTTACAGAGGAGGGAGACCAAGGCAGAAAGGGTGTGACTTGCCGGTCACAGAGCAGGTCTGGCCAGGGCAGAGGCCTATGGTGAGGAAGCCTGGGTCCTGATCAGGCCCACCCCCACCCCAGCGATGCCCGGTCCAGTCCCCACCCCACCCTGTCCTGGGGTCGGGATGTTGGCTGGCCCAGAGACAGGCCTGGAGTTGGTACCTGTCCTGCTGACCCCCTCCCTTCCTTCTTTCACAGGTTCGGGCTCCGGATCCTCCATCTTCTGGATGACATCCGGGCCCTGCCATGGGCAGTGGGCTTTCTGTGCACCTGTACCAATGAGCAGCAGCTCCCAAGGGGGATGCCCCCGCATGGCCAACAACCCCGCACCGTGCCCAGCCTCCGAATGTCCCCATGGGGTGGGGCTGAGGCCCTGAGAGGGCACGGGGCTGGCCCGGACTTGCAGGGCAAAACCCAGGCAACCTCTGGGTCCTGCCAGATAGTGGGCATTGGAGACGCTTCTGTGAGACACTGGAGCGGGCTCTGGGATGGGGAGGCCCCAGGCCCCACACGGGCAACCTCTCTCTGCTCCTGCATGTTGCACAGCTCCTGCTTCGTGTCAGCCTCAAGGCGCAGACCTGGGCAATGCGTCTTCAAGCTCTTGGGATCACAGACCCCTTTAGGAGTTTGAAGAAAGTCCCAGACCCTCTGCAGGCAAGGACACTGTGCACAGACTCACAACACTGGGGCCATAGCATCAGGGACAGCTCTCGGCCAGTCTCCAAAGTCAGCTCAGAATCCCAAGTGTGCAGTGAGTCATCAGGACCCCCCTTTGATGACCATGCTCCTGTGTGTGGGAACCAAAATACCTGTGCCTCCTCTGAATATGTGTAAAGAGTGCTGGGGGAAAGAGGCCCCTGTTTTTCACACAGTCCTCTCTCCCACACTGGGTTTATGGCTTTCAACACCCTTCTGAAGAGGGAAATGTCCAGAAGAGTTGAATTGAGGATGTTCCCTCTTCCCACCCAGAATGTCCTGCACCAGTTCCTGAGCGGAACATGCATACCATGGATGCCAAGTAGGATTCACTCGTCAGTGGGACTGGGGTGTCAGGAATGGGGTGGGGTGGTGCCTTTAACACAAATCTTAAATACCTAATAAGATGCAGAACGTTCAGACATCACCAACGTTTTCCCACCAAATTCCAGATTTGAGGAGACCCAGGCCTCTGCACCGAGATGAATAGGCACCTACTGTGTGCTAAGCATACACCCATTTTACAGATGCGGACACTGAGGCTCAGCAAGGATGGGTGACTTGCCCAGGTCACAGTATGTTGTGGAATCAGCCAGAGAAAGTGGGGGTGCCCCGTCGTCTGAGATGTGCTTTACAAAGCAGAGCACTCACCAACACTGCGCCGAGGCTGGTGGGGCGTGGAGAAAATGAGGGGCAGGAGAGCAATCCTGTGATGGGTCCCAGGGCTCTGAGCCTCCTGAACGGCAGCTTTACTGTTTCTGTTAAAAGAAGGAGAATTTGGTCTCCAGAACTCACCACCCATCTTGACTAACACTGATACACCTGCCTCAGGCCCACCCCCTAGCAGGTAACCAAGCTCTGAGTCAGGGACTGCCCCTGCTTTGCTCTCTTTGACATCTAGAAAAATTGCAACCAACCTGTGCTCCTCTGCCAGCAGATCCTTTGCCCTGCTGAGCTCCCTTCCCACCCCGCCCACCCCTCCATGGTCACGAGCACCGCCTCCATCCTCAGCTCTGCTATTGCGCCTGCTCAGGGCATGCTGTCACAGAAAAGGCCACTCATGATGCTTGTTAACACGGCCAGACAGACTTTATCCAGGGCTATCCCGACAGGTGTAGGGACCACAACAAGGAAAAGGGATTTATAGCCAAGGAGGAGATTGGAGTGGAGGCGTCTGTGGGTGGAAGATGACTAGGATGGTCAGGCGATTCTTACTAAGCTGACCTAACAGGACTCTTGCTGAAAGGAGGCCGGCCTGGGGCCTGAGACACCCTGGGGACTGTGGGGGATGAGGGATCTGATCAGATATCAAGGACATCAGGTATCAAGGGTGGGGCGTTCTCACTAAACTGACTTAGCAGGATTCTTGCCCTTGATGACAAGGCCCAAGGACAAGGTCCAAGGGCGTAGGGGAGACTGACTAAAGTTCGGTTAAGGAGCGAGAGTCTGTCAACCCCTGAAGCCTTCCTTCTCTTCTTTCCACTCTGAGGCTTCCCCGCTCCTCCCGTCTGCCTTGGAGTCTCTGTCAGGTGCAAGTGATGCTGGCCCACTCCCTTGCTCCAGTCGGCTCCGAATAAGCAGCCTTTGCTTGTTCTCATGTGGTTCCTTTTCAGTGATTCCCACAGCTGTATCCCCTGCTCCTAGAACAGCACCGGGAACCAAGGAGATGGTCCATAAATATTTGTGAACTTCCTGACTGAATACAGGAAGCCTTCCAAGACGCCCGGCGAGGTCAGCTCCCCACCCGGTGGACCCCCGAACCCCTGTGCTTCCCTTGGACACAGCACTGACCCCACCCCGCTGTGGGGCCATTCCCTTTGTAAGTGTCTGACTCCTGTCCCCTCCCCCAGGCTCTGAGCTTCTTGAGGGGGAGCCCTGTCTGGTAGAGATGCCTGGTACCCCGTGTTGGAACCCCGCCCATCTCCTCGTGGCCCTCCGTCCCCAAGGAAGCTTCCAGCTGCAAGCTCCTGCCACCCTCCGCTCAGCCAGCTCTAAGCAGACCTCGGGGATGCCCTGGAAGCAGCCCTCGGCCAATGGCCGATGAGAGTTGAAGGACCAACACCTCAGTTCCCTCCCGCCCCCTCCCTGTGGCATGATGCTTCTCCTGGAGGACACAGCGGGATTGAGGCCCACCTGGTGGAGTAGAACCTGCCCACAGACTTCCCGCGGCCCCTGCCCGCTCCCCACCTAACACTCCCGGCTGCATTCAAATCCTGCTCTCTGGGTCGGCTTCTGGGAGAACCCATCTAACACAGCACCTAAGCTGCTAGAGCACAGTAGAAATGAACTTGTCGTTCAAATGTGGGTCATGAGTTAAGAAAATGTGTCAGTCTGTGAAGGTGGTTAACTTTGGAGGAGTTTCTGTGTTTAGCCAGGCATGGGGAAAGGGTACCACTTTAGCCTGTCTTCCTTCCTTCCTTCATTCAGTAAACACTGTTGAGGACGCACCGGGCGGCATGCTGCTTGGGCAGTAGAGAGCCTACCATCTCTGGCAGATGGGAGATGCACGTCCCCAGCGATGTGGCCGCTGGCATGAGCCGGGGAGTGTCTGTCTGACTTTCCCAGGGCTCAGTGAATTAGCCCTAAAGGGTGGTTGCTCAAGTCTTCGGTGCTGGCTCCACGCTCTCCCGGCACTGCCAGTGGGCACAGTTCTGTTCCCCAGGAGCCAGAACCCTTGTAGGGAACGCATGTATGACAGAGCACACCCTGGATCCTGTTTTGGGGGCAGAGCAAATCCAAGAAGGATCTCATCCCTGGGGACCAGCAGCCGAGGCTGGGGTTCCGAGGCCTGGGCGCAGCAGGACATCTGTTTATTCAGACACACAGGCGTGAACCACAAGAATGGATGAACACAATGTGGTGGATACTGAGGGCGAGGAGAAATATCTTTTTCCTCTACGCTTTTAAGTTCTCGACTGGGTCCCAGGTTTAACAAAAGACAGATGAACGAGAAAGGCATAGAAATTTGTTAATGTAAGTTTTGTGTGACATGAGACCCTGCATATCCTTATGAAGGCCTGAAGAAAAGGTTCAACCTGTGTTTTGACGCTGGTTTGAAGAGTGGAAAGCGGCGGAAAGACGTGACAGGACAAAGGGTACACGTGTACTGAGCCGTGGGAAGCTCAGCAAAGCCTGTGGCTCAGGTGCCTCTCTGTGTCCCTGTATCTCTGCAGACAAGGAGGGCACCTCGCACATGAGGGTCCTATGACCCTCTTCAGGGAGTCACACAGTCCTTCCTGCACGTGCTGTTTCTCACGTCCTTCAGCTTAAAAGATTCAATATGCCCAAGTGCCCTATTTTGGGGTAGCATGTCCTGAATCCCATCGATACACACGATGGAATAGTACTCAGCCTTAAAAAGGAAGGAAATTCTGACACACGGGACATGGATGAACCTTGAGGACATCATGCTAAGTGAAATAAGCCAGTCACAAAAGGACAAACACTGTGTGATTCCACTCACATGAGGTCCCTAGAGGAGTCACATTCACAGAGGAAGAAAGCAGAATGGTGGTTGCCAGGGACCGGGGGAGGGGGTGTGGGGAGTTATTGTCTAACGGGGATGGAGTTTCAGTTTTGCAGGATGAAAAGAGTTCTGGGGATGGATGGTGTGATGGTTGCACAACATTGTGAATGGACTTAAAGCTGTGGAACTGCACATTTAAAAATGGTTAAAATGGTAAATTTTATGTTATGTATATTTTATCACAATGAAAAAAAAAAAAAAAGAGTGAATTATACAGCCAGAACTGGGAAGCTGGGCCAAGGATGCGGGCCGACAAGATAAAGTGAGGCTGACACTGGGCTCTTCTGGGTGGCCTACCAGAGGCCATCAGTGGTGGTCAGGAAATGTCAGGCAAGGTGTGTGCACGTGGAAGGGTCAGACGAGCCCGGGGCACTGAGCAGGGACTGCGGCGGGCACTGTCTTTCTGTGAAAGGATGGAGGCAGCTGGCTGGTTGATGGAGAAACCAAGGCCTTCCACAGTGCCGGTCCCCAGGTGCTGGAATTTGGCCATGGGCCTTGGCAGTGCAGGGAGGAGGCGAGTGGGTCCTCCTGGACACAGCATGCCCGTGCTGGCCAAGCACAGTCAGAGTGGGCCACTCTCTGTATTTCCAGTTCTACAGAAAAAAGGAACCCTAGAGCTCACGGCACCCACCTGCTCCCCTCCATGAAAGTCCAGTGACATTCAGTCAGCTCTCATCACTCGCAGCAGTTATGGTCTATGAGGTCACCATTTACCCTCCATTAGTGACTTCTGAATCGTTGCTCTTAGAGGAAATGCAGGGTTAGGTTCCTATGAGCTTCTGGTCACATTTTCATCAACTGATCCATACACACCCTTATGTTATGTGTGTTTTCTGCTTAAAGACCCCTTATTTGATATATACTGATGATTCATTAACGCTGAACTCGTGGCCATCAGCGCAATCACTGGTGCCTGAACAAAGCTGATCTAAAGTGTTTTTCTCTGCAGGGCCCATCACAGCCTGCTCGTGCTTGGGAACGCCAGATCAGCTCTACTCCTGGGGGCTGTTTGCAACAGCTGAGTCACCTACAAAAAGCACAAAAATGTGAAATAAATAAACAGACCACAAGAAGGACACTTGTTTGCAGCAGGAGAGCTGACACAAGACAGCAGAGTCGCCTGCTCGACCTCAGCTGGGAATGGGCATATTGGGCAACTCAGATTTTTTTTTCCTGCTCTAGGCATGTCCATAAACGACCCCAAAAGAGCTGTGAGTATTGACGTTGGAGTTACAAGTAAACTTTAGTGAGCAGGCAAATTCACAAACGCAGACGCTGTAAATAATGAGGGTCGACAGTTTCCATCCTGAGCTGGTCTCTCATTCTCATAGGTCTCTGGCCAGTAGTTGGGCCATTTCCTGTCCAATAAGAAGAACAGTGGCTGGGAATGTCATCTGGAAGATTATTATGGGCCCAGTAGACCTGCCTCTGACATTTGCAGGGCCCAGGGCAAGAGACTTGGGGTTGACCAACTGTCCCAGCTTGTCTGGACTGAAAGTTTTCCCAGGGTACAGGACTTTCAGTGTCCCAGGAAAGTCCCAGGCAACTGGTTCGAGCTGGTCACTCTACATGTCCTATGAAAACTATTTAAAAGTTTTAAATACAAACCATTTAATAGGACTGAAAATTAAAATCTTATTAAATGTTTTTACCAAAATAAAACGATTTGCAATTCTACTGTCTCACAACCAAGTTGCAAAGTAAAGAAGACGTGAAATTTAATGCATTATGGCCAGCCCTGTGAATATACAAGCTTAACAGCTTAATTTAATACAAACTTAATATTGCAAAATGCTCCTCAGCCTTTGTGGACAGCTACTGCCGATCTATCCCACGTTATATCACGGGCACCGGGTATTAGGACATAAAGGGCAGCAAGATAATGGACGCTTGCTGCTTATGGCAAACGCCACTTGATTATGCAACGCCCATTGCGTCCGTGCTGTTTGACAAGGATCTCACAAGTTAATTCTTCTTCTCTCTCTCCTAAATGCTCCACATGTCAGTCCTCCCCCTTCTTCCAAGCAGCATCTGGGCCTGATGTGAGCAGGGCACAACTACAAATCTTTGTGCCATGGGGAAGCCACCACCTTTTCTTTTGAGCAAATAAATCGAGAGATGTGGAGACATGTTTCTCTGGGGCCTGAACGGCAAGAGCAAGATGCGGGATGTTTATGGCTCAACGTGTTGGCAACTGAGGCTGGATCCTAACCAGAGGAAAGGCCATGTGTGGGCGCATGGGTGTGAGAAAGACAGACTCAGAGAGAGAGATGGGGACCCGGGGCAGGGACCCCTGCTGCCCAGGGCGCAGGGTGGTTGTTAGGTACTGAATGTGTGCGTTCCCTGCAAATTCATATGTTGAACCCTTAACTCCCAATGTGATGATAGTTGGTGGTGGGGTTTCGGAGGTAATCAGGTTTAGATGAGCTCATGAGGGCGGGGACCCTGGGTGGGATTACTGTTCCTGTAAGAAGAAGAAGAGACACTGGAGCGCTTGCTCTCTGCCATGTGAGGACGCGGTGAGAAGGCATCTGTCTGCAAGCCAGGAATAGGGCCCTCATCAGGAGCAGAATCAGCCAGTACCTTGATCTTGGACTTTCCGCCTCCAGAGCTGTGAGATGTAATGGCTGCAGTTTAAACCATCCAGCCTGTGGTACGTTGTTACAGCGGCCCGCGTGGTGCTGCCGGGCACTGCCCCACGCGCTGTCTGTCCATCACGGCTGACTTCACAATGACCCTCTGGGGTATAATAAAAAATAAATATTTGGGTTCTTTTTCATCTGGCTTCTAGCACACAGCTCCTAAAACTCTTGGAATCTCTGGAGGGATGGGTGTCTTTTCTATGCTAATGAGATGGCCGGTGATCCCTAAACAGCTTCAGGATGGGGGCCAGTCACCAGAAAGACCAAGGCTTGATTAGAAGGTTGGAACTTTCAGCTCCACCCTTGACCCCTGGGGAGGAGAGGGAGGCTGGAGACTGAGTTAATCACCAACGACCAATGATTTGATCAATCATGTCTATGTCATGGGACCGCCAGAAAAACCCCTCAGTGACGGGTTCAGAGAGTGTCCAGGTTGGTGGACACATCGACGTGCTGGAGGGTGGTGCTCCCAGGGGGTGGAAGGAACATGGAAGCTCTGTGCGTCTTCCCTCTGCCCTGTGCATCTCTTCCATTTGCCCGTTGCTGAGTTGTATCCTTTTATAATAAGTGGTAATAGTAAGTCAAGTGTTTTCCTGATTTCTGTGAGCCCTTGGAGCAATGGGAACCTGCAACGTTGTAGCCAAGCTAGACAGAAGTGTGAGGAACCTGGGTCCAGGCCGGCCCCACAGGGGCACTGGGCAAGGGGCTGAGAGCCAGGCCACGGGAACCTGCCCAGTCCTTTCTTCTCTTTGTCTGGAGCAAGCGGGAGAGGCCACCTGCTGTCAACACGCGGCAGTGAGGTGAGCCCTCAGCCCTGCTCCTTTCCGGTCCACATCTGGGTCACACCAGGGAGGTCCGATGTCCCAAGCAGCTGACCATGAATGTGTGTCAGTGGACAGGAGGAGAATATGAATGCCTGTGGCTGGTGGCAGGATGGCTCCTCTGGGGCCTGCGAGCAGAACCTCTAATTCCTGGCCCCAGCCTGGCCTTCCCGTCATGAGTCCTGAGCGTGGTCATGCAACTCAGGAGGGCTGACAGGTACAGGATGGAGGGGTCCCGGGTGAGGAACAGGAGGCTGGAGACTGTCACTCCAGGTGCCCCTGCATCAGACTCAGTTCTCTCACCCAGAAACTTCATTTCTGTCCCGGCTCTGAGTGTGAGGTGGGTGTGCAGGACAGTCAGTCCGGGCAGGCCTGTGAGCACTGCCCCATCCGCACCCCGGCAAAGCCCACGTGGTCAGGGACAGACAGAGGGACCCGCTCCTTCCTCATTCTTGGCCTCAATCTATGAAGTGTCTGTGTGATGTGGCGGTTGGCCCCACTGGTCACTAAGGACCTGCAGCTCCCAGCCCTGGGATTCTGGTCCATAGAGCGCAGACAGAATGACCCACCCTGGGGTCTGCAGTCCCTGCAGCAGCCCAGCCTCTCTCTGCCGGCTCCTGGCTCTCCACCCCTCCAAGCACAGGCTCCGCAGAAGCAAGGAATGTCCAGAAGCTCCGAGAGGGACAGGGGAGTCATACACAACCCATGTGTCCAGGTGCTCACAGGTGACATTCTGAATCCTGACAACAAGTCCACCTGTCATCTTACAGATGAGGATACTGAGGCACAGAGAGGGCGAGGCCCGATTCCAAAGCCCACACTCCCGGCTCTATAGGGTGGAGACGAGAGGCGGTTCTCTATCCAGCCTGCAGAGGTAGGATGGCCCCGGAGACCCGGATCGCTGGCTGTGGAACTCTGGGCAGATGCCTGACTGCCCCGCGTGGGCCGCTGTGGAAATGCTCCGCGCAGCACCTGACGCATGGGTCAAGGAGCATCTGGGGACACTTCCCAGGGCACCAGGAATCGTCTAGGCCTGAGGCCCCCCAACCCCCACGTTCCTGCACTGGCCCCTCCCCGCTGCCAGCGCCTGTTATTCACAGTTTTTACTTACACGTGAAACTTAGAAACTTCGGGTCATTACCATTAAATGAAAAATCTCTACCACTTGCCATGAATTGAAGACATCACACATAAAAACCGCAAGAAAACAGACATTAAATTCTATTTAGATGGGGCGTCTGCTTAAGCCTTGCAGTCCCCGCGTAAAAAGAGAAAAGCATACAAAGGACCCAAATGCTGGGATGAAAAGAAACCCAGGACACCCGCTGCCGGGAGGTTACCGAAAACCTCCCTCCATCCTCACGGAGCACTGGGGGGCGCCTCCAGCTTCTCCGCCCCCGCCGGGACCTCAGGCCCAGAGGAGGGAGGGGTGGGCGTCCTGCTCCATGTGGGCCCGCCCACCGGCCCATCTGCATGGTCCCAGGGGGGCGGGCCGCCGGTGACGTCACGCAGGGAATACCTGCGCGGCGGGGCGGAGGCCCGGCTGAGAGCGCCCCTGCGCCGGCGCAGGCTCTGTGGTCCCGGGCTCCTGCCCCGCGAGCTGCCGTCGCGATGTACGACCCCGAGCGCGGCTGGAGCATGTCCTTCTCGGGCTGCGGCTTCCTGGGGTTCTACCACGTCGGGGTGACCTGCTGCTTGGGAGAGCGCGCCCCGCACCTCCTCCGCGACGCGCGCATGTTCCTCGGAGCCTCGGGTGGGGCGCTGCACGTCGTCAGCTTCCTCTCGGGCATGCCGCTAGGTACATGCGGGGCTGCCGCCCGGGCTCCGCACGGGAAGGGGGCGCCCCCGGGCCGGGACGCGGGCAAACTCTAGGGGTCGTGGGGCGCCCGGTGGAGCCGACCGGACATGGACACTGCGGGGTACATCCCGAGGGCCCCCTCCCCAAACATATATCTCCTTCTCTGCGTCCTCTCGCGCCGCGACGGAGGGCTCTGTCCCTCGGTCTGGGAGGGGTGTACGCCTAGGGGGCGGCTCCTCTGGGCTTGAGAACCCCAAGCGCACCCCCAGTCCTATCCCCGTCTAGGGCCCGAGCTTGAAGGAAGCCTTCACCCGGCACTGAGAGCCGGGTCCTCCCAGAGCGACTGGGAGGAGGGAGCGGGACGAGGCGTGGGCGGAGGATGGAGCGGATTCCTGCGTTCCCCGACATCTGCTGGGGAGGCGCTGGCGAGCTGAGCTGCCGAAGGGAAGGCCCAATTTGCCCTGGGTCCGACCAGGAGGGGGGGGCTTTGGCGTGTGTCCCAGGGTGGGTGCCTTCTTCCCTCTGGAGTCGCCTCTGGTGGCCGCAGGGCCCTCCAGCGACTAGGTGCCTCTCAGGGCGGGGGCAAGTCTTTGGAGTCCTCCTGGGCAGTCTGGCTGGTTCGGAACTGGGGTGGTGGGGGTATGAAATTGATCTCCTCTCCTCCTCTTCTGGTATGTGAGACGCTTCCTGGGGGCTGGAGGGGGGTCCCTGGACATCCCCCATCCCATCCTGCCCCGACTCCCCACAGACACAACCTGCCACTGGACACGAGGTCCCGTGCATTTGACTCTTGTCCTAATTAAACATCTGTCCATGTGGGTGCCTGTTGGGGAGTGGGGTGAGGGGGATGGACATGGAGCTTGTGCCCAGCTGGCCCAAACTACTAGATTATATCATCCTTGGCCTGGGGTTCTGAGGCAGGGGGCAGGGCCTGGGGCAAGTGGTACCCTGGAGCGGTTGGCACCCACAGGTCCCCAGATGGAAAGATAATGCATCTTGTCAGCCTCTGCTTATCTGAGGTTTCTTAACAATTTGCTCTTTGCTCTACCTGGGGACTGCTGAGTTGGGCACCACCAACGGGGAGTGACGTTGCTTCTAGTGGCCAGGAATCCCCTACCAGTAGGTGCAGCCTTGCCATTGGATAGGATGAGTGAGCAGACCCTGGGCTGACCCGGAGGTGGGGATTTGGAGGGAGGCCACCCTGGCTGCCTTCTCCATTGAGGGGGAGTGGAGCAATGGGCAGGAAGTGTGACCGCGGGGGAGGAGTGGACTGACCGCATGGCCAGTGTGCACACCCTGGGTTTTAACACCTTGTATCCCAAGGCGACCTGAAGACACCCACATGGTGGAATGTTTCACTGGGACCAGTTTCATATGCACTGGCTCGGGGGCCTGAAGCACATGGACTCCAGTGTAGAGGGGGTTCCTAACTGGCAGAGGACAGCTGCAGCCTGGGACTATGCCCTGCAGGACTGGAGGAGGCTCAGGAACCAGCAAGTCCTTGGAAAGTGGGTCTGGAGGTTTCGGCAGGAGCTGCTCCCAGGTTCCTGCTTTAATCTCCTGTCTCACATGGGGACCACCAAGGAGCATTTCCCAAGGACTGCAACTTGGGCAGACCTTCTGAGGGTCCGTGGAAGCCAAGGCTGACTTGGCAGGAGAGACTGGCAGAACCTGCCAGCTGTGTGCAAATCCGCCCCTTCTGCCCACGCTCACTGGAGCCACGCACACAGGGAGAACTGAGCTGAGGTCAGGGGTTGGGTCAGGATGGGCTGGCGTGTGTCTGTCCTTCTGCATGCTGGAATTTACGACAGGCCAGGTCTTGGGCTGGGACGGGTGGTCCTGCATGCCAAAGCAGTGCAGGTCAGCCACAGGAGGCCGAGCCAGTGAGTAAGGTCAGATGGAGCATGAATGTGCCCCATGCCCACTAGAGGTTCTGGTAATTCTGGCTTTAGAGGTTAAAGGTTAAGTCTAGTTACTTTTTAGGAGTCTCCTGTGGGTTGAGCACCTCACCAATTGTATTGTATCTAATCCTCTCTGTCTCCAAAAGATAGGGAAATATCGTCCCACGTTAAAAAGTCTGAGACTTAGGCAGTGAAGTGACCTCCCGAGGTCACTCAGCTAGTCAGAGATGGAGGCTGGGTTCAAGCTGAGCTCCAGGCCCCTGCTCCTCCTCTGCTCCCCACAGCGTCAGGGCCGTCTGTGCCGCAGCTCTGGCGCGCAGGAGTCCGTGGCTTCTGGCTTTGTGCGGGATGGAGGTGAGGAGAAAGTTCACCTGGGCCTCTGGAGGCTTGTTCCTGTGGCCAGGGGCCGGAGCAGCCCTGTCCAGCAGAAATACAGTGCAGGCCACAGATCTCATTTTTCATTCCTAGTAACCGCATTGAAAAGGTAAAAGACGCAAGTGAAATTAATTTTATTTATCCCAATTTGGCCAAAATATTATCATTTTCCCGTAAATGTAAAACATTATTAATGAGATATTTGTCACCCTTTTTTTTTTTGCACTAAGCCTTTGAAATCCAGTGTGTGTTTTACGCAGCTCAATTTGGATTAGCTGCGTTTCACAGGCTCCTGTGGCTCAGTGTGCACGGGGCTGCCGTGTTAGACGGCAAAGGCCTGGAGAAAGGGTCGGCAGCTTCCTTGGCATCAGGTTTCTGGTCTTGCCACAAAGCATTCCCATCTCCAGGGTGGCAAATTCCTTTGTGTATTTGTCTTCTGCCCCTCCTCCCCACCAGAGCTGAGGGTCCAGATCCTTATCAAAATTTCCCGGAGCGCCAGGAGCCGGAACATTGGGATCTTCCACCCGTCCTTCAATCTGGACAGGCAAATCCGAGAAGACCTGCACAGGCACCTCCCAGGCAACGTCCACCAGCTCATCTCCGGGAAGATATGCATCTCGCTCACCAGAGTGTCCGATGGGGAGAACGTGATGGTTTCTGACTTTCGGTCCAAAGACGAAGTCGTGGACGTAAGTGGTTTGCTTGTCTGGGTGTTGGCAAGGAAGAAAGACTGTTTCATTTTGGAAGCCACACAGAGAGGGCTGTCATAGCCCACCTGCCATGTTTCTTAAGATGCAAAAGAACCTGGTGGCCCGTGATGCTGGTTGGCTTACTGCACCAGGGTGACGTGAACTCCACGTGCATCTGGTGGTCGGGTCCATAGCATGTATAAACCCTACGTGTTCCAGGACAGTTTCTGTTTCAAATAATGCCTCCCATCCTTCAAGACTCGGCTCATGACCACCTCCTCCAGGAAGTCCATCCCACGTGTGTCCCTCCTCCCAACATTCCATGTTCCTTAATGAGGACGCCTCGAGTAGAACCTGCAAGGGTGGGAACATTCTTATTTACCTCTGCCAGCAGGGTCTAGTGGGGGGATCATTTGCAATATCCAAATACCCTTTAACTTGGCTGATGCCTTTTATGAGAGTTACTGGGACGAGGTTTCACTTAACACAGGTCTGTATGAGACAGCAGCCTGGCACATACAACCAGCAGCCCCTCAGCAGCCAGTATCATCTTCCACTTAATCTTGTTTCCAGAAGCTCTTGTGGATAGGCAGCACTAGTCCGTTCCCACACGAGTCCGTTCCTTCAGTGTATCAGTGTTGCCTCCATCTTAATGCTTGCCAGCACGGTGCTGCTCAAAGTGTGGTCCTTGGACCGGCAGCGTCTGCAGCACCTGGGAGCTGGCTAGAATTGCAGATTGTCAGGCCCCACCTGCGACCTACTACATCTGCATCCTGGGGCGGGGACGCAGAGGCTGTGGTCCTGACAGCCTTCTGGGTGATTCTGACGAAGGTCAGCATTTGCGAAGCCCTGATCTAGTCCCTTTCTGGTCAGCGAGTCGACCACTCTTGGTCCTGTCTGCGATGGCCCAGTGCGACTCTCGTAGGGAGCAGCGGCGGGAAGTTGAAGTCCACAGACAATGTTGTTAAGGAGCTTATACTTAGGCCTGAAATACAAGTGTGTAGGTTCGTTCATCATTCATTCAACTCATTTATTAAAGCACCTACTCTGTGCAAAGAGCATTTTGAGGCTTGTTGCCCTACTCACTGGAGAAAGCTTGTAAAGGCCCAGGGGAATAAAGGGCACCTGTTGTAGCCTGTGGCTTCACCACCTTTTGTCTTCGCAGGCCTTGATGTGTTCCTGCTTCATCCCTTTCCTCAGTGGTCTAATGCCGCCTTCCTTCAGAGGCGTGGTGAGTCTGCTTTAAACTGTTGCACGGCCCCTGCCTGCGAGGCACTCAGCTCAGGGACCCTGAACCTGTCCCCAAACGCAGACAGCGGTTCCATGGCCCATCCCCCTTCCAGGCAGCCTGGGCAGCAAAACCAGCTTCATGTAGAATCAGTAGTCTGGCTATCCGTAAGGTAGACAGGTCCTGTCAATCTTCACGCTGGGCGCTGGAGACGGGTTCCCAAGGGCCTAGTTAAAGTGTGAGATGCTTAAGAATCGGCTGCTTGCTTCAGGTAGAGCTCATTCTCAAGGGGTGAGAGTTTCAGCCCCCTCTGGGTCTGGTTCTGTCCTTTTCAGCCCACAGCTTTGGGCAGAAGCTGCCGACAGTGCTGTGATTGGGTTCCATGCAACAAATAATGTGTTTTGACTGGTTCTTGAGCCCTGCCTGGGGTGGAGCAACCGAAGTTGACGTGTCTGTTCTGCAGGCTCTGGACTAGACGCTGGGCTGTGCTAGACCACCGGGCAGCCCCCTTGTGGGGCAGTGGTCATCAACTGGAGATGATTCTGCCCCTCCACTCGGACATCTGTCAGTGTCTGGAGACGGTTCAGTGGCCACAGCCGGGGGATGCTACGAGGATCCAGTGGAGAGGCTAGGGGTACTGCTCAGCGTCCCACAGTGCACAGGACTGCCCTCAACAAAGAATTATCTGACCCCAAATGTCAGTAGTGCCAAGTTGAGAGTCCCTGTCTAGGGAGAGAAGACATGACATCCCACCGTCTCAGAGCAGGAGGCACTTTCTGCTTTGAGCCCTCTCGGTTCCCGCTTTAAGAGCCGTGCCATCCTCACGTTGCACAGCAAGCTGTAAAGGCACGTTTATGTAGCCTCGCTCATGCCCCAGAGCAACCGCATGACAGACACACTGTTGTCCCTATTTACACACGAGAAACCTGAGGCCAGGAGCAATGAAATGGTCACCCCGAATTCTCAGCCTCTGTCTGGCAAACAATCCTGGAACTGAATCTCTGCCCTGGCACATGTCAGCTGGGCCACTTGGGACACATTGCTTAACCTCTCTGAGATTGATTTGCAAAATAAGGGGGCCAGCCCGGTGGCATAGTGGTCAAGTTTGCACCCTCTGTCTCGGCAGCCCCGGTTTGCCGGTTCAGATCCTGGGCATGGACAGACACACCACTCATCAAGCCAGGCTGTGGCAGCATCCAACATAGAAGAAATAAAAGGATTTACAACTAGGATATACAACTATGTACTGGGGCCTTGGGGAGAAAAAAGAAAAGAGGAAGATTGGCAGCAGATGTTAGCTCAGGGCCAATCTTCCTTGCCAAAAAAAAAAAAAAAAAGGATATCTTAGGGGGAAAAAATCAGGATTAAGAATAGTGCAATATCATAGAGTTTTTGTGGGAATTACATGAAATACTGCAGTCAAGTGCTGAGCGCAGAGCCTGGCACATGGAAGTCGTTGGTAAATGTGGGTTATTTCATCATTCTTGTTGTTGTTATCTTCCCACTTCCTTATACTGGGTACACAATCACCCATTCAGGAGACTCAGCAGAAACCTGCTGAAAATCAGAACAGATCATTCTCGAGATCTTACCAAGCAAACGCAGGACGTTACCATAGAAACGTCCAGAGTGGAAGGAAAAATTCGAAGGAACATCTGGCTTTAGACTATCCCTTGAGTGAGAAACAGTCAACCTGCTTCCTCGCTCCTCAGTCTTGACTCAAGATTCCTGACACTGGGTCCTGTGTGCCTTTCTGCCAGTGAGGTTTCTGATGGTTCCGACGTCTTCTGTGGACCTTGTGCGGCTACAATTTTGAAGATACTGATGTGCACCCATCTGATCATTTCTGGAGTCAAGAATCTCTTGATGACCAAGGCATGGCTGCACAAGCCTGATTCTTTCCTGGACTTGTCTGAGGCCAAGGGGTGCCCTGAGATTTCTGCCTCCGGAAGGATGGCTGGGGAGGGTCTTCCTGCTGTCATCTTTGAAGACCTTCTTCCGTGGGCACTGCTGGCCGGGCTGTGATGGTCATCGGTTTGGGAATTGTGCCGACGTTGGCTTGGTAGACGCAGACTCGGTCCAAATTGTAGCGGAGTCTGCCTGCCGCAGCCTGAGCTCCTTTAAGGATATGAATGCAGGAAAACTGATGCTCACGGGAACTTCTCCCAAATGCCGCTTAGCTGTGGGATAAGAGGACCTTTTCTGGGGCCTGTCTGGGTCTCAGGGTCACTGTTGCATTCGAGTCCCCAAACTCCTCAAGGTGTTGGTTCTCATTTTGAGAGAAATGAGAAATGTGGGGAGATGCAGGCTCACAGGTTGAGTATCCTGCCCCCGGTTTCCCCAGCAACAAGGGGCTCTGGAATTGAACCCATGACCATCTGTATCCTTTAGGACACTGTCCCCAGTGCACCCAGCATCCCTGGTCTATATGGCCCCTTTATGCAGATTACAAGAGTGTGGCTATGGGTGCTTGCCCGGGCTTAGGACTTGGCCAACACAACGTGGACTAGACTCCACCTTCCATCTGCCTCTTTGCCAGGCACTTTTTGTGCAGTGCACAAACTGCACAACAGTGTGTAGCAACCCTACATGCCAGCGTAGAGCCTGGCCTGGCACGGCACAGAAATGCTCAATAAGGATTTGTTGAAAGAGTGATTCCAGAGATCCCGTGGCACCAGCCTCTGGCTCTGGGAAGCCTCAGCCCAGAATCTGAAAACCACGTGAAACACCTGCCCAGGGCTGCTGACCATATGTCCTTTTTTTTTCTCCCTTAAAAGCGATACGTAGATGGAGGATTGAGTAACAATATACCCTTCTTTGATGCGAAAACTACCATCACAGTGTCCCCCTTCTATGGGGAGTTCGACATCTGCCCCAAAGCCACATCCACAAACTTTCTTTACATGGACTTCGCCAGGCTCAGCCTGCGCCTCTGCTCGGAGAACGTCTACCTGGTCATCCGAGCACTGTTCCCTCCGGATCTCAAGGTGAGGGGGCGGGGGGCTGTGTGGCCTGGGGGCGCCGCTCTTCTTTGCTTCCCTCTTTGCCGGGAGATCTCCCAGCTGTCCTCTACACGAACGAACAGACCCCTCATTGAATAAGAGCTTGGAGAAGTGTGGCTTGTTCCGGAAGCCGAGGGCTGCCCCTGCTTGGGTCATGAGGATGACTGGGGGACATTGAAACAGCGTCTGCTCAGATTCCACTTCCGGGGCCTGTGGTTTAAGTTGGGTGCAGCAGGATTTTTTTTTAAGTGACCCTGATGATTTTTTGTTCTTCTTGGGAAAAATCCGTCCTGAGCCAACAATTGTTGCCAACCTTCCTTTCCTTTTTATTTCCCCTCCCCAAAGCCCCAGGACATAGTTGGATATTCTAGCTGTTAAGTCCTCGTTCTTCTATATGAGCTGCCGCCACAGCACAGCCACTGACAGATGAGCGGTGTGGTTCTGCGCCCGGGAACCGAACCCAGGCCGCCGAAGCCGAGTGCACCGAACTTTCACCGCTAGGCCATCAGGGCTGGCTGTGATGATTGCTGTTCGCAGCCACGGTCCAGAACCACACTGCATTTGGTGGTTTAATCTTTCTTGGCTGTCGTCGTTTCAGTAGGCCTGACCGCCCTAACATAGTAAGACTGTGGACGCTCATAGTTCCCCGGGGAGGAGGAAGGCGGCCCCGTGCAATGTACACCACCGGCGTGTGCTCCGGAGAGAGGGAGGGCTGTCCGACAGAACTGGTTTGCCTGTGTGGTTCGTGTGCGGACGAGGCGGCAGCTGTTGTTGTCCCGGTGCCAACTAGAAGAGGCCCCGATACTTGTTAGGGTGGAGGCCCCTCCAGGGACCAAGGGAGACCTGCCCCTGTCGCGTGGGGCGCCAGCAAAGTCTCCGTGGAGGGGATGTCATTCCAGCCGAGTCCCGCAGGAGAGCGGGGCTGCTGCGTCCCGGGAGCACAGAGCCCTCTGTCGAGCCTTGCTCGGCTGTTCCCGGCACGCGGAAGGGGCTCCAGGCCTGGTGGCGTCCTCGGACTGTCTCGACCGTTCTCAGGTGACCTTGAGCTGAGTGGTGCCGGTGAAGCACCCCCTGCAGTTAATGTGCTTATCTGCTTGCAGGTGCTTGGAGAGATATGCCTTCGAGGGTATTTAGACGCAGTCAGGTTCTTGGAGGAGAATGGTACGTACGGGCGAGGGGAACATAGGCCCTTTGCACGGCTTCTTGGTAGCAGTCCTGGTAAACCAGAAGCTGCTGTTAGTGATGTCACTCCGTGCTCAGCACCTTGACCTACGGTCCTGCTCAGCCGCTCACTCACTCACCCCGTGAGGCGGGGAATCTTTGCCCCATTTTACAGACCCGTTTGTTTTTCTGTTCTACTTGACCTAGTGAACATTTTGTTTAACGAGGGCTGATGTGACACAGGGTGTCTGAGCCTGGCTCCCAAGGGAAGCAATCAGAGTGGCTGTCACCAGCCAGGTGTGGGTTGCACCCACTAGACCAGTTATCCTTTCTGGGGCAGGTTCTTGCCTTTGAGTCATTCTGGTTCATCCAGGCTGCAGGGGTTGGGTTCTCAAAATATTAGGGTGGAACCAAATAGCAGATGTGCCTGGGACCAGCTTGTATCAATACTAAAAGGTGATTCATGTATCGATCCTCTGAATTAGTCTTTGGCTAAGACCAAGGAGACGGTGTGGTTTAAAGGGTGTCTGTGTATTTCTCTACTCAGAAAATGGCGACTGTGTCGTGCTGGGCACTTGGCTCTGTGGCAGGGATACTGCAGTGGACGGACAGGTGTGGCCGTGCTCCTCCGGGTGCATAGTCCTGTGGTGGCAGACAGATGAGAAAGGAGGGTGACGGTGTGCTGAGTTCCCTGCTGGCAGACAGAGGACGCTATAGGACCACATAGCAGGGGTCTGCAAGGCGTGGGGGAAGTAGGGCTTCCAGAAGGATGTGAATCCACGTTGAGGCTTTGGGGATGACTAGGAGCATTCTGGCATGTGGGACCTGGGGGTGAGTCCTGCAAGCAACAGAGTGCAGTCTGTTGGAAAGAAGGCCTGTGTAGGGGGCTGGACCGGTGGCGTAGTGGTTAAGTTCATGCTCTCCACTTCTGTGGCCTGGGGTTCATGGGTTTGGATCCTGGGTGAGGACCTACACACTGCTCATCAAGCCATGCTGTGGTGGCATCCCATGTACAAAATAGAGGAAGACTGGCAACAGATGTTAGCTCAGGACCAATCTTCCTCACCTTAAAAAAAAAAAAAAAAAAAGAAGGCCTGTATAACTGGAGTAGTGGAGGTGGGGATGCTGAGAGATGGACAGAGAGGAGAGGGGCAGGGATGGTGATATATGAAAGGAGGAGGGGCAAAGCTGGGCCTTGTGGACGTGGTGAGGGGTTTGCATCCCGCAGCCATAGGGAGCCACTGAGGGCTGCTGAAGCAGGAGTGAGGGAGGTCAGAGGACAGCTTTGGAAGACCCCCCCCTGGCTGCAGTGCGGAGAGGGTGAGACCAGCATCGAGCAGGCCAATGAAGCACCTAGAGACCTGGCCAGGGTCAGGGCAACAAGGGTGGCGGAAGGGGCGGGAGGGTACAGGACTTGGAGGTGACTAACCGGACATTTGGGAAGAGGAAGACTCAAGCCTGGCTCCTGGCTGTGGGGGGGAGCGGGGGGCTCTGCTCCCAGGTTCAGGGCAGTTGGGAGGGAGCAGTTGGGAGGGAAGCTGGTGAGCTCTGTGTGGGACACATGGGTGTGTGGTGCCCCAGGGTAATTTGGGGACTGGTTGCGCAAGAGACAGCCCAATGCCAGAGTCCAGAGTTCCGGAGAGCAGTCTAGACTGGGGATGAAATTGGGGGCAGTCCAGGAGTAGACGACCACAGCAAACTCCGTGGGGCTGGACTCGGCTTACTCCGCGGTTTCCTGCCTCCCCGGCTCTTATCGAGCCGCCTTCCCTCCCTGGCCCCCCCGTTCCCACATCTGTAGCCAGGGGAGCTCGGAGTAAGTGATGTCGAGGTGATTCTCAGTGATTTCAGAGACTGCTGTGTGGCTGAGCCTGTGCAGCGTCTGTGTGGGGTTTGGGTTTAAAGATCTAAGCCAGGTCCTTGTCCAGACTGGCTTCCCCGGGTCCTGCAGAGGACACGCGGGGGTGGGGCAGAGGTCCTGTGGGAACAGAGTCTTTGAAATATACCCAAGGGAAAGTGACGTCCCCAGAGGGCGACCAGCGTGTCTAGTAGAGGCCGGAAAGATCCAGGGCGGTAGAAGTGGGAGGTGTAACCTAGGGAGGAAGGTGCGGGCAGCCAGGAGCAGCCCCTGGTCTTTTTAACCTGAGGTTAGAAGCAAGAGGTGAGCCTGGGTCAGCTGTGGGCATCTGAAACTACCTGTCCCCTGTCCCCACCCAACATGCCAATTCCATGAGAGCAGGAACCACTCACTCTATCAGCTACTGAGCCCCAGCACCCAGGGCAGTGCCTGCACAAATTCCCTCACCTAAGGCTCCTTTTGAGGCTTGTGATGGAAGCGTGCTACCTCAGACGTCAGACCTGGGTTCAAATCCCACTCTGCCATGTACTGGCTGTGTGGCTTTGGATGAATCTCTTAACCTCTCTGTGCTTCTGATTGCTCGGTTGGAAAGTGGAGATGATGATAATGCTAGCAGTGGAATGGCTGCTGCAAGGCCTGACCGTGAAGTTCCTAACTCAGGGCCTAGAGTGCAGGCCGAGCCAGTGGTTCAGTTATTATCGATTAGTTATGATCCTTATATTTCCATCTCATGAATCCACATGTTGCTCTGAAGCCCACACAGCCAGTGAATGATCGAGCCAGGAGCCAAACCCACATCTCTCTGGCTTCACAGCCCCACTCTTCTTTCTCCCAGTGATGAAGTCCTACCTTTGTCCCGTCCTCGCCTTGTACTTAGCTGCGAACGGCCTGCAGCCTCACGTGTCAGTCTGTGGGTGGGTGGGCGGTGAGTCATGACCTCTGCTGCCCAGATGCGCCTCACGGTTGCTTCCCGTGCCCTCCATAGGCATCTGTGACAGGCCCCATCTATACCAGAATTTATCTTCCGAAGAGCCGGAGGTCCTCGCGCCCCTCTGGGAACACATGAGCCTGGGGTCTGCCCCGGGGGTGACGAGTCCTGAGGGAGAAGAGCTGCTGGACCACCTGCGTCTCAACATCCCGCGCTGGGACGAGAGCATCCTGGAGACCCTGTCACCCACGCTCACCATAGGTGCTGACTCCTCACGCGGCAGGATGGCAGAGGGTGTCGTTCTCTGGGACTGTTCGAGAGGCTGACAGGGCTTCTCTGCTGTGTGTTAGGAAGGAAGAGAAGAGGCGGAGCGGCAGGGCAGGCCCTTGGGACCCCCCAGCTCCCGGCACAGGCCTCCCATCCACTCAGGCATCTTGCTCAGTTTCCCTTCCCACAGGGTCATGGCCAGAGGACAACTCCAGCTGAGCCCATCTGGAGTTAACCAGGCATGCTCTCGGCTCCTGGGGTCCGGGCACACTGGATTTTGGGGGCCCCAGTGGCGGGCTCGTTCTTTCAGAACACATTCTCTGCCTGTCCTTCCATCTCAAAGCCATCTTTTTTTTTTTTTTTTTTTTGAGGAAGATTAGCCCTGATCTAACATTTGCCACCAATCCTCCTCTTTTTGCTGAGGAAGACTGGCCCTGAGCTAACATCCGTGCCCATCTTCCTCTACTTTCTATGTGGGACGCCTACCACAGCATGGCTTGCCAAGCAGTGCCATGTCCGCACCCGAGATCGGAACCAGCGAACCTCAGGCTGCTGAAGCAGAACATGCGAACTTAACCGCTGCACCACCGGGCTGGCCCACGCCTTTTTTTTTTTTAGATTGGTGCCTGAGCTAACATCTGTTGCCAATCTTTGCTTTTTTTTTTTCTTCTTTTTCCCAAAGTCTCCCAGTACATAGTTGTATATTCTAGTTGTAGGTCCTTCTGGCTCTGCTATGTGGGACGCCCCCTCAGCATGGCCTGATGAGTGGTGCCATGTCCGTGCCCAGGATCTGAGCCTGCGAAACCCTCAGGCTGCCAAAGTGGAGTGCACTAACTTAACCACTCAGCCACCGGGCCAGCCCTCAGAGCCTTGTTTCTCAAGGGGCCTCTCTTGGTTCCCCCTCCCTCCTAACCCACAATTTTGAACCTTCACTGAATGGTCATATATTGTATCATGTCCTCAGCTGTTAGATGGACAGATGAGTGCACAAACCAGCTTCCAACTGGCATTCGGAGAAACTCAAAGGTGAACGGGACACCATTCCTTGCCCCCAAGGCCCTGACGCCCTAGGAGCTGCACAAACCAGCAGCTGCCCAGGTTAACGTGGTTTGAGGCGTCATGAGGTCCTTCAGGGGGGAAATAGAAGGCTGGGGGGGGTCCCAGGCAGAAGGAGATGGAATCCAGCCGAAGGTACAAGGAAAAGCTAAGAAAGCCAGTGGGATGTTTGAGAAGTGTGTGTACTCTTCCAAAAATAATTGTTAATTTAAAAGGGAGTCGATAATTGGGAACCCTGTACCCTGTGGCTATCCAAGGGCTGTTCTGGGCACGTTCCTCGTTTGATCTCATTTGTGAAGGGTGCTGATTCTTTGGCTGCCAGGATTTGTGTATTTCATAGAAATTCCCGGCTCCCCCTGGGTAAGGTGGTTGGGTTTTTCTGCTGGAGGGAGACAGACCTCCAAATTGTCTTTTTCAGCACTGAGTGAAGCACTGAAACCCCAAGGTGGATACATGAGCAAGTTTTGCAACTTCCTACTGATTAGGGTGATGTCCTATGTCATGTTGCCCTGCACGCTGCCTCTGGAGTCCGCGATCGCTGCGGTCCAGAGGTGAGCGTTGCATGTGGCCTGTGTCTTCCTCACGGGGTTGGGTGGCGACTAAGTGAGAGATTCCTTGCCAGGCCCTCAGCCTGGGGCTGGGCTCCTTGTGCCGTGGGGCTGCGCGGAACACCCGGCAGGAGCCCCAGTGACGAGCACCTGCCCCGCCCTCTCCACTCATTGCTGCTCAAGGTTTGTCGCTTCTTGTAGGTCCACACATTTCTTGGGGGGGTGTTATTCACGGTACGTTGGGAAGGACGTGAGGCACACTCCTGTGGGTGCTGGAATCCCGGGCACCCGTCTTACCTTTTACCGGGTTCCGCAGATTTACTCTGGTGTTGACTTTGTTTTTAGCGAGTTCGTCCAGCTTGTCCTTCAGTCCGTCTTTTAGAGCCCACCCCATCCTTCAAAGTCCAGCTCAGCTCTCCGGCCCTCGGTGGACTTTCCCAGATCCTTTCCTCACCCCCACCAAATTAGCCGCCTGCGCCCCACACCGCCTGGCCCTGGGCGAGGTCTGTTCAGGCATTTATCAAAGCCCAGGGTGTGGGAGGCTGCGGAGGGCAGCAGTCAGGCCTCCTCTGTGCTCCCTCTGCTGGGCCTGCGCATGGCCAAGCACAGCACTGCTGCGGGGAGGGGACGGTGTCTCCACTACCAGAGTCTCTGAGTCTCTGCGTCGGGGCATCGTGCCACAGACACGTAGAATCCTGGAAAACCAAGACTTTTTCTTTTACTTCCATGTAAACCCTTGAGCTTCCCTTCCTCAGAATTGGCCTAACCTCACTTCAGGGCTTTTGGGTAGGCAGGTTTTAGGCGTAACGTCCGGAATCCACCTTCCGGAAATTTATCTGATTGAGGTTAGAAGTGAGCCTGGCCTTTTAGCAGACAAAGGGTATTGTGGTAAGAGATCTGCCTTTGGTTTGGGTGTTTTCTTGTTCTGTGTCAGCTTATCTTCGTGCTGATGTGAATGTGTGCGTCTCTTGGTTTTATTCCTGCAGACTGGTGACCTGGCTTCCAGACATTCCTGATGACATCCAGTGGCTGCAGTGGCTGACCTCCCAGATTTGTTCTCAAGTGATGACACGTCTGCTCCCCGCTTCCAGGTAAATGATTTGGCTGTGGGTGTGTGGGTCTGCCAGGCACCCCTTTCCTCTGATCAGGCCTCATGCGCCATTCTAGAAACATCACTGAGCGCCCGACAGGTGGGAAGGAGTTTATCCTTTAGTGCAGGGGGCCCTGTCTTGGGGGAGGTGGCTGAGTAAACCAGAGGTCCCCATGAAAAAGCTAAGCAAGGCCTGCCCGCGGGATGCTGTGCAGTGGGGAGGGGCGGGGAAGTGTGTCCACTGGAGCCCAGGGTTGTTGGCAGAGGAGAGAGCTGGATGAGAAAGCAGGAGAGGGGCAGAGGGGACAGCAGCAGGTCTGGGAATGGCAGGCAGCATTGGTTGGCCTGAGGGAAGGACCTCTGGATGCCTGCACCCCAGGGAGGGGCTGGGGCATGGAGCGAGAGGCAGGACCAGACTGGCTTCTCCGTGTGCCCGGGGCAGGGGGTGCCAGTTAATGCCAATTCCCGGCTGAGCTCAGACTCGGGGGGGAATCCTGCCATCTGCCTCATCCACGTGGCCCACGTGGTGCTGCTGCAGCTTTCTGAATTCTGCAAAGTGATTCAGAGCATGAAGGGCCTTGTTCCAGGTCCCAGGGTGGGATCTCATCCTGAAAATCGGGGGCCTCGGCTTCCTCACCTGTTCAGCAGGGCTGACCCTCATCTGCTCACTGGGCTTCTGTGAGGCTTTTGGGAGCCCCTGGCACAGTCCTGGCTACGTGGTGGGCACTCAGGAGATGGGGCCTCAGTGGCTATTGTTATTGGCCGACATGGAAGGGTTTAAGTAGGGAGCAGAATGGTCGGTTTGCGCTGGGAAACGACCCGAGTGGCCGTGTGGAGGAGGCTGCATCATGGGAGCCGACTGACAGCGGGCTCCACAGCGAGAGGGCAGCTGCACCAGCTCAGCCAAGGACAAGGGGGCCTGTTCTCACTGGAACCTGTGGGACTGAGAGGCGTCCATAGGCTCCAGGGCCAGAAGGAGGTGCCACTTGCAAGTCTTGGGGTCTGCTTTTGTCCCAAGGGAATGGGGCAGCCAGTCAGGAGGAGGAGGCCTGGGGGATGAAGGCGCAGGCTGCGGAAGGACGCCCTGGCGGGTGGCTGGTGTGTGTGGAAGAAACTGATGGGCGCCATCGTGCCTGTGGATGTCCAGTGGGAAGTGTCCAGGTGGCTGGGAGGGTGACATCAGCCCAGCCCTGGGTGTCAGAGGAAGCTGTGGCTTGGAGCTAGGCTGCTCTGCAGTGCCCGGAGTGTGCAGGTGGTACACTCAGCCTTGGCCAGTGGTGTTCATCCGTCCTCGCTGAGACCGAAGATCGCAGAGCCGCAGGACAGCGGCTGAGGTAGCGTTTTTCACTTGTTTCAGATCCCAGGCGCCGGTAAGCAGCCAGCAGCCCTCTCTGCAGAAACCAGAACACAGTGGGCACTGCTGGGCTCCCCACTCGCCTGCGGACCTGGGTACCGCCCTGCGGACTGTCCACTAGAGACCAAAGCGGAGGCTGCCCGGTGGTCCATCTTCCAGTGTAGCCTAACCTTCTGGGGCAGCGGTGTCTGCTGGGGCGGGGAGGGCTTCCTCTTTCCCCGTGTTTCCAGGAGAGAAGAGTTTCTGAGTCATTTGAGGAGGCAAGTCTAGCATGTTCTTTCAGAGGTGCCAGACTATCCCCATCTTTGCGCAGCCACCTCCGCGCTGCCTTTAGTGCCCCAGGTCTGCAACCTGCAGGATCCGGCCTCTGCTGAATACATAGTTTACTGAAACCAAAGGCAATCAATTTGTAATCATGAAAAGCTAGTAAGCTCCGTGGGGTGTACGTGGTGGTCCAGAGCTCGAGGAAACCTGCTATTTCAGCATCTGAGTCTGTCAGCTCGGTTGGTTGAGAAACGGCTGCAGGAAGCCCAGCATGGAGGGCCCATTGCTGACTCGGTTCGCAGTGTCTCAGCTGTCATCCTGTTTCTAGGGTGGTGGCCGGTGTTTGGATGGAGGGGGACCTGGGGCTGGGGCTGGGCTGCCCTTTGTGCAGTCAGGGGGTTTGGAATGAAGAGAGAAGGGCGCCCCCATCTACCCGTCCAGGAATCATCGGTCAGTGCGGTGGGAGGGGTTGCCCTCCTTCTCCAAGGAGGGTACTGCCGGGGAGGGGGCATTAACATAACTTGTTTGAATTTGGGGACACCTTCTTGACCTAGCCTAAATATTTGATAAAGAGTTTTGTAGGAAATGTAAGGAAATCTTATGATCTGTTGAATTACGTATTACGGGAATCACTGAGATGTTAACAGAAGAAGCCTTAGACATTCACCCTGGCCTCCAGGCCGGGCCAACACAACAGAAGAGCTTCTGCCTGTGCTGCTTTTGTCTCACCCCCGCCTTCCCCTTGTCCTCTGTCCTCGAGCAGCCTTAACAGAGGCAAGCGCGGCACAGGGCCCTACCCTCTCCCCAGGTGGGGGGATGTGTTGGCAGGCACCGTGGAATATGACTCAAGGTGAAATGTGTGTGTCTGTTTTTCTCACTTAAGCATTCAAATTTAAGAAGTATAACAAAAAGGACAATGATAAGCTCAAAATCCTAAATGTTGGCACAGAAAGCTGCTCCTTTCACCTACATTGTGTAAGTAACCTAGAGTCGAACCAGTAAGTTCAGACCAAGTGCTTTATGCAAAGTAAAGAATGTGGCTCTAGGAGCAAGCTCTATATAAACCGCGTGCTCTCGTGCCATGCTGCCATCTTGAATTCCCAGAGGGCAGGGACTGCCTGTGAAAATACAGGGTCGTCACTTAGTGCCTAGAAGCCCTGCTTCAGGGCTCCTTGCATCTCCAGGGGCCTCCTGTTCTGGCAGCACATGCCTCCTATGTGAGGTAAGGGCTGGTGGGTGGTGGGCTCCTCTGGCCACCTGAACCTCAGACCTGTCCCCTTGCTGAGCTGGCCTGGGGGTGGGAGAGGCCACGCCTGACACCCACCTGGACTCCTTGGGACACACCCTCACACCCTCCCCTGAGCCCCTGACCCTCAAGTCTGCCAGTTGGCTGTCTTCTGTCGGAACCACAGCATAGGTCACTAGCACATAGAACCACACTTGAGCTGTATTTCACAATAACCAGAATATTTCTGTATAGACATATACACTAGTTCTGTGATCGCTGTTAGGAAAGAAATATGTTAAATGGCTGATAGGATTACATGGGACTTATTTTCCTACTACTTTCTGAAATTGTTCAGCCTTCTTACCATGAGCATATATTTTATAATTTTTAAAAATGTCTACTAAGCAGGTATGATACTCTTAGAAATGGCCAAGGCTTCCTCCCCATCTGTGCCTGCAATGCCACCCCATCCCCACTCCCCCTGCACCCACACCTCCCCAGCTCTGCTGGGCTTTCTTATCAGCAGAGAAGAACATTCTTAAGTTCCTCCTACCTTATCAAATACTGCCTCCCCCACCCCCCCATTTATGGTAGATTTCTGCTTTGGACTACTCCACTATCAGGAATAATCAGTGTGTGGCCTATTTAATGCCAGGGAGCAACAGTCTTTATTTGGTAAATAGCAAAACTTGGTGCAGAGCACGAGCCCGGTTAAAAAAATAAATGCGTGGGTATCTGTGTATATACAGAAGACAGAGGATGTGAACCAAAGCGCTGACAGCGGTTATCCTTATGCCATTATCCATAATTATATTTTATTTGTTGTGCTCATGTATGTTTTCCAAATCTCTATGGTCAACATGGATTACTTTCATCAGAAAATAACTCATAATAAATGTGATTTTTAAAACGCTTTTCCTTGTCTCTACCTCTTTTCCAGGGGCTGCAGGGTTGCTTCTCTTCCCTCACCACCTAACTCCCTTCAAATACCCCCTTCTTCAAGGTTCCCAGCCCTGCCAGACCGGGGCCCCCGCATGCTCTGTCCTGAACACTGGGCCAGACCCTCTGAGAATCCCTCTCCTTCTGGGACCCCAGACCCTCCTCCATCCTGACGGCCAGGCTCTCCCCAAGGCCCACACGTGCCTGCTCTCCTGAGAGTTCACAGCTGCTCCTGGGGAGAGCTCACTCCAAGGAGGGCCCCCTAGTCTCTGGCACAGGTGAGGGTCGGGCCCACCTGCTCACCAACCCTCTCCCCCACCCCCGCGCCAGCTCCACCTGGCCGTCTGTCAGCAGCACCCCAGCGTAACCCATCCAGTGCTGGGCTCCTCAGCTCTCTGATCAGCTGCCCTGTACCTGTCAGCTCCCAAGTCACCGGAGCCAGGAACCAGGGACTCCCTGAGCCTCTCCTTCTCCCCTCTGCCAGCTGG
This sequence comes from Equus przewalskii, assembly GCF_037783145.1. Classification (NCBI taxonomy): domain Eukaryota; kingdom Metazoa; phylum Chordata; class Mammalia; order Perissodactyla; family Equidae; genus Equus; species Equus przewalskii. The sequence goes on from NC_091859.1 coordinate 40,816,975, forward strand.
TCCCAATCCTGCCACACCACCTCCATCCACTTAAGGTCTCTGGAATCCAGCCTCTTGTTCCCAGCCAGCCGCCCTTGCCCTGGCTGCTGCAACAATGTCCCAGTGGATGGGGCACCGCCGGTACCCTGCCTGGGGCAGTCCTTAGGCCCAGACCTCGTCCAGGTGCTCCCACAGCCTCAGCCCCCAGAAGCTGCCTCCCCAGGCCACAGCCTCCTCTCCCACACGTCCAGTGCGCAGTCCCACCGGAGGCTCAGAGCCTCGTCCTCCAGTCCCCTGTGCACGCCCTGGGCCGCCACCTCGTGGAATGCCCTCACTGTGCTCTTTCCTCTCGCCGGCTCACCTTCACTCCTCGGGTGCTGGGAGACAGGTGAGGAGGAAAGGGACAAAGAAACACAGGTGGTGGCCCCTGGGAGCACATGCCACAGGGTGTCCCAAACCAAGGGGTGGGTGACCTCTGTGGGCATCCATGGGAAGACCCAGCATCCCTTCCTTGTGACCTCCGACACTGGGGTTTGATTTTATTAGGGGAACCAGGGGAGTCACTAAACGGCCTTGCCACTTGTGATGGGACCAGACCACCACTTCGTAAACCAAGTTTCCTAGAAGGCTGGCATCTTGCAGATGATTTGGTCAGTTAGGACTGGTCGGGTTATGCTGAGTTTAACAAAGACTCCCAAAAGGCTTATTTCTCACTCACGCTACATGCCCATCAGACGTGGTTGGCCCAGCCTGAAGCTGTCCCACCATGTGGAGGGGCACTGATGGCTGTTGGGGGAGGAGGGAGGAGGGGAGAAATAAACGCTTGAAGGTTTTCATCCAGAAGCGACACCTATCACTTCTGCTCACAACTTGTTGACCAAAGCGAGTCATAAGAATGGGGGCTGGGAAATGCAATTCTACCTTTTGCCCAAAAGAGGAGCACCAGAAATGCTGGTGAACAGCACCACTGAAGGCCACAGAAAGCCTCAAAAACCCCAAACCAAAAAGTCTCTGACCCAGTAAATTTAGGAAATACTGGGTTAAAGAAAGTGAAAAATGAGGCTGGCCCCGTGGCCCAGTGGTTAAGTTTGCACGCTCTGCTTTGGCGGCCCAGGGTTTCGCCAGTTCGGATCCTGGGCACGGACGTGGCACCGGTCATCAGGCCATGTTGAGGCGGCGTCCCACGTGCCACACTAGACGGACCCACAACTAAAAAAATACGACTATGTACCGGGGGGCTTTGGGGAGAAAAAGGAAAACTAAAAATTTTTTTAAAAAGAAAGTGAAACAAGTCTACATACTGCAGGACTTCTCAGAGCCTTTAATATGTTAATGTACATTATGACTGTCAGAATGGTGTTTGAGGGTAAAGCTGTGACTCTCTTCCTGATGTATCCTCTGTCACCCTGGCCCAGTGCCTTAGACACAATAGCCTCTCAAATATTTGGCTCAGGACTCTTGTTGCAATCTGCAGGTCAACCTTACAGCTATCTTTGAGGAGAGGCATCCTCGATAATGAGAGAGAAGACGCAGGAGGATCATCCAGTTTATTCAGTGTTGACAGTGTGCCAGGCCCCAGGCTTTGTCTCATTAAAGCCTCAGGACATCGTTATGGCTTAGGAACTGCTATCATCCCCATTTTACAGATGAGGAAACCGAGGCTCAGGGAACTGGCAGAATGAATTTCAAATAATATCCAGCTTCTGTGATTTGGGCTTAAAATTTGCTCAGTCTCCTGAATTATCTTTGGAAATCTCCGTGAAAGTTTTCACACCTAAAATAGCCTTTTGGGTCTGAGCTAGGTGTCAGCGAGATCCCAAAAGCCTCACTTTGGTGGCCAGGAGTAGGTTCCGGGTCTCCAGGAGATGGGTGGATAGATCCACCTGCAAGGGGTGCAGTGCGGGAAGGACAGGGCCCTGGCAGGTGCTGACTTCTGCCTGTTTCCAGGAAAGAAGGGAAATGTGGACTTTGAATACCGCTATTTAAATAGAAAAGGCTGTTGAGATCTCTGGGCGGGGATAAGAGGGGAGGAGAAAAGCAAGCGAAATGATACTCTGTCATCAGCAGGGGCTGGAAACATTAGTCGACGTAATACTGACAAGCCCTCTTTCATTTTCTGCCTCTTGTTTCTCTCATTGCATTTATCACAATGTAACTATCATTTATTACATATTATCATACATTGTTTTTTCTGAGGGGGAGTTGTTTCCCCACCAAAACTTTCTCTGCCGTGAATGGCCCCCATCCGGACCTCTGGATGCCTCTCACTAATATTAATGGCCGCAGCTGAATGGATACTGGTCCTTTAGCCCCTGTTCGCTGAGTGCCCTTCCTGTGCCAGGCGTTTTTACATTCCGTCTCTCACGCACGAGCCCTTTTAATCCAACCCTGGGAAGGAGATACGACCATCACCTTCATTTTGCAACGAGGAGACTGAGCCTCAGGGCCTTTCAGGGACTTGAAAGGGCCCGTGCCGCCAGCAGACGTGGAGCAGGCGCCCACCCGGGTTTGCGCAGCTCCAGATGCTGCGCGAGGCCACTGCTGCCCGCCGGGGGTGGCGAGCCCGGGTGCTTCGCCGGAGCACGGGACAAGCACGGCACCACCGCGCAGGGATGCCAGGAGGGTTACCAGCTGGTCTGGTCTCACCCACGGGCAACTCCCGGGGCCGGCTCCCGGGCTACCATCACGCAGACCCGCATTCCACGTGCCAGGGGCTTCGCGGGCGTCATTGGACGCTTTGCGCTTGCGCCATCTCCAGACCGCTGGGCTTCCGGGCGTTCGTGTGAACATCCGGGTCACAGATTCTTAAGGACCAATGAGCGACGTCGCCGTAAGCCAGGGGGCGGGGCTAAGGCGGGGCATCATGGCCGCCCCCAGGGCGCCGCGTCCGGGGGCTTCTGGGTGTTTCGCTGACCGGCAGCTCCGCCACTGCGGACCCGCCCTCTGCCCTCCCCAGCCGAGCCTTAGTCGGGCCCGGGCAGCTCTGCGAGGCGGCGGCCGGAGAGGGAATCATGGGGACCGTGCACGCTCGGGTAAGAGGCGCAGCGACGCGCGGGCTGCGTGACCTCTGCGCGGGCTCCGCGGGAGATGTCGCGGCTGCGCCCGGGCTTCCCTGGTGAGGGGCGCCAAGGGCTGCGCGCGCGGAGCCCGGCCGGGGGTGGGGGCCCGCAGACCCCCAAGCGGGAAGCCGATCCGAGAGGAGGGACGTGACTTGCCCAAAGGTCGCTCAGCGAGGCGGGGGCCCAGAAAAGACCTGCGACCTTAGTGACGTCCTGGAGAGAGAATGAGTGTTTCTCTCCGTGACTTGACGTCTCCATCCTCAGCCCTCGGGCGTCCCCTCTCCTTACCGGTCTCCTTCCCCGGTCCCTCCCGCCCAGCCGCCGCGGGAACCGTGACCGACCCCAGGGCTCAGGCATCCTTCCGAGTCTTCCACCCCCGACCCATCTAAGGGTCCTCTTCGCTCCTGTTTGCCGAGCAAAGACGAGTCCTCTCTGTGCTTTAGTTACGCTCTAGTTCCTCCTTAAAGTGGAGGCAGTCATCGTGCCTCCTCACCAGGCCGACGCGAGAGTTAAAGGACACAGTGCCTGTCAAGTGCTCACTGGGGTGCCGGGCGCGGACTGACCGCTGCCAACCTGCTGTCCTTTATCGTAATCCTAACTGAGGGCCAGAGAATGAATGTTTGTGCGAGGTCACACCGTCGTGGCCTCAGAATGTTCCAAAACTCAGATCTCCTGAGTCCCAGCCCGCAACACGGCCTTTCTACCGCAACGTGGATCGTTTCGCTTGCCCCGCTCCTAAGTTCTCAGTGGTTTCCCATTAGCTCCCGAAATAACTGAGCACGGACTTCTCAGTCTGGCATCCGGAATTGGATTAACTCCCCTCCACAGATCTTTCAATCAGATGAAACCAGGTTGCAGTTCGGACACACTTCGGACTGTACTGTGGCGCGCAGCTCCCCTCCCATCGCTCACACCCGTCAGTGGGTATCCAAGTAGTGCCGTCTTGTAGAACTCAGTTCAGGTCACTTCCTGCATAAACCTCCTCCTATCTCCCCTCTTCTGGATGTGCTCCCGACTTCCTTGACATTTTTTCTCTGATGCCCTGTTAGCTCTGTTTGCATTTGTGTCTTATCCTTTTAGATTCCACGTGCCTGGATGTTACAATAGGGACTGCATCCCATCTGGCTTGCGTCCCTTGTAGCATCTTGAGCAAAGGGAGCGTTCATTCATTCATTCCAGTAATATCGCCAGTGGGCTGCTATGTGCCTGGCACCCTAGTAGGTGCGAGGGATCGGGGTAGGGGTGGGGGGAGGAGTCTGCTTTTGTTGAGTTCCTTTGATACTAAAATTGCTACTCCTTTGATTAATAAATTGACAAAAAATGTTTTCAGGTGTTTAGTTTGACCTTTACATTCCACTAGCAAGTTTTATTTGAATTTTTGGGTCAAGAGTCACAGAAGACATTTTATGTTTGCTACCTAGTACCCTCATGCATTAGTGAAACAACAGGTTTGTGAAACAGTACTTACCATTAGTATCTGTCATGGTTTCTTCTGTTTTCTATTTGATTCCAGTCTATATCACTTTAAAGATGCTGTTAATAACCCAGTAAATTTATTTCACGTTCTATCCCTTCAGTTAGCACTGCCTTGAACAGTACTTGGCACATGGTGTTCCATACAATTTTTTGACTGACTCATCTGCTTAATGGTTAGAGGCTAGATCCAAATATTTATTTAAATTTATTTCAGTAAATGCTTATCCCCTGCCTGCTCTTCCAGCCGCTGGAATGTAAACTATGAGGGTGAGGGTCTTGTAGGTGCCGGTCATGTGATAGGCTCTTCATATGGGTGAGTGGACGCGTCTCTATTAGTAAAACAGTTAATTTAGGACATCAAACTTTGACGTAACTGTGAAATGGTAAAGACATTATCTCTTAAACTTCAAGTCTGAATTTCAGATTAGGGAATACAAATGGGTCTGGCAGGTCTTTGGCGAACCTTGTTTCATGCTTTGGAATTTTAGGAACCATAATGTAATTCTTTTAGCATAATGGAATATGCACTTTGTGCCCGGACAAACCGTATTTGCTAAGCATTCAGATTAAATAGAATGGACATGTGCATATATTCCTAACCATAGTATATATTCTGCATACACAGTTGACACAAATGTAAAATACTTTTTGCACTGTGTAAATGTAAATACAGAAAGCATATTCATGAAATGGTGCAGGTTAAAAGTTTCCTATTTTAATGTGTTAATATTTTTGAGAGCTATAGTAATGATTCAGTTTTTAAAATATTACACAACAAAAAAGAAAGGATAGTGATATGAAATAAGTGATATATTCTTTGCTCAGCATTCTCTTCCCTTTTTTACTTATGTAAATATTCCATTAAAACCACTGTGAGGCAAGGACTTGGTCCGTCTGGGTCAGTGCTGCGTTCCCAGCTCTTAGCCCAGTGCTGGGCGCACAGTAGGCACTCAGTAAACATTTGTTAAATGAAAGAACAAAAGAAAAAAATCATTCACTCACCCATTCCACAAATAACTTGAGTACTTCTGCTGTGCTGCGGCGGATAAAACTAAGCAAAAGAAGGAGAACCTACAAGGGTCATAAACTTCTGGCGTCAAGAGGTGTCCCTGTAAAGAGGGTCTGATTCTGCCTGCAGAAGCCGGGGGTGGCCCACAGAGGAGACGACAGTTAGGTGGGTCCTTGAGCTACTTAGGGGGACGTTATTCCGGGCAGAGAGAAGCTGTGCACAAACATGAGTGTGAGGGCGGGGAGTGGTGAGGGCTGGCGCCGAGTGACAGATGCACGCCTTTGGAGCTCCTTGTGTGCCCTGCTAAGGAGTCCAGTGTGCGTCTATCCCTGTAGGCACGTGTGGAGGACCTTTTAGGTCAGGGGTGGGGAAGAGATGTGATACCTTTGGGTCATTACCTTTCCAGAGAGCAGTGACATTTTGGCGGCTGTTCTGCCAAGAGGCTGAGTGTCCCAGGGAAGAGGTGACGGTGGCTCAGAGACCCCGCTGTTTCACACACTGCAGACATCAAACACGAAGTCCCCAGTGCTGCAGGCACTGCAGACGCCAGACACGAAGCCCCCACTGCTGCACGCACTGCAGGCGCCAGACACGCAGCCCCCACCACTGCACGCACTGCAGGCGCCAGACACGAAGTCTCTGCACTTTAAAGCGCTTATTTGTAGAGAGTTGATGGAGTAAGGAGGAGGGAGATACTGGTCAGCACAGTTTTCCCCAAACTTGCCTATTTGTACGGTCACCTTGTGTCACATGACCTTCTGAATCTGTTTCCAGGAGTGTCAGGGAATCCCTGTGGTGAGGCAAGCATGTATGTAATATATTACATGTAAATTCTCATACATAGTGGAATATTATTGTGTCTCCCTGGGAGTACTAACCCAGGTACAGCCTGCAGACCCTTATTCAGAAGAGGTTTAATGCTTCTGAGATTATGTCAGTTCAAATTGAAGAAAGTGAGCACCTTGTGGCCCATTTTATGAGCATGTGCAGTTCCCCTTAGTGTGTGAATGAGACTTTATAAACTGAAACAAACCTATCAGGGTCCAGAAAAGTATGTTTTCGTAATTTGGCTTGTAGATGTAGTCATCCTAGAGCATAGCCAACTTTGATTCAAAAAGTTAAGATACTTCCCATAACAACAGGAAAGCAAACGTTTTTCTTTTCTCTGATAAATGTCTTTGTGGCATCTTACTTTTTAGCTATTTTTGTCATCAGATGGGGCTCAGGCGTACAGAACTAGACGAGCTGTATATAGTCCTCGGTTCATGGCACAGTCAGGTTCATGCCTGACCCTTTTAGTTCATTTACATTTTTGTTTTATTTGTTAATAATACACTGGACACCGAGGCGCTCACTGCCAATATAAGACTTGTACGTCAGCAGTAGCTCGTGTCTGCCTTTGTGCTCCCCACCCGCCCCCTGCCTCCACTCACCAGAGGAGCCACGGTACTGAGTTATCTGGAGTTTTGTCTAAAGACAAAACTAAAAGATTTTGGGTTTTTGTGTAAGTTCATTTGTCTGTGTTTCTTCCCTCCCTTTCAGAGCTTGGAGCCTCTTCCAGCTAGTGGACCTGACTTTGGAGCGTTAGGGGAAGAAGCTGAATTTGTTGAAGTTGAACCTGAAGCTAAACAGGAAATTCTGGAAAACAAAGATGTGAGTATTCTGCTGAAGGGTTTGATAGTAGTTGCTACTAGATACATTCACTTCCGTGAACACTAGGGAAATGTAAATGTACAAACGTAAAGTGATGACCCAGCCCCAGTGGCCTAGCGGTTAAACTTTGGCGCACTCTGCTTTGGCAGCTCAGGTTTGGTTCCTAGGTGTGGAACCACACCACTGGTCTATCAGTAGCCGTGTCATGGTGGCAGCTCACGTAGAGGAACCAGAAGAACTTAGAACTATATACACAACTACGTGCTGGGGCTTTGGTGGGGGAAAGGAGGAAGATTGGCAACAGATGTTAGCTTAGGGCAAATCTTCCCCTGCGAAAAAAAAAAAAAGTAGGGCCAGGCCAGTGGCGCAGCGGTTAAGTTCACACATTTTGCTTCGGCGGCCAGGGTATCGCTGGTTCAGATCCTGGTTGCGGACCTACACACCACTTGTCAAGCCATCCTGTGACAGGCGTCCCACATATAAAGTAGGGGAAGATGGGCAGGGATGTTAGCTCAGGCCCAGTCTTCCTCAACAAAAAGAGAAGGATTGGCAGTAGATGTTAGCTCAAGGCTAATCTTCCTGAAAAAGAAAAAGTAAAATGACCTGTCAGCAAAGAAGAGTGTGTCTAACTACATTTTAGAAAGACTGGTGACTTTTAGAAAAATGGTTTCTGGTTTTAGAGAAGTAGTTTTTCCTTGGTGATTAATTTATATGAGAAGTTTAAACAAACACACTTTTGTATTTATGTGATTAAAAAAACCAAAAGTATTTCAGGGACAAACTCAAATGATGCTTAAGTTTATACTGTGTTCCCTACTCCCAGAAAAAGACCTTGGGTCTTGAGTGAAACTGTTCGTGAACTTCGTTGCCTGTGAAATTAAATGCAGCACATTCTGATTAATTCTTTTTTTTTTTTTTTTTTAAATTTTATTTTTTCCTTTTTCTCCCCAAAGCCCCCCCGTACATAGTTGTGTATTCTTCGTTGTGGGTTCTTCTAGTTGTGGCATGTGGGACGCTGCCTCAGCGTGGTTTGATGAGCAGTGCCCTGTCCGTACCCAGGATTCGAACCAACGAAACACTGGGCCGCCGGCAGCGGAGCGCGCGGACTAAACCACTCGGCCACGGGGCCAGCCCCTCTGATTAATTCTTTAAGACCTTCCCAGGGCGGTGTTCCATCACCTGTGAGTGACGCCTTTCCCCCGTGCTCCCTGGGAGCCCTGCTGTATTTCTCTCTGTTTCTCGTTACCATCTGCTCCACTACGCTCTTTGCCAGTTTCTCCCCCTTTAGAATATAAGCTCCATCAAGGCAGGAAGTTTTGTGTTTTGTTCACTGCTGTATCCTCAGTGTTCAGAACAATACCTGGCTCATAGGCAATCAGTGTGGTTTTATTGAGAGATTTAGTTAAATAAGTGTCTACAGAGAGAGGGGAGAGGCTCTGAGACGGCGTTTGTCATGCTGTGTTGAAATCCACGCAAGATCTCTAGCAAGATGCGCAGCTGTTAGATTGGGGGTCACAGCATCATCCGGGGGCCAGTGCTTGGGGAGCATGTTGGGAGGACATACATGGGATCTCTGAGGCCTGCCTGCATCTAGGACTGACATGGTCCTCGGTCGTCTGTCTGCAGAGACCTTGTAGATCTCATTCGCAGAAAGTACAGACCCAGCGAAGGGTAAGTTCAAGAAACCAGTTTTTTGAAAAGGCATGAAAAATAAATAGAATGAAGTCTGGAATTAAGAAGTGTGGATCATTAAACTTGAAAAAAAAATCCTGGAAATTAACTTCAGACATTTGTCTTTGGCCTTGATGCCCAATCTCTTGCCCTGTGTCATACTTATTCATCAGTGTCCCCTTGTCACATTTAGGTGGTGGTTCAGCACGTTCATTTTGATGGACTTGGAAGGACTAAAGATGATATCATCATGTGTGAAATTGGAGATGTTTTTAAGGCTAAAAACCTTATTGAGGCAAGTATTCTCTGCTTGTAGTCTTGTCCCTTCCCTTCTGAAGACCCCGTGAATCTCCCATCTCCTCAAACCACTGAGCCCCCTGCCCAGCCTCTCCACCAATGACCTGGCCTCCTAGCCCGAAGGGGGCATTGGCACCCCAGGCTGAACCCCTTCAGTTCCCGGGTGCCTCCCACACACGTACATGTGTTTGCATTCCCCCTTGTCCCGGAGAAGACGGTGTCTGTCCGTTTTCTGAGGCTGGTCCATGCCTGTGTTCTTTGCAGCCATCCCAGCAGTGTCCTAGGAGCGGAGCGTGTTGCGTGCTGCCTCCTCCCCTGGCACCCTGCTTAGTGCTCTAGTGCGGTCTCTCCGCGGGGCCTCACCTACCTCGTGGGCCGGGTCCTCGATTGTCCCCCACTCCCGCTGTCTCCTTGGGCCTTGCTCCACTTACTGACCAGGCTGTCTCCTGGATTGCAGCATCTCCCTCCTCTCCTCTGCGCTTCCTTCTGTCCTTGGAGCCACGTGGACATGCCTCGGCAGAGTCACCAGGAGCTTCCTCATGGCCGGGTCCGGCTGGCTCCTTTCAGTCCCTATTTTACCTGACTTTTCAACAGTGTTTGGCCTCTCCCACTTTTAAAATATTGGCATTAAAAAAAAAAATTGAAGTACTACATAAGCACAGTTTTAAAAAAAAGTGTAAAACAATCAGATGGCACAGAGGGTATTGAAATGAACCGCAGATGTTTCCGTCCCCTGCCAAGCCCGGGCCCGCTCTCCAGAGGTGGCCGTGCTGAGGACTTCTTGTGTGTCCTTCGGGTATGTTGTACACGTGGATAAACACATAGAGCCCTTAAACAATCTCCCGTTCTCCATGTTTGTTTGCATCTTTCGTTTTTGATATTGGCCTGGAGGTCCTTGCGCGTCAGCACAGTCTGCGTGGTAGCTCATTGTGTGGACTTCAATCGCTCCTTGTAAATAGTTCCCTGTTGGAGGACGTTTAAATCAATTGAGTGTGTAGCTCTTAGGGGCGGTGCTGCGGCAATCATCCTTGTATGTGAGCAACCGTGTGTCTGTGGGGTAAGTCCCTGTGGTGGGATGCTAGGTCGGGGGTATGTGTGCTGTCATTTTCACGGGGGTTGCATATTGCTCTGCAAAGAGGCACCAGTTCACACTCCTGCCCGCATGGATGCGAGGGCCTCTTTCTTAACACTGGGCGCTGTCACACATTTAAAATTCTTGCCAACTTGCTGGGTGAAAAATACTAGCTCATTGTTTTAATTTGCACTTTTTCATTATGAATGAGATTGAGCACCTTCTACACGTTTATTGGCCATTCGTATCTCTCTTTTATGAATTACCTGTTGGGTCCCCTGTTTTCCATTGGATTGTTAGGCTTTTGTTAACTTATAAGAGCTCCCTGAGGGTTAAAAAATGATAACTTTGTGGGGATGGCCCAGTGGCAGAGTGGTTAAGTTCTCGTGCTCTGCTTCACTGGCCTTGGGTTTGCCAATTCAGATCCTGGGCATGGACCTACACAGCGCTCATCAAGCCATGCTGTGGCAGCATTCCACAAACAAAATAAAGGAAGATGGACACAGATGTTAGCCCAGCGACAACCTTCCTCAAACAAAAAGAGGAAGATTGGTAACGGATATTAGCTCAGGGCCAATCTTCCTCACCAAAAAAAAATCACTTTGTGATTCGTGTCAAATATATTTTTCTTGCTTTGTTGTCTTTTGAGTTTGTTTATATCCTCCCTCTTTGTTGCCATTTTCCCACCCCTTGGTTTCCATGAATCCCACCCTCTCCTGGGCTGCTTCCCACCTCTCATCACATTCATTTGAGCCCCCATTGTTGGCTTCTTTCCCTGCGACCATCCATAAATGAGGATCAGTGTCCTGGGTGTCCTCACCCACAGCCCTGGGTCAGCTGCCTCCGTGTGTTAGAGCTTCCCACCTCGGTCTCCAGCCAGTTCCTCTCGAGTGCTTCAGCCCGAGCGTGTGGCCGCCGGCTTGGCGTTTCCTCCTGGAATTGCCACAGGCATCTCCAGCCCTAGGCTGCTGAAAACTGAACTGGCGTCTTTCCTCCCCTCCCCCAGCCTGTCCTTTGGCCTCTGTCCCTGACCTCTTATGGCACCAAGGAGCACCCAGCCCAGAGCTGAAAGTTTGTGCAGCCTCCTCTCTCCTCGTGTCCTCCATCCAATCAGTGACTGTCCTTGGGCTTCTGCCTGTGGGACGTCTGGAGTCTGCCCTCCCCTGTGAGGTCGTGGCCTGTGCCGGCCCAGCCTCGCTCACGGCTCCCTCCCAGCTGGGAGGCTCTCCTCCTGCTTCCCTCCGTCTCGGGTTTCTCCTCTCTCCGCGTTCGCCCACTCGGTCAGCTGTGTCTTATAAGGACCTCGTCCTGCCTCTCCCCTGCCCGCAGCTCTCCAGTGCCCCCGTGCACCTGTAGGACGGGCTCTAGCTCAGCCTCCTGTGCATGGTCCTCCCTGCCCTGCTTCCTGAGCACCGTGGCTGCCCTGCCCCCGCTCTGCTGTCCCTCCGGGAGGACGCCGGGCGTCGGGAAGAAAACACAGCACAGCGGTTAGAGAATGGCTAGAGTTCCAGCACGGCTCAGAAGGCTCGCACACAGAAGCCTTCCTTCCCCAAACCCAACCACCGTCAACAATCGATGGCGATCCCTTCCGGGAAGACCTGCCAGGCTGTGTGCATTTACTTCATTTCCGTGTCACAGGAAAGGGGTTGTGTTAGGCACTCTGCTGTCTGCCCGAAGCTTGGGTTTGCCTCCTGAATAGGATTTTTTTGCTGCCCCCTAAAGTGCTTTGTCCGTTCTTTCACGAGTGGTCTTAGGGGTGCTCTCGGTGGCTTAGCACCAAATGGTAAACCTCCAGCCTGGTCACATAGCCACCATTTATGTTTCTCTGTCTTAGAGGGATACATTCTCTATTTTTTTCTCTCTTGTAGGTAATGCGGAAATCTCACGAAGCCCGTGAAAAATTGCTTCGTCTAGGAATATTTAGACAAGTGGATGTTTTGATTGATACGTGTCAAGGTACACATCTCTCCATGTCCCTTTCCATCCGTCCTCGAGGATCTATGTCTGTGGCCAGACGTAGACAGCACCTGGAGGCTCATCACACGTGTGGGTCTTGGTAGTTAGCAGTCTCGGGGAAGTAGCTGGACTTTTATATCAGGCCGAGGGAGAACGGGTGAACTTTGAAGGTATTGTCCTCTGAGCCCCTGGACAGTACCGGGGTTCTGTGAAAGGCGGAAGGAGGGATAGCCCAGCCCTGCAGATGTCCAGATGGACTCTTGGCAGGCTCCGTCCCAATGTGTGCTTTACAAAGAGGAGGGCGCTAGGAGTCAGATGTCAGTTTTAGGTCATTTGCTGTGTGATATTGGGCAAGTCTCTCAACGTAGTCAACGTTTATTCTTTTATTGGTGAGTCCCTGCTACTGGGGCAGGTCGGGCCCTGTGCTGGGTGCCAGGGAGACACAGCAGCCAGCAAGCCATGGTCTTCTGAAGGAGCTTCTGGTCAGGTGGAGCAGGGTCGGGGGACAGATGAACAGGTGATGACAATTCAGCTGCTGTGTCCTGCTGTAAGAGGGAGCTCCGGGAGGAGACTCGGCCTCTTTTAGGGGCAGAGGAAAAGAGCAATCAGAGAAGGTTTCCTGGAAGGGGTGATGTGTAAGCCGAGACCTAAAAAATGGAGATGAGTTAGTTTGGGAAGTGGGGCTGGTGGTGAGGGAAGGACGGAAACTGTCCCGGGAGAACGATAGTGTTTCACGGGCCCGTGGCCAGAGAGAGGAGGGCGTTGCGTGGACCACGGGTTCCGTAGCCAAAATGCAGCGGTCGGGGAATGAGAGGGAGGAAAGGTAAGGCAGAAGAGCAGTCAAGAGACCAGGTCGTGAAGGCCTTCATGTGTGGTGGTGGACGGAATTCTGAATTCGGTAGACGTCCATTGAAAAAGAAATACTTGAAGTGAAAATGTGAACTCTTCCAAGGTTGAATGGAGGATAATTTTGAGAAAATATAAATGAAGCTCTTTGAAAATGCTTGAAAAAATATAAAATGCTATATAAATGAAAAGTATTTTGATTATTTGGAATATAGATTCATCCATGACTTACAGGGACCCTAAATAGCACTGGTTTAGGCAAGAGAGAAGTCTCTTTTTCTTTCCACGACAGTTGGGAGACTGATGGGCTGGTATCGTAGCTCTGCTCCTTGAGGCCACTGGGTGGTGTGGTTTTCCCATGGGATCTTGTCACTTCATCATCCCTCGGGTCCGCTGGTCCCTGTGATGGCTGAGCACCATTCCAGCATCACGAAGGAGGAAGGAGGGTGGAGGGGCACACCCCTCCCTTGAAGCACCTGTCCCAGGTGTTCACAGCACTCCCCTCTCATCCCATTGGCCAGGACTTACTCACGTGGCCACACCTAGCTGCACGGGAGGCTGAGAAGCAAAGTCTAGGTGGCCGGCTGAGACCTGAGGATTTGCTTGTGATTGAACCGTGGTGCTCAGGGTGGCCCCAGAGCAGCAGCGCTGCTCTCACCTGGGAACCTGCCGGAGCTGCACACGCAGAGCATGCGGCTGCTGCAGGAGCTTCGGGTGGGGCGGCCATGTGGGCAGAATGGGCCCTCCGGGTGATTGTGATGCAGCTAGATTTTGACACTCATGGGACTGGTCAGAGGGAGACGAGTCGCTGGGAGGACCAGCTGTCCCTGCCCCCTCGAGGGATGGGGATAAACAGCCGTCCCGGTGCTGAGCTCTGCCGCGAGGGCTTGTGTATGTGATCCGGGTGAAGCCTCACAAAAACCTGGCGGAAGGATGAATATTTCAGAAAAAATGTTTTTCAGCTAAGGAAACCAAGGCTCAGAGAGGGTTGAGTAGCTTGCCCCAGGTCACAACTGAGTGACAGCACTACTCGGGAGTGTTTTTCTTGGTGGCGAGTGTTGATGGCATTTAGTTATAGCACTCCCCGCCTCTGTTGTAAATGTGATGTGGACGTGGTCACCCACTCCACCTCTGTCTGTGGTTCTCCACCCAGTGTGCACATTGGAATGACCATAAAAAGGATGGTTTAGGGCAGTGAAACTCCCCGATTCTGCAGTGGTAGGTACTCAACACTATCCATCTGTCAGACCCTCTGGAATGTACCACACCAAGAGTGAACCCCAGTGCGCACCGCACTTGAGTTAATAGTAACATCTCACTCTTGGTCCTCAGTTTTGATGAAGGTACCTCACTAATGCAGGCTGTCGGCATCAGGGGAGATGTGTGTGAGGAGTAGGAGGGGGTGGATGGGAACTCTGTACTTTCTGCTCAGTTTTGCTATAAACTTAAAACTGCCCTAAACAGTAAAATCCTTTAATTGAAAAAATATATATATGGCGCCAAGGCTTCCCCTGGACTGAATAGGAGGGTTCCAGAGCCAGGGCCTGGGCATTGACAAGTTTGGTGGCTCCCTGATGCGGCCGATGTCCAGCCAGGGGTGCAGGATCAGCCCCCGCCTCTCTGGGAAAGGCCCGCAGACCCCTCTGGAACTCGGCCCTGCTGCCCTGCACCCCATGGCCATTGGGGGCCGTTGGGCAGCCGCGCTGGATTCAGACACCAGTCAGCCCGCGGGCGTCACACCCCAGCTCGAGGAGGGACAAGAGCCATCACCTCTTACGTTGGTATCGCGTTTGTGGCTTCTCTTTCAGGATTCCTAGAATCTGTCTTGTCACGTGAATTCTAGGTTTTAATGTCAGTTGAATTGAGGCCCCAAATATCTTCGAGGACCTGCCTGCCTGGTGGGAGAGCAAGTGCCTCGAGCACGCGGCATGTGCCTAACTGGGTGATGTTACCTCTGGTCGTCTCCTGGCCGCAGCATCTGTGTTTTGGTGTCTTCTGCCGCAGGAACTAGCCGCGGCTGTTCTGCTGTAGAGGTGATTGTGATTTTGTGTGGGAGTGTTCTTAAACTTTCAAAGAGATGGTGCGCTTCGCAAAGGAGAGAGTGAAATAAAATGAGCCTGCCGATTGCCTTTTGTGGTTTTCAGCAGCGGGACCTGAAATGAAACCACATGTTGTAGCTGACTTAGTGTTTACCATTTTCTCTTTGCTAAGGTGATGACGCGCTGCCCAACGGCTTAGACGTTACCTTTGAGGTCACCGAACTGCGGAGACTGACGGGCAGTTACAACACCATGGTTGGGAACAATGAGGGCAGCATGGTAGGACACTGGCATCTCCTTCCTGGGGGGGCTTTCAGTTAGGAGCTTTGAAAATGTGACTACTCTAAAAACTGGTGATGCTTTCAAAACTCTCTCATGCACCTTAATCTTTTTTTGTAAGCTAACCCGTGGTTTCTCATTCATCTTCCTAGAGTTGATTATAATATGCCTTGGAGAGTTTAATTAGGAATGGTTTGGGGAATGTTCATATTAAGTTTCCTGTTCAAATTCCCCTAAACTCCAAAGCTGTCGCCTTGATTTTCCTGAGCTTCTCGGTGAGCGAGTCCGCCCTCCCCCGTGTCGGTCGGCGTGTGGCTCTCAGCAGAGGCGTGCTTTAGAGGGTGAAAGCAGTTAGAGGTGAAGGGCTAGGTCTGTAGTCTGCATTTTTGTTGTTTTTGTGCGAGTCCCTCAGCCAACATAGCCTTTCTTAAAGTGACCCTTCCTTCCATGGAAACCACCCTCTGTTTCTTTTCCTCCCAGGTCCTTGGCCTCAAACTCCCTAACCTTTTAGGCCGTGCGGAGAAGGTGACTTTTCAGTTTTCCTATGGAACAAAAGAAACTTCTTATGGCCTGTCCTTCTTCAAACCGCAGCCCGGAAACTTCGAAAGAAAGTAGGAAGCCGGACAGATTGTTGAGTACAGTGGCCTGGTTTAAAAGTTAAAGTGGATTGCTTGTTTGTGAAAAGAAACTTTACAGATTCAGCTGACACTTCTGCAGTGTTACAGCATGCTCTAGGTTTCCTCACGAAGATGAACTCCAGAAGTGTGTTTTTAAATCTGTTGATTTAGTGTGTACAGGTTCTAATCGCTGTTTCAGCTTTTCAAGCTCTGTCCCATTGCCTCCTAGTTTCTCCGTAAACTTATACAAGGTCACTGGACAGTTCCCCTGGAGCTCGCTGCGGGAGACGGACAGAGGAGTGTCAGCAGAGTATAGTGTGAGTAGCCTTACCGTCTTTCTCTTTGTGCACCTGAGTGAAAACTAAGTATCTATTTACTTAATGCCCAAAGACTGAGAGCGGGGCCTAGCCAGGAGAGCACAGACAGGTTGTGGTCTGGCAGTTGGAGTGATGTGCCTTGTTGCTGACGTCACCTTTTGTTCCTTGCCCTCTTGTTGGCTGCCTCCCAGGTGGGCACCTCTCTGCTGACCGAGGGTGAACTGCCAGAGCCCGAGATGGCTGAGATCCACGGTGGCAGCTCCTCTGACCTGGTCACATTTGTTCTGTGCCCCTGACTTCCTGTGACACTGTCTGTCTGTCCGTCCTCATATGCACTAAGATCAATAGCTTCTGCAGCCAGTGGAGTCACTATGGGTCACTGAAGCTTGCATCATTGGTTTACACTTGAGTTTACGTCCAACAGAGTCCGACTAAATGCAGCAAATGGAATTGCTATCATCTGACCATTTTTTGGCTTTACCATGAAGCCTGCTGTTTTTTCCGTCCTTTCTACACTTGTCCTTATTCTTCCCCTCCTGTTTAGTTAACGAGGAAGGACCCTGAGACACATGCCCTATAAAAGTAGTTCCCCACTGGTGGTCTTCAGACCAGCAGCATGGTCAGCCTCACTGGTGAGCTGGTTAGAAACGCAAATTCAGAGCCAGCCCTGATGGCCTAGTGGCTGAAGTTTAGCGCACTCCTCTTCAGCAGCCCAGGTTCGGTTCCTGGGCACAGAACCACACCACTCCTCTGTCAGTAGCCATGCTGTGATGGCGACTCATGTAGAAAATCAGAAGAACTTAAAACTATATACACAACTATTGTATGGAGCTTTGGGGAAGGGGGAGAAAGAGAAAAAAAGGAGGAAGATTGGCAACAGATGTGAGCTTAGGGTGAGTCTTCCCCTGAAAAAAAAAGAAATGCAAATTTGTGGGTCCTACCTGCCCTGCTGAACCAGCCTCGCTGGGCATGGGGCCCAGGAAACTCAGCTGCTTGTGCCTCCCTGGTGATTCTGGTCTGAGAACCAGCCCCTGCTCTTGACTGCTGCCTGCCACTCAGCACCTTAGAGGCACGTGGGACATGTTAGCCATTCATAATTCTCATCCGCAGCCCAGGATCACCAAAGCTCTGAGCACTGTGAGGGAGGCCCAGGCGGCACAGCTCAGCGTGTAGACGTGAGCGCCTGTGAGCGTTTGTGCTTCCATTTTCCTTCTCCGAAGGGAGTAGCCCTCAGGCACCCGTCTGCCCTGTGCTGGGGATGTGGAAGGGGACCCCCGGCACACGTTCTCTCCGCCTCCATCCTCCAGCAGGTCTCCAGTGGCCCCAGCAGTGTGGCCTGCAGCGGGAGGGTTCTCCCCGTCTGTCTTCCCTGTGTCCCTCCTTTATCTCTTTTTTTCTGAGGCTTTTTTAAAGAGCAGATTCTTATTCTTGTTTATCCACAGAGACTAGCAGAGGGTTGGAACGGGCTGCAGGGCAGGTCTGTGGTGGAGGAGAGAGAGGGGGAGGCACAGAGGCCGTGCAGCCCACAGCCCTGAAGCTGAGCAGTGAGCTCCTGGAGGAAGGGACTGCATCCTCCTCACTGTGTCCTCGATGCCCACACGACGCAGGGCTCACGACACACAGAGTGGTGCTGTCTGGCCCTGCCTCGTCCTCACAGTGACTCCAGAGACGTGAGGTGTGTCTCCTCTGAGCAGTAGCACTTCTCTTGTGGAGCGCTGCCTTGTGAGGAAGGAATGCTGTAGGTCCGCTCTGCGCCTTCCTCAGGCGTTGGGGAAAGTAGTGAATCTCACTTGGGTGGCCCTGAGTGCAGAACCGGCAGGTGAGCAAGGCTGCCTCCCCGGCACCTGGTGAGATGCCCTGTGGGCGCTTGATAAGTAATCGTGTTGGGGTGGGTGCTCCCAAGTTTTCACCCTGAATTCCGGATGATGTCTGGGCCTTAAATTCTCTGGCAGGCCTGGGGGCTACAGAGAATGCCCAGCAGAGGACTCACTCTGTGAAGTTGAAGTGACCTGGCTTCCTTGTAAGGGTTACATCATTGTCATCCTTCCCAAGGAGACCAGGCAACATCATTCACTGTTAGAAACAGCCTGGGCATTTCTCTACGACAGAAGTCTAAGACGGGCTGTCCTGGCTTCAGGAGGGGAGGGTCAGGCCGAGGCAGGTCCCACTTGCCTGGACATCCGGGTTCACTTGGCCAGGCCCCTGCTGCAGCCAGGGTGTTCTTCACTCACATGTAACTGTCTCCTTGCTCTTCTCTGGGGGCCGATAGGGGTCATCAGGGTCACCTGTCTGGCTTCAGACCAGGGGTTGGGAGGACCGGGTGCAGGGTGTGTCCAGTTGTCTTAGGGATGGAAGAGAAACCTGTCGGTTACAGGGTTGCAGGCAGCCTTCAGACAGGCGACGCTGTCTGCTCACCCAGGACACAGTCCTGCCGCTGTGAGCAGTGTCTCCTGTGGTGGAGATCATGGTCTTCTGCGCTTCTCCCTCCCTCCTTCCTCTCTCCCTTCCTTCCTTCCTCTTCTCTTTCTCCCTCCCACCCATCATTTGAAAAATATGTATCTTAGGTATTTAGTTAATAACTGAGTGATGCCTCATTCTGAGTCCTGACTTGGGATGACCACCACGTACATAAGGCACGGAAAGGGTTCTCACGAGCCCGTGTGCATTGCAGTTTCCCATCTGGAAGACCAGCCATACCGTCAAGTGGGAAGGCGTGTGGCGGGAGCTGGGCTGCCTCTCAAGGACGGCGTCTTTTGCAGTCCGAAAAGAAAGTGGGCACTCGCTGAAATCGTCTCTCTCGGTAAGGACTTCCTTGTTCAACTGAAGATTTAGATACTTCGATGCAGCCGTGCTGTACATTGGGACAAGCCTTCACCGACGTCGGGACAGACTGAGAAGTGTCCTAGGTTGGGTGGCAAAAGCAGTTGCTCCTGGGCCCTTAGTGAATTTATGTTCACAACCTCAGGTTTTCCTGAAGAACATCGGTGGTGTGGGAAGGGTGCGCTTAAGAGCCGACTGGAATTTCAGCTTTCAGAAGTCGTTAGGAGGCTGGCTGGGTCGACTTCGGTCAGGCTGTCGGGCTCCTTGAGAGAACCAGCCCCGGGACAGGATCGTGATCTCCCACCTAACCATCGGGCCTGGCTGCTTCTGCTCTCCCCGTCCCCGCAGACCGGACGTAGGGTGACATACTACCTCCCTCCCGGGGTTTTTGTAAAGATCAAGTGATGTAGGAGCTGCCGGGGTTAGCACAGTGCCTCGCATACAGTAGGTGCCCAATCAGTGCTCATTGTTGTTTGTAGACCTGGTTGAAGTGAAAATAACCCCAATACAAATTTCTTTCAGCACGCGATGGTCATCGACTCTCGGAACTCTTCCATCCTACCAAGAAAGGGTGCCTTGCTGAAAGTGAACCAGGTACTGTTCCTCACCTGTGACCTCTGCAGGCCCCGTGACCCAAGGGGGGCAGGGAGTCACACAGAGTTGTCACGTTTTTAATGTTGAGCGTTAGTTGTAAAGAGCATTCTGGAATGGCTTGCAGGGCTGTCAGTGGCCTCTCAGGGTTCCCAGCCCTGGACCTGCTGCCTGCAGTTCAGTCTCGTGCCGTCAGAGGGCCCGGAGTCGGGATGGCGTCCTGGCCTCCGAGGGTGTCACTCAGCAGGCCAGGAGGAGAGCTGCGGTTTGCTGGGAGGGTTTCCTTCGTTCTTAAAGAACACGCTGAGACAGGGCCTGCAAGTGCTGTGTGCGCAGGCGCCAGGCAGCTGCTGCCAGGAAGAGGGGCCAGGGTGGGTGGGGCGCTGGTCCTCGGTTTCAGAGGAGCAGCTCAAAGTCAGATTTTTATATGAAGGGTGCCAAATTGTAAAAGCTTGGCTAATTTTTTTTCAAACACTGATTAGGCCAGCCAAGTCCTAGCATCCATTGCAAGCTCTGTAATAAAGTGTTCGTGTCACCGTGTTTTTCTCTCACGTAGAGGGATAGCGTACTCTGTGGTCATTCCCTAGGTCTGATGAGTCTGTGTGTCTTTCAGTCCCCTGGTCCTGTCTAGAACAGCTAGAATATAGCTGCTGGGAGACAGAAGGGGCCTGTTGCCTTTGTAAAAATATGGAACAGCGAGATCAAACAGTGATCCCAGTAGCCGTGGTTAGGGACCCCTGTGGTAGGTCCGTTTGCTCCCTTCTGACCTGAGGGTTCTCCCCCACAGGAGCTGGCAGGCTACACCGGAGGGGACGTGAGCTTCATCAAAGAAGATTTTGAGCTTCAGTTGAACAAACAACTCATACTCGAGTCAGTGAGTATCTAGCCAGAATGTCGTCGCCCGCAATTTTATCCCTCGTTTTTGGAATCTTAGTAGAAAATCTCAGTTCCTGAGGATCCAGAGCATTGACGTGGAAGCTCGGAATGTTAATGCTTGAAACGGAAGTGCCCACCTTTAATTGGGCTAGGATTGAAGATGCTCTGGAGAGAGGTGGTAGTCCCTCTCTTGCGAAGGATCTCTGTTAGTCATTTTACGTGGGGCCGCGTGAGCCCCTTCCCTGTGTACCACCTTGGGGCCGTCAAGGAGATGTGTCTGGAGGACAGAGGGATGCTGTCCTCTCCCTCCTGAGGTTGCTTGCAGAGAAGTTCTGAGTCTTCACCTTCTTTTGCTGGGTCTGCAGGGCTCTGGGCACTTCCAGGAATTTTTTTTTTAACCCTTAATCCAGTTTGGTTTAGTTTCTCCTGATTAACTCAGGACCTGAGGAGTGGGTGACTAGGCTCTGACCAAGGCAGAGGAGCCCCAGGCTGGGAGACACCTGGCTTCTCCGCTGTCCCCAGCGCCCAGGTGACTGGAGCCAGCTCTCTGTCCGCACTCCCCATCACACACACTGTGGCCTGTGCCCTCAGCTACTTAAGACCTGGGGCCGAGGAGGGAGTTCTGATGAAATGGGATATGCGTCTGTTTCTGACGTCGGCCGTCCACGCTCTGTCCGCCCTGGGCTCGCTGCTCTCTGGCTTTGCTTCCCATGTCTCCTCTGCCACTGCTCTTCCTCTGGAGGCCTCTGTTCACGTCAGCGAGCTCTTTCAGTCACCTCTGCGCCCTCTCCAGCACCTGACGCTGTCATCATTTGATCCTGGCACCGCTACCCTCTTCCACACCCCACTCTCCTTCACACTTGCCACCTTTCCACCTTAGGACAGTGTCTCCCCCTGGGATTCTCGCAGCTGTCTCCTGCTCTGCCCGCTCTCCTTGGGCTGCGGCTCCCAGCGCGTGCCTCGCTCTCCTTCCAGGCCCCAGGTTCATGGCTACTGAACATTTCGACTCCATCCTTGTGGGCACCTTACACGCAGTGTATCTAAAGCTGTGCAGCGTGTCTGACCCTCCACAGAGCAGGCCAGAGGGCAGTGGGCGGGAGAGACTGTTCACGCGGACGTGAAGACTGGATCCCAGATCTGAGATCGGGTCACTGCCCCTGAGCTCTTAGAGAGCGTGTCCCTGCGGGTGGCATTGGAAGCTGTGTGTCTTTGCGTCTCGTGATTGTGGGAGCACTGTCACCTCTGCCTTCTTTCACCTGAGGCGCTGTGTGCCCTTCGTCCCCGTATGTTTTGAGGCCCCGGCAGAGAGGCCTGGGCAGATGCAGCATCACTTGTCTGGAGCCCTGCTCTCCCGCTCCGTCAGGCCGTGGCTCGTCCCGCCGGGCTCAGCTTCTTGCAGAAGAGGGCGCTGTCCTGTGTCAGGATGGAAGCCGTGCCGTGCTCGGGGCTTGGGCTTGTCTTTTGCTTGTGTTCAGTATGTCTTTATTTGAAGTCTGGAGTTGCGAGTTTTCAAAGGATCCACAGGTACTCTGAGTTGTACTCCTTCAGCTGCCCGAGCCAGGTGTTCTCCTGTGGCCTCGTGCCCAAGCCCAGAGCTCTGCACGCCGCAGGCGCCCGGCATGTGGCCCACAGCCAGAGATCCGTGCGTTTTATCTGCTGATGCTCATTGGAAGGACGGAAATCCTGGGAGAAAACGGTTGTTTCTTTATATCTCAATAGGTCTTTTCAGCATCTCTCTGGGGTGGAATGTTGGTCCCCATCGGTGATAAACCGTCCAGTATCGCTGATAGGTAAGTTCTAATAAACGGAGGGTAATGTGCGAATGTTTCCCTGAGGCTCTCTGTGGTTGGTTCCTTATAAGATGTTTTAGAGAAGTTCAACTATTAGGAGAGCAAATATTCCAAACTTTACTCAACTAATTTCAAAATATCCAGTATACCTCTTACGCAATATTTTTTGCTTTTTTCCGGGGGGAGGGGAAGGGAGTTAACTTGTTTCATTATATTAAAAAATTTGTATTCTCTTTTGAGTATGAAAGAACACAGTGCATACACGTTGCACTATAAAAACAGATGTTTAAAGGAAGTAAGAGGATAGTCCTGCTTTATGACAGGCAGAGTTAACATTTGGGACTATTTCCTTTTAGTCTACTTTTTGTGGATGTGTGTTTGTGTTTGTGTGTGTACATATAAGTCTATCTATACATCTGTGTTAAATTGTTGATATACTGTATTTTGCACAGTTTTATGTCCTTGCTGCTTTTTAAAAAGTTTTAAAGAAATTATAGAGTAAAACATTGACCAGTTCATGAGAAATTTTTTATAAGCGGCATTTCAATGTTGCATTGTTGGCGTATAAGTAACACTGTGAAGAATATAACTTTGTTAATAGTTTTTGTTCATTTTATTTTCTGAGGAGAGATCGGTAAATGTGGAATTACTGTCTGAAAAGAATGTGAACATTTTTAAGGCTCATAAAGAATATTGCTGGAGCCTCCTTTTTAGAAAGCTTATAGCAGTTTATACTCCTGCCAGCAGAGTATGAAGCTGGACCTGTTGCTTTATAATTCTAATAATTGTTCCTGAGGGCAAGAAACTCTGACCTTGCGTTAGTTAAAATATTATTTTAGCTTAAACTAATTCAGCCTTTTTGTCTGGCAACTTGGAAGTAAAAAAATTTTTAATTTCTGAGCTCTGGAACCTAACAATTTCACCTCCATGAATCTAATTTACAGAAATATGTTTATAAGTATACAAAGATTTATGTGCAAGGATGTCCATCGTAGCATTGTTGATCATAGAAAATTTCTGAAACTGCCAGTAGGGAAATGATTAAATTCAGACACAACCATTCTAGAGAGACGGTGTGATTATTAAGAATGAGACAGGGGCCGGCTCCGTGACCGAGTGGTTAAGTTCGTGTGCTCTGCTGCGGTGGCCCAGGGTTCGGATCCTGGGTGCGGACATGGCACCGCTCGGCAGGCCATGTTGAGGTGGCATCCCACATCCCACAACTAGAAGGACCTGCAACTAAGATATACAACGGGGGGCTGGGGGTTTGGGGAGATAAAGTAGGAAAAAAAAAAAAAGAAGGTTGGCAACAGTTGTTAGCTCAGGTGCCAATCTTAAAAAAAAAAAAAAAAGAATGAGACAGATGTCCATGGGTTAAAATTCGAGTGTAGGGGCCAGCCCCGTGGCGGAGTGGTTAGGTTCCCGCACTCCGCTTCGGTGGCCCGGGGTTTCGCCAGTTCGAATCCTGGGTGTGGACATGGCACTGCTCATCAAGCCATGCTGAGGCCGCGTCCCACGTGCCATAACTAGAAGGACCCACAACTAAAAACACACAGCTATGTACTGGGGGCTTTGGGAGAAAAAGGAAAAATAAAATTAAAAAAAAAATTGCGTGTAAACGTGTTCGGTTGATTGCTCTTTGACGAGGGGCAAGAGCTCCAGGCTCTGTGTTTGCAGGTGTAGCTGCGAGGGTCTGGGAAGTCAGCCACCACTGACAGCACTCAGCTGTGGAGATGGGGATGCAGTGGGCAGATGAGGACAGGGGGAAGAACCTTTTCACTTTTTGTGCTTCCTGGGTCGTTATTTAATTCTTTCAAAAGAATATGTGTGATTTATAATTTTTTTAAAAAATGGAACTTGCCGTTTGTTTCTGTAATTAATGTTAATGAGATATTCAGAAAGGCTTTGCTTAGAAATCCCAAATAGTAAAAAAACACATTTATAGGCTTTTAAACTCAAGTTCAAATGAATAAATTCATAAAGGCTTTTACCTGGCAGGAAAATTGGGAAAAGAGTGCCCTGTCGCCCATTCCTTCTGTGCCGTTTCAGACCCATGGAAGGCTCTGAGCAGTCAGAGGGCCAGCGAGGGCACCACGGGCAGTGAGGGCCACGGGGGCATCAGCCGGTTGTTGCTTCCATGGCAGCTGTGTGGGAAAGATTACAGCTTCGCTCATCTTTTTAATTAGTTATTTAGCAATTACTGTGGTCTAAAATCAGGTTCTAATAAGCTGTTAGATTTTGTAGAAAGTGGACTAGATTTCTAAGTAACTTTTAATTCATGCTTTTCATTTTATTCAGATGTAGTATAAAATTGTGTGAGAACCCAGTGCATTAAGGAGCACAAGAGAGATTCAATTTTTGAATTGTAATACATTTTTCCTAGTTAAAAATCATTGCAGAAAATACAAAAAACGTTAAAAATAACAATAATTCTATTTTGGTCTATTTCCTTCTAGTATTATGTTTCTGTTCTTGTAAAATTGGGATCACACTATTCTGTATTTGTATTCTGCTTTTTTTTAACTTAATATTGCATTGTGAGGTGTAAAAGGCCATTTTGCAAAGGAGCTGCCTGATGAATTCTTACAGACGGCAGAGCATTTCTTTACAGTGGACGGTCCACCCTGTGCCTCTTTGCTGAAGAAGTGTCTTTATTTTTGCCTTGTATTTCAACCAAATCCCCAGGAGTTTTAAGCGTTTGTTTGGATGTTTAGATTTTGGTTTAGATTAGAAATTTGGATTTTTATGAAGTTCGCCTTACTCCTGTGCATCTCCCCAGTCCTTAAATGTTTCACCGCTTGCAAATGTCGTTGACGATGCTGAACGTGGGCCTAACTCACGCGCCTCCCTTGTGCCACGTCGGCCTCCACCGATGGTTTTCCTCTGACGCCTGCCCCTGTCTTCCAGGTTCTACCTCGGGGGACCGACGAGTGTGCGCGGGTTCAGCATGCACAGCGTTGGGCCACAGAGCGAAGGTCTGTTGTTCCTCACAATACCGCCAAACAATACCACCAAACAACACCGCCAAACAACACCGCCAAACAACACCGCCAAAATGAAACCAGGCTCACGCCTCATTTTTGAAATCGTGTGTTTGTTTGAAGTACCATGATAATGGGCGTTCATGTTTCACTGCAGGAGAATTAGCACTTAC
This sequence comes from Equus przewalskii, assembly GCF_037783145.1. Lineage (NCBI taxonomy): Eukaryota > Metazoa > Chordata > Mammalia > Perissodactyla > Equidae > Equus > Equus przewalskii. The sequence goes on from NC_091859.1 coordinate 40,842,476, forward strand.
ACACCGTCTAGCTCACGGCAGGTGTGGAAGGATATTTGTGGGGAGAACTATAGAAAAACGAGAAAATACATCCAAGCAGAAAATCCGTGACAATGGCCTCTGATCGCAAGCATCCTGTTTAAACCCGCGTGTCTTTATACTCGAGCTTTGTTTTGTTTACATGCTGCTTTCTAACCTGTTTCTCCCACCATCCCTCAACAATATATGATAAAGGTTTTTATAGGAATAAGTACTTTATCATTTTTAATGGCTGCTTATTTCATCTTTTTGACATACCATCAGTTTTTAAATTAACAGACTTTATTTTGAGAGCAGTCTTAGGTTTACAGAAAAATGAGCAGCAACTGCGGAGTTCCCGTGCACACTCCATAGCGTCCTCTCTTATTAACGTCTCGCATTAGCGTGGGACACTTGTTACAACTGTTGAGCCAGAATTGGTGCTTTATTACTAAATCTCGTGGTTCACATTAGGTTCCCTCTGTGTTGTGTGGTTCCATGGGTTTTGACAAATGCATCACAGCACGTATCCACCATTACGGAGTCACACAGAAGTTTCCTGGCCCTGGAAGGCACCTAGCTCCGCCTGCTCAGCCCCCTCCCCAGCCCCTGGCAGCCACTGATCTCTGCACTGTCTCCGTAGTTTTGCCTTTACCAGAGTATCATATAGGTGGAATCATACAGCATGTGCCCTTTCCAGACTGGCCTCTTTGACTAAGCAGTATGCATTTAAGTTTCCTCCATGTCTTTCTACATCTGGATAGATCCTGTCTTTTTATTGCCGAATGATACTGCAGTGTACGACTCTCCCACAGTTGATCTCGTCACCTGTTGAAGGACTTCTTGGTTGCAGGACATCCCGTTTTTGGCGGTTACGCGTAAAACTGATAGACACATTCACGTGCAGGTTTTTGTTTGGACAGAAGGTTTCAGCTCATTTGGGTAAACACCAAGGAGTGCAGCTGCTGGGTCATAAAACTTTGTTTAGCTCTGTACGAAACTGCCAGAGCATCTTCCAAAATGGCCATGCCGTCAATGAATCAGAGAGATGAAAACTTTATCGTGTTTAATGGCTGCATATTTCATGTTTTTGTCATGCTATAATCTTTTTATATCAAATCCCAAGTTTTAGACATTTGGGCTGTTTTCTTTTTTTCTTACAATTATAAAACAATGTAACAGTGAATAACTGACTCTTTGTGCTCATCTATAAGTTTTACTTTATAACATAAACATCTGGATGTGGAATTGCTGGCGCAAAAGGATTTGGAATATTTTGAAGGCTTTATGCTGCTCTCTAGAAAGCTTGTTCATTTAATTGGATGCATATTATTCCATTATTGTACCCTGATTTTCTTAACTATTTTTTTAACATCTTTGTTGTTTCCATTTTATATTATTATAAATAATGACTGCCCTGTGCATACATTTTTGCGCAAAATATAGATTATTTCTTTTCATTTGTTTTTAGAGTGCTTTATTAGTGTCATTTTTTTAGAAAAGTAGCAATTTATGGATAGTTTTATTTTTTAATTATAAGCAAGGATTACATAGTGATTATACTACAGTTTAGGAGTCTTCCACTTGCCTGAAAAAACACAATGATTATCCATCTAATTACCTATCAAATAGGCCATTGATAAGAGTTAAGAGCAAGAATGTAAACTGGCATAACTTTGTGAAAACGGTTTGACAGTATGTATCAAGAGCCTGAAATGTATACTTACAAGGACTACTAATAATAGCCCCAAACTGAAGACTGGAATCCCAACTGCCCGTCTGCAATAGAATGATACGTACATCGTGTTGTCTTCACACTGTAGAATCTTATACAGCAATGAGGGTGAGCAAGTTACAGCCACTGGCTGAATGATGATGAACAAGCCTCGGAAACATGCAAACAAAAGCCAGACCTGGAGCATGCATCCTGTGTGACTCCATCTGTGTGAAGTGTGGAGACCTAGGTGGTCGGATGACTGGGTCGTGGTTGCACTTGGCGTGGGTGGCAGGTAGTGATTAGAAGGAAGAACCGGGCCTTCCGGGGGCTGCACGTCTGTTTCTTGTTCCGGGTGCTCATCATATGGACGTGCGCTGTGTGTGGAAATTCACTGAGCTGTACACTTAGGATGTGTGTACCTTTCTGTATGTATATTATACTTCAAGACAGGGTTTAAAAATGTGTGTGTGTGTGCAAGGAAACTCATCACAGGTTAGTGTCCATGCTGGAGAAGTTAGACACCAATATGACAATAGACGAGGAATAGATCATTATATTATGGTATGTATATGATTATTCAGGTATCAAAATCATTTTCAAAGAATTAAAGTATTAGAGGAAAGTGCTTATAATGTATTAAACTAAAAAAAAGGACTGAAAGCTATAAATATAAAATGACTCATTTTATTTTCTTATTTGTTCCTTATAATTCACTGGATGAAAGAACACTAGTTAGCCAGTTATCTCTGAATGATAGAAATTAAAGGAGATTTTCCTTTTTTCTGCTTCTCTATGTTTGTCAGATTTTCTCCAATGAGTATATTACTTTTATGATCAGAATAAAATAGGTTATTTAAGAAAAGAGATGAGCAGTTGCTGGGGAACAGAAAGCAGACTCAATTGCCCTCCTGCTATTTGTCCGTTCTTCGTTTCCTCTAGACTGAGGTGGCGCTGGAGTCTATGTGAATAAGCAGCTCATTCCTCGAGGCAAATCTTGGAGACAACACATTTTTCTTTTTCATGGTCTGTCATTTTGTATTAAAGTGTACTAAGACACTTTAGTGTTTTGCAAGGAAGTGTAGATGTTTCAGCGTTTGGAGGGTTTTTTGGTGTCCTTAATGTTATGGCTATTTATAGTTAAAATGGAGTGAATAGGAGAATTTTTAGAAATAATGCATTTGCATACTCTCAGCACATAGTCTTGCATTTTGGCAAAATAACCTTTGTCCAAAGGAAAAAAAAAACCCCACATGGTCATGAACCTTTAAAAAGGAACCTCTTCTCTGGGGACGTGAGCTGGGGTGCTGTTTCCTTGTATGCTGAGTAGTAGTAGATGCTGTGTATCCTAACATGTACGGCCATTTCCAGAAAGTGCAGAGACGTTTTCCGCATTTTGTCTCCATATCGTGGTCCCAAGACTTTTGCCCAATAAGACCTTTCACTTGCCAGGTGACAGTGATCTAGTGGCCTGAAGTTGTGGAGACAACTGTGAGTTCACTTGTTTATTCCAAGCATTTTACAAATGTGATAAATTACTGATTTCATTCTTTCCTAAATTACGCTAGCATCTTTTTTTCAGTTAAAGCAAATTATAAAACAAGAGAAAAGGAAAACAGGACAGGAGAAAAGGACAGATGATTTAACATGAGGTCAACAGCATCAGGAGTCAGAAGAGTGGCTGTTCAGAGTTGAGCACTGGGTGTCATGTACGCAGCCTGCACCTTGCTTGTGTAGATTGTGGATGTCAGTGTGTGTGGAATTTATGAGCCCTTGTCTTTGTTCTGCACCCTTCTTTCATTAGGCGACTACCTGGGTGGAGAAGCCTACTGGGCCGGCGGCCTGCACCTGTACACCCCGCTCCCTTTCCGGCCTGGCCAGGGCGGCTTTGGAGAACTTTTCAGAACACACTTTTTCCTCAACGCAGGAAACCTCTGCAACCTCAACTACGGTATAACTTGGACTATTTAGAAACTGTTATGGTACAGTTGACTTCGTGTTTAAAAGCGTAGCACACAAATAGGTGTCTGTCTTGTTAGATTACCTAGTCTTTTAATTTAGGGACCACACCTTCCTTTAAAAAAATTCCTACAACACGGGACACTGTGCCCAGAATAAAGTTGTTTGGTTCAATGAATGAAACATGCATGAAAAAATCACCATCGAATGCTGTATTGCAAAGAAAAATCTATTCATTTATTCAGCAAACATTTCTTGAGCACCTGCTCTGTGCCAGTCCTTGTGGCCACAGTGCTGATACGATCAGGTCCTTTCCTCAGGGAGCTCAGGGCCAGAGGAGACTCAGAGCAGGCATGTCCAGCTAGGGGGTGTGAAGAGGCATCTGGAAATCTTTCACTGAAGAGAAGGCCCTCAAACCGAGGCTGGGTGCAGGGCTTCCCAGTGGTGGGCGTGGGGAAATGCCCTTTTAGGCAAAGGGCACCGAATGTGCCAGGCCCACAGACTTAAGGAGGCTTGGCTGCTTCAGGGGCAGGGAGTAGGTGTGGTCCCAAGCCCTCTCTGGATTTTGGTCCTACTCTCACCTCATGCATTCTCCTTGGATATCTTGGCCTGGCTTTAAAAATTACAAGGGCCGCACAGCAAGGGAGAGAGCCAGGGCTTGTCCGAGGACAGCTGTGGAAGGACAGGGGCCACATGCTGTTGTTCACACCCCCTTTCTCTTTTCAGGGGAGGGCCCCAAAGCTCACATTCGTAAGCTGGCTGAGTGCATCCGCTGGTCGTACGGTGCCGGGATCGTCCTCAGGCTCGGCAACATCGCCCGGCTGGAACTTAATTACTGCGTCCCCATGGGCGTGCAGAGGGGTGACAGGTAGGTGCCGCAAGTGCTCCACCGCTGCGTCGCACTTTCTAGCAATTTTATTTTATTCTGGACATGGGTAATCATTTCATCAGTGGCCTTTAAGATTCAAGATTTTAAGAGAAATTGAATAATTAGCAAAAGAATGAGAATGTATGTATTTTTCTCCATCGAGTTTGGAGGGGAAAAAAGTGCTGTGTTCCCATCCCTTCACCTCACACTGTTTGCGCTTCCTGTTGCCAAGTAGTGGGGGCTCCTGGGGAGGTCTGGCCGGAAGAATCGACAAGGCATTATTGATCCTGCTTGCTGAAAACAGAACGAGATGTTTCCAGTGGGTGATTTGCAGGTGGGGAGCTGAGGCTGGCGTGGGCAAAGCTTTGCTCCTGGCTGCGGAGGACTCATTCTCCAGAGCTTTCTCAGCAGCAGACAAACCCACCAGCTTGTCCTTTCTCCACCCATCATCTTACTGAGCAAGCTCTGCTAAATACTACATGGATGCATTAAATGGCACACGGCCATTTAGAGTTATAGAAATTAATTCCATTTATTGTGTTGTTTGGTATGTGCTGTATACACTTAAGAAAATCCAGAAGTGTTGTCATGGGAGTGTGTGTGGGTCAGCTCGGGCTGCTTGAACAAAATACCACAGACTGAGGGGCTTAAACAGCGGGCATTTTTTCCTCACAGTTCTGGAGGCTGGAAGTCCAAGATAGAGGTGCTGGCAGGTTTGGCTCCTGGGGAGGGCCCACTGCCTGCTTTGCAGATGGCCGCCTTCTCACTGAGTCCGCACGGGTCGGCAGGGGGGCAAGCAAGTGCTCTGGGGTCTCTTATGAGGACACTGATCCCGCCATGGGACCCCACCTTCATATCATATCTAGTTCCCTAATTCCCCCGTCTAACCTAATTCCCTCCCCGTGGCCACCCCCCCCCCGGCCCCCCCCCCCCCACCCCCCGGACGCCATCACACGGCGGGTTAGGGCTTCAGCGTGTAAACCTGGGGATGCACACCTTCTGCCCATCCTGTGGTGTCCATGTTGTCTCTTCTCTTGTCACGCTTCTGCCTTCAGTACTCTAGGCTATATTTTTTCTCTTTCGTTTTCTGTTGACACGAGGCCACCAAATGGTGCCGTGTGAGTCATAGCTCGAGCGTCAAGCCTGAAGTTGCAGTTTGTCCTACTTTAAGGAAATGCTGTGCCCGTGTACTTGCACTGTCTTCTGCGTAGTGGGTGAGGGAGCCGCGTTAGCCAGCCTCGAATAAAGCCTTAGTGCAGAGGCGCAGTCAGTGTGTGCCTCCCACGCTCATGGTGATCAGCTCAGTCGAGTCTGCTCCCCTTCGTTGTCTCACGGGAAGGCTGACTCAGGCTGCAGGGCTGCCGTGGCCCCCCAGTGAGGTTAGAGCCCTTCTTTCCAGGGCTCTTAATCCACCTCCACTCTCTGCCTGTTCTTTGCACAGAGCAAAAGCCAAAAGGGGTCTAGTGTGGTACAGGCTGTGTGTGCGCTGGAGCCCAGCTGCCACCTCGGATCCTGGCTTGACCACTCTGGCTGTGTGACCCAGAGTGAGTTACTTAACCTTGCTGGGTCTCCATTTTCATGTCCAGACAGTGGGCACTATGATAGCGACTACTTTGCAGGTTTGAGAGCTAAATGACCTAGTGCACACAAAGCCCTTGCAGCCCACCCAGCGTGTTGTCAGTGAATGTTGGTGCTCTTTTGTGTTGTCCTTGCTGCTGGTTTACCTGCCAGGGCCAGCTTGGTACACAGGAAGCAGACAATGTTCCTTTAGGAGGCCTCTTCCCTCCGCCTGTGTGTTGGCACTGCATGGCTGCCCCCGGGTGGCTGTCTGAGACATGCCGTCCATGGGGCGCTGTGTCCTGATTTCAGTGACAGTGCAATGTGGACAAATGGGACTTTTTTTCCTAGAGCAAGTTCTGTTCGTTAGATACCTTCTCAGCTAAGATTCCCGAGACTTCCATGACTTTGGGGACACGAGGCTGGCTTTGCACATCACCTCCTGCAAAGCCTCTTCCCACCACAGCTGTGAGCGCGGGGCCCCCGGCCTGGCAGCCAGGCGAGAGTGGGATCCTCGTGGGAGCTCCAGAGGTGCGGGGGTGCACCTGCCCCAGGGACGTGGCCAGACGTGTGATGCAGGCGGCCAGGCCTACACCTCTCCCCCGCACTGTGCCCTGACTCCCTGGGACCTTGGTAAAGGCAGATGCTGCTGCCGCCCACAGCGGGCCTCAGATGCTGTGTTTCTGACACGCTCTCCCATGAGGCTGGTATGTGGACCAGCCACGCTTTGAAGAGGGGAGGGCTGGCTGACTCTGTCTTGAGAAAGCCACAGCACTTTCAGCGTAAGGGAGGGCAGTGGCCGTGGGCTATAGCGGGTGCTTGCTTACCTTGTGGGAGACCCAGGCCCAGCTTGGTTTTCCTGTCCAGGCTCCCAGCAGCTCTGGGCAGTGGAGCCTGATGAGCAGACAGGCTCGGCAGTGGCAGTCAGGTCAGCGGCAGAGCCAGGGTGCAGAGCCAGCCTGGCTGAGGCCAAGTGCTTTTCCTCTGCACCGAAACACCAGCGTCAAGAACCGCCTCCCGTCTGAGGGGCCGAAGGTGGCCCCTTCCAGCCCTGCCCGGACTCGGACCTCGGGCCTTCACTGTGGAAGAAACAGCCAGCCTTCTCCCTTGCTTATCTCTACGGCAGATTTTTTGGTTCAAATTTTAATTCTCTACTAACTTCATTATAAGCATTTTTTATTGCACAGAAAACTAGAAGTGCGTGTGGATTTTTAGCCGTAGCTTTAGTGTCTTTCACTGTAATGGCGTTGAGAACTGCCTGCTGCCCTCCGGGCCTGCGTTCTGAGACAGCCATGGACCCCGGGTGCGGCCGCAGGACTGGCCCAGCGCTGTCACTTCCCAGCAGGCTGGGCGTGTGACTTGGGGAAATCCAGTCCCTCCGCTGCCACGTGGTGGCTGCAGTGCTGTCAGAGGCCGCTAGGCGTCACTGTGCTCCAAGGGTCAGGGCCACCGCTCCGAGGAACCGGCTTCGTCCCCCTCCTCACGCCACCTTCACACGGGTGGTTGCAGCACCCTTCCGCTTTACCTCTCTGTCGCTGGGTCAAATTTGAAAATATGCTTCAGAGATTAGTTTCAAATGTGGTTTATTCTCGAAGGAAGCAGCCTGCTGTGCCCGTGGTATTTAAAGACCAGAGCGTGAGGCAGCTGCTCTGCCCCCAGGCCAGGCGCAGCTCTGGTTCCCATCACGGGGCTGCAGCGTATGCTCTTGTATGCAGTGTCTCCTGTGCAGGCTCAGCCTGGTACCCTTGAATGTGGTGCTCGCCTTCACGCCGTGTGTGGCTTTGAAGTTTTATCATCAAAATTGGAATTTTGTGAAGGTTGAGTGATGTTGCCAGAATTTAATCTTCATTTCTAAAATTAGGCACCTAGCAGGATAGGGAATTACATGTGTGCATATCGTCCGTAGATTTCCTCCATAGTTAATGCAGGCACTCTATAATTAGGATTCAGACCTGTACAAAAGTGGAAACAGTTTTTTTTTTTTTTTTTTTTAAAGATTTTATTTTTTCCTTTTTATCCCCAAAGCCCCCCGGTACATAGTTGTGTATTCTTCGTTGTGGGTTCTTCTAGTTGTGGCATGTGGGACGCTGCCTCAGCGTGGTCTGATGAGCAGTGCCATGTCCGCGCCCAGGATTTGAACTAACGAAACACTGGGCCGCCTGCAGCGGAGCGCGCAAACTTAACCACTCGGCCACGGGGCCAGCCCCAAAAGTGGAAACAGTTTTGAAGTGTTTGCTAAATTTTCAACTGGAGGTGATTTTTGGCACTGTTGTGTGAGATCTAACAGCGTTCTGTCGCTCCGCTCCGTGCATTACTGAGTGCAGTCCCTGAGGTGATGAATAAGGCGGGCTCGCTGGCAGAGCAGCCCCCCTGGAGAAAGACAGGAAGGAGGGTCATCTTGCCTGGGAGGGCAAGGAGGGCCTCCTGGAGGAGGTGATACCCGAGCTGAAGCTTCATGAAGGACAGCTGGGGACTTGCAGGGGAGAGCACTCCAGGCTACAGAAGAGCTGGAGCTAAGGGCTGGGAGCATGAAATGCCAGTGGGCGCCAGGATCCATCACTCTGCAGAGGCAGCACTGAGGGGCGGGGAAGGCCGGAGGGCCAGCTGGAGGGCTGGAGTGCTGCTCACTCCTTTTGCCCTCTCATCTCTGGCCTTTTCCCTTCGGGCATGTGCCCAGGACTTTGGGTTCTGGCTCTCATCTGGTTGTTCACTGCCGAATTCCCCGTGCCAAGACCAGCGCCTGGCGTTCCCGAGTGATTGCGGTGAAGGAGTGGGAGCCTGTGGAGGACGCCTCCCTCCTGACGAGGGGGACTGTGCACGGGCACTGAGGGCTCAGCACAGGAGGGTGCCCCGCCCCGTGTGACCTTCCTCAAGAGCCCCATGGTGGGCCTGGTGCTGCCAGGCTGGAGGCAGGTGGAGAGCAGGCAGGGCGGCCTCTGGGATGGCCCTGGAGTGCACGCGGCCAGGCTGCCCCGAGACCCTGATGGTGGGAGGGGAGGCAGAGACATGTGGGACCTTTTTCTGAGGTGCCTCCTGAGTCGAATAACAAGGATACAGACACGGTGGACACACAGCTGAAAGATGGGTATGTTGCCGAGGCCGTCTTGGTGCACCTGGCGTTGAGTCGCTCTGCAACACCGTTCTGAGTCTTTGCAGTGGGTGTTTTTTCTGTGACGCGTTTGTCTGGTCTCAGCACATAGACCTGTGCCTGTGAAGCTGTTTAGTCTGTGTCCAGTTGCAGTAAATGAGCCTGTCTTGGCATGCCTGCTGGTTCTGAAGTCAGCCAGGGGCTTGACTGACTTGTTACCTTGTAGCTGATTTTCAGACATTTTCCGAAATAGCAGATGCCAGCAGGGACCACTTTCATGGACCTGATAGTGTAAAATGAAAAAACAAGTCATTTAGGTCCGAGCAGAACGAGGCTGTACAAACGCAGTCACAGTTTGCATGGTAGATCTTTGCCTTTTGAGGATGTTGGTGTGGTTTCTGAAGGTCACAAAGGGACTGCAGCTGTCCCTTCTGGTCAGGTGACTTCTGCGGCTGTTGGCTCCCGAGCACCCTTCACCCTGCAGAAGGTCGGCAGCAGCAGTGGCGCTGATCGATCGTGGCTCTGAAGAGATCAGATATTTTGTTCCCTCACCCGCAGTCATGTTGAAAAGAAAACCTTCATTCCTCACAATTCCTCAGATGGGGCGAGGGCACAGGTGTCATGACAACAGAAACATCAACTTTCTTCTGCATGAAGGAGCCATTCTTGTCCAGTTTTTCTAGAAGTTTTCCACAACTTGCAGAAACACTGTGTTCCACAAGTGTCAGCAGCTGTTTGCATGCCGAATGTCATCTTCCCTGGAAGCTTATGCTTCCTGGCGTTTAGGTCCCGGCCAGGCCCCTTTGTCCCATGTACAGCGCCGGTCTGGCTCCTGAGCTTGGCTTCCAGTGGGCACTGTTGCCTCGGGCCAGCGTGGGGAGTCCGTCCTCCACACCTCGGGTGGTTCTCAGCCCGCTGCACACAAGCATGGCTGTGGAATCTCTGAAATGCAGGTGCTGGGCCGTGGCCCAGGGACTCTTACTCTGGGCATCGCCGGAGGCATGGAAACAGGGAGCCCCACAGCTACACGTCCTCCACGGCGACCGGGGCAGCGAGGCCTGTGCGTGCCCTGCTCCAGGTCCAGGGTCCTGCTCTGCTCCTCCTGCTGTGACCATAGCCATCTCCTCACCCCTCATCCTTCATGCTCATTGGAAAGTGGGCTCGGTGGTCTGTTTGCAGGTTATCAACAGCATTCAGAATAACAGCTGTGAAATGTCTGCTTGTGGCAGGGGTCGCAACCAACGTGACCTCTGCGTCCTCCCTTTCCTGGGTCTGGAGCAGGTTCTCAAGGGCAGTCAGGGTCGACTCCGCTAGGGCGGTGGTTACTGCTGTCGTCAGAAATCCCTGGGACCTTTGAGGGTCTGGGCCGGCCCCCAGTTCTGCCGTCCTTCCTCGTCCTCTCTGTCCTCCCTGCCCTGTGTTCCGTGTCCTCTCCGCCCTCCGCATCCTCCCCGCTCCCTCCTCCCTCCCATCCCGCCCCCTCCTCCCCATCCCGCTCCTCCCTCCCCATCCCGCCCCCTCCTCCCCATCCTGCTCCTCCCTCCCATCCCGCCCCCTCCCCCATCCCACCCCCTCCTCCCCATCCTGCTCCTCCCTCCCATCCCGCCCCCTCCTCCCCATCCTGCTCCTCCCTCCCATCCCGCCCCCTCCTCCCCATCCTGCCCCCTCCTCCCCATCCTGCTCCTCCCCATCCCGCCCCCTCCTCCCCATCCTGCTCCTCCCTCCCCATCCTGCCCCCCTCCCCATCCTGCTCCTCCCCATCCCGCCCCTCCTCCCCATCCTGCTCCTCCCTCCCATCCCGCCCCCTCCTCCCCATCCTGCCCCCTCCTCCCCATCCTGCTCCTCCCCATCCCGCCCCCTCCTCCCCATCCTGCTCCTCCCTCCCCATCCTGCCCCCCTCCCCATCCTGCTCCTCCCCATCCCGCCCCTCCTCCCCATCCTGCTCCTCCCTCCCCATCCTGCCCCCTCCTCCCCGTCCTCCCTGCTTGCTGTGCTTTGCCAGCTGCTCCTCCACAGCCATTTCTGTTGCGTTCAGCCAGGACACCTCTCATCGCCACTCAGCTCCACACAGAAGGTGCCTCGCAGCTTTCCTCTGGCCTGGTAGCCTTAGAAATAAACACAGCTTTTTCGCCCCCAGAGGTTTTATTGTTCATACACACGTCTCTCCCAGGTCCTTCTTTTCTCTTTTTGCCACTTGGGTCAGGATAGGGAGAGCATAAAGGAGGTGAGGAGGGAGCAACAAGGAGCATTTGTGTCTCCGTTTCCTCCCTTTCCCGTCCTCCCAAGGCTGCTGCTTAGACCAGGAGGGGAGGAAGCAGCAGGGGCCGGCAGGTGAGGTGGGCGGACAGGAGGACAGGAGGACAGGAGGAGCGCCGGGCTGTGACTGGCCGGTCCCCTTGGGAGAGCGCGAGTGCTGGTGGGGCTTCTGCTGAGGCAGGGCTGTGCACTGATGGCCTCGTGGAGGCGGCCGGGCGAGCCGAGGCCACAGGGTGGACTTCCTGACCTTTGTTCCCTCTTTTTAGGATATGTGATGGCGTCCAGTTTGGAGCCGGCATCCGCTTCCTGTAGCTGCCGCGGAGCGTCCTGCAGCCCCCCGGGGGGAGCTCTGGCCCTGAGCCGCAGCGAGTCACTCGGTGCCACACACTTTCTCTCCAAACGAAGACGTTTGGGTGATTCTTTGAGTCTGTGTGCCTCCGTGTCAATAAATTTTAAAGGCAAGGACTCAGGTGCAGCGTGGATATGATTTGCTTTCCCCACCCGAGTGTCCCACGCTGGCTCTCCCTGAGGACCACATGGGGTGAGACAGGTGAAGTCGCTGTGAGTTCTGTCACGTGTCCCTGCCCAGGTGGAAGTTCCTGTCAGACAGTCCCCAGATTCCTGTTCATCCCAGGCTCGAGTCTCAGTGTTTGGTTCCCCTGTACCGGAATATTCCGCAGAGGCCCAGAGGAAGCCCCGGCCTGCTGGTAGAGGGCGTGTGCGCTCCGGCTCCATGCGCTGAGGGAGACTGTGTGGGTGGGGCTGCAGCCACGGCACCAGGTGTGCGTCACTAAAATGCTTGTGTGCCAATAGGGACACTGAGGCAGAGAGGGCAGGTGTGCTCTCTAGAGAGTAATAGCAGGTTAGCAAGATGAGTGGCTAGGTTCCGGTCGCTGCTCTAGCAAATTACCATGAACCTAGGGGCTTAAAACCACACAGAAAGACCATCTTGCGGCCTGAGGTCAGAAGCCCAAATGGGTCTCACTGGCGGAAATGAGGGTGTCAGCAGGGGTGGCTCATGGGGAGAATCTGTTTCCTTGCCTTTCAGCTTTTGGGGTGCCTACATTCCTTGGCTGATGGCCCCGTCCTGTCTTTTCAAAGCTGGCAGTGCAGCACCTTCCATCTCCCTCAGGCTTTGCCTTTCTGTGCCCTTTCACGGGCCCTGGGGATTACACTGGGCACCCCGGACAGTCCAGCTCAGCTCCTTATTTTAAGATCAGCTGGTCAGCAGCCTCGATTCTGTGTGCAACCTGAGTTCCCCTTGTGTTACATAACATTTCACGGCGTCCAGGAATGAGCACGTGGACGTCTCTGGGGGCCGTTTTCTGTCTAACACACCTAGTATCTCTCAAAGTAGTGTTTTCAGGATATGCTTAATTAGTCACATGTGGAAAAACTTCCTTTGAATTCTTCAAAAAACAGCGCCGTATAAAAATGTCCAGGGTTGCAGAGGACGCCCCCTAGGCTTTAGCTGGAATGCGTTCCCATTGGACTTTTTCCCTCTCCGAGCTGGGGCTGCGGCCCCATCACTTTCAGCCCTCCCCTAACCTGTTGTTTGTGTCTTTGCCAAGTAAGCTTGGGGTTTCAGGGGGGCTTGAGTCCAAGGACCCTCGTCGTCCTGGGGCCAAGCTCTAAGGCCCCCGAGGACCATCTCCCCCTCATTGCCTGCGTGAGCTACTGGGATTTGACGGAGAGTATGTCAGAAGACACAGTTCTACCTTTCTTAACAGTTGGGAAGATGGGAAAATATACCTTTTTCCCTTGGATTGTCTTATTGTTTACAGTTTCACATTTATGCCTTTGGCAAAATAGACCCAAGTTGCAGAACTGTTGTGTTCAGAATGTAAGTTAAGACCATAAAATCTGAATGACACAAACCCTCAGCGGCCGCGACCTTTCAGAATTCATCTGGTACGTCCACGGAGAACCCAAGGAAGTCGTTTTCCAAAGGTCAGTGTCTGATCCAGCGAGGCCGGGTCGGCCGGGTCACGGCGCGTGCTCCTTACTGACAGCTCCGCTCCAGCTGTGCACAGCGTGGACACGGTCCATTCGCCTGCGCACTCGGGCCTGCTCCTCCTCGAGGTGAAGTGCAAACAGCGGAGGCGCTGGGTGAAAGGAGCATCCCGCTGGAGCTCAGGTGCTGCTAAGCAGGCAGCCTGGAGCGCAAAGCCAGAAGCCCTTCGCAAAGTGCTTTCCGTGAAAGACCGGAAGCCAGGCGTGTTCCCCGTGGGAAGCAGTTTCTCATAGCGGCTCTTTAGGGCGTCGGATGTGATAGAAAGCAAACGTGAAAGGCACAACAAATTCCTCCGCAAAAGCACCAGCGTGCCTCAGTGAGTCTGCATCTTAATTCCTCTCCCATTTTCCTCTAAATACCTGAGCGTTCGGGACCGGAACAGAGTTTGGTATTTGCGTAATTAACCTTTTATTCCACTCTGCAATGAACAGGCCACGAAGCCAGCTTCCTTTTTCTGTTGGAGAATTCTGCTGTTTGCCTTGCTGGAACCCTGCCGCGTCAGTCGTCTTCCGTTTCTAACAGGGAGACTAACGTCAGTGGACCTAATTTTCACGATGCTTGTGGGAGAAGAACCCACTGTGATGGAGCGTGTCCTCCGTGATCCTGAACTTGTGGTGATCTCTGTACACACACTGTGACCTTTTACTCAGCGAGCAGTGCCACCAGCCACGTGTGTGCCCGGCTGCTGTCTGCAAGTCTCATGATCCAGCCGGGGACAGGCTGTTCTGCCAAATGCTACAGTTACTGGAACAAAGGACAGTCAAGGAGGCCACAACGGTGAAGATGTGCCACCAGCCTTGTCAGGCCACTTTTCCCCTTAGCCTGACTTCCGTGAAGGCCCTTCTCCTTGACCGCCTCCCCATACCCTGCAGGTCCTTAGGCTAAGAATTCGCCTTAATTCATGAATTTGCTTTTTTTTAAGATCAAATAAACTTATCTTTAGGACAATTAGATGTACTCAAATGCATCATGTTTAAAGATCACCAAAGAGGAGAGGTTTCCTTAGTCTAGAGAACAAAAACGGGAGAATTGCGTTTTAAGTAAAATGAAATGTTTAAAATCAGGCAGCTGTACTCAAAATTCAGATTTCTATCTTCTCTTAAACAGTTGGGTCTGACAACAGAAGTCTCCGTTCCTACCCACAGCAGAGGGCTGGAGCTGGGAGGCAGTGTTCCTTTAAGCCAGAGTCTATACCCGCTGGCACGTAGGGGCCTCTCTGGCTCGTGTCTCTCACTCATCTACATTATTCCTGCCTGTGGCTGAGCTGAAGTGGAAGCGTCTGAACGTGTGCGAGGAGGAGGCGAGTTTTGGGGGTGACAGCTGTCAGAAGGTGGGCTCCTGGGTCAGGAGCCTGGCTCTGGGCCTGTGGGCTGTTTACAAAAGCCACTCACTTCTCTCCTCTGGGCCCAGTGTGTCTTCTGTCAGAGGAGGGCATCTGGCTCAGCACCTCTCAGCGATGCTTCCACAGTCGTGGTGGATGCTGCCTCTGGGTCTTCGGGGGCTTTCTGTCCCCCAGGTAAACGCTGGCTGGTCTGACACCGTAGATCGGTTTGCTTGTTTTTGAACGTTAGGGTCAAGGAGTCGCTGTAGGTTCTTGTTTGTGGTCCAGCCCGGACTGGAATCCCCGCCCCGTCACTAAGTGCAGCAGCCTCTGAACCAGGTATGGTGCTCTCTCCACAAGCATGCTCTCAATCCATCGGAGCCTGTTCGCAAAATGTTCACGCAGTCAGTGATCTCCACAACATGACCTCTTACTAGGAGGCTTTTTAAAGCTTGTTTACTGCCTCCAACATTTGAACTCCAAGAACAATAACTAAATATAAATTTTTTTGCCTCCTTTTTAATTTTTTTACTGATTTCATCAGACGATTATATATACCAGCCGTTCTCAATCTGCTGTTGGTCCCGGGACCCCCCAGCACTGTCAGAAATTAGCCAGGATCTCCAGAGAGCTCTGAGTTGATACTAATCACTTATCATAGTGAAATTAAAACTGAGAATGTAAAAAAATACTAATTCATTTAAAAACAACAAACTCATTACTTGGTAATATAAGTAACATTTTTTGAAAAATCTGTTTCCAAAAAAAAAATTTAGTGAAAAGAGCAGAATTGTTTTATAATTTTGCAAATCTCTTTAACACCTATCTTCAAAAACAGGTGGATTCTGGGGCCGGCCCGGTGGTGTAGTGGTTAAGTTCACATGCTCTGCTTCGGTGGCCTGGGGTTTGCAGGTTTGGATCCCGGGCGTGGACCTGGCGCCACTCGTCACGCCTCACTGTGGCAGCATCCCTCATACAATAGAGGGAGACTGGCACAGATGTTAGCTCAGCAACAATCTTTTGTTGAGCAAAAAGAGGAAGATTGGCAACAGATGTTAGCTCAGGGCCAATCTTCCTCACACACACCAAAAAAAAAAAAACCACAACAGGTGGGTTCTAACATCTACTTCTGCTTTCAGTTTGTTGCAGTTGAAGTTGTTTAAAGGACATGAAGAAAATCCATCGTCACATCGATGTGTATTAGGAAAAGAGGAGAGTATTTCAGTAACCTTTTCAGATAACTGAATATTCTTTGATACTTCACCAAAACTCAACGAGTCATGGTGTTTTAAATGTTAGGCAATTTGGAATCTGAAACCCTGTCAATGGCTTTTTCACGCTGTTAAACTGAGTCTGCTGGTCCATCTGGCCCCCTGACTGCATCTTTCACCCAGGTGGGTTTGCAACATCACACATTGGTCATTTGGGAAATGCTGGGTCACCGAGGTATTCAAATCTTCCAAATGCTGGCACACGTCATGATTATGCAAAATATAAAAGGTCGCACTCATTCGTCTCACCACTGAGCTCAACAGAAAATGTGTAAGTATTGGGAGGCTGCCAACCTCACGGTGGCAGATACAAGTTTCCCCAAATTCCAGTTTTCACTTGAAAGCTCACATTTTATCATTGGCAGCAAATTCTGTCAGTTGCTTCCTTGAAGCTCCCTCCTTCATTTTCAAGGAAACGTCTACCAGACACTCAAGTCTGAATACCCACAGTTTGTCGGTCGTTCCTTCAAGTAAAGATGATTGATGCTCCGTGGAAAGAGCGGTGGGTTCCGCCGGGAGCTCAGCTACACCGCGCTTTGCTTTGAGACAGATGCGCCTCTGTGGGCAGCAGAAGTGCCGGCTTGCTTCCACCGTCACCATGCAGATGTTCAAAGGCCTGAGATGTGGTGACATTGATCGTTTCTGCTTCCCCAGGGACATCCTTCAACGAGCCCGGCGTCATCCTTTTAGATGCAGGGTGTGCCTGGTGCATGGCGTGCAAGGTGGTGAAGGACACAGTGACCACCAGGACAGTGTGCTGCTCTGCCCACTCCGTGCTTGGGCACCAACACGTTCACCCACCGTCACATTTGCTTCCTGAGTACAGATGTCACCCCCCTAGCTAAGTCACTCAGTAATGTCGTAGTAGTAGTATAAAAACTGTTATGACCTTGCAGATCCCCTGAAAGAGTCAGGGACCCTGGCCCATGGACCACACTTTGAGAACCACTGATCTGTCATCACGCTAAGCAGATTCTCTCAGGCTGTGGGTCCGCCCAGATAGTATTCCGACATCTGCACTGGAGTAATTGCGAGAGAACCAGTGACAGGTGACGCTGCGTGTGGACCTGAACGAGGACGGACTCTGTCTTTGCTGAGGGACAAGCCGGGAATTAAAAACCCTCCTTTTGTTATCAGATATAAATCATATTCACCTCCCTGCCCTCAGATTTCTCTTCTGTGAAATGGGGCTGGTGGGACCTGGGTGTAGCAGAAAGTGTATGGGAAGGGCCTGGCGCACAGTAGGCGCTGACAGTGGTAGCCGGGTGGGGGCCGGGTGGGGGCAGGTGCACAGTCTGCACAGGCCGGGTGGGCTCTGCCGTGGACAGTAAATATGGCCTAGAGGATGGTGTCTGCAGGGGAGGAGCCTGGGTCTCCTGCATTGTGTCACCTGGGAGTGCTGGGGAGAGAAAAGACGGGTGTACATTTGAATGAAACGGAGGCACATTCCACATTCACACCGATTTCCATTTCCGTTTGAGACTTGACCTGTGGGAGGCTTCTCAACACTGCCTCACGGGGTCAAACCAGCCGTCTTGTTAATTTTAAGAATGACCAGTGCTTTCCCAGAGTGGGGCCAACGGTCACATCTTGTCCCCACGCCTGAGTTGTGACTTTTTACGTGGCGTTTTCCTGACAAGTAAATTACTGGACTCCTTTGCCAAATCATTAGATAACTTTCAAGAACAAAGAACGGGAGATTCAGCATTATCTTGCTCAGAAAATAAATAGTAATCATTTTTGAAAAGCACATGTTCTGAATTTGGACCAACTGCGAAAATTACAGCCTCTCTCCTCGTTTCTTTTCTCCTCCTCAATCAATCAGTTTCTAATGGAGGAAGCATTTCCTACATTTATCACTCGATAGATGTGCTGGTCAATTAAAATCCTCTGACTTCGCCTGGGTGAGATAATAGCAAGCCTGGGCCCATCCATCACCGCGAAATGGAAGGTGACCTCCTGAGATTGAGTCAGAGACCCAAATACAATTGCTTCGATCTTATTTCATATCCAGAAATTACCACTCATCTAAACGTAATTTCCCTGAAATACTAAGTGGGCAGAGCTCCTGCGAGAAATATTAGAACATAATAGACTGTGGTGTGGCCTTGACATTGAACATGGAGGGGTGACACTGACATGCTGCCCTCCCCGGGAGGAAGCGTTGAAATAAATGGGATGGAATTTCCTGAGACGCTCCGTAGCCGGTAGAGGTTAAATATGATTCATGCTAAACTTCCATCCCGACAAATGAACTCAGCACTGAGAGGAACCCGTGGCAGCAGCCTCCTCGTTTCCGTCTTTCTGAACATGGCGCGGGGAGAGGAAACTGCCTGGAGTGGAAGAGCACGTGCTTCCGAGGCAGAGGCAGAGCCGGCCTGGAATTCTCGCTTCCTTTGTTCATTTACTCATTCGCCCCACACTCGTGCTGGGCACTCGGTGCCGGGCAGGGCCTGCTCCCAAATCTCAGAGTGGGGTCTTCCCTCCCTCTGTCCCCAGGGGCCCCTCAGCATCTGGTGTCTGCTCATGCCTTACCTCATCCCCTGCCTCACCCCAGAGGCCCCCTTTCATTGACACCACCAGTCATTCCGAGTGACCTTGAGCTGCCAGGCTGCGCTTCTGCAGGGCATGCCTTCTGCGCCTTCAGAGCCAGCTCCTCCTCAACCCCATTGTCACCTCCTGGGGGAAGCCCCGGCTGGCTCTCCAGCGGGTCTCAGAGGCCCAGTGAGGTGCTGGGGGAACATGTTGATCCTTGTCTGGGTGTCAGAAAAGGCTTCTGAAGAAGGGACACTTAGGCCGCGATCTGAAGAATACGTAAGCGTAAGCCAGCAGGTGAGGAGGTGAAGGGAACAGCATTCTAGGAAGAGGGAGCAGGGCCTCAGATGGAAAGTAGCTGGGCTTTTTCTAGGAACTGAAAGAAGGTCAGGGTTCCAAAGTGACAAATAAAAATGGCAAGCAATAGGATATATTGGAGTATATGAGGAAGCCATTTGGTAGAAACCTAATTCGGCCTGACTTTTTTTTTTCAAAAGGGCCTGACTGTGGCTATTGAGCACGCATTGCATATCTGCTTAGACATTTCCTATGGCCAGAACAAAGGCCCTTGAGATAAAGGTGCAACTTCCCCCCACATTAGCATTTCCTTAGGGATAAGCATTTTTCCTTAGGCTAGGAACTGATTGCTGCACTCACCTCCCAGCTCACCTGTGACCACCCAGCTGGAGACAACAGACTGCCACCCTGCTGTGTTCACAGAGACAGAAGACCTACCTGCTATTTCCATCAATCGCTGTGCCGACAGAGCAGTCTCGCGGCTATCGTAAAAGGGACATTTCAATCCTATGTGAAACATCCTCTTTGAGTGTATATAAGTATATAACCACCCTTATACCCCCACTTCTTTGGAGTGCTCTGTTCCTTTGTGGAAAGACTCTCCCGGGTTATACTCCTCAGATTTAAGCTCAGAATAAACTCACCCAAATTTTCATTTATAGATTGGATATGGATTATTTTCGTCGACAAAAGAAACAATCAATAGGAGATATATGTACATAAAAGGAGATTTATTATAAGGAATTGTCTCACTCGATCATGGAGGCTCAGAAGGCCCACGATCCACCATCTGCAAGCTAGAGACTCAGGAAAGCTGGTGGTGTAAATTCAGTTCAAATCCAAAGGCCTGAAAACGGGGGGGGGGGGGGGGGGGGGACGACGACGACGATGGTGTGAGTCCCAGCTGGGGGGCAGGAGACGGTGAGACATCCCCGCTCCAGCAGTGAGGCGGGGAAAAGGGACAAATTCCCGCTTCTCTGCCTTTTGTTCTGTTCAGGTCCTCGGCAGATTGGGTGGTGCCCACACATAGGAGTCTGTCTGTCTCTATGTATCATCTATCTATCTATCTATATCTATCTATCATCTATTATCTATCTCTCATCTATCTATCTCTCATCTATCATCTATCTATCATCTATCTATCATCTATCTATCTATATCTATCTATCTATCTTTCTATCTCTCATCTATCCGTCTATCTACCGTCTATCTATCTATCTATCTACCATCTACCTATCTATCATCTATCTATCTATCATCTATCTGTCTATCTATCTATCTATCATCTATCTATCTATCATCTATCTATCTGTCTATCATCTATCTATCTGTCAATCTATCTCCCCTGTTGGTTCTGTCTCTCTGGAAACCCCTACGGATACACGGTCCTTCCCGGCCCTGGGGGTCTGGAAAGGGACTTATCTCTTGAGCATTTCATTCTCTTGTCAGAGAAAATAAGTAAATAAGTTCCCCCTTTTCTGGGCTGGAGTAACCAAGAAAACAGCGAACCAAATGATTGCCGGGACAGCCACAGAAGTCGCCGAGTGGCAGAGCCCACGGCACAGAAAAGGGAAAATGCGTCGGCTTCCTCCAACGCCCCCTGCCGGCTGCGGGGACCACCGTTTGCTGCAGGAGGTCTTGGAGGTGACCCAGTCTGAGCTTCCCCGGGGCCGGCTCTGCTGGGCTCCCCTCAGTGTCCCCTTGGCGAGCTCACACTGCTTCTGTCTCCTGACTCAGCCCGAACAGGCAAACGGGTTAAGCCCCTGAAAGAAATTTTAAGGGAAATTAGGAACTATTGATCCACAAGGGTTCTAAAAGTAGATGACGGATTTGAAAATGTTCTTCGGACGCTGCTGCTTACTCATAGCAGACTCCCCAGCTGGCCTCCTAGGAGTTTTGAAAACACCCCAAATCTTCAGTTTGCAATAAAGGTGGAAAAAATACAACAGCTCTTTAAAAAGCAATGATTTTTTTTAATAAACTTTCCATTGTTTAGTTTTAGATTTACAGGCTTTTGAAGACTGCAGACGGTTCCCATACATCCCACACCCAGTTTCCCTGATTATTAACATCTTCCATTAGCCTGGGTACATTTGTTACCATTAATGAACCAATATTAATATGTTATTAATTAAAGTCTATACTTACTCAGATTTCCCTAGTTTTTACCTAAGGTCCTTTTCTGCTCCAGGACCCCACATTTCACTTAGTCATCTTATATCCTTAGGCTCCTCCTGGCTGTGACAGTTTCTCAGACTTTCCCTGGTTTTGATGACCGTGACAACTTTGAGGATGACTGCTCAGGCATTTTGTAGAGTGTTATTAACTGGAATTTGTCTGATGTTTTTCTCATGAAAACATGAGTATGTTTGTGGAGTTCTAGGTTTTTAGAAGGAAAGCCACAGAGGGAAAGTGTCATTCTTGTCACATCCCACCAGGCACGTGCTACCAACATGGCTGGTCACTGTCGATGGTGGCCTTCATCACAGGCTGAGGTGTGTTTGTCAGGCAGGTTTCATAAAGAATATTGTTTCAAAAGAAAAACTTGGATGAAATAGGAAAGGTGTTCTTTAGTGATGTAAGCCTGATCCGATCTTAATGTTTATCCTAAGACGTATACATGAAAATCTATGGCTTGCATTCTTCATGGACTCTGAGATGGAAATTCACAAATAACCTGGAAAACAAGTAAAATCTATTGAAACTGCAAACAGAGCTGAGAAGATTGGCAAATGCCAGGAATAAAAGTGCCTCCTTCCTCGACGTAGCCTCCAGATTTGACAGCTCCCAGACAGGGCTGCCAGCGCCTGTCAGAGCCTGGATGATTCTGGAAGCCCGCAGTGATAGGAGCTGAGGTTAGCGATTCTCTTGCAAGTGCTGAGTGCTTCATGGGGACAAGAATAATGCCTCTGAGATTAATAAGGTGCAGCTAGACACAGACAAAAGGCTTCACGATAAAGAATGTTCCAAGTTCTGCACAGGCGCCCAAGTTTAAAATCCAGCAACGCGTGTGGCCCTTGTCAGCACCAGCAGTCTCTAAGGGGCCCTGCCAGAGAGTTTAGCTTCTACTTAAAACATAGTTCTCGCAAATCTTCTGGGTTAATATTTCCAAATAATTGGTAGCAGAATTAAAGAAAGATCAAGCATTTAAAAATGTTTTTATTTCCCCAAGGAGAATGACTATTCCTATATTAAAATCTGCAATAGTGGCCAAGAGTTTGTGAAAAGAACAAAAGTTGCCAGGAAACATTATTCTTTCGTTGATATTTTATAACAATTAAAAAATGTAAGAACCATCCTTAGCTCTGAGACAGTAGAGAACAGGCAGCAGGCTGAATCTGGGCTGCGGGTGCAGCTTGCTGGCACCTGAGGTTTGTGATCTGGAGCCCAAAGGCTAGTCACGGATCAGAGATGTCAGTGTGGGAGTCATCAGCACCAGTGTGGGTTCAGATCCACATGCCTGCTCTTCACTGAGGACATGACAACCTACCATTATTGTCATTGTGTGTGTGTTTTTCATCTTCTGTCCCCTCGAATGTGAGCTCTGTGTGAGCAGCACTTGATCCGTGAATGAATGGACTAATGGATGGATGGATGGAGGGATGGGTGGGTGGGTGGGTGGGTGGGTGGATGGGTGGGTGGGTGGGTGAGTGGATGGGTGGGTGGGTGGGTGGGTGGATGGATGGGTGTGTGGGTGGGTGAGTGGATGGGTGGGTGGGTGGGTGGATGGATGGGTGAGTAAATGAAGTAAACAGTTGCTACAGTGCGATAGCTGCTATACCAGAAGTACATCGGGGAAATGGAGAGAAGCCAGGGAGGAAATGACCCGCTGGGCCTGGGATGGAGTCAGGTTGAAGAAGTGACCTGAAGCGGGGTCCCCAGGACAAGAATGTGCCTACCAGCCAGGTTTGCAGATGGCTTGTTTGGGACAACTATAAGTTGGGGGGGGTGGGGGGCGTTGGGGTGGGGGATGGGAGGCAAACTTGGAGGGTTAGAAGGAGACAAACCATGAAGGGCGGGGCCAGGCTCCAGGAGGGCTGGGTTCTGTGGGCAGACGCTGAGCAAAGCCTCACACTCAGGGGGTGGCCCTCAGGACAACGTCTGGGCTGGAGATGCAGATTTGGGGGCACGAGCACAAAGGGTCTTTGAGAACCTTGGGGAAGAGTGAGAGCACCCGGGGGTGGGGGGGGAGGACTCCCAGGGGACGCCCCCAGGTAGACGGCGCGGGCAGAGGAGGCTGTGTCCTCTCGCAGGGAGAGGCCACGCCAGAGGCCCAAGGGGCGGTGTTCAAGGAGGATGGCATGTGGGTCTCCTGGGGCCGCTGTAGCTGAGTCCCACAAACTGGGCAGCTGAAATAACACTCATTTTTTCTCTCACAGTTCTGGGGGCCGGAAGTGCAAGGTCGAGGTGTCACCAGGGCCAAGATCTCTCTGAAGGCTCTGGCGGGGGGAATCTCTTCCACGCCTTTCTCTTATCTTCTGGTGTCGCCAGGAACCCTGGCTGTGTTGTGGCTCCAATCTCTGCCTCCATCTTCACGTGGACTCTCCCAGTTGTGCTGGACTGAGGCCCCTCCTAATGACTCATCTGGAGTGGATCACATGCACAAAGACCCTATTGCAGATAAGGTCACGTTCCCAGGGGCGGGGGGCTGGGGTTTCCACATATGCTTTTGGGGGAAACAATTCAACTCCTAACGGCCAGTCAGCAGGAAAGACTGTGCTGTGACCGCTGGACTGGCCGGGGTGGGGGTCGGGGTGGGGGCTGAGGGGCCCGGGCAGTGCAGGGGGAAGGTCAGGGAGTGAAGCGCAGAACAGAACGTTCTTTCAAGAGGGCTGTCAGGAAGGGACGAGAGGCGGAGGGCGAAGGGGGTCAGGATGCAGGAGACCCCAGCCAGGCCTGTCCTTTGCAGGCTCATTTGGTGACAATGGTTCCTTTACTTGAACAAGGAGCGGGATTGCAAAGGGAGACCTTCGCTCCGCGGTGGCGGGGACCACTGGCCGTGACCCTCACAAAGGACCTCTGTGCTCTTTCTGTGTCCGGCCGCCCCGCCTCCTCCCTCTGCACCTCCCTGTCCCACCGCCCCGCTCCCACCAGGCCTCCCTTTCACGAGAGGGGCGAGAAAAGAGAGCAGCCAGCGCACTATTTCTAAAAAGTAATTCTTTGAAACAAACAGTTGGATAATTTAAAAAGATGCTGCGATTGCCAGCAAGCCCCCGGGGCCCCCCTCGCTTGGGTTTGCCCTGTGTTCTTTTTCTCCTGGGAGCCGGGCCGTGCGTCTCTTTCATACAGCTCACTCTCTAAAGTGGAGGCTTCTCAGCCTCGTAAACTTTGAAATTTCTGAGAAAACAAGTGGGGGGTCCCTGGTGGGCAACTTCTCCTCCTGGAAGCCCATGGTGACACTTTAGTAAAAGCAGCGTGGAGCCTTGCTACTCAAAGTGTGATATGGAAGCAAAAAGCCGAGAGCCGGGGCCCCCCTGGCAGTGTGTTAGAAACGCAGAGGCTCAGGCCCGGCCCAGCCCACCTCCTCCAAGAACTGTAGTTTTGCAAGATCCCCGGGTGACCTGTGTGCTTTGAGGATTGAGAAGCGCCGGGACGTCTGAACGGTGCAGCTGGACCCTGCGGCCGTCTCCTCTCAGACTAGAACCCACTTTCCCAGCACGCCCCCCTCCCTCCTCCACACCACGGGCTCTCTTGAACTGTCAGCTGGAAAGCTAGTGACAGTAAAGCTTTGTTTCCTAATATTTCCTTAAGTTGCAATGCCACACCTTCCTCTCTCATAGTCTTCATCACCAAATCTGTCACCTGGGCTGAGTGGCTGAGAAGGAGCCATAAATAATCGGCCTCAATCGATAAAAGCAACGATAAAAGCTTTCCTGCCTGGGTGCAAACATCACGATAATCCCAAGTGGCCGTAGTAATCTCAGGCAATAATTACCAACGACCTACAGTCTTTCATTCATTCGTTCTCTCAGGGAACACTGATTGAGCTCTTCGTGTGTGCCAGGCTCCCTTTGGGGTATGAAGGTGGAGACGACGTTGCGTGTCTGGTGGGGAGCGCAGACAGGGCCACAGGGAGAAGGGCCATGATGGGGTTAGCTGGGTGCTTCGGGACAGCTGGAGGAGGGGCCGCCAGCTTCAGAGAGGGGGCTGGGCGGCTCTGCAGCCCCTTCTTCTGAGAAGCCTCTCTGTGCTTGCTCTGCAGCCCCGCTCCCACGCGGAGGCAGGGGAAATTGATGAGGCTTCTTCCCCATCTCCGTCCTTCCCCTCGGGGCTGCAGTCTCCTCCCCGCCTTCCCCAGGGCCGCCCTCCAGTGAACCCGCTCCTGCCTCCAGGAGACGACTGCCTCTCTGTTCTTCCTTCTCTTGCTCGTCAGCTCTCTTATCCGTCTCTCTTTCCTGTTACTTCTTCTCCACAATAAAGTCTTAACACCTGTTCTCACACCTCAACGCAATGCAGTACTTTTCACAGTTTATTAAACTACCTTTAGTTTCAGGGCCTGAGTAGTTGTGGGTCTGAGACACAGGCTTAAAAAAAAAATCGTGGCAAAATATACATAAGGGAAAATGTACCATTTCAACCATTTTTGAAGTGTGCGGTTCAGTGCCATTGGGTCCATGTACGCGGTTGTGCAATCGTCGCCACCTTCCATCTCCAGAACACTTTCGGTTTGCAAAACCAGAACTCTGTCCCCGTTAAACACGAACTTCTCATTCCCCTCCCCCAGCCCCTGGCACCCACCCTTCTACTTTCTGTCTCGGTGAACGACTTCTCTAGGGACCGCATGCGAGTGGCAGCACACAGTGTTTGTCCTTTTGGGATGGGCGTATTTCACTCAGCGTGATGTCCTCAAGGTCCATCCGTGGTGTAGCTGCGTCAGAATTTCATTATATGTGTACCTGTGTGTTACATTTTGTTTATCTGTTCATCTGTCCACGGACCTTAGGGTTCTTTCTACCTTTAGAGACAGGCTTTTATGACTCATTGAGTATTCACTGAGTATCTACTATGTCCAAGCACAATGCTTCTAGGAAAAAAAAGACTCATTTTGCATTTTTCTTTTAGATTACGGGAAAATGAAGGCTTTAGTTGTAGAAAAATGCTTTCCATTGCAGTCTACTTGGGCTGACTTTTCTAAGCCTTTGCAGATTTCATTACAGATGGCTCCATGAGTTGGCCACCCCAAGGGCAGGGGCCAAGGCTACTGCTGCCACAGGGCTTCTGAAAAAAATTAAGTTCTGGTTTTTTTTTTTTTTTTTTTTGGTGAGGAAGATTTGCCCTGAGCTAACATCTGTGCCAGTCTTCCTCATTTTGTATGTGGGATGCTGCCACAGCATGGCTTGATGGGCAGTTGGTAGGTCCATACCAGGGATCCGAACT
This sequence comes from Equus przewalskii, assembly GCF_037783145.1. Lineage (NCBI taxonomy): Eukaryota > Metazoa > Chordata > Mammalia > Perissodactyla > Equidae > Equus > Equus przewalskii. The sequence continues at coordinate 40,868,730 of NC_091859.1, forward strand.
GGCAAACCCCGGGCCACCAAAGCAGAGCGCACGAATTTAACCTCTACGCCAGCAGGCAGGCCCCTAAGTTCTGTATTTTAATAGTTCTTTATAATAAAGATTTAAATAGCACTGATGACTGGTAGTCTTCTCAAGCCTTTTGTCTTACTGATTCTCTTGTGAATCTGACATTTTGACAGTCTTAGGGTGATTTACCACACAGAGGTGAGCTTCGCGTCTTCCTGCTCTCCTGATGCAGGAGCATCGCTGGCCTCCAGCTGCTCAGCCCTGCTCCGTTAGTGAGCGGCGGCAGTAGGTATCGTGGTGGGGGGGATCAGGGAACACATTTCGACGTGCGAGCTGCGAACCTGAACGAACGGAAATTCGTCTCACTTCCAGGTGTGGCTGCCTTTTCAAGTGAGGAGCGCGCCCTGCTCATCCACTTTCAAATCCAAATGTCTTCTCATTAGTCCTGAAATCAGTTCTATTTGCTCTACGTAAACACCAATTCGTTATTTTTTGTACTGACAGACAGAAAGGCAGAGCTCAAAGCAGATGTTTCCCCTTGACAAAGTGTTTGAAGATTAAAAGTTGGGCTTCCATAAAGGTTTGTATATACATAAAATGTCCATGTGGATGCGTGGACACACACATATATGTAAAATGTGCACACGTACGTATGTGGGTTTTTAATGGCTAATTTAGTTCCGCTGCCATTAGAATGGGAGCTCCACTGGGCAGGTGTCCGTTTTGTTCCCGGTGTGTCCCGAGGCCTGGAACTCTACCTAATGCGTCCACTGACCCTCAGTGTCGGTGGAATGAATGGAGACCGAGGCATGTAAGGTAGAAAGCGCAGCCTGCTTTTCCACTTAACACCACGTCGTGGATGGTGTCACACGCCAGTCCCACAGCTCTGCCTGCTCCAGAGGGTCCCCCGTGCAGCTGGACCCGGCTGCGAGGTCTGTAATCACGACGCACATTTAGCTGGTTCTCATTTTCCAGAAAGACAAGCAGTGCTGCAGTGTACTCCTGCCTCTGGATACAGTGCGGAAAGTTTTATCAACTGAATTATATAAGAAGTGGAATCGTCACGGACCCACTTTTGGAGGTGCTGTGTTTATGATGCATCCGAACATAAGGGAAGATTTTGTTTACGCCCTTGGAGTTCCAAACAACAGGCTCTGAATCACTCTCATCTCTTAAACGTTGATTTTTGGTGGCACCATCATTGTGACCACTACTAGGCCTTTCAGGCAGCAATGGGCAGTAAGCTGAATTCAGTTTTGGTGCAGTCTGCTCCCAGATCCGGCCCGGTGCCTGTTTTTGTACGGCCTGTGAGCTAAGACTGGGTTTACATTTTAAATGTTTTCAAAATAATTATCAAAAGAATATTTTGCAACACGTGAAAATGATATGAAATCCAAATTTCTGTGTGCATTCAGTTTTCTTGAGCACGCTCATTTGCTTACGTATCATCTGCGGCTGCTTTCAAGCTACAAAGTCGAGTAGTTGTGGCAGGGGCTGTGCGGCCTGTGAAGTTGAGGAGATTTACTCTCTGGCCCTGACACATCCCTGCCCCAGACCATGGTCTGCCCGGCCCCAGCCACGTTCTCACGATGGGCTGTGGTGGCCAAGCCTCCCAGCCATCCAGCAGCCTGGAGCAAGCCCACTGCCCCTGAGGGCCCCCACCCTTCATCCTCTTTCCTCCATCCAAAGCACAATTTCATTCCCTTGCTGCTCCCAAGTTAGCGGGGAGGAAGAAAGCAAAGCCTTTTATTTTGTAGGCAGGTGATACATACTTGGCGAATGCATGGTGTGAGAAATTCAGACTAAGGTGATAATGTCTAATAGGCCTGGCCTTTGTTCTCCCACACATTTAAGACGTACTGGCATTTTTCAAGGAACTTGCTCTCTAAAAGCTGGGGGAAGTCTTTTCTGAAGGGGGTATAATCTTTTAGGGGGCCTTACCAATTCTCTCCCTGGAAGACTCGGAATCAATAACTTGGTGCCAACCTTTCACTCATTCCTCATCTACAAAATATGTACGGGAACAGAGTGTATATGTAGTTTAATTTGCCTATTATGCAGAAAGAAAACAGAGGAATTGCTAATAAATAAAAATGCAACTTCCCTTGTCTCAAAGTTTGCTGATGTTTCCAGAATCCTCTGAGTAAAAGGCTGTGATCTCTGCAGTCAGTGATTTGTGCTGTGCTCCCACGTGGTATGGGAAACGTGACAGCACAACAGTTTTAAAACTCCGGGCAGGGCGGTCATCTTTGCACGCCCCCAGCGTTTACAGCGAAAATCACAGGCTACTCTCTTGCCAGATCACTAAATTAGCAAACTGATTACATAACACCCTTCAAAAGCCTGCTTCAGGTATTATGATTACAGCGCGCTGGAAAATGCCACCCCAAAGCGCAGTCAGCTTGTCTCAGAAGAGTAACCTGGGGGAAACAGGGCATCTTCTCCATCACTGAGTCAATGACGTATTCCCGTCGCTCCTCTGCACTCTGGCTCCTCAGACCGCTGGGAGGTTTGAAGACAGCAACGCACACAAACCTTCCCGAGTCTCAGTCTTCCCTTGAACGAGTTCCCTCTCTCTCCCGAAGAGCGGAAGGCTGTTTTCAGTCTTTTGAAAGCTCTCTCTTCTTTTTAGTTATATGGCAGGGAAACGAGGGACAGCAGGCAGCCTTTGAAACTCTCTTTAAGCGCTCACAGAGCCGCCGTATTCTCACCAGAGACACACCGAGGAGTGAAACCCAGACGCAGATCAGGGAAAGAACGCATTATCCTGTCGTTTATTTACTTTCTTTTCCCCAAGACTTTATGGCGGCATAATTTACACACAGTGAAATGCACACATCTTCAGTGGATGCACGATCACTTTTTACTCAGGTACACACCTGTGTGACTGCCACCCCGACCAAGATAGGGGACATCTGCATCACCCAGAGCTTCCTGGGGCCCATATACAGACAAGCCTTCTCCCCCGCAAAGAGTAAACACTCAGAGCAGAGAGGCCGCCTGCTCTCCAGCTTCAAATAAGCAGATTCACGCAGTGTGTACGCTTGTGTCTGGCTTCTTTTGCTCAGCGTCATGTTTCTGAGATAGGTCCATGCCCCACCTGTTCTTTTTGACGGCTCAGTAGTATTCCATTGCACAAATACACCAATCCGTGTGTCCACTCTCCTGTCTCATTACCTGTAAGGCTGTTTGTTTCGTTTGCCTCAGCTGAAGTGTTAGGACAAATCACATCTATTTGCATTGCCCAGTGCCTGTCCATTTATGGGGAAGATGGCAAGAATGGCAAGAATACATGTAACAGAGGTTGACCAAGACCACACAGTGTGGGCCCAGGATGGGGCCTGGAGCACAGCGCATGTCATGGAATGTTTGTTCCTTGTTCTTTTTTTGGGGGGGGCGGTTTGAGGGGGTGACGAAGTTTCGCTCTGAGCTAACATCTGTGCCGGTCTTCCTCTATTCTGTATGTGGGACGCCACCACAGCATGGCTGATGACTGGAGCAGGTCCATGCCCGGGATCCGAACCTGCAAACCCGGGCCACAGAAGCAGAGTGCGTGGAGCTTTAACCACGCAGCCATGGGGCCGGCCCCCTGGTCCTTGTTCTTAATTAAGCTGCTAAGGAACTGGCCTCCTTGGAAACCCCAGTTCAAAAGCAAATCAAATGGTTTTCTTTAATGGGGGCGGCTCCATGTAATCTGATTTTCATAATTATTCTTTGAACGTAGAATGACGCAGAGCAACGGTGCGGGCTGCACGTGTGCGGCATGCTAAGCAGTGGAAGACTGCGGGGATGGGAACAGGAGCCAAGACCATATTTCTGCTTCTTGTTAAAGTCTCTTTTTTATTAAAAACCAACTTTCCAAATGTCAAGCGTATATTTATGTTTGCTGTTCTGTAAAGCAATTTGGAAAGTCGTTTTGGTTACCCCAGAGAGAATGCTATGCAAATTCCCCAGGAGCCAGGCCGGGAAGGAGGACGTTTTAGGGGTTTAGATTATTGTCCTTCCTTCCTCTAAGCCTGAAAAAAAATACAGATTAATCCACAGCCATCAAGTCAATTCTTTTTTTTTTTTTAAAGATTCTGTTTTTCCTTTTTCTCCCCAAAGCCCCCCGGTACATTGTGTATTTCTAGTTGTGGGTCCTTCTAGTTGTGGCATGTGGGATGCTGCCTCAGTGTGGCCTGATGAGCGGTGCCATGTCTGCGCCCAGGATCTGAACCGGCGAAACCCTGGGCCACCGAAGTGGAGCTCGTGAACTTAACCACTTGGCCACGGGGCTGGCCCCTCAAGTCAATTCTTGCTTGTCATCTGTGGCACGCACGAGACAAAAAAACCATTATGGGCCAGCCTGGTGGCGCAGTGGTTAAGTTCACGCACTTCACTTCAGTGGCCCGGGGTTCGCTGGTTTGGATCCCGGGTGTGGACATGGCATCGCTTGTCAAGCCATGCTGTGGTAGGCGTCCCACATATAAAGTAGGGGAAGATGGGCATGGCTGTTAGCTCAGGGCCAGTCTTCCTCAGCAAAAAGAGGAGGATTGGTGGCAGATGTTAGCTCAGGGCTAATCTTCCTCAAAAACAAACAAACAAACAAAAAAGCAGTACAAGTATCAGAATAATTTAAAAAAGTCTTCCAAGCTGCATTTTACAAGAAATCGTCCTATGATTTTAGCTTTTAGTCTGAGGATGCGAAGGTCATCTCTCACCCCAGGGAAGGGAACAATTATACGCTTTACAGAGAAGACGCTGCTTTTGCATGGATGGTTTAGTAAAAAGTACCTCTCCGGCATTTAAGATATGATTATGTTTTTGTACAAATGATGTCTACAAAATTCCAAGCACCCTTCTATCACGTAAGGCCCAGGTTAGCTCCTCTTAGAACCGGGAATCACTGGGCTGTAGCACGTGGTCCTGCTTCAAACAGGTGGGCCATTGTCGGGGTTTGGGTATCTTCTCCTAGAGAAATTCTGTCATGGTGTCGTGATGCTTTTTAAAGTAGGATTCCACCTGTTTCAAATTAGCAGTTACCAAATGAAAAGTGTAAATTCTGTGCCTCCACTGGGAAGCTGGACCTGCTGATGAAATATTCAAACGATCAATTTTCTCCTGGGCGCTCACCGCCTGCACAGATCTGCGCCCACGGCTGCTCGGCTCCTGTGGCCCAGGAGCACGGCTCTCTTCCATCTTCTTTCCCAGGCCTACTTCCCTGCTCACTCTCTCGTGGTCACAGGCTCTCCATGTGGGGTCTGTGGGTGTGCCAAGGGCAGCAGGAGAGTGGGGTGTCCGTGGGCCTCCCAAAACAATGCAACATCTCCCGCGTGCGTTTCTCTGGAGTAGACCCTATGTACCGCACATCAGATTTTCCCAGGGCCCAGAGACCCCACCCTGGATGACCGCACCCCTCCAGCATCCAGAGAGCGCCGTCCAGCCCTGACTGTGCCGTGATCCCACTGGAATCTCAGTAAGCAAATTCACCACCTTTCGGCGTTTTCCCCAGCGTGGCTAGTGACACCCCAGATGGGGCCAAGCGAAGCCTCAGAGACCTCTGACCCTTCACTGTCCCTAACCCTGGCGTCCAATTATTCTCCAAATGTTGCAGTTGGCAGCCCTGAAAGCTCATTCTTATCTGTCCCTTCCTTCTGCCACTGCCTTTGTACTCGGCCTCTGCAACTCTGGCCTGGCCCAGCTCAGCAGCTCCAGAATGCTCTCCGGCTCTCGGTTTTGTTTCAATCCATCCCCTTCATCAATGCGATGTCTTAGGCCTCTGCCCAAACCCTTTCATTGGCCCAGGGCTCCTTGCACAGCATTGCTGACCTCAATCCCATCACCCCAAACACTCAGTCCACACCAGGCAGCTTGCCTTTCCTGTCCCGTCCCCTTCACATCTCCCAGGGGTGTGTCTTTACCCAGCATCCTCTCTCCATCTCTGTCCCTTCTGCCTGCTATTTCACCCTCAGCCCAGGTCAGACGTCCCTGTCCTGACAAGCCTCCTCCCCCCAGCCCTCTCCCTCTTTCCCTCCTGGTCCTCCTGCTCCCCTCCCGCCTGGCTGGGTTCCTAACTGCATGACCCCTGCATCCTGTGTCACTGCGGTCGTGCACGTTGTCCTGGATTACAAATGCCTGGAGGGCAAGGAGGACGGGGCCTGGCACCCACAGGCCAACACAAACATCTGCTGGACGGAACTGAAGGAGGCGCCCTGTGCCGTGAGGCCCTGAGCCAGCACAAAGGGAGATGGAAAAACCACCTCCGCCCCCAGCGCAGAGCTACACTCACCGGCTGCACCCGGTTGGGCCTCCACTGATAGTCCCTATCTCTGGGTCTGTGACCCCACCCTCATCTTGGGCCCAGCAGGAAACAGCCTTAACTCTTTCCACTCCTTTAAGTCTGGGGCTCCTGACACCCATGAGCATCTCTGGGAGTCTGTTCAGTTCCCTCCTCAGTCACCCGGGGCCTAGGAACTGGTCCCCCGCCCCAGCCTTACTCCTCCACCCGCTGTCACACAGGACCCAAAGTCAACTTTGTAGACCCAAGGCCATCACCCCACCTCGATCTTAAAATCCTTCCTCTGCTTCCAGTGCTTCCGAGCCCTGCCCTGCCTTCCTCTCCCCTCTCTGGGGCCCGCACTGTCCCCTCTGGTCCTGCTCGTCCCTGGACCTGAACACTCACCCCTGATTCCCCCGCCAGCGCTCCTTCCTGTGGCTTCACATGCCTTTCCCGGAAACGTCCTCATCTCCCCCAGCACAGAGTAAGGTGGTCCCTGAGGGTACCTATCCGCCAGCATTCCCCGCCATACTCGAAGCTTCTGAAGGCCGGGCACAGTTCACTGGGGTCCCTCGGCCCCAGGCCTGGTTCTGCGTGGAAGCTCAACATGTGAAATGACCCATGCGTGCGGTTACTTGCACATAGGCTGCGCGAAGGCGGTGGCCTTGGCTGCCACGCTCCCCACTGGAGCCCGGGCCCCATCACCACAGCCGGCCAAGCCCAGGGCTCCAACGTGCAGAACAAAAGGATGCAGAGTGAGCCCGGGGTCTGTGCCAGCCGCGGCACTTAGGAGCCGAGCCACCTCGTCACTTCTCCGAGAGTGAGCGTGGCGCGCAGCGTGGGAACGGCCGATGGGGCGCGGGCAGCCCCCGGGGGGACGCGGAGAGCGCAGAGCGCGGGCCGGTGCCGACCGCGGGCGCCGGGCGCTCCAGGGCTGGGGGCGGGCGCGGGGCGGGGGCCGGCGTTGCGGCCGCGCCCTCCCGGCCACTCCCCGGGCGAGCGGGCGGCGGCGGCGGCGGCGGCGGCGGCGGCGGCGGCGGCGACCGGGGCGGCTCCCACACCCGCTGCGCCCGCGCCCGGCCCATGTCCTCCGCGCCGCTGCGCTCGCCCGGCCCGCGGCCGCACAAGATGAAGAAGGACGAGTCGTTCCTGGGCAAGCTGGGCGGCACGCTGGCGAGGAAGAAGAAGGCCAAGGAGGGTGAGTGCGCGGCCGCCTGCCGCCCGCCTGCCGCCTCCAGCCGCGCACGCGCCCCGCGGGACCAGGCGCCGGCGGCCCGGCGCGCGCCCGCTCCCCGCTGCTGGCCCGCGCGCACGCGCCCCCGAATTCCTCCCGACCCGGTCGAGGGGCGCCCCAGCGCGCGCCCGCTCCCCCTGCCGGGCCCCGCGGGACCTTGCGCCCCGGGACCCGCTCGGCTGCCTCCCCGGCGCGCGCCCCCAGCCGGGCCCCGCGCGCACGGGCACCCACTCCCCGCCGGGCCTGCGCAGCGCGCAGCCGCGACCTTCAGGACAGGCTGTCACCCTCCTTCCTTCCTCCTCCCGAGACCTTTAAACGCTGGCGGGGGCCCAGCCGCGAGCCCGCCTGCCCGCCCCCCGCGGCGGCTCATCCAGCCCCTTCTGGGCTCCCGGCGTCGTGGAACGCGCGTCGCCGGCTCCTGCGGAGGGCAGGACCTCGAGCAAAGGTCGGGCGAGCCCCTAGTACGCGGCGGACAGTCTCCTGCCCACCCTTACCTGAGTCGCCATTTGTTTAGCGCCGTTCCTGAGCAGCACCGCCTGCAGGTCGCCTTCATCCGGCCGTGCGTGGTGACCCTTCATTCATAGAGCATCTGTTGACGCTCGCAGCTGGACGGGCACGGGTTGGGCCTGTTGGTGTTCTTGATGCGGTGCCCTGAACGGGGAGAAAGGAAAGGGGGCATGGCAGGCCTGCAGCAGGGACCACAGGCCCCCCCCCTCCCATTTTTTATCCCGTGTGCCCACGAAAATAATTATGAAAAACTACCCAGCTCCTCTTACATTTTTAACTATTTTAGAGGGAACATAACTTCGGGCGTCCTTGTGTTTTGCTTTAAATGCCCTGCTGTTCCCAGGCCTCTGGTGAGGGGAGGGGGCTGCATTCCTGAATTTTCCCGTTGTTCAGGCTGGGAGACCCTTCCCTGGGGCAGATCCCGGCTGAATGAGGGTGAGTCGTCCTTACAGAGAAGGGAAGGGGTGGCTGTGAAAAGGCAGGTGGGGAGGAGAAGCCCAGGGCTGGCCTCAGGCAGATCTTTGGGAAAGCAAGGACCCGAGGGAGAGGCGGGGGATGCAGAGTGGTTTCCTTAACCCTCCTGAGCCTTACTTGTGCCCCGGAAAGTCTCTCTGTACCTCCAGGGAGGCGCATACCCCTGGGACGCATGTACCCCGAGGATGGGACACGTGACCCCTATTAATCCCCCCAGTGTCTTCCCAGGGATGCTCGTGACACATTTACCTCTAGGGGATGGGTGTACCCCCATGCACTGGCCCCCCGGGATTTGTGGCGGGAGGTGCCCCCATGCGTTTCCCACCAGGGATGTTTTTACCAAATTAGATTCTGTGGTTCCCTAAGGCAGGGCCTTGTCACCTTCCTCTCCCAGAGTATTTCCAACACTCCTCTCTCAAGCCTTACATTTAGGGACCCAGACTGGCTTTGTTAATCTCCGTCAAGCCCTGCCTCCTAAATGAGATGATAAATGACAGTCACCTGTGCTTTATCATTCCTGCTGCCTCTCTGATGTGTCCTCATGTCACCACGCAAAATTGGGCTTTTCTTGCCCGATGTGCATAGACAATCAATTAATTATGGCATCAGCTTTTGGGAGAGAAATCAGCTTTATTCTGCAACATTGATCTGCAGGGAGATGGGGCGTGTGCCCTCGCATCTGTTTCCCCAATTCAGGATTTGGGGCAAAATTTAAGAGGTTAGAGGGAACAGGCTGGCACGTGGAAATGTTGGTGGGACAGATTTGTTTGGTAGGCCTCAAACATTTATGGTAAGGTTCTAAACGTTTATGGCAGGGTTCTAAACGTTTATGACGGGGTTCTAAACGTTTATGACGGGGTTCTAAATGTTTATGGCAGGGTTCTAAATGTTTATAGCAGGGTTCTAAACGTTTATGGCAGGGTTCTAAATGTTTACGGCAGGGTTCTAAACGTTTATGATGAGGTGGGGAAGGAATTCTAACACCGGGTCTTCCTGGAATGAGGGACCCCTCACTTCTGATAAGAATCCGGCTTTCAAATTCCAGCCCTGTCCTGGTCCTTGGGTTCCGTGGGGAGGAGGATTTTTGGTTTGAGGTCATTTCAGGTCAAGCTTTCTTCTTCTGTGAATGTGCTGTCTGCGTGAGTGCACATTTTCTGGACGGCGGTTCCCAATCACTGTTGATAGGGATGGGGTCCTCGAACTGGTCCCGGGGGGCCTGCGGTTATACTCGCTTGCAGTCATCCTCGACATAAACGACATTCCCCTCCCAGCTCCTTCAGCCTAGGAAGGAGAGACGGACAAGGCTCTTGCTTTCCTGGAACAAGGACTCAGTCGGAAACAGTAAACCGACCAACAGAACTCTAACAGTCTGCACCCTGAAGAAGATGCAATAGGACCGTCAGAGGCCTGGGGAGACCCCAAAGGGGGATGTTTGGGTTGAGACCAGAGGGAACCTACAAAAGAAATCTTTCACAGAATGGCAAGTAGGTAGAATGTTCCGGTTGATTACAGCTTTTTACAGGTGACGTTTACGTCCTCGTAATAGGAGGAACACAGACCGGAAGTAATGGATTGTCCCAAGGGCCAAAGCAGAGCGCTTCTTGTCCTTGCTTGTGTGAACCAGTGTGCGCCTCGAAAATTCAGGGCCAGTCTGGTTTAATGTCAGTGCACCCCGAATCCGATGGTCAGAAGCATCCTGTGATGGGTAAAATAGGCATGAAAACAGCAGACGGAGCGAGATGCCTGTGGTAGGGCTGTTGTTGCTTTTTGTGTGAGTTCGATGGGTGCCCTGCCTTGGTTCTCCAAGCTTTGGTGCCCGGCACCCTTAGGGGTCCCCCATACAGACAAAAGGCTGCGAACACTAATTGGGCTCAGATGCAGGAATCAGGGGAGGGGCGGGGCTTGGAAGGGCTTAGTGGCTTCCGTCAGGTCTCCTGGGAAGTAGGGAAGGAGTCAGAGGCGGGCGGCCGAGATGGGAAGCCTGGATAATGAGGTCCTGAATAATTGAGAGTTGCCAGGATTCCTGCAGGCCTGTTGCCTTGGCAACTGTGCCATTCCTGGGGTTCCTGAGCCAGAACAGGTCCTGGCCGAGACCTGGGGCCCCTGTGGGATGGTGCTCATTTGCTTACCAGGGAAGGATCAGGAAGAGGGTGCTTATGGCTTCTCTGGGACTGCCACCTGCACAGTGGGTTTCATTTCCTTCTTTGTTAGAAAGTTGAGGGTGAAGTCAGGGTTGTGGCTGAAGGTGAGGCCCCTGTAAGGGGGGGCGGGGGTGGAGGATGCTGGGAGGAAGTCAGAGATTTGGGGAGCCTGGAGGCGTTCGACCCTGCGCAGGCTGGTGGAGCTCGTGGCTGGACAAGGCACGGGGGGGCGTGTGGGGTGCATGTCTTCCATGGGAGATCATTTTAGGAAATGCATCGCCCTGGGGTTTGGATGAACCAACGTAGGAAGTCCCCGTGAATGAATTCACGGCATGATTAAGGCCGACGTTCTACGGGAGGGAACCAAGTCGTGTCATATGGTGGCCCGGTTCCAAAAACGAAACTATGACTAACTGGGCACGGGGAAAAGTGGAAAGGGACACTTAAAAAAAAACCCGGGGGCCGCCTGGTGGCGCAGTGGTTAATTTTGCACGTTACGCTTCTCGGCAGCCCGGGGTTCGCCGGTTCGGATCCCGGGTGTGGACATGGCACTGCTTGGCAAACCATGCTGTGGTAGGTGTCTCACGTATAAAGTAGAGGAAGATGGGCACGGATGTTAGCTCAGGGCCAGGCTTCCTCAGCAAAAAAGAGGAGGATTGGCAGCAGTTAGCTCAGGGCTTATCTTCCTCAAAACAAAAACAAAAACAAAAAAACCCCAAGTTCCCAGTTTGAAGGCCTGGGGACTTTCAGGAGCAACTTATTAAAAGCTGGTTTGGTTTTACTGGAGCTTGCAGAGCAGGCGCAAATGAAAGACTCTGCATGCCAGGTCCCCCTGCTGACGGTGGAGGGGAAGCCCCATAGGTCAGCAGGCCAGGAGGTGGGGTGAGGGGCCCCCCCGTGACGCCCCAGCGGCCTGCCATGTAAAGTCCTTAGAGGAGGGTGACCAGCTCTGAGGCCAGTGAGGCCCTGGATGGAAGAGTCTGGAGAGAGTCCACTGCACCCGTTTGTCACGAGAGGTCCCCGTCTGCACTCAGGCCCCCGCCCCTCTGCCCAGACACCAGTGACCAGCGTTGGGACTGCTCAGAGAGCCGGGACCACCGGAGCCAAACTCCGAGTTTCTGTCCCTCCTTCTTTTTTGGAGAAAGAAAGCATTAAGGAGGTTCCTATTCCCTGATCGTCTTTTTTTTTTTTTTTTTTGTAAATATATTTTTTAGAGCAGTTTTAGGTTCACGTTCCTCATGACTTCTGACGTGGTGTCTCTTTTCCTGTGCTTATGTGCCCTCTGTATCTCTTCTTAGTGAAGTGTCTGTTCAGATCTTTGGCCTGTATTTTTTTGTAAAGATTGGCACCTGAGCTAACAACTGTTACCAATCTTCTCTCTCTTTTTTTTCCTGCTTTTTCTCCCCAAGTCCCCCCAGTACCTAGTTATATATTTTAGTTGTGGGTCTTTCTAGTTGTGGCATGTGGGATGCCGCCTCAGCGGGGCCTGATGAGCGGTGCCATGTCTGTGCCCAGGATCCAAACCAGTGAAACCCTGGGCCGCCGAAGCAGAGCACGCGAACTTAACCACTGGGCCGCGGGGCCTGCCCCCTGGCCCGTATTTTAATCGAGTCGTTTGATTTCTTATTGTTGAATTGTAAAGGTTCTTTCTATATTATGGATACAAGTCCTTTATCAGATAAGGCTTCTGTAAATATTTTCTCCCAGTCTGTGGCTTGTCTTCTGGTTCTCTTGACCTTGATTGTCTTCTAAGCATTTGATGCAGAAATAGAGATAAATGAGCCAGATATTGATTGAGGTCTCATGAACTAGGTCTCGAGAAACCGCTTGGTGGCTGTGAGCTTGACCTGAAGTTTGAAGGTATTAATGTTTTTTTGTGGACCTTAAATAACTCAGATCTCGAAAGTCCTACACCACCAACTGTTAACCCCAGTGACTTCCCTTCTGATCACACGGTCTCTATAGAGTGACCAGCTGTGTAGACGCCGCGCCACCCGCTTAAACAGTGCTCTGTCGTAAGCATCGCTGGACCCAGATGCTGTGTAATTTAGCCCAGCAAGGCAGGAATCTACCCCCGTTTTATAATTGAGCAAACACAACCTGACCCAGGAGACACTTCCCGGCAGTTTAAGCCAGTGGTTCTAGCTGGGGGGGATTCTGCCCCCAGGGAATTGGCAGTGCCTGGGGACACTTTGCACGGTCACGAATGGGGGTGGGGGTGCTATTGGCATCTAGTAGATGGAGGCCAGAAAGGCTGGTGAACATCCCCCAGCGCACAGGTCGGCCACACCCCACAGGGAGCTACGTGGCCCCAAGTGTCTGAGCATCCTGCCGAGGAGGAGTGCCGTGTTTCTCTCCGGAGGTGTCTGAGAACTCCAGGAGAAGGTCGATGGGGAAGCCACTCAGGGCCCTCACCTGTCGGAGTCTGGAAGCACCCCCCAGAGCCCCACTGAGAACCTGCCCTGGGCCCACACCCAGCGTCTGGGGGTCTCAGTTCAGTTTACTGAGGGGAGAGTCCACGTGGCACACGTGGCCGGGCCAGCCGGGCGCAGGGAGGTGTGGTACAAACACAGGAACCAGCTGGTGAGTGGGGGTCCTGGCAGGGGGCAGATTCCCAGATCGGGGCATGGGTGTGTCCTTGGCAGACCACCGCTCTGCGGAGGTAGAGAGCTGCTGTGTGAGAAGAAATGGAAACTTTTTTGTGAAAGCTCAAAGGAAGTGCAAATCAAATCTTCCAAAATCGCACATAGACAGGAAGCGGGTGGCAAGGGTGGAGCGGCCCCCGTCCCAGGACAGCAGAGGGAGGAGGGGAGCTCAGAGAGCCTAGGGACACAGGTGAAAGAATCCTCACCTGGCAGGCCGGGTGGTGGCGGTGACCCGGCCCTGGCCTGTCTGCAGGAGCCTGCGGGCTGGGGGGCAGGGCCAGCCAGGGTGGTAAGTGAGAGGACATACAGCCTGGGCTTGGGGTCTGGGTTCCGGCTGGAGGAGGCGGCCTCTTGGTTGCATGTACAGCATGACTAGGAATTAGCTGGGGGCCGGGGGCCATGGGGCTCCTTGCCAGGGGCCTTGGGGGAGACTCCAGCCATCCCTTTGGGGAAGTGCAGGCAGGTCATAGCGGCTGGGCTGTGGTCATCTCGGGCACGTGGGAGCAGCGGCCCTAGGGGTGACCTCTAGGGGTGATGTGCGAGTGCCCAGCCTCGGTTACTCCGGAACATCTGGAGGCTGCAGTGTGGACCGGACAGGCGTGAACGTGGGTGCAGGCCGAGATGGGTGTCCCTGGGCAGCGCCGTGGGGCTGGAGGACGCCCGGTTCTTGAGACCTGGTGAGGAGGGAGCAGCTGCAGGCCCTGAGGTGGGGCGGTGGCCAGAGGCTGCTCTGAGCATTGAGGAACTTGGCATAAGAACAGATTAGAGGAGGCACGGTTCTGCAGGACCCCGTCCCGGCCCCCTCTTACTCACGGCTGATGCACCTGGGCTGGCGGTAGAGTTTGCAGCCCGGTTCAGGACGTTTGTATAGAGGCCCGATTGGGACAAATAGCGACCTTGAAGTGATTTCTACGTACTGCTTTCTAGCAGATAGCAACAGCCCCTCTAACTTACCTTTAAAGATAAAAATGGAAAGTATTCTTCTTTGTGGCAAGATATAGGAAAAGGATTTGTAAGGAGTTTGGTTTCCTTCGGGCAGGCGAGAGAAGGACTCTGGGCGTTCTTTGTGTTTCCAGCACCCTCTTTGCTCATGTGATCCCTTAGACAACATCCAGGACCCTCAGAAAGTTAACTACATATCGTGGTTAAGGTTGGTCGGACTCCTGACCTATGAGAAGGGAAAGAGAGTGGCTGGTGAGAAGTGGAGTGATGTAAGCAGGTGAGGGACCGGGGTCACAGACACGGTGAGTTCTAGAATGTCCTATGGGAGGAAAAGTCAGTGTAGGTCCTGTTTGGATCCTTTGAGCTGTGGGGTTCTCTGCAGACCCTGCTAAGGAGAGAAAAACGATTCCACGTCTCTTTCTGCACTTTCTTGGTGGGGGCAGCTCTCGGTCCAGAAGGGGCCATCGGGTCCTCTGCGGCTCTGTCCAGCTCCTGTGTTGCAGCATACTCCTTAGGGAGGGGGCTGGAAATCACTGTGGTGTTTTTCCTCTCTCTGGCTGACAGGAAGTGGCTTTCAAGGGGGGCTTGGCGTGGCTTTGTCAAGTTTCCTTTGACTATTATTCTGATTATAATCTTCAAATCCAGCATTTCTCATTGTTTGTTCCACCGTTGTCCGGTGGGGGGGGGGGGCATTTAAGAGAGGAGCACGTACACACCAGCTTGTGCTGCGCTGGGCTCTTTTCTTGGCGGCCTGCTGAAATCTCTCGGAAACTTAGCTTCAGTGGAGGATGGAGAGAGCGGCCCTGGGCCCGGAGTGATGCTGTCCATCACTGCGTGCTGAGGTGGCCTCTTCTAGGAAGAGCGAGCTCTCTGTGGTCCTCCTAGCATCTTGGTGATACCCGTGTGGTCCCAGAGGAGTCAGGTTGCCTTGGCAACGCCACACTCATTAGAGGAGCTCTGCTTTCAGTTCCTGTCTCCACTCCCTGAAATTAATATTTATTGCACATCCCAAAGTTGCTTACATTGCACTCCCCGTCCAGTCACCAAAATAATTAAGGGATGTTTATAAGCTGTAAGTCGGGGAGCACCTGCTGTGTGCGGTTTTTAAAGGCTCCGTTAGATTGATCGCCTCCCATTGTGGTTGGCAAAGGGCAGGTACCCCTAGCTGGCTATTTTCTTGTTTTCAAATACAGGGTTCTGTCAAATAAATGATGTACCCTAAGAAAGCTTGTTTTCTGTTTGCATTGGCTGTACCACTTTTTAGGTTTCAGATGAAAAATTGCTTTACCTCCTAAGGAATGTTTTCATTTGAGCCTCTGTGGGGGCTGAAAAACATTAGTACACTTAAGGACACATTGTAACTGTGTGTTGGCCCAGTGCCATTGCTCTGCTATCTGTAGTAATTGCTGTTGGGATAAGACATCATAAACGTGGGATGCCATCAACTCTGGACGTTTTTGGTGGCTTTTGCATCGAGAGACACTTTAGTGACACAGATTCAAAAGAGAGGCCTTCGGGTTAGAAGAAAAACGGGATGAGCTGAGGTTCTGGCAGCGTCCAGGCTCTGGGGCACGGTACCCGGGAGTCATGTGATCAGCTCTGGGAAGCCGGCGGAGTCTTTTAATTTTCTCCCAACTCTGGGTGTCCCGGCCATGGGGACCCCTTTGAGTCTATGTTTCACCTGTGAGTTTTAAAGCTTTGGGGCCTCCCGTCCATGTTTGTGAGGTGGGGAAGTGGGGCAGACACCTGCTCTGCATTTCCCAGCTGATGGTCTCGGCTCACGTCCTTGCTCCATGGGTCTGTTACTTCCTCTCGCTAAGCCTCTGTTCCTCACTGGGCCTGGTGGCGCTTGCCCTTGGGTGATGTGAGGGTAACATGTGATGAAGAAGATGAAGTCTTATCAGCAATTGGGGCCAGCACTCAGCAAGTGTTAGCTGTTGATAAAACGTTGACCAGCTAGGGTTTTGACACAGACACCAGCCTCTAGAGCTGGTTAGTGGTAGAGCGGGGGTGGCAAGGTAGTCTCCACCTGAGGGCAAACTCAGCTCGATTGATAATGACTGCCTGCCTCTGTGTTAAGAAGGATTCTGAGGCTGCGTCTGGACTCATGGGGGGAAGAATGCTGAGACTAATTAGTCAAGCCTGCAATGCATACGAGAGGGTTCATTGCTGAGTAATTGTCACCCCCAGAATAGAAGCCTCTTCTCACTCTGGTCCTGTATCATTTCAACAGCTCTGGCTGCTGCTCTCCCTTGGTGTTCCATGCAGCAGGGGGTTGGTTGTTGGTAACAAAGTTACGTAAATCCTTTAAAATAGTTGCATTGGAGGACTGTTGGTATCCTCGTTCTTCCCCTGCCTGCTGTGGCCGGGAAGCACGGTGCACACTCACTGGAAGTGTGCGCTGCAGAGATATGCCGCGTCCCTTACGTTTGCAGAGCGGCAGGTGGTTCCGAGCTGGAATGCTGTGTGCCTGGACTGTGGGACCAGCCCGGGGGGGCCTCAGGAGGCGTCCTCGCCCCTTTGGCTCCTGGGTGCTGCCTTCCAGCCTCAGCAGTCAGGGACGTCGTGCAAACCGTGCGGTTTCTAACGCCCGCGTGTCAGCGGTTGAATGCATGCCTCCTTCAGCCTGGACGTTTGGAAATGATGCTCTTGGTTTGCATCTCTGACCTCTTGCTTGCTGGTCACCCCGAATCGGTCAGGGATGTTGGCTTCCCTAAGGAAGGCGTCTGAGTGGTTTATGCCTGTGGTTTTAAAAAGTTAAATGTTTTCATGCTTGCATGCTTGCTTTCATTTGAAAAATTATAATTCTGAAAGATCTGGGTTTTCCTCTGTAAGTTACTGACAAGTTAAAGAGGGCAGGAAGGTTCCTGACTCCCAGGCTCAACCACACAGCCTGCTCGACTCGAACGCTCCCGAAGCAGCTGTCCTCCTAGACGGACCCGCGGCTGCCCTCGGTGTTTGCGCGTCTCACGTCGCGGTGGCGCGCTTTAAATCTGCGGCCGGAGCATCCTCTGAGCAGGCTGGGGAAGGGAACCGTGCTGGGGGTGCCTGCGGTTTATGGTCGGGGTAAATGGAATTTGAGGGGCATCTTTCCCAAAGCTTTATTCAAAGTGTCTTCATCCTCTGTTTTTTCTTTTTCTGAAAATTAATACTATCTTTCAAAGTAAGACCTGAGCAAACCCGTACTTGACATATACAAGCTTAATAGAAGCTCATCTGAGAAGATGTAAGGAAAAAGTTAAAAAACAAACAGAGTGGCATCTCCAGTAGTCACGTTAGTGGCCGAGACTCGGGCCCTTGTGAGGTCCCAGGCACGGGGCTCAACCCCTCCTGCGTTACCTTGTTTAGTCCTCACACAAGCTTGGCGGTAGGTCCCACGTGGTCATTCCCATTTTTCAGATGAGCAAACAGAGGCTGGGAGAAGTGGAGGCCCTCGGTCGCATGGCCAGCCAGTGAGAATGAAACCCTGGCAGGCCGGCTCTTGGTTGCCGCCAACCCCGCTGCACTGGGAGAGCTGTTCAGCTGCGATCAATCTTCCCCGCTGGCTCAGAGTGAAACCGTTGCCATTCCTGGCGTTTAGGATGCGCTCGTCCCCAGTGGTAGGAAGATGCTCTGAAGGAGACAAATGAGATCCGTTTTGTGCTGAATGGACCCGTTGGTGTTTACAGAAAGAAGCCAGGACCCCGGCGGCTGCTCCAGGACTGAGTCCAGATCCTCGCTGGCCTTCTGCTGTCTGCCCAGCTCTTGGCCGGTGGCCTCCCGTCCTCCTTGGCTCGGGGCCTCGCGCACGCCGTTCAGTGTGCTCCGGGGCCCCTCTGCCCCGTCGGCTTAAACGTCAGCCTCCAGCAGGCTGGGGCCGCTCTGTCCGCCTGCAGCACCGTGTCCTGTATGTTCCTGCCAGAGACTGTGGGCTCGGTGCCCGTCCTGCCCCAGCCTGGGCCCCAGGCCTGCTGTGTCCTTGCATCGGGAGCCGGTCAGGAGAAGAGCTCTTTGGCCGTTTAAGGTGGTCTCAGTGTGTTTGCTGAGAAAGCAAGAGGCAGTCTGTATGGGGCAGTGGTTAGGGCCGCGGACTGATCTTGGGGGCCCAGCCATGGGGTTTGAACTGGTCCTGCTGTGCTCTGGGGCTTTGACCTTGGAGAACGTACTTCCCTGCCCTGTGCCTCAGTTTCCTCTTCTGTAAAGAGTACTTAACTCATAGGGTTATTGGGGAATTACGTGAGTTATTGAAGGAAATGCTGTATTTCATTTTCTCCCGTAGAGTGGGAGAAAATATTGTTAGGATTCTGGTACCAATTCCACATCTGGCCGCCAACTATGATTCTGATGGCAATTCCAATAAGTTGTTTTTTCCCCACACCAAGCAGTTCTCCGACACCAGCTTGTGTCCTACAGTTCAGCTCAGTTCTAGCGGGAGATGGCATCAGATCCCGCGGGTAAACGGCCCAGTCTCACACGACTGTGCCCACTGCAGACCCCGATCACAAGTTCAGGAGGTTCCCAGGGCCCCTCCTCGGGTCCTATTAATTTGCCAGAGCGGCTCAGAGGCCGCAGAGAGCATGTTACTTCTAGATGACCAGTTTGTCGTAAAAGGAACAGCCAGATGGAAGAGACGCGTGGGGCAGGGTGTGTGGGAAGGGGCGTGTCGCTCTCCCACATGTCTCTGTGCGTGTTCGCCAACCCGGAAGCTCTCTGCACCCCGTCCTTTGGGGTTTTCTGGGGGCTTCGGTACATAGGCGTGATTGATCAATCACTGGCCATTGGTCATTGAAGGTGATCTCGAGCCCCCTCCTCCCTGGAGGTCCAGGCTGGGACGGGAAGTTTCAACTCTCCAATAACGAGGTTGGCTCCACTGGCAAGCAGCCCCATCCTAGGTGACCGAGGGGCTTTCCAAAAGTCGCCTCCTTAACATGACTAAAGACATCTTCATCCCTCTCTTCACTTAGGTAATTCCAAGGGTTTTAGGAGCTCTGTGCCCGGACCAGGAGGAAGACAAAATATATATTTCTTATAAATCACAATGATCACAGTTTCCAAACACACGTCTATAAGGACTGGTGTCCAGAACATGCAAAGAACTCCTATAACTCGATGATAAAAGACAATCCAAAAAAAGAGTAGACAAAAGGTTTGAACAGATACTCCACCAAAGAAGATGCAGGCTGATATGTATCTGGAACAGACTCAGCATCATTGTTCACCCCAGAAATGAGCCACACGTTCGAACCAGAGGGGATGCACTCCACTCCTCCCAGAACGGCTAAAGTGAGCGGACAGAGACGTGGCGGGGCCGGCGGGGGGGCGGGGCGTAGCTGGACCTCTCATGCACGCGGGGGAGGGCGTTTCCAGGGCTGTGGTCACTTAGGGAGGCCATGCGGTAGTTTCTTTAAAAACATGCATCCCCCCCATGACCCAGCAACTCCGATTTGACATATTTACTCAAGAGAAATGGAAACCTGTGTCCAGAAGAGGATTTGCACAGGAAGGTTCGTAGCAGCTTTATCATAATTGCCCAAACCTGGAGACAGCTCGGGTGTCCATCAACAGGAGGATGGAGAAATGGACGGGGGTGTATTCCCAGGACAGAACACTGCTCAGCACTAACAAGGAACGAAGTGCCAGTTCACGCAACGCGTAATGACTCTCCAAGCGCTGTGCTGAGCAAAAGAAGCCAGAGCCGGAGGAGAGCACTCTGGTGCGGGGTTGGCTGGGGCAGAGCAGGAGGGAATTTTCTGTTGGGAGGAACTGTCCTCTGTCTGACAGGGGCTTCAGATACACAGGTGCATGCATTTGTCAAAACGCATTAAATGTGCACTTCAGAATGTGCATTTCATTGTATGCAAATCTTAAAAGAAAAAAGAACTGTAAATACTGAACTCTAGTTAGTCGTATGGATACTTAGGGGGAAAGTATGTCGGTCTGCAACTTCTTTTGAAATGCGTGCAAATTAAGATGGTGTGGTCGGGCCGAATAATAGCCCCCAAAGATGTCCACACCCAGGACCGGGAACCTGTGACTACATCCCCTTCCGGCTGAGAGGGAGTTTGCCGATGTGGTGAAGTTAAGGCTCGTGAATTGGAGAGGTCATATTGGATTATCCGGGTGGACACAAGGGTCCTCATAGGAGGGAGGCAGGAGGGGCAGCGTGGGAGAAAGAGATGTGCAGTGGAAACAGAGGTTGCAATGGCTTGGGGCAACAAACCAAGGAATGTGGATGTCTCTAGAAGCTGGAAAAGCAAAGAAACAGATTCTCTCTACAGCCTGCAGAGGGAACAGAGCCCTGCTGACATCTTGATTTGAGCTGGTGCAATCCGTTCTGGACTTCTGACTTCCGGAACTATAAGATAATAAAT
This sequence comes from Equus przewalskii, assembly GCF_037783145.1. Lineage (NCBI taxonomy): Eukaryota > Metazoa > Chordata > Mammalia > Perissodactyla > Equidae > Equus > Equus przewalskii. The sequence continues at coordinate 40,889,285 of NC_091859.1, forward strand.
TTGTGTGGGTTTTTTTGCAGGCAAAGAGTTGCCTGGAGCTGACATCTGTTGCCAATCTTCCTCTTTTTGTATTTTTGCTTGAGGAAAAGTCACCCTGAGCTAACATCCGTTGCCAGTCTTCCTCTTCTTGCTTGAGGAAGAGTGTCCCTGAGCTAACATCCGTGCTGGTCTTCCTCTGTTTTGTATGTGCGATGCCGCCACAGCGTGGCTGATGAGTGGAGTAGGTCTGCGGCCAGGATCTGATCCCGTGAACCTGGGCTGCCAAAGTGGAGCACACAGAACTATAACCACTTGGCCATGGGGCCTGGCCCCTCTTCCTCTTTTTTTCCCCCTCCCCAGAACCTCAGTGTGTGCTTGTATATCCTGGTTGTAAGTTGTCCTGGTTCTTCTATATGAGCTGCTGCCACAGCATGGCTGCTGACAGATGGGTGGTGTGATTCCACGACTGGGAACCAAACCCCGGCTGCTGAAGTTGTGAGCACCCAACTGTGACCACCAGGCCATCAGGACTGGCTCTAAATTTGTGTTTTTTTAAGCCACTAAATTCGTGGTAATTTGTTACGGCAGCAGGAGGGGATGAATACAGATGAAACAGTTACAGAAAAAGGTTAGTGGTGGACTCCGGGCAGTGGGTGTACAGGTGTTCACTGTCAAGTTCTTTACCTGTTTCTATATGCTTGAAAACTTTAATGATAAAATATTGGGAAAGATGCCTGGGCCGGGCACGTTGTAAGCCCTCTGCATAGGTGTTAGCGTCCTTCTCATTAGCATCTCATCATCATCAGTACCACTCCTGCCACTTCCCACTTTATCTGTCAAATACAGAAGAGATGCAGGAAGAGAAGACCAGGGCGTGGGCTGGTGGTAAGTGGACAGAAATAATAAAATCTAATGAGACCATCATGACATATTTGGACAGTTGCTTCTGTTGAAGAAAACTTGAGAGGAGAACTCAGGTGAAGGGATGGGAGCCCAGAGCCACAGAGGTGCCGCCCCTGAGTCAGCTGTAATTTCTGCCTGTCGCCTGATCAGGTGCAGGCTGCGAGCATTGGCAGACATGGGCCGGGCGCAGTGCTGTCCTCACGCAGCCTGCGCGTGGCCCCTGCTTCCGGGAAAGGCTGCACTTTGTGAGGGGAAGAGCGTGTTGTAGTTAAGTCTATCTGGAAAACATATTATTAGGATAATGAGATTTTAATGATTTGAAATGTAGTTGGAGCAGCACACAGAATTTCAATCTTATTGTGTGCAGCTGGGCCTTGCTTTTATTTTATTTAATTTTTTGCTTGGGCCTCATGGCAAGGACATGTTTTTAGTTGTTCTTTCTTAGAGTCCTGCTTTTAGGCTGCTCTTAATTTTCTTGTTTAGAAGATCTCTTGAAAAAAAAAGAATATCCTTTTTGCAAGCACTTAGCTGGCTGGATCAGGACCAGAGTGTGTGTGTCGTCACTGAAGGCGATGTCTGTGTGTTTAAGGTTTTGCTGACACTCTCTGCTCATTATTCGTAATTGCCAGGAAGTGGGACAACCCGGTGTCCACCTGCACATGGGTGAATAGCACAATGCGGCCTATCCCTACAATGGAATACTATTCAGCAGTGAAAAAGAACAGAGTACCCATCTACACTACAACGCGGATCAGCCTTGAAAACATTCTGCTCGGTGAAAGAAGCCAGACAGAAAAGGCCACAGATCACACGATTCCATTTACGTGAAATGTCCAGAATAGGCAAATCCACAGAGACAGGAAGTGGATCCGTGGTAGACAGGAGCTGGGGGAGGAGAAATGGGGAGAGGGTACAGCGTTTCTTTGTCGGCTGACAGAAATATTCTTAAATTGATTGTGGTGATGGTTGCAAAACTCTGTGAATATACTAAAAATCATGGAATTGCACACTTTGAAAGGATGAATTGTACAGAACATGAGTTGTATCTCCATCAAACTGGTTCTTTTTTTTTTTTTGAGGAAGATTAACCCTGAGCTAACTGCTGCCAGTCCTCCTCTTTTTTGCTGAGGAAGCCTGGCCCTGAGCTGACATCCATGCCCATCTTCCTCTACTTTATATGTGGGACGCCTCCCACAGCGTGGTGTGCAGAGCGGTGCCATGCCTGCACCTGGGATCTGAACTGACGAACCCTGGGCCACCGAAGCGGGACGTGCACACTTAACCGCTGCACCGCCAGGCCGGCCCCTTGATCAAACTGTTAAAACATACTGTGCTGCTGAGAGTTGGCGCTGAGAGCTTGTCAGATTTTTCCTCCGATTGTAAATCAGCATCTTTGCCTATTGCCAAGGTGGGACCTTTAACCTGGGAGGGGGATGGAAGATCGGGGGCAGCCGTGGGATTGTCGGGTCTCTGTCCTCGTCTCTGTTCATGGTGACAGCTGTCCCCCATCAGGGGCTTTGCTGCTCAGGAGCTGGGCTCGTGCTGTGTGCAGATGGTCGTATCCGATCCCTGTGCTGTTGCTTTCGAGGCAGGTGCGATAGCGTCCTCATCGGGCAGGTGAGGATGGGGAAGCCCGGAAACCGTGTGAGTTTCGCTGGAGCTCGTGCGCCGAGGAGGAGGACTTTGATCAGGTTCTCGTGGGAACCTGAACATTCAACCGATGTTCTAGAACCTCTGAGCCGAGACCGTGGCGGTTAAGCTTTTATCCTGACCTTGACCCTTGGTAAGAAGTGCTGGTTCAAACATACAACTTATCCGTATCCATAAATATGTATTTCACTTAAAAGCGTCATGAAATAATATCTTCTGGTGAGGGAAGCACATCTCCCTCTTCTGTTCTGTTTCATTTCCTTGGAGAACTCACTAACCTGAGTTTATGACCCTCTGGCTCAGGGCGAAAGTTCAAAAGGTTGCTCTGAGAGGTGCCCGGAGGGAAAAGGAGTCGGTGGATGTTAAGGGGCCCGAGTCCTTTGGGGAATCTTATTGTTGGCTCTCGTGTCTGCTGGTCCAGCCTGGCCTCTCAGTCTCGTTGTTAGTCTCATTGTTAGTCTTGGATCATTCAGTCTTCCAGACCTGCAGTCGTTCATCGATGCGTTTGAGCTCCCCTAAGGCCAGGTACCAGGCTGGCGACAGGGGACCAGTGGAGTAGCCCTGTGCCAGATGCTGGCCCAGCCCTCGTGGCGTCGATGGGCTGGTAAGACCCTCCATTGATGCTCCTCTCGCTCTTGCTGTCCTCTGTTTATGCCCCTTTAAGTGATCTTGGCCCCCTTGCTGTCAGTCGGTTGGCTATCCGTTGTGGGTTTATTTCCGGGCGGTCTGTTCTATTCCACTGGTCTGTCTGTCTGTCCTATGCCAGCACCACACTGTCTTGATTACTGTAGCTTCGTTGTAAATTTCTCCCGCTTTGTCCTTCTTTGTCAAGATTGTTTTGGCTTGGGCTGGCCCTGTGGCCGAGTGGTTAAGTTTGTGCACTTCTCTTTTGCGGCCCGGGGTTCGCTGGTTTGGATTCTGGGCGCGGACCCCGCACTGCTCATCAGCCATGCTGTGGCCGCATCCCAAATAGCTCAGCTGGAAGAACCTACAACCAGGATACACAACTCTGTACTGGGGGGCTTTGGGAGAAGAAGAAAAGAGGAAGATTGGCAACAGATGTTAGCTCAGGGCCAAGCCTCCTCACCAAAAAAAAAAAAAAAAGAAAAGAAAAGATTGTTTTAGCTATACAAGGTCCCTTGAGATTCCATATGAATTTTAGGGTGAATTTTTCTATTTCGGTAGAAATCACCATTGGGATGTTGACAGAGATTGCATTGAACCTCAGCCTTGCTTTGCGTACTGTCGTCATCCTAACAATATTGCCTTCCATGAACACGGGGTGAGTTCTGTTTATTTAGGTCTTTCTTCTTTAATTTCCTTTAGCGGCATTTTGTGGTTCTCAGGGTGCAAGCCTTCACCTCTGTGGTGGGACCCGCTCTGGGTCGTCTCTGCCTTTGGACGCGGTTGTGAATGGGCTTGTTTCCACGCACGGCGTCTGGTGAGCCTGCAGCCCGGCCAGCGCCCGGTTCCTGTACCACAGGGCCCCCTCCGTGCCCACCTGCATGGTTCTTCCTACTTTTCCTTGCTGGGGTCTCACCCTTGTGGTTGGATGTCACCGACAACCAGTGGGGAGGTCACGCTCCAGGCTGGGCTTGGCCGATGGGGGCAGGGGGCCGCCTGCAGGAGGGAGACCGGCTCCGGGCCTGGAGTGGGCGAGGTCGGCTCTCCAGTGCCGCCTGGCAGGCCTGATAGAGGCCGGGGGTCGTGGCTGACGATCATTAAGCCGCGGCGGGCCGGCTGGATTGCACGCTATCTCCCGGCGCAGCCGCCCGGTGCACTTGGTGGAAGGAGGCGCAGAGGGCGCTTCTGGCCCTGGTGGTGTCCACTGGCGCGCTGTGCTGGCCACGACGGGTCTGCGGGATCCCGGGCGAGACCACGAGTGTTCGCAGCAGCTCACTGGGTCCCTGGTCCAGGACGGCGTGGAGGGTGCAGCTGGGGAGTTGGAGGCTGAAGCCAGAGTCTGCTGACCGGAGCCTCAGGCTCTGGTCAGTGAGGGGCGAGCAGCAGCCTGATCGGCGACGGCTCTGAGGAGGCAGCGGGGTCGTGCACGGCTGGGTTGGCACAGGGCCCCGCCAAAGGGATCCCAGGGGCCTGGCCTGCTGCCATCTGCCTGCTAGGCTCTGACTGCTTCCTCGGAGCAGCACCGCCCTTGTGCTGCCTCCTGTTGACCCATCGCCCTCATGGCAGCCCTGCGGGGTGGGCCTGTTGCGATCCCATTTCACAGATGAGGGAGCTCGAGGATGGAGAGGAGGGACGTTCTGCCCCCGGGCCCCTTGGCTGGTGCGCAGAGGAGCTGGTATCCACGGCGAGCCTGTGTCCCCAGCCCCCGGGCCGCACTCTGCCTTGTCACCCTGTGTCAGTCACTGTCACCCTCAGCCTCGGTGTCCTCGCCTGTGAAAAGGGTGGGAGGAGGCCTGCCCTGCCGCGAGACACTCGCTGGGAGGGTTCACTCCAGACAGCACCTCGGAGGCTCAGGAGGGGCTTCAGGGGCCCCCAAGGCCAGGATGTGGCGTAAGGACATCTGGGGAGCAGCAGTGAGAGGAGGGAGCCGACTGTGGTTCCCCGGCCGCCTTCTCTCAGGAGCAATGTGAAACCGGAGCGAGTGCTGCATTCCTCCTTCACTTCTTCCCTCCTGCCTTCACTCCTTTGTTCCTTCAACAAACGCTTGGTGGGCAGGCCTTGGAATAGAGCCCACAATGTGCCCAGCACAGCCCCTGCCCTCAGGTGGTTCCGGAACAGTTGGAAGGCAGCCCACACCCCCCCACACACCCCCTAAGGAAGAGGGACCCTCAGAGCATGTGGGGGGCCGGCCCTGGCCTGGGGTCGGGAAAGGCTCCCCTGCGGAGGCCGTGTCTGGACTCCGAGCTGAGGGGTGACCTGGAGACGGTGGGGAGGCTGGGGTATAGGCAGAGGGACCAGCCTGCGGGAGGCCCAGAAGGCTGTGGGAAGAAGGCGATGAGTCATGTGCCCCACCTCCGTGTGTGTGGTGCAGTCCCAACGCCAGCACCCCAGAGCGTGACCTTATTGGGGACCGGGTCTTTACAGAGGTCATCCAGTTAGATAAGGTCACAGGGGTGGTCCGGTGTGAATGGTGTCCTTATGAAAAGGGGATCAGGACACAGAAACACAGAGGGACGACCATGTGAGGACACAGGGAGAAGGTGGCCGTCAACAAGCCAAGAAACCAGCCCCGCCGACACCTGGATCCTGGACGTCCAGCCTCCGGAATTGTGAGGAAATAAACTGTTGGGGTCTGCGTACTTTGTCTGGGCAGCCCCTGGGCATGAGTACAGCCGCGAGGGCTGGGGGGAGGCACAGGGGCTGGGGGGTGAGCGAGGGTCTGGGACCCTCTCTGGCCATGACCATCGGTGGCAGGAGTGGCGCTGTGCCATCAGGCCACGTGGAGCCTGCGCCCTTGCTGGCCTCCTCTTTGAGGCGTATTTGTTGTTAAAGAGGATACCATGCAAGCTAGTCCAGCGACCCGGCTTTGCTGCAGTGTGAGCAGAGGGGAGCGGAGCTGTGCATCTGCAGGGACTTCAGCACGGAGGGGTCGCTGTTGGGGCAGAGCGCGGGCCTGCGCAGCTGTCTCCCAGCGGGCGCTCGGGGCCCTTCCACCCAGAGATGCGAGGCAGCAGCCATTGCTGAGAACCCAAGAAACAAAACCAAACCCTCCCCCAAACCAAGACAAGCGCCAGGGCCTGGGCTTCGCCTGTGGATGGGTGAGGCCTAACGGAGCTCGGAGGGCCTGAGCCTGGAGCACCCACGCAGGTCAGCACGGTTCCAGGCCAGAGACCCCGCTTGCGTTATTCCAGCAGGAAAGGGTTGCCTTGTGTAAGCGTGCCCTAGAGGAGGCGGGCCAGGAGCTGAAGCTGGTGTGACCCTGCCCTTCGAGGTTGGCTCCAGTCCCTACAGCATCACAGGTTGGGGGGAGGAGAGCCAGCCCCACCCCCCACCAGTCAGCTCCGGGAAGACAGTTGTTGGGGTCAGGGCAGTGTGTACCCTCAGCCCGTCGTATCTATCCTGTCACCGGGGTGGGCAGCAAGCTGTGCTTAAAATTGGATGCCTACATACCTGGGGCTCCCAGCCGTGTGGCCGCGGGAGGCACTGCAGGGCTGGGCCCCCTGGCTCCAAGGCTGTGCCTCCTCCTAGAGAAGTGACATGCAGATTGAGTCTCATTTTGCAGGTGAGGAAACTGAGGCCCCGAGAGGGGGTGGGGAGCCAGGTCCCTTGTGAGTGGTCTCCTCACTGTAGGTCCCCACGTGGACTTCTGTGCACGCAGTGTGTGCTGGTGTCAGAATAGACAATGCCCCCACGCAGGTGTCAGCGGTCACCAAAGAAGGGACGCTTTCTCCCTTTTCTCATTTCAGGCTCTGAGCAAGAATTGCAGGTCCATTTCTCAAGGTTAGCGCTGGTCTGATTAAATTTGGGTGTTGTCCACCGTTTTTTACCCATGTAAAGATAGCCGCCAAGGGATAATGTGAGCAGGGTGCACAGGAAGTGGGGCGGCATTGCGAGGTCGATTAGATTTCTCCAGCGGTAAAAGGCCCCCCGAGGCCGCATGCCCACCGCTGGCGTGGCCCTGTTGATTTGTTTTCATTTTCCTCAATGTTAGAAGGATCCAGTTTTAAGTATGACATCTGAGCGCCATGCAAGGAACTTTTTCGACCGCAGTGGGCCCTGGAGATTGAAGCTGGAAATCAGATTCACGCTGGTGCTTCATGCCTAGGACAGGCAGGAGGCCTCTGCCTGGGACGGGCCCAGCCATCGGAGCCTGGAGTGGGTGGATTTTAGTGTCCAAGCAGTTCTGGCCTCAGGTCAGCCTCGGCTTGGCTCTGGCTGGGATTGCCATGCTCCATGCTCCACGCTCCCGCCGTGGACCAGCCCCACAAAGGCTCCAGCTTTGAGTTTCTGTTTAAGTATCATGGGTACACAGGGCCCTGGGAGGGTGCCTGTGTCTGGCTGCGTCCAGATTCCTTCCTCGCTTCTCGGTCATCACCTCCAGCAGGGGATGGAAACTTGTTTGTAAAGGGCTGGAAGGTAAACATTTTAGTCTCTGTGGCAACTACTCAGCTCTGCCGCTGTGGCGAGCAAGCACATAGAAAATGCTAAATGGATGGGTGTGGCTGAGTTCCAATAAAGCTTTATTTACAAAAACAGGCCAGGGGCCAGATTTGGCCCCCAGGGGTTTGCTGACCCCTGACCTATGGCTTAGATTCTGTGCCCTCAATTCGAGGTCTGGTTTTAGTCCTCTTTCTGTCTCCTTAAACTGTTATTTAAAAATACCTACCCCCATCCTGACCCCATGCCCCAATGATGTTCTGCACCGTTAAGACTCTGGTGCTGCCAACTGGTGGGCAGAGACAAGACCCGGGTTGCTTGTCCCCTCTTAGCTTGGTGGTGTTGAGCTGAACAAAGGGATTGATGGCAACACCTCCCTTACCAGTCTCCAGGATTGCTTTAAGAATTAGACCTGACGATGTGTGAGAAGTGGCCTCGTGATCGTCATGTCATCTAAGCGCATACACGTTTGCCACCAGGTGCACGCGTGGAGGAGAAAAGTGGGCAGAGAAGTGCAGACAGGCCGAGGCTGGGCCCAGGCCGGCGTTTACTTCCACCTGTGCCCCGCATGCACCCCTCGCAGGTGCGGTGTCTGCCTTTGGTTGTCTAATCTGTGGAATAAAGTCTCTGGCTGCCAGTGGCTCTTCCTGGTCACTGTTGGCTCCGAGCTCCATCTGTGCTGAGTAACAGCCACGGTGGGAGGACCATTAGTCTTCCACGGCGCTCGAGCCACACAGCCATGAAAGTCCTCCTGCCAGTGAGTGGAAAACGTCTCCTCTGACAGGTGCTGTGTGATCAAGGACACGTGCCTCGTGGCTGCAAATCCCCTTCTGCAAAATATAGATAATTCTTATGAAGGGAGAGGGAGCCCTGGGAGAGCTTTTATGTCACTCGGACTGTTTATAGGCACTGGCGGGGATTAATAACAAAGTGGAGAATGTTCTGCTGGCTCAGCTGCGTCCATATATGGCCTGTGACTCCAGCCCTGGGCGTTTGGCCACCAAGGAATCCTGTAGGCCCAGCCTTGGTGTGCCAGGTGAGTGGTTCCGTGTCTCAGTGAGCACATGAGCAGGGATGGTCCCCAGTGGGCAGGGCTGTGCTGGAACCAGCTTAGCCACAGCAGGAAAAGGGAGAGAAGCAACTGCCCGCATCCCCTCTCGATGGAAGGAGCCCTTTGTGGAGTCAGCGCTGCACTTAATAGAAGCTGCTCACGCCAGGAAGCACCTTGCGTATGTGGATGTTGTGTGTTGGTCCAGGGAGGGGCTGTGGGAGGAGATGGGGTGAACGTCTCTGTTATGGGTTGAATTGTGTCCCCTGCCCCCGCTTCCCCAAAATATGTGTTCAAATCCTCATCCTGGAGCCCGTGAATATGACCTTATTTGGAAATAGGGTCTTTGCAGATGTGAATAAGATGTAAGTTAAGAGGAAGCCATCCCGGAGTAGGGTGGCCCCTAATCCGATATGACTGGGATCCTTGTAAGAGGGGGACAGGAGGGACAGTCGCACAAGGAGTGAAGGCCGTGTGACGATGGAGGCAGCGATTGAAGCGATGCAGCCACAAGCCAAGGACTGGCGCCACCGTCGGCCTTGAGGAGAGGCAGGAAGGAGCCTGCCCGGGACCTATGCAAGAGCGCGGCCTGCCGACACCTTGACCTCAGCCTCCTGGCCTCCGTAACCGTGGGAGAACGGACGTCTGTTGTTTCAGGCTCCCAGCTTGTGGTCATTCGCCACAGCAGCCGCAGAGTTGTCCAGTGACTGAGGGTGTGGGTGGAATTGGAAGGTCGCAGGCGGAGGTCAGGTTAAAGGAATTAGCCGGAAGTGCTACATGAGGGTCCTGCCACCCAAGGGGCGGTGTGGACACTGAACACGAGCGGCAGAAGCTGGACTTGCAGAAATCGTTGGTCGACTGGCCCAGGGGAAGTCGAAGGACTTTAGTCCCCTCTCCTCACCCGATTCAGAGAATCCTGCCATACCCCTCGATCCTGAATACCCCGCCCCTTGGAAACATTTAAAAACTGTATTATGAATTCTGTTAATCATTGAAAAGGCCACAATCTTTTTCTGTAAAGGTCCAGAGAGTAAATATCTTAGACTTTGCAAGCCATCTGGTCTCTATAGAAACGACTCAGCTCTGCTGTCGTGTGGCGAAAGCAGCCGTGGATGGTACGTCAACGTGTAGGAGTGGCTGTGAGCCACTAAACGCCACTTACAACAGCAGGTGGTGGGCCAGGTTCGGCCCCCTGGCCGCACTTTACCAATCCCTGGTATAAACCAACAATTAGAGAAACCGCGTTTGCGTGACCTGTTCTACTTTCTAGAATGTTCTCAGGGAGATGGCCATTTAAAGTAGTCTATTCTTGCTCCCTGTGCCTTTTACAGGGACCCCCTGAATGAGAATGAGAGTCACATGGACAGTGTGGATATGCCATCCGTGACTACCTTCCCAGTGAGAGAGTGGAGCAGGGTCTGGTACCCAGAGTCTCTGCATGCGTGTCTTCTCCCGCGCTCCCTCCTGCTTGGGCACTCAGCCATCAAAACATGTCCTGTGACACAGCAGCGTGATTCACAGTAGCCAGAAGGTGGGAACAGCCCAAATGTCCATCGACGGATGACTGGATAAGCAACGTGTCGTACATCCACACACTGGAACGTGATTCAGCCTCACAAAGGAAGGAAATCCTGACACAGGCTGCAGCACAGACGAACCACGAGCATGTGATGCTGAGTAAAATAAGCCAGGCGCGAGAGGACAAATACTGTTTCATTTTACTTGTATGAGCTCCCTAAAAGAGTCAAATTCAGAGAGACAGAAAGTAGGATGGTGGGTGCCCAGGGCTGGGGGTGAGGGGGTGGTTGGTGTTTGATGGGGACAGAGTTTCAGTTTGGGAAGGTGAAAGGGTTCTGGACGTGGGTGGTGGTGACACTTGTACAACGTCGTGAATGTACTTCATGCCACTGAACTGTCTGCTTAAAAATGGTTAAAATGGTGAATTTAGTGTTAGGTATATTTTATCACAATTTAAAAAAATGAAAAAGTATTGTGCAATATATTACACATACAAAAGAGTGTACATATGTACAGTTGAAAGAATAATTTAAGAAGCACCCGTGGTCCTACCACCCGGCTTGGATAACATTCCCTGTACCCTGAGCCACTTTGTCGCCCCCTCGGGGCCCTCCCCCCCCACCCCCCACCACCTGGAATGTGCTCTCAGCACCTGTCTGTCTCTCCCTGTGGCATTGCCACGTGTGCTCTCCTCTGTGTTGTTTGGCTTTGCCTGACTGTGACCATGACGTGCCTGGAGCCACACTGTGCGCACCCCCCACGACTCGAGGTCACCCGGCCGCACTGCTCGGCTCTGCGGTGCCCGACGCTGGCCCCTGCCTTTGCACCTCTGTGTCGGATCCCGTGCCAGGGGCACTGTCCGTTTGGAGCTCAGGAGAGGGTGATTCAGCGCCTGGGCTGCGGGTGGACTTCCTCCGGCTGAGTTTTGGTTTAGAGGCAGGAGAACAAGTGGCCAAGGGAACTAACTCTGACGCTGGATTGCCCAGCTTCTGCCCGGGCACTGCCTGCCTCCTGAATCTGATAAGGCAGGCCACTCTGCTGTCCGTGCCCCCACTTTCCCAGGCAGGTGGGAGGGCGACTGTGTAAAGTGCCCGGTAGGGGACCTGGGGAGTGCTCAGAGGGGCAGGGGGCATGGGAAGTGCTCAGAAGGGCAGGGGGCATGGGAAGTGCTCAGAAGGGCAGGGGGCATGGGGAGTGCTCAGAGGGTCAGGGGGCATGGGAAGTGCTCAGAAGGGCAGGGGACCTGGGAAGTGCTCAGAAGGGCAGGGGGCATGGGAAGTGCTCAGAGGGGCAGGGGGCATGGGAAGTGCTCAGAAGGGCGGGGGCTGGGAAGTGCTCAGAAGGGCAGGGGACCTGGGAAGTGCTCAGAAGGGCAGGGGGCATGGGAAGTGCTCAGAGGGGCAGGGGGCATGGGAAGTGCTCAGAAGGGCAGGGGGCATGGGAAGTGCTCAGAAGGGCAGGGGGCCTGGGAAGTGCTCAGAGGGGCAGGGGGCATGGGAAGTGCTCAGAGGGGCAGGGGGCCTGGGAAGTGCTCAGAGGGGCAGGGGGCATGGGAAGTGCTCAGAGGGGCAGGGGGCATGGGAAGTGCTCAGAGGGGCAGGGGGCCTGGGAAGTGCTCAGAGGGGCAGGGGGCATGGGAAGTGCTCAGAGGGGCAGGGGGCATGGGAAGTGCTCAGAGGGGCAGGGGGCCTGGGAAGTGCTCAGAGGGGCAGGGGGCCTGGGAAGTGCTCAGAGGGGCAGGGGGCATGGGAAGTGCTCAGAGGGGCAGGGGGCCTGGGAAGTGCTCAGAGGGGCAGGGGGCCTGGGAAGTGCTCAGAGGGGCAGGGGGCCTGGGAAGTGCTCAGAGGGGCAGGGGGCATGGGAAGTGCTCAGAGGGGCAGGGGGCCTGGGAAGCGCTCAGAGGGGCAGGGGGCCTGGGAAGCACACAGAAGGGCAGTGGGTGGGAGCTGGCGGTGGAGCCCTTTGGGATGGGCGCTGATGCTGACAGTTTCTCTTCTCCTTTTTCCGAGCTGCTCGTCTCCACCTGGCAAAAATGCTTGGCTTGTAAGCTTGTAGTTCCATTTATGGGAAAATTAAACACATTTAGGAGTAAATTGAATTAGGGGATATGTGATCATTAGCCAAGTAAATTATTTTTTGAAAAAGTAATGTACCAAGCACGATACAGCACATGGTGGCCTGCTCGATAAATATTTTTTAGAGCAAAGGATAATTTTATGAGCCAATCAAGTGATATGTAATGGGATTATTTGCTTCTGAAGCTAATGAAGTGACTGCAGAGCAGTAACGGCTGCTAAAAATAATGTGTATTTGTAAAAAATTCCAAGACGGGAGAAGAGGCTTGTTCTGGATTTCAGCCAAGAGCAAAGCCCAGAGAGAGCTGGCACAGTGGGTCCCAGGAGGCGTCCAAGGGGGCATTTGTGACAGTGCTGAAGCCTGAATTGATCCGCACCTGGAGCAGACCTGTCTCGGGGATGTGCCCGCTTGGCCAAGTTCAGGAGACCAGGGCATAGAATGGGGCATAGCGTATAGTGTGTCCGAAGTGCCGCTGGGGCCCTTGGGGGGCGCTGGGAGTGGACATCCTTCCTTGCCTTTTCCTGGTTTCTGGTGGTCTGGCAGTCCTTGGTGTCCTTGGCTTGTAGCCACATCACTCCCCTCTCTGCCTCTGTCGTCACCAGGCCTTCCTCCTTCTGTGTGTGTTCTGAGTCCCAATTTCTCCCGTCTGGAAGATACCACTTGGGCCCACCCTAATCCAGTGGGACCTCATCTTAACTTGATCTCATCTACGAAGGCCCTATCTCCAAATGAGGTCACGCTCACAGGTTCCAGATGGACATGAATTTTCGGGGGGATGCTATTCGACCCACGGCACTCTGTGCTTGGTGCCTAAAACCTGCGAGTTCTTATTACCGCTGATGTTATCATGTCCAGAGGTGAGGGGTGATGGGGATAAATGTGAACGCATCGCTGGTCGTGTTGCGTCTTGGTTCCGCTCGCTCTGGAGTTCGTCTTGAAGACCGTTCTTGGTTTGGAAGGGAGAAAGGAGGAGGAGGGGTGATCTTTCTCTTTTTTTGTTTGAAAAAGACTGCGAGGCTTCTGTTTGCACAGTGCCCACAGCTTACAAATTGATGAGTCCTTTTAGATGAAGTTCTGCTTTATAATTTCATCGTGTACAATTTTGCAGCCATAAGATAAACAGCAATTTTTCTGACATATACTCCTTTAAAATAAATGCCAGTCCCTGTCACTTTGGGAAATTTAATGAGCTGGTACAGTGTCCCAGTCTCATTCTTGTTGGGGGAAGAGGTGGCCTTTGCCACAAAATGTGGGTGTCGGGTGTAAATTCAGAAGATCATGTGCTCGACGTCGACTGTATCGATTGTATCGATTGTATCGTATCGGCTGAAAAAAAGATGTCGCACTTCTCTTCCTTTAGAGAATCTCACTTAACTTGTTGGCAGGTGCTGAGGACCTGTCGTTAAACAGATGCGAAGACTGCTGTCATTTGGTTTTAAATAGCACTTGTCATCCTCCTTGTGGTGTGTTTTCTTAGCATAATGAAGGGTGGGTGTGATGTCCCAGGTCGCATCTTCTTCTGCAATGCTTTCTCTACTTGTCATCAGAAGAAACCTCCTTCTTATGTTCTGAGAAGGTAGAAAGGATTCAGAAATGAAAGGTGGCTTCGTGCGTGAGGATTTCGTGGCTGATTGTCATGGGGGCACCTTTAGCTGCAGTATCTGGGGAGAGAGGAGCCGCTTTCAATAGGAAACTTTAAACATTTGAGCAGGAGAAATTTGGACTGAGGCAGAAGCAAAAGAAATCGGTGGTGAAAAAGAAAGGTGGTCTGGAAATCCCGGTGTTTGGGGTGTGGGTGTGAGGAAGTCGGAGTTACACCCGTGGGACTTACCGGGCAAATGTCATCTGTAACGGGCCCATCCATGCCCAGACAAAGGTTGGAATAAGCCTGAGTTCTCTGAGCTCAGGCCAAGGAGAGAGTTAGATGTCACTCAAGAAGAGAAGCCATGGACAATGGAGGAGGTGTCCGGAGCCGGCCCGGGTGAGGGGCTCAGTTCAGTTCCTGCCTTCTCACATACAGCGCGGTCTCGCGCTCACGGTGCTTATGTTGTTCTGTAGTCACCACAAAGCCTGTAGCCCCTGCCGAGCCGGCCTCAGGGGAAATACAGGACTCGCTTCCTGCGTGCCTCTGGTCACAACATTTTATCAACCGATCAATACATAACCTTGTTTTATGTGTGTTTCTGTTTAAAGACACCCTATTTAATATATTACTGATTCATGAACACCTAGCTCACAGCCACCAGCATTATAACTCGAGCCTGACCCAAGCTGACCTAACACACGTATTTTCTCCATATGGCCCGTCCCAGCCTGCTTGCATCTGGAGCACTAGATGGTACTCGCTTTGCTGGGGGCCATTTAAACAGAAAATCACCAACAGAAAGCACAAAAATGCGCAAAGCCTGGCGCTAAATAGACTGTGAAAAGGCCCCTTGTTTACAGCATGAGCTGAAAGCAGGCAGAGCTCACCTTGTTCAGCCCCAGCCGGGAGCGAGCACCCGGGCAGTTTACATGTGTTGCCGCTCTGCGCGTGTCTGCGAATGACGGTGAGCAGAGCAAGGACTGATTTGGGGTTACACGTAAATTTTAGTGAGTCGGGGAATTTGCAAATACAGAATCTGCGAGGAGCCGACTCCGTGGCCAAGTGGTTAAAGTTCGCGGCTGCGTTTTGGCGGCCCAGGGTTTCGCCGGTTCAGATCCTGGGTGCATACGTGGCACTGCTCCTCAGGCCATGCTGACATGGTGTCCCACATGCCACAACTAGAAGGACCTGCTACTAGAAGATACAACTTTGTACCTGGGGGCTTTGGGGAGAAGAAGGAAGAAAAAAAAAGATTGGCAACAGATGTTAGCTCAGGGCCACTCTTCCTCGCCAAAAAACATTAAAAAAAGAATCTGTGAGTAATGAGAGTAGACTGTATTTTGTTCGACAAGCATTTGTTGGGTGTCCGCAGGGTTTCCTCTGACCTCTGCCCTCAGCATCGTGGTGTAGAGGGGGACAGACAGGGATGGTCAAGTTGGAGAAGGCTGTCTGGGGCTTGGCAGTCCCCAGAGTCAGGCCCCTGTGCACGGGCATGTGTGGTGGTCCAGCGCGGTCACAGCTGGCCTGTGATCCATTCCCTCATCCGTGGCCTGCTCTGTGCTGGCGAGCCACAATCACAGAGGACACACTCTCTGCTCTCGAGGGTCCAGCAGTCAGCTTGTCTAGATGGGTCGAGAGGCGGCTTGCTCAAGGTCATGTGAAAAGCTGCCGTTGTCCAAGCCAGCTCAGATTGCCCTGTTGCGACCGAGCTGGTGTGGTCTCTATTACCGCGTTCTGTTTCCCTTCCCAGGCCTTCCCCTGCTCCCTGGGCCTGGTGGGAGATGTTCAGTGGACCAGTGTGTGGCCTCCTGGGGGCGTGGTGCCCCCGTTGATGGACAGGCCTGGGATGGCTTTTTTGGCTCAGGTGGGCATTCTCACTGTCTCCTGCCCACGCCCTGCCATGGAAGGGCAGAGGGCTGCATGGGGGTGGGGCTGGGCTTGGGGAACAGGCTGTTCCTTTCTGTGAAGCCTCCTGGGGATCACATGTGCGACGACCTGGCAGTGCCTGGAAGGAGGCATTAATCTTAAAAGAGCAGAAAGCAGCTCAGTTCGAGAGCGCAGGAAATATTGGTGGCCTTGCATTTGTGAAGGGTCCAGCCGAGTTTCCAGAGGCCGGGGTCAGTGTTCAAGAGCGTTCTGGAACTTCAGCTCCACAGCCCCCGGAGGTCAAGGGGCATGACCTTGAGGAGGGGCAGACCTCCCCTGCAGGGCTGGGTGGCGTCTGTGCCTTGAGACAGACGTGGGGCTGTGAAACCTCACTCAGCCAGTCCTGGAGTCGGGGGGGTCAGAGCCGGAGGGGCTGTGCGGGTTTTCTTTCCAGTGATTTTGCCGGTTGGATTGATTGTGAACTGATCGGGCTTCTGTGGAGGAGAGAGAGGGGCGTTTCTTGGGCTTTTTCCTTGGGTGGCTCTGGGCGGGGCGCTGGGTCTGCCGTCGCATGTGGCCCCCAGAGCACAGGTGGGGCTGAACCTGGCCTGCCGCTCGAGCAGACGGGATGGGGGCTCCCGAGAGATTTGCCTGAGGCCCCAGCCTCACGGAGACTGCTGGGAAGAAAGGAAAGTGGTGAGACAGCAAACATTTTCTGAGCGCCTGCTGTATACCAGGCAGGCGGCTCTGGTGGAATCTGCTCCTTAGTCAGACTCGCCATCCTGGTTCCCCGTTTTTCTGAAATATTTCGCCCTTCAACGTAATGCTTTGATTTTTAGAACTTTGTAGCCACCCTCCATCTCCCCTCGCCTTGTGTTCACAGCGCACATCATCCTCTGAAATACCCTATTTACTTATTTATTGTCTTTTCTCCCGCTTTCATACCGGCCCCTCAAAGGCGGGCCCTTGGTCGTTCCCACCACTGTCGCCAGGCTTGAGCGATGCCTGGCGCACAGTAGGTGCAGGGCGCACACCCTGGCTGGGGACCCCGAGCGGGCCTCCCTTCTTGGTTTTCTCATCCGTTCAGTGGGGATGCTATGAGGATTCTTCCTCTGCCTTGGGGGGCCGTGAGGAGGGTCAAGTGGGATCAAGGATGAGCCACCCCTAATTTACTCTAAACACGCGCCTCCCCTGCGCTCCCCTGCCTGGCCCAGTGCCACAAATCCCCAGCACCTGGCGGGCAGGAGGCGCTCAATGCGCCTACGTGAACAATGAAGTGTCAGCACCTGGCTCTAAGACGCCACCGTGGGGCTCCTGATTCTTTGATGGTTTTTCAAGGGCACAGTGGTTTCCTCTTCAAAGCTGGGCTGCCCTTCCTTTCCTGCCTGACCCTCTTTATCTTTGCCCCCCAAGGATCTGCCTGGCTGACTAGCAGACACAGAGGTGCTGAGGTCACCTCCCCCACCCCAGATGCAGAGCAAAAGGCCCCTCTCCTGGAGCGCTGGCGCCCTCAGGTCAGAGTCGTGCTGCTCCCGGGCTGGCGAGGGCCTCCTTTCGGATGGGGGACGCCCTCGCCCTGCTCCCACTGAAGCCGCGTTGCCTCGGGCACCAGTGCCATTTGCTGTCCTGGCCTCGGGCTCTGTGTTAGTTTTAGTTTGCTAGGCGGCCATAACAAAATGCCACAGCCGTGGAGCTTAAACAACAGAAATTTATTTGCTCACAGTTCTGGAGGCCGGAAGCCCAAGATCAAGCTGCCAGCAGGCTGGGTTTCTTCTCTCAGCTCGCTCGCTGATGCCACCGTGTCCCTGTGGTCCTCACATGGTCGTCCCTCTCTGCGTATCTGTGTCCTGATCTCCTCTTATGAGGACCCCGGTCCTCTTGGTTTAGGGCCACCCATATGACCTCATTTTAACGTAATCACCTGTTTAAAGGCCCTGTCTCCAGATGCAGTCACATTCTGAGCTACCGGGGTTAGGACTCCAACATATGCATTCTGGGGGGACACAGTTCAGCCCATAACAGGGTCCTTTGTCAGGTCGCCCAAACGTGAGAACCATTAAACCAAGATCAGCCTTGGGACCACATTGGCCTTGTGTTTCTTGTAGTTTCAGCCACAGGTCCCTGGTCTTGACTCTGGATGACCCTTGGTTTGCAGCAGGTCTATTGGGGGTGAGGGTGGAGTGGGGCAGGGGTGCCCGGGAGCGGGCATCCTGTGCTGCCTGGGGTTGGGTGGGACCACCAAGCCACCGTGCAGAGTAGGCTGGGCGTGTCCCACGATTGCCAGCTGCCCCGAAGCCCCTTTCCCTCACCCTGCCAGCAGAGGGCCGGCTCCAGGCACCTTCGTCTCTGTTGGGCTCACGCCTCCCTGCGCCCTCCCTGCTTCTGCAAACCCGGGAAGCGGCGGAGGGTTAGGCAAGCAGCACCCGCAGAAGGCAGTGTTTCCCCGCAGGAGCTGGGGCGTGGCTAATAATTCTCATGGAGAAGAGCTAATAGTGCCTCCTGCTGTGCCAGCGCCTTAGAAACTCATTTACCCCATGGCAACGCTGTGGGGCCGGTCATTGTTAGGACGCCCATTTTACAGAGGAGGAGACCAGGCAGCCACAGGTGGCCTGTCCAGGTCACCTGGCTGGTAGGCGCTGGGCCTGGCTCTGACGCCAGCCGGTGTGTCCAGTGGCCAATGAGGGGAGGTGTTCCAGGCAGACGTGGGTGCAGTTCTGCTTCTGCGCCCCCCCACCCCCCTTCCAGGGTCTTCCTCCGTCCCTCCCCCCAGGAGTAGGTGCTGCTAACAGCGGATCTGTGGCCTCTGCTTTTGGTGACCTCAGCTCTGGCTTCGGCGTTGTTTGTCGTGTTTGGTTTCTGTTGTCATGGAAACGGGTGACAAGTGTGTCTTGTTAGCGCCGGTCTTCCTGACGTGGTCAGCGACCAGGAGATGCATCACGGGCCTGTTGTGATGTCCTGTGCGTTCAGGGCTCTGACGGAGAACCAGACCTGTGCCCACTCGGGACCCTCGGTCCGCCCAGCCCTGTCGCCGGCTCTGCGGGCCCCGGGCTGAGATGGGAGACTTACTGAGGCCGGAGTCTACTGTCCCCTTTCTCGCTGAGCCCAAGGAAACGTGTCTTTGGTCACACCGCACGTGCGGGTTCTCCCTTCCTTCCCCCTGTGCGCCCGTGGGTGCGTTTTCCTGGGCACCAGCCTCCTGGCCCTGAAGCCGTTGGCGGTCGGGACAGAAATACTATTTTGTGGTTAGCAGAGTTCTATCACTGAGACACAGTGCGGTCCCCCGGCAGCCTGTTCCTTTGTGGCCTTCCTCAAAGTCTCCCTAAAAGGGCCTTTTCCTTGAATTGCAAGTCATGGTGGCCCGCCCGCCTGCGTGCATAGATGAGCTTGGGGCCTCCTGCCTCCCCGAGTCCCTGCCGGCCTCCTGGCTGCATCTCCAGCGCCTGCTCCGGCCGCACCCACGGCACCAGTGAGTCCCTCGTCTTCTCGCCCATCGTTTTCAGCAGCAGCTAAACCCTTGTTCCTTCTCTGCTTTATGGGGCGTGTTGTTTAGACAGGAGTGGACCCTGGGCTGGCCCTGTGGTGAGGACGTTGGTGGGACGACAGTGCAGAAGGGGAGGCCAGGGGCCTGATTTGTGGACGAAGCATGCTGGGAAGTCTCCATCCCTCGGGTGGGTCAGGTGGGTCTCTGGGCCGAGACGAAGGGTGTTTGGAGCATTTTCAGGGACAGGTTGCAGTCACGGGGTTTTTAGGGGTGTCTGGTACGATGGGTTTCTCTTGAATGGTCTTTGGGTCCGTCTTTCCCTTGTAACCGGCTCTCTGCAGCCAGCATCTGGCTCTTCACGTCACCGCTGGATAAGAGATCCCCTTGCTCTCTTCTTTGGGAGGCAGCTGCCAGCGGAAGGGGCTTCCCGTTGGGTGGTCTGTGGGGAGCGCAGCTCTGCCGTTCTGAGCACCGATCATGGCAGCTGGTGTCATCGCGCTGATGCTCGGTCATCCTGCCTGTGAGGTGGGGACGGTGGTGTGTGCTGAGCAACGTGCTTTGTTTCGTGCAGTCCTCATAACAACTTAATGTTACAGTTGGGGAAACCAAAGTCCAGAGAGGCTAACCGGCCTGCCTAAGGTCACACAGCAAATGGGAATAGGATCTGGAGTTTCGCTGAAGCGCTTCAGCTGGGCCTGAAGGCCGTCTCCCTGGGCCCTGCTGGGGCACTGGGTGAGATGACGCTCATTCACGTGCTCCTGTGGTTCTCACACCGAGAGAGCTCCAAAACAATGCCCCTTGCCCTCTCTGATGGAATAAAGGATGCGTATTTTTTCCTGGGCTCTGCCTGGTACATCCTTAGAGAAATGGATGCTGGTGCCCAGGTCCAAAGGTGACCAGGAGAGGAGCCCTTCCCTCAAGGAGGTCACAGCTGATTTTTGCCTTGGTCGTTCATGTCCTTTTGAGCAGGCTTTTTGTGGGTGCGTGGGGCCTTTCTGGAGGAGACACCAGGGATCGGAGGAAATTGAGGGTACGCACCCTCCCAGCTCGAGGCAGCTCCGGTTCAGGGAGGGGTGCGGAGGGGGAGTGCGGTGCGGTGGGGGGGGGGTTGTGGAAGGAGTGTGGGGAGAGGGGTGCAAGGAGGGGAGTGCCGTGCGGGAGGGGTGTGGTGTGAAGCGGGTTTGGTGTGGGAGGGTGTGCCAGGGGGGTGTGTGGTGTGGGAGGGCTGCGGTGCGGGGATGAGGGCGTGGGGAATGTGGTGCAGGAGGGGTGTGGTGCGAATGGGGGGTGCAGCGCAGGTGGGGGTGCCGTGCAGGGTTGAGGGGCTCCCGTGGGGGGGAGGGAGGGGTGTGGTGAAGGGAGGGAGTGCAGTGTGGGAGGGGGTGCGGGGGGGGGGTAGTGTGGTGCAGGAGGGGTGCATGCAGGGAGGGGATGGCAGCTGAAAGGGCTTTGCGGTTGCTGGAGGGGCAGACCCTGCGGGTCCTCCTGGGCGGTGATGGACTTTGTTCGCGTTGCTCCCTCTAACGAGGGGCCTGATTACTGCGTCCTCCACCCCACCCCTGGGAGAATCCCAGGCCCCTGAGCATGGTTAGGGCTCTGAGAAGTCCTGCAGAGAGACGTGCTTTCAGCTGCGCTTCACCGCTTCACCGTATTTCCTCCCCTTCCTTGACCCTGCCTTAACCCTCCAAGACCTGTGCCCTGGCGTCTGGAACTCCCTTGGGAAGATGTTGATGGAGGCCAAATGGGTATCTCGCTCTTGTGTGGACTGCTGTTTTCCAGTTTTTCTCAGGTCCCGTTGGACTTCAAAAAACTAATTAAAAAGCCGTGCCGATGTGTTTTCTCTGCCTGAAAAATACAGCTGCTGACGCCATGAGGAGGCCCGTTAAACTCTCCGCAAGAAAAGGGGTCCCGCCTCCCAACGCTCGAGGACCGGAGCCGAGGGCGCCCCTGCCCTGTGGCTCCCTGGCCACTGCCCCCACCCCCCAGCCCATGGACCGGCCCCCGCTCGCCCTGCTTTGACCCCGAGGTCTCTTCTGGAATGGCTCTGGTCACCGTGTGTTTGGCGTCTCCTTCCAGGCTTGACGTCTGCTGCGTGGAGGACACGGAAGTTATGATTGGGCTCAAGTTAACGGACGTGTGTTTATCCTGGATGCTCAGCTGGTGGGGTGGACAGGCCCCTGGCTCATTTCTTACTAGTCGTGGGGCCTTGGGCGATTTCTGTAACTCCCCTGAACTTTATGTTGCTCATCGGTGAAACGGGGGTGACGGGGGCCGCCCACTCTCTGCATTGAGGACCGCCATCCTTGCCCGGCACAGAACAGGCGCCCCAGAAGGTGAAGCAGCTGCTCCGGGCTCTTCTGATCCCGGCTGCTGGCTGTTCTGCCTCCCGCCCCTCTCCCTCCTCGCTGTTCACCTCCCCGCAGGGGCCCGAGCCTGGAGAGCGTCCGAGGATTTCTCAGGCGTCCGTGACTTCCCCGTGTCTCCTATTTTGTGGAGAGGACTTTGTGGTTGGGTAGACATGGGTCCAGTGCCAATGTCAGCTCTTGGCCGCCTCTCCTCAGCCACGTCACCTGCTTGCTGAGCCGCCGTTTCTGGTCTGTGCTGGGAGCCCCATCCCAGCTGTCGGGAGCCTGAGGGAGCTCATTAAGAGGATGTGGGGCGGGCGGGCCCTCGAGAGAGGCAGACTTCCTTCCTCCACGGCTCTGGGTCCAGGCGTCTCGGTCTCCACCCACAGGCCACCTCTCGCTGCCCTTTCCGGTCTGGGGATTTCAAGTTGGGTGTGGAATGGGGCACAGATGGAAACTGGAGAATGAAGAGCTGGCAATTTGCTGATCAGGACTTCAGAAGTACCCTGTCTCATCCCAGCTTTTGAGCTGTCCTCCTGCTACAGGGCAACCCAGAGCAAAAGGACACGCCTCCCGTACCCGCTGGAAGCAGGGGGATGGACAAATGGTCCCCTCTCCCCCGACCCTGTAGGGCAGGCTCCTTCAAGACTCGACTCCAAGGTTACCTCCTCCAGGAAGCCTGCCTGGACTGCCACTCATTCCCTCCCGAGTCCTCAGCGTTCTCACATTCCTCCATTATTTGTCTTCTGGATGCGGAGGCCCTTGGGGCAGGGCCTGTGTCTGAGTCCTTGCCCAGCCCCCGGGTGCCAGGCCTGACGTTAGTGGACGTCCAGTGAGGGGTTGCTGGATGGGCAGATGCAAACTGAGGCAGCTCCCATTGTGGTGATTCCATGAAATGTGTGTAAAAGCCAGACTGCTTTTGTTAAGTGGAGGAGATTTAAGGTTGAAAGTGAGTTAATAGGACACCCCTCCTTTTCCCCAGCCCCGGACCCTCAAACCTTGAAACACCAGCTACAGATAAAGAGAGCCAAGCCGTGGACTGTGCCCCTCCAGTTATTTTCTCCAAACACGCAACTTTCCGTGCAGGTGGGGAGGTAGGACGGGCCTTTGAAGTTTGGGGTGGACTGGAACAGAAACATTCATCCCCTGAAGACGGCGCAGAGGCCGGGGAGGGAACATTGCTCTGAGAGGGAGGAGGCAGGTGGGCCTCAGCACGTGCGGGGGGTCACCCACCTACCTTCCCGGGACAGGCTCAGGGCCTGCCTCCTCCTGCTGCAGCTGCGCCCGGTGGCCAGCTGCGCGCAGTAGGCCCTTATCTGTGAGCATCTGCTGAGGACGTTCCATGGTGGGCACTTTACGTGTTCTCTCATTGAGTCCGTCACCCTGACAGCGTGTGGTTGCGATGCATGTTTCACTCAGTTATTCAGCTGACATCGGTTGAGGGCCTACTATGTGCCAGCCCCTGTGCTGGGCTTCGAGGGTCCAGACAAAGGACCCTGCACTCAGGGAGTGTGTGCTCAAGCCGGAGACGAACAGTTTACTGCGACATAAATTAATAACAGGCTGTGATGACTTCAGGGCAGGGACAAGCTGGGTACTGTGCTGCTCACCAGGGGACTTTGGGGTGGGCGCCCGGGAAGGGCTGTCTGGGAGCATGAGACGGGGCCGCCCATCTAAAGCCGGGACGAGGCCTCTGGGAGGTGATGGAGGGAGGTCTGGTCATGTCAGAACGAGTCCCGCGGTTTTGCGCCCCACTGTCCCTTGTGTTGCCTGCACGGCAGCCTGGGTAAGCAAGGCTGACAGAAGAAGCTCCCTTAGTACTGTGACCCTGGGCTTGGGTCACCGGAGCCTCTGGGCAGCAGCTGTCCAGGACACACGGGATGTTGGCTGCACACTGGGCTGGTCCGGCCATCCATGCCTCTCCCCCAGCTGTCACCAGTGTCTGGAGCACTCACCCTGTCGGAGCCCAGTGCCTTCCTTGGGGAGGGAGAGTGCCCGGTTGCCAGGGCAGCCAGAGGTGGGAGGCCTGGCCCTCAGGCAAGCGGCTGAGGACCAGGTGGGCTGATCCTGGCCTTTGGGGCAGAACAGCGGAGGAAGCCCCCGACCCAGCACTGCACCCTCTAGGAAGGAAGTGGGTACGGGATGGGGAGTGTCACATCACTCACGGCCTCCTCCTGGTGCCTCCCAGCTGCCTGCTGCGGCCCTGGCCGGGCTGGTGAGGGCACGTGGGTATTAGCGTCTGGCTGGGTGCTGGGCACACAGGGTGACAACGAAGATGGATGGACTTGGCTGCAGAGCCTGCCCCTGCCTTCAGGCCCCCCACCTAATGCCCTCACTGGACGAGAAAGCAGAGGGACAGAGGAGTCCAGGCTGTCCCTGTGTGCCAAGGAGACCCACCCTGTGGGCTGCCTGGGGGCTGGAGGAGAGGGGCCAGGTGGCAGCAGGTAGGAGGAGGAGCTGGAGGCAGGGCCCCTGCCCACCTTGGTCCTGTAGGCTGAAGATGCCCACGCTCTGTGCTTAGTTAGTGCTTATGGTTTGCAGTGTGCGGGATGGCTGGGAGGGGGTTACGCCCCACGACAAACCCGTGAGGTGGGGAGCATAAGGAATGCCCTGACCCCCATGGGATTCTGGCCCAAGTGCAGGTCCTGGGCTGCCTCTAGGTGCCATACAGCTGTGCAGGCGTCAGAGCCCTCGCCCGTCCAGCTCCAGTGCGGTTTCTCCACCTCGGCACCGGTCCCGGTTTGTGCCGGGTGGTCTCTGCGGGGTGCCGTCCTGGGCGCTGTAGGGTGTTGAGCAGCATCCCTGGCCTCTACACACTAGACGCCAGGAGCACCTCCTGCCTCCGGGTGTGACAACCAAAACTGTCTCCAGACGCTGCCACTGTCCCCTGGAGGGCCGAGCTGTCCCTGTTGAGAACCTTGAGCCAGCAGGAGGTGCCTCCATGGATGGGGGCCTCAAACTGTCCTCCCCCGGGAGTCGGGAAGCCAGGGAAGGGAGCGCCCTGGGGCCCTGGGGATGTGGTGCCAGGGTCTGCCCAGAACACACACACATACACACACACACACACACACACACTCACTCTGCGACCCAGAGGGGGCCCCCTGCTGCTCTTTTTATGTTTTAATAGACTTTATTTTTTAGAGCAGTTTTAGGTTCATAGCTTCTGTTGAGCAGAAGGTAGAGTTCCCATTTACCCCTTGTCCCTGCACAGCCTTCCCTGCCAGCGTGGGACCTTTGTTACAATTGGTGAACCCACATTCCCACATCCTCACCGCAGTCCATAGTCTACACTGGGGCTCACTCTTGCTGTGCCACATTCTGTGAGTTTGGACAAATGTATACGGACATATTTCCACCAGCATAGGATCCTCCAGAGAAGTTTCGTTGCCCTAAAAACCCTCTGGCTCCAGCTGTTCCTCCCTCCCCCCAGCCCCAGGCGACCACGGACCTATTTCTGTCTCCATAGTTTTGTCTTTTCCGGAAGGTCATACACAGTATGCAGCCTTTTCAGATTGCCTTCTTTCACCCGGTAATAGGCATTTAAGGTTCATCCATGCACTTTCGTGGCTTGATGTCTCATTGCTTTTGAGTGCTGAAGAATATTCCATTGTCTTGATGTACCACAGCTTATTTATCCTGAAGGACGTGCTGCTGTTGGCAGGTGTGCGGCCCGGGCTCCCTTGAAGTGGGATGAGAGCTTCAGCAGGGATGGGAGCCTGGGCCTGGCGCCCTGAGGTTGGAGCACTGAGGCCCTGGAAGGCAAAGCCCAGAGAGGGTGCTGCAGGGGGCCGGTGGGGCGAGTGGGACCCGGCTGACCCCGGGATGGGGAAGGTGGAGGAGAGAGCCAAGACTGCTGCCAGTTTCCCCGTGAGGTCAGCCTCGGGGGAGAGTGGCCTCCGTGGCAGGGAGTTGGGTGGACCCGTCCTTATGGAGACTCCTCCTTGAAGAAAGGTAAAAGGGTGGCGGTCCCTGCAGTCCTCATCCTGGGGGCCCAGGCCCCCCGCCCGCCGTCCCTGTCTGCCTAGAAATCCCCTCTGCTTGCCTGGTCCAGGCCTGCAGACCGGCGGGGCTGGTGAGATACAGAGCACAGCCTCCGAGCGCCCAGGGCCACATGCGCCCGTGCGTTTTGAAGGATGCCAGGATACCGCCCCATCTGACCGGCTCTGTGCCGGAGTCCTGAGTGCCTCCCACGCCTGCCAGAGGCCCTCTGTGCACACGCCTTTAGGTCCCTGTGGCATCTGCCCCATTTTCAGGTGGGAACACCGAGGTGGGAGCGTTCACAGACCTGTGCCCTGGAGGAGGGCAGGTATCATCAGAGAGGACACCTGCAAGCGGGATCGGGCCTGGGTCCCACTCTGCTCCATGTCACCACTTCATGGCCCCTCCCTTGGTACTCCGTCCCCGGTGACTTGCATGGCTGGCTCAGTGCCTGCCTGGTCGCCGTGCAGCAGAGCGATGGCTGTGCATGTCACTGTCCCACATAGCCTGGTTACAAGTCTGACGACGACGTTACCCAGTGCTGAGTGCCGCTACAGAGGCACCCAGCTGGTCCTGGAGCGGCGTGCGTGTCAGTGTCCTGGGGCCGCTGTAACAAAGCACCACAGGCCGGGCGTCTTAAACGGCAGAAATGCACTCTTCCCCAGTTCTGAAGTCTGAAATCAAGGTGTTGGCCGGGCTGTGCTCCCTCCCGAGGCTCCAGGTGAGAATCTGTCCCTGGCCTCTTCCAGCTGCAGGGGGCCTCAGACATCGCTGGGCTGGTGGCCGCATTCCTCAGTCTCTGTGTTCACGTGGCCGTCTTCCTTCGTGTCTCTTCTCGTCCTCTTCTTTTAAGGACACCAGTCATTAGGGTGCCCACCCCAATGGCCTCATCTCCACTTGACCACACCTGCAAAGGCCCTGTTTCCAAATGAGGCCACATCCACGGGCGCCGGGCGTTAGGGCTCTGGCCTGTCTTTCTGGGGAACGCACTCTACCCGTAACGCATGGTGAGTTCTTCCAGGTCTTTCTGCTTCCAGAGAGCTGGGGCGACCCATAGAAGGGTGCAGCCGGCTCTGCAGGCCTGGCCTCAGGTCCCCGCTGAGGGAGACGCGTGGCTCTGAGGGATGAGAAGGGGGTGTCAGGTGCACCTGTAGGCGGGTACCTGCACAGGTGTTCAGGAACCGCGTGGCTCTGTTGCTTGTTTGCATTGATGAGGACGTTCATCTGCATGTGACTTTAAAAATTAGAGCTGGTGTCAGTGTAGTTAAACATTACAGCTGGGGAGCGACTGGGGCGTCGTGGAGAGATATAGGGCCTGGTCATGTGAGTACAAACACTGGCTGCTTGAAAGCCGGCGGGCGCTTTGCAGAGCCGCGTGGCGGGGAGCCCTGGGTTGGAGCCCTGGTCCCGGCTCTGACCCTGCGACCCCGTCTGCATCCTTTCTGCAGAGGAGATGCACACGGATTCCTCAGACCGTGAACGGAACACTGTGGGGCCGTGGGAGCCTGATGTCATTTGGGGGGCAGGCAGGGGATCTCCACTCCCAGCTGCTCCTCTGGGGCTTTCCCTCCCAAGGCCGGTCTCCAGGAGCCCCAGTGGGCCATGAAGGGCCTCAGCCTTTGTTGTCTTAGTGTCATCTGTTGAGGGCGGGTGGAGCTGTCTGCACCTGGACGGGCTGGCTGAAGTGCTGCGTTGGCCCCTCGGGTATCTGGGGGCGCCCCCCAAAGCCGCCTGCTTTTGGAAGGTGCCCGCGTGCCCAGCAGGCCGAATTCCCCTTGTGGAGATGAAACCCTGCAGGGGGAGACGGGCCGCCAGGGGGCGCTGTCCACCCGGCGTTTTCCGCTCGCCTCTTCTCACGTTCTCTCCCAACTGAGCGTTTCTGTGGCAGGTGCACGTACAGTCATTTTTTTTTTAATGACTTAATGACTTAATCTCCTTATTTTCTCAGCAGAGCACACTCTGGGCTTCCCCGGGTACACTGGGACGTTACTGATCAGATTAATTAATACAAGTTTTGCAGCGCAGGGACCAGCCGAACTTGCGCCACCAGGCTCGTGTTTCCACTGCCATTTCTCTCTTCTCTTTCTGAAGTGGTTCCTCTCACAGCGTGTTAACTTTCTCGAGCCCGTCCCTCTGCCGGCAATGATCAGCGGATTTCGGATTTCGTCACCTCCCCGCCCTGGGGGGCACATCCACCTCTTGGCTCTGAGGGGCCATGACTGTGGCCGACAAGGCGAGACGTTGGTGTTGTTTTTTTGATAATTCTGAGTTTCTTTGGGTTTTGCTCCCTGCTCCCACCTTCTGCTTCCTCTAGACTCCTTTTCCCTTATCACGAGCTAATGACAGATTTTCACGACTAGTGATTGAAATGGCTTTCAAGTACTCACTAAACACCAGATTGACTGGTGGAAATGTGACAAATGCGCCATTCCAAAATCAAGGAAGTAACACTCACTTCAAAGGATTTGCCATCAGATTAGGATGGATGTGGCCAGGAGGCTCTGATTGCCAGACACTTGAGCTCCAGGGGGCTGGGGAAAGGGAGGGAAAATAGGATGGTCCTTTTGGGGGTCACAGGAAGCTGGCCTCGGGGATGTAGGTCCAGCTGGTCATCAGAGGACTGGGGTGATCGGACAAGTGCCAGAGAGCTCTGGAGGAGCATGCACCAAATGGCTAAATGAGGGCACCCCCGAGCGGTAGCCGAGGTCCCCAGGATAGCCAGTGCCCAGCATCTGTCCAGACAGGCCTGTCCGCCCACCGGGCTGCTCAGCTGTCCTTCACCTCCGGTGGGCGGCTGCGTTTAAATTCTCCTGAGTCACCTGAGAGAGCTGCCAACCTCCTGCGGGCTCCGCGCCTTCCTTCTGCTGGTCCCCCGTCACCCGCGATGGTGGCTGACCCTGGCTCGCTGCTGGCAGACGTAGGGGAGATACTCTGCACGTTTCAGAGTTGGCGTGCTGGGCTGGCTGTGTTGCGGGCACCGTCCAGCTGCCATCCTGGTGTTGCATGTGGAGTGGCAAGCCTGTTATAACTCAGCCTGATTAGTGTCTCTTTTCAGTGCTCAGCGACCATAAAATGCCTGGTTTACAGCAAGTAGACATTGCAACATCTGGATTCTTTGCGAACTCGTGACCTGGGGGTGGGTGGCCCCTTGAGTCATCTGGACGGTTCCTTCACATGGCCATTTGACACCTGGACACTGTCGGATCCCTGAGGCTTTTGGGATTCGGTTTCATTCGCTTCTGTTCAGGCGAGCACACGTCGTGGGGTCCCCTCTGTGTGCAGGGCCTGCGTCTGGGGGCACAGGGGCAATGGGCCTGCCCTCTGCCCTCTAGGAGTTTATAATCCACCAGCGAGATGTCCACACGCCCCTGGGTCGTAACCTCTGGGAGATTAGGGGCTTCTGTGAGCGCATGGCTGGCCCTGGCACCCCGCGTGGGGCCCTGCCGCTGGGGGAACTTGCTGCATGGGTGACTCTCTGTGACGCTCATTCCTCCCTGTCACCCAGTTAGATGAGTTGTCACGACACCCTCGGGGGCAGGTCCTCTTATTATCGCTCTGCAGAGGAGAGACGGTAAAGATGGCAGGAGTTAAAGCCTGTGCCCAAGGTCATGTGGCCGTTCTGTGCCGAACCTCCCAATTCTGTGGGCACTGGCACAGACCCTGGGCCCTGAGGGGTTGGAGGAGGGATCGAGGCCTCCAGAATAGGGCCATGGAAGAGGGGACATTTGCAGTGGACTTTAAAAGTGCGGCGTCTTGGGGCTCCTGGCGTAGCTGCTGGATCTGGTGCTCCTGGAGGGGGCAGAGCCCGAGGAAAGGCACCGAGGTGCCCCGAGCCCTTTAGTGGGGGGCAGGGGGAGGCCATGGTGGGGGTTGGACTTTGTGGGGAGGCCGTGGAAGAGCGGGATGCTGTGTGGGCAGAGGAGTAGCCTGAGGGTCTGTGTCCTGGGGATGAAGTCTTGAGACGCCGTGGGAGGGGCGTTGCAAGAGGGAGGGGACCAGGAGCCTGGGACCTGCAGAGGCTGGCGCGGACGCCCTGGCCAGTTTCGGGCCCCAGGAAGTTCCACCTGCTGTGCTGGGAGAGGTGACTTGAACAAGGTGACCTACTTGCTTTCCGTCTGAAAAGCCGGCCACGTCGTCGCTCGTCCCTGGAGGGTCAGCCATCGTCTGTGAGCGAGACCCCTCCCGTGTCCCGGTTTCTGCTCGCCGGGCGGTTTCTCTGTAGACCTGGCGCTCACCGGCCACCTGGAGCCTTTCTTCCTATTCTTCCCAAGACAGTGCGCTTTTCTGTGGTTTTCACCTTCTTCTGATCATCCCGGGCCAAGGGGAAGGAAAGGACGGTGTCTGGGCGGAGGGAAGTGTCTGACATCGCCTTCTGAGCGCCGGCTTTTTTTATGTTTATCCTTAAGCAACTTCTGCTGTTCAGAGGACCTACTTTCGCAGAAATGGATGGATCGCTTCGTTCTCGGTGGTCTCCGTCTCGGGTGCCTGCGGCAGGTGGCCGGTCCGCGCGCGCCCACCCGCAGGCGAGATTCCGGAATGTGGCTCCAGAGGCAGCTTGTCCCAATAAGCCCCTAATTGCAGAGCAGAATCGCCCCTCTGGGGTCATCACCCTCCGCACGGCCACATCGCGGTAATTGGGTTCCTGGTGACCCACGACGGCCAGGCTAATGTAAGCCTTAATGGAAACTCTGTTTTTTCCACCCAATTAAGTGGGTGGAGGTGGGACGGTTTGCAAGAACAGTCTTTTCCCAGTTCTTCTGACGTTAAGTCTGTAACCTAAATTCTCTAGTTAGCCCTGTTTTGCCTACGTAAACACATTTATAGTCATTCTTTCGTTCTCCGGATGTGTATTGAGTGCTTGTGTGTCAGGTTTTGTGCAGGAGACGATGCCATGGTCACAGGTGGCCCCGGCTTCTCTGTACTTCTCGGGGGTGGGGGAGGGAGGCAGGGACACCCCAAAACTACATGATGGGGGCCGGGGGCTTGTGGTTTCATGTGCACAGGGAGCTGTGGGATCCAGAGGATCGGCTCTGATGCCACCTGGGGAGGGGTGTGCCCTGAAGATGCTTTCCTGACAGATCTGGGGTATGGGTGCCAGATAGAAAGTGAAGGGGGCATTTCGGATGGTGGGGACATTTGGGGCAAAGATGTGACAGATACGTGTGGTTTGGAATGGCCTCGTGGAAGGGGTATATGGAAGCCTGAGAGCTGCATCTGGGTACATGAGACATGGGGTCTGCCCATATAGAGTCTTTGGGTACCACTACAAAGAGTCTGGGTGTTACCCTGGAGCTGGGAGTGGGGGGCTCCAGCGTGCCCTATACCAGGGAGTGATGGCCAGTGTACTGGAAGGACTGATGGTGAGACAGGACTCAGTTTGCAAATGACCGAAAACCCAACTCAAGGTGAATTAAGAACAAACTGGAATTCATTGGTGCATTTGACTGAAAGGACCAGAGGTGGCAAGCCTCGGGTAAGGCTTGATCCAGCAGACAGACAGCACCGCTAAACCCTGTTCTCTCAGCTCTAATGACCCAGTGCCTTCATTTCTAGGCTCTGTGTGGTGGTAAGATGATGGGGCAGCTTCCGCCTGCATCTTTTCTGGGTCAAGGCCAGTGGGAAAGAGTTTCTGTCTTGTTCTGCATTCCTAGTAAAGTCTCCTTGTAGCTGTTGGCTCTAGTTGGGCCCAGCCCATCTCTGACTTGATTGTGTTCTGGGGAGTGCAATGTGCCCGTTGGCTTTCAGTCTTGGATGCCTGCTCCACCCTGGGCCTGGGAGTGGGGCTCCCCCTGGAATATAAAGCTTGAGAATAGTGGCTGGAGGGGATGGGTGCCCACAAGGGAAGGCTGGGTCCTGTTTGATCAGAGTAAAGACGAATGGATGCTGGGCAGGAGAAACAGCAGAGTCCAGGATGGTCACCTGCAGAAGGGGAGAGGCTGGCTTGGCATGGGAAGAGGCCATCCTGGTGAGAGGTCCCCCTGGTCGCCCCAGGACAGGACACGAGATGCAAAATCTGCTGGGCATGATCCTGGTCCAGCATCTTGGTCCCTATCTCTCTTTTCTTTGCATTTGCACACATGTGGGGCCTTTTGCCTTTAGTCATGGCCCCAGGGTCGGCTTGTCATTCACGCGCGTTTTGTGTGGTTGGGGCTGTGCCGTGTGGGTCCCTCTCCCCGATTCCCTCTCCCTGTAGACTGTTGCCATGTCCCCTGAGGCTGGCAGTGCTGCTGCGACATCCCGAGGCTCCCGCGAGTCCCAGAGCTGTTTCTGCCATTGAACCATGTTGCTGGGATGTGGGGACCAGCCCTTTGAAGCCGAGGCTCTCGGGAGGAGCCGGGGGTCTCGGGAGGAGCCGGGGCGGCAGGTGCCTCATTCCTTGTTGCTGCCGGGACAGGCCGCTCTGTATTGGCTCAAGGTCAATGACAGGGGTTCATGGAGAAAGAGTGAAATTCTGGGTGCTCTCCGCAGGCAGGAAGTGGTCTCTGCTTCCCTTTGATCCTACCGAGAGCTGGGAGATTTGTGTTTTTGGGGTCCCGTGGGCCTTGGGTGGGTCAGACCCATCCCTAACCAGCTGGGCCAGCTCAGGTGCGACTCAGTCCTTCAGTGACCTCGTCCGTAGTGGGAGCTTGGCACGATGCTGCGTGTGAGGTGCTGCCCAGTCGGTCTTCCTTCCTGAGCACCCGGGGCTGCGGCACGTGCTGGCCGGGTGGAAACGTGGGCCCTGTGCTCATCTCTGGAAGGAGCCCAGAGAGCGGCTCTGAGGAGCAGGCAGGGTGTGGGGGTGCCGGCTAAGTTCTTCCGCTGCACGTGTGATCCGATGCTCAGCATCACCTGGGAGCTGTTAGTGATGGACGCCAAGTCCCGGACCCTGTCCCCGACCTGCTGGATCCCAATCCTCCCCTTAGCCCGGGGGATCCTAAGGGCAGCAAAGTTTGGGGGCCTGGGCTGAGTGCCTGGGAGGGCGGAGCGGTGGGCACAGGCTCCAGGCAGACTCTGGGTGATGTCAGGAAGGGAGACGAGAGGGAGATACGATGGTGATGGGCCGCTCAGGGGTGTCGTCTCAGAGCCGGTCCTTGGCAGCCTGCAGGTCTCCCATGCGGGGTTCCCCGAGGACGCAGGCTCCTCGGCTCCCTTCACACACCTTTCCCGCACAGACCCGGGTGGCACTCACTTCCCAGTGTCACCCGAGACAGATGTGGTGCATTGATCTGTTCAATAAGCGCACGGAGGAGCAGGCAGATGGGCTTAAAATGGTCCTGAGGAAAGGGGATGCTGAGCTTTTGAGCTGTGTGGAGGCGCCTGCATCCCGCAGAAGGTGCTTCCTGAGCCTGGAGGTGATGACGGAGCTGCCTGGCTCAGATCAGTTCCCCCACTCCCCCATTGACGGCTCCTCTCCTCACCCAGACACGAAGGGCTGTGTGGCCCTCTGTGACTTCCTCAGGGGTGTCTGCAGCAGACATGGGCTACCGCCCTGCAGACCCCCGACAAGGAAGCCCAGGGCGGAGGCCTCCAGGCCGAGGCTTCACCTAAGGCAGAGGGGACACCATGCCTGCCGGACAGCTCCTCAGTCTGGGCATCTCTGCCTTTAGAAACCTGTCCTTGCCCGGGGGCTGAGCCCTTCAGGGCAGGCAGCAGCCTCGGCGCCCCCTCGTCCCTCATGTCTCCTTCCCTGAAGAATTGGCTGCCGCCTCCTTGGGGCCTCCACTGTAGCCTGCACATGCCCATCAGAGCATCTGTTTGTTGTCCGTTCTTTTAGCTTTATTTTTATTTCACAAGTAACGTGTGAATGCAGTTGAGGCAAAGCCTCTCCCCGTCTCCTCCTTTCCCTCCGTCACGCCTCCCTTCCGAAGGTAGTGCTACTCTTGTCGTTTTGGAGCGTATCCTTTCATTCCTTTTTCTATGGATTTAGATGTGTACACACAGAAATGTATAGTTTTGAGTTTTCCGATTGTATTTTTTTCATAAATATCATGCTGTATTGTTTTGAAGCGGGCTTTTTAAAACACACCATGATGTGGACTGCACTCAGTGAGCCGTAAGTTTGTTCCTTCAGACCCTCCTCTGCCAGGGGCTAGGCCAGCTCTTGCGGGGGAAGTGGCCAGGACACGTCCTTCCCCGGTGTCCGCTGCCTGCCCCGGACTCTCCCAGCGCGAGCGCAGGTTGGGTCAGTGGGCTGCGACCCCGAGGCTGGCCGCTGCCTGAACAGGACAGATCCTGAGCTCTTGATGTGCAGTCCGTTACGCCTGCTGACCTCCTTCTGATGTTGCCGTATTGAAATGCTCGCTCATTTGTTTTAACTTGAGAAATGGGTTGGAAACTCGTGCCCCAGCAGAGCAAACCCCATAAATCACGGTGCTCTCTTATTCCTGCTGTCTGGTCAGGCAGTTCGGAAACTCGTCCTCCGCCGAGAAATTATAGCGCGTTAAATGTACACAGATACACCGAGCTCGTTAGAAGGGCCGGCGTCCTCGTGACGGGGCCAAACCCCATTCCTGGGTGAAAACAAACCAGATCTGCCACGTGAGAGGTAAGTGGCTCGCTCTGTCAGGTGTTGCTCCACTTGTCGCTGAAAGTGGGGTTGCTCTTTTCCCATCTCTGGGTTCGGAAGGGCAGCTGCTCTCTCCCGGCCGTTAGCTCTCACTGCCATTACCCCGGGTGAGGTGCTGTCACCCCTCCCTCGAGACCCTGGGAATCGCAGAGTTACCCTGAGCAAGACGCTGTCACCCCTCCCTTGTGACCCCGGGAGTCGCAGAGTTCCTGACCTCCTGGGAAGGGCTGGGCCTCACGTTTCAAGGCCTTTGCAAGCGTGATGCTCCGGAAACAGCTCGCCCCTTTGAATTATGAGCGGTAGCTGCTTCTGATCCCTGTATCCTTGGATGTCAGAAACGGTGGCCCTGCAGCGTCTACCCCCAGCGGTCTAGTCTGTGGGTGTCACTGTTCTCGTTCGGCTCTTACTTGGGCCTGATTTTAACTCCACTGAGCTGTGAGATCTTCACATGAAGTCCCATTTGATTTATTTTTAGAAGAACCGCTCTGTTAAGACCTTTATGGCTGATGAATTTAATTATTCTGATAAATGATAACTTCTGCAAAGAAACAGCCCCTCCGAGCACAGATGGGAGCCGGAGAATTCATAGAAAGCGCTTGCTTCCACCGCGAGGCCCGGAAAGCCTTATTGAACCGAGATTTCATCGGGCTCCCACTTACACACCGAAGTTAGTCCCCGAGCCCCCTCGGCAGCCCGGGAGAGGACCGGGGGTGGTGAGCCGACTCGGAGAGGTCACTTTATCCTCCGCACTTTTCCCGGCAGCTCTGATCAGGGACCACTCGGTGTCTTTGCGTGGGGTCACCTGTAAGTGGAAGTGGGTCTGTCTTGAAAAGGGCTGGCTGAGTGTCCAAAATTAAGGCAGCTCTCCTGCCATTTTCCAGTTCTCCTTTTAGGCGTGGACCCGGTGAAGGGCGGCCGTTTTTGCTCGGGTTTTCTCTTTGATCCTGGTTCAGATGGGCCCCGCTGAGAGTTCTCCTCCTGGTCTTTTGTCCTCTCTGAAAACCAGGATGTGGATGTATGGAGTAAAAAGCCCCCACAGGTGGCAAAGCACGTCTGCTGGGCTGAAACGACACACTTAGAAAAATGTCAGAAAATGGAGATGTCCCTGCTTCAGCCTCGGAGGGCCGCAGTTCACCCCCCGTGAGGCCTCCTCACCCTCCCTGAAGCCCCCGCAGGTGAGCCCCCACCGGGCTTCCTGCACCCCATCTTTGCAGGGGTGCGTTGTGACACCCCCCCCCCGCCCCGCCCCCTCCTTGTGGAGCAAGAAGCTGAGAAGCTTTGGTTTTCCCATTGATGCTTCTCTTCCTGTAACCTTGTAAGCCAGCCCGCTTTCAAAAGTTGTGTTTTCCTAATAATGTCAAAAGGGGGGAAAAAAAGCTGCCTAAAAGCCTTTTTTTTTGGAAAGAGAATGGGCATAAATAAATAAATAAATGAAACCAATGCAAAGAGAAAGATGAAAAGAAATATATCAAAGATGGAAGCGTTGCATTTGGCTCGGGGTCTGAGTGGCAGCCTCTTTATGAGATACTTTCAAGTGGCGAGGTTCAGGTTTCGGTTCCCTGTCCTCCTTTTTATGTGCTTGTGATTCTGGTCAGGAGCGGTGGTTTTTTTTTAAACCCTGCCCAATCTTTGGGTGGAGTGATGGAAAGACAGAGGGGTTTGGAGACACACATGTGGTCATCCATTCGACAGACGCCAGAAGCTGGCATTTATTGAGTGCTTGTTGCATGCCAGCGAGTACTCTGAGGGCTCGTCTCATTTGATCTTCCTAATCTCTCTTTGAGGGGTAGCAGGCCCCATTTCACAGATGGAAACTGAGGCACAGAGCACTTAAGTAGCATGCCCAGGATCACCCAGTTTGCCAGTGGCCAAGCCAGGGTCTGAAACCAGCAAACTGTCTCCAGGGGTCTAAGCCCTTCATTGTGCTACTCCCCAAATGTGAAGACCTACTATGCGCAGGAGCTCAGTTAGTACTGGTGTGAGCAGATGGTCCACTAAAAGAGAGAGTTACATGGCTGTATGCTGTGAGCTGGGCAGAGGAGAGCCTGGGGTGGGAGGGAAGCACCCAGGAGGGCTTCCTAGAGGAGGTGGCCAGTAAGCTGAGCCTTGAGGGTGGGTAGGATTTAGCTGGGCACAGCGAGTTGCAAGACCAGGTAGAACTGGGTTCTGTCCTGACTCCGGGGCTCACTGGTGGTGTATCTCAGGTACCTTCACATCTAACAGAAGCTGGCCCAGCAGGACCCAGCCACTCCCGCACAGACTTGTTAGGAGATGAGATGAGTAGACGGCACATAGTAGGTGCTCAGGAAATGTTAGTGGCCCTCTCCCCACTCCCACTGACAGGCAGGAACATGGACTGGACATTTACTGCCACCTGAGGTGGCAAACTGGTGGCCCCCAGCTGGCCCACAGAATTTGAATTATTTGCTCACATTTGTAAATTTGGAGATTCCACACTAAACACCATATTTCCGGCGACTACAGTCTGCATGTCCCACTCTGCCGCCCTGGGCTGGGCGAGGAGTGGATGTCCCCAAAGGGGCACTCGTGCTAGCAAATGCTCCCCTTGGCTCTCCTCCGACCTGGCCTCCATCCTCTCTCCCTCCCCCTCCTGGCACTCCCCAGCCCTGTGTCCGCTGTGTGGCCCGTGGCCGTGGTGTCACTGCTGGGAGGTGAACTTGGCGTAGTGGGAGCGCGATGACGTCCACTCCCTCCTGGTTGGCTGTTGGGTTTAGCGTGGACAAGGGTGTCCATCTCAAAGCAATGGCAGGCGTTTAGGAACGCAGTTAATCTCTGGCCCCAGGACATCGAGCCCCAGTCCCTTTGAACGCCCGTACCCATTGTGCACACCACATGCCAGCCAATCTTTCCCCGTGACTCTAGACAGCTGGTGTTTCGTATCTTTGAAATGTTTGACTTTCTGAAAAATGGACCAGTACTTGAAAAAGCAGAACATTCCTGGGATTAACAGAAAGCCACTAAGCTGACAGAGTGAGGTCCTGGGGGAAAAGCCGTGGTTCAAAGGGCGCCCCTCCTTCCAAACGTCAGGCTGACCCTCGGAAGACGAGAGTCAGAGATAGACCCGACGCTCCTCAGCACGGCGCCCCTTAGAGAACCCAGGCCGTGGAAAATAGCAGAGTCCCAAAGAGGCATCTGTGGAACCCTCCTGTGGTTCAGCATCGACGTGGCTGCCACATTGGGCTTCTGGAATCCCAGCTCTCATCAATCCCCCGTGTGCTTTGCACAGAGTCCCAAAGTCCCTTTTCTGGCTTCTTGCCATCTTTCAAGGCTGTTTAATTGCTGCCTCCTCCAGGAAGCCTTCCGTGGTTTCCCTAGGATGAAGGAGAGCCACACCCTCCTCTCCATCGCTCCTTCCTCAGTTTGCGTTTCTCTGGAGCTGCTATTTACCTACATCTGTCCCTCCCCTTCGCAAAGCTGGGTCTCTGACCCGGAAGCCGAGCGCTCATGACCTCAGTTATTCCTCAGAAGCCCCTGGGAGGGAGGTACTGCTGCCACCTCTCCCCCTCCCCCAAAGCTATAGATGGGAAACTGAGGCTTGGCTAGGTGAAGGGTCTTGCTTGAGGCCACACGCCAGCATGTGGCAAAGGGAGGTTTGCACCCGGGGCCCTGTGGCCGCAGACCCAGGCTCCCAGCTGCCGGCCCTGCCCTTGTTCTGCTCAGGGCTTCGTGTATAACAAGCCCTTCTGGAATGTGCCGTTGAACTGGAGCCTGGCAGGTCCTTGAGAGCATTTCTCGTTTATTAAGATCGCCAAGTCCTGGGCCCTGGTTAGTGTTATCTTTGATGTTCAAGGGCGGTGTGGAAATTTCTCCGTTTTCATGTGACCCAGTTTCTGTGCTTTGAAAATGCTCTTCCCTCCCCCCAACCTCTGTTTTTGAGATGAGGCAGGAGGGCAGCTGGCAAGCATTTCCCCAGCCTCCGCCCTTCTCATCCGTTGCCTGGCGCACGCCCCGTGTCCGGGGGAGCGGGTGGTCGGTGTGGCAGCTCTGCGGCTTTCTGAGACGAGTGGTGGCTCATGGTGCCGACTCACCTGTGTGCCTCACCTGTGCCCTGAAGCCCACCTGTGGGAGCCTCTGCTTGCACGAAACCAGGTCTTTTGTTCTCACTCGGCCGCGCCCAGCACGTTGCTCCCTGCCCTCTGTCCACCAGGGATGTCGGCCCAGGAGACGGACGTGGAGCCGACATCTTCTGCGCACGCCCGGTTCCCCGATTCACGTACGCACCTTATAGACGCCAGGGCTTTTGTGAAATAGCCCCTCTCCTCGCCTCCTTTTCTGCCTTTGAAAGCTCTTTGCTGGTTAAAATGCTCTGTAACTCATGTAGTAAAAACAGTCGCTGAAATCTGGTGTCTGTTTTCTAACCTGGCCTGGGAGGGGGTCTTTGGGATGTTTTTAGGGAAGTGGGGCAGAGGGGGGTCCCGGAAATCTGCAAGTTAATCATTTACTCCTGAAGGTATTTAACATTTGTCTGCTTCTTGCACAGAGTTAAGGTAAGAATTTAGGGGATAAAAAGATGGCTATGTGTAGGGTCTGTTCTCAGGACGCTCCTGTGGGGTGGGGTGGGGCTAAGACGCCACGGGCCGCCCACGAGGGCTGACTTCCAGGCCGGGATGTTGTTGCGAGAGGGTCCACTGTGTCTTGTCTTTTCTTGTTAGTGGTAAAATATATGTAACATAAAATTGACCATTTTAACCCTTTTTAGGTGTACAGCCCAGTGGTATTCACTACATTTGCAATGTTGCACAACCGTCACACCATCCATCTCCAGAACTCTTTTCATCTTGCAATTAGACACTAGCCCCCCGACCCCCTCCCCGAGCCCCTGGCCCCACCATTCTGCGTCCCATCTCTATGGATTTGTCTCCTCTAAGTACCTCACGTTAAGATGAATCCTGCAGGATTTGTCTTTTTGTGACTGGCCTATCTCACTTAGCGTGATGTCCTCAGGGTTCATCCGTGTTGTGGCGTGTAACAGGATTTCCTTCCTTTTTATAGGTGGATAACGTTCCATTATACGTATGGACCACATTGTGTTGATCCCTCCATCCATTGGTGGACACTGGGGCTGCTTCCACCTTTTGGCTCATGTGAATTGTGCTGCTATAGAGCGTGGGTGTCCAGAGAGCCTACTTTTAAACGTCTTGTGTCAGGCCTTCACTGATGTCTGAAGCCAGCATCCTGGGCCCCACTGCTGTCGTCCTTGTGAGGGATGGAGGGTGGGTCGTCCCCAAGGCTTGGTCTAAAACCAAGTCCAAGAGCCCCCCCGTGTGTCCAGCTCGGGGCTTGCTCACGTTCATTGTTTCATTTAGTCCTTCCGGGGCCCTGATGTTTTGAGGCTCAGAGAGGTTAACGGGACTTGCCTGGCGTTGAGCCACCAGCAAGGGGGTGCCACTAGGCCTGCTGTTCCAAAGCCGTCGTGCCGTGTCCCCTTGCCACTCTAGCACCTGTTGCTTCCAGTGCCTGGATTTGGAGGTGTCAAAGGTTCAAGGCCACTGTGGTGTTGAAAGAGGGAACAGATTTTCACCTTTAAGAACCTTTCGTCTAAGAGGAGAAGGCCTGGGCAGACTGTCCTGGGCCCTTGCCTCTGGAGACCGCCGATGAGGAGGCTGGCTTTGTGGTGTGTGACTCGGGGCCGTTACCCAGTGCTTCTCAGCCAGGGCTGTATGAAGTGGCAGGTGCCCGGGCCCTGCCCCACACTCATTAAATCTGACTTTGGGGCTGGAACCTGGAATCCGGTGAGCAGCTGGGACTGACTGGCGGGAGAAACATGGTGTTAAAAGTCGAAGGTGTCACAACAGCCAAGACATGGAAGCAACCCAAGTGCCCATCGACTGATGAATAGGTAAAGAAGAGGTGGTATATCTATACAATGGAATACTACTCAGCCAGAAAAAAGACAATATTATCCCAGTTGTAACAACATGGAAGGACCTGGAGGGTATGATGTTAAGTGAAATAAGCCAGACTGAGAAAGACAAACACCATATGAGTTCACTCATATGTGGAAGATAAACTAACACATGGACAAAGAGAACAGTTTTCTGGTTACCAGAGGGGAAGGGGGTTGGGCACAAGGAGTGAAGGGGCACATTTATATGGTGACTGACAAATAATAATGTACAACTGAAATTTCACTATGATGTAAACTATTATGAACTCAATTAAAAGAAAAAAAGAAAGAAAAAAAGAAAGTCAAGGGTGTCAGTCCCCAGTCTAACTGCCGGGTCTCGGTGATGCTCCCTGGTGGATGTGACTCCGGGCATTTACCTGGAGGGTCTCTCTAGGGCAGGAAGTGAGGGATTCTTGCTGCCACTGTGGGATCCTGCTGTCCTTTCGATGGCACAGCCCCCTGGACCCTGGGACTGTTCAGGACGCCCTGCGCCCCCAACACACGCACAAGTGGTACTCTCCAGATACGAGGTGGTGGTGCCTCCAACACAAAGCCTCTGGACCCGGCTTGTTCGATTCTGTTGCATAATCTAGGGGTGCTGACCCTGGCGTTACCTACCTTCAGACCGTCAGGATTCCGTCCCCGTGAATGTGGCCATCGACAACAGCATGGCCGTTCAATTCTGGACTGGCCTGTGCACGTGCTGGGAGGGGCCTTCACACCCGGAGTCCAGCGTAGGACGCAGCAGCTGTCCAGGCAGAGGAGGGGAGGCAACCTCGCCCTTACAGCCTCTGTCGCTGTGGTCCAGACCTCGTCCAGTCTCCGCAGCCTTGGGCAGATCTGGAAGCATCCAGAAGCTTCCTCGTCTTAGTCACGTCTTCCAAAGAGCCGTTAAAGCAGACCGGCCGGCCGGGCCTGGTGGGTTTGGGGGAGTGCCTGGCAAGGGGGAGGAATCACAGAGTGTGTTCTTGGCTCGGAGCCTTTCTCCTTGGACTCTTTCTGGGCAACCCGCCATTTAGGAATGTTTGTTAAATGCTTAAAAAACAATAGTTGATTCCTCTCTGTTTCCCCTGCCAACATGTGAGACCACAGTATTTCATTTATACTAACCCGGTTTTTCCCTTTCTCTTTCTGCTCGACAGTGAGTGACCTGCAGGAAGAAGGCAAAAATGCCATCAACTCGCCGATGTCCCCTGCCTTGGCGGATGTTCACCCTGGAGACACCCTGCTAGGTACCGTCGGCTCCGCCGTCTCCCTGTCGTGAGAGAGTCGAGCTCCCATGACGCGCAGCCAGTGTGGGTGAGGCCCCAGAGGAGCGTGTTAGTTCTGGCCTTTGGATCAGACGTCACGCCAGGTGGCACTTGAGAGTCCTGGCTCTTAGCTCAAGGTCATGTTTAGAAAAGTCTGTAGGAAAAAGTCAGTAGACTTCTGCCTCTCTGATTTAAAATAGAAGTTTTGTTATTATTTAGGCGTGGTGAGGCCAGCAGATATGGAGACGGCTGCCAGCGAAAAGAGAGTTTGTTATTCTCACAGTTCTGAAGTGAGGGGGACGCGGTGCCACGCAGGGCCACACGGGGAGGCACCAGGGTGCGTGGGAGGCAGGAGCGGGGGGAAGACATGGGCAGAAACCTTTATTATTGTTTTCATGGGAAGGGGTGGGTGAGGCAGGGTGAGCAGGCTTAGGAGGGGCTAATTTGAATGATTTCAGCGGGTTCTGGGGAGTGGGAGCTGTCCTAAGTTGTCTGTACCTGGTCCCAGGGTGATTGGGTCGCAGGTGTTGGCTGGCAGTGTTAGAGCCCGTGAGAGCCCAGGAAAAGAGATGGCTGGGGGCGTGGGCTCTGGACTGGCTGGTTTGCACATGACAGGAAAGGCCCTCGCAAGGGGGTTGTTTGCTAAATGGAGAATTAGCAAGCACTAGAGGGGTGATCTCTCTAAGTCTGCAAGGGCCCAAGATGTCACAGCATCAGAAGATAGGAAACACGATGAATACAGCCCATCGCTGTGCAAGCCAGAGCTGCCCGAAGGCCTGGGGCTTGCTGGGTGGGACCTGCCAAGTGTTGAAGGCCCCCACACCCATTTCTTGGGACTGTGACACAGTCCAGCACTAATGAGGTTACTCTCTGGACCCATTTTCCTTAAAGTGCGTTTTGGGATCTGATCAACCTGGAAGGCATTCGTGGAACTTTCCACGTATTTCCAAACCCTGGTTCCAAGGCAAGTCCAGTTGATTTCTCTTTTGTGGTTTCCACTCCAAGGCCAGGCCGGCAAGAGCTTGTGGAGAAAAATGCAAACCCAGGTTCGGCCTGGCGGGCCTGCAGCCCAGCGCTGGGCGAGCCCCTGAGGTCCCACGGGGTCCGCTGCAGCCGTCCCGCCCTCCTGGAGGAGCGGAACTCTTCACGGTGCCTTTGCTGGTGGTCTGCAGTCTGGCTGGAGTTGCTGTCCAGGAGGCTGCTCCGGGGGCACAATTTCTCCAAGGGGAAATTGGGGACCAGCCTGTGGGGCTGAGGATTAGCCTGATTTAGAACAAGGTTTCTCCACCTCGGCACTAGGGACAGTCGGCACTGGATAATTCCTCGTCCTGGGCACTGTCCTGTGCTTTGCGGGGTGTTCGACCCACTAGATGCCAGTAGCATTCCCCGCACCAGTTAGGATGATGAAAAATGTCTTCAGACGCTGCTGTGTGTCCCCTGCGGTGGGGGACACAGTCACTCCTGCTTGAGAAGCCTGCTTCACACCAGCAGGGGCGCTAGGAAATAGATTCATGTTAAACGTGCGGCAGGCTGTTGTTGTATCAATAATGCCTTGTACCTGCCTCTCCCTGGGCCCTGACCCTCCTTGTCTTACCATCTTTTGCAAGTAGCTTCTCTTGGGCCTGCGAGTTGTCACTCTTCAGCTCGCTCCGTAAGGTTCTGCTGGCCCCTGAAGCTCATGAGATCTTGATGAGGACTGGCCCGGTCAGCACCTGGAGCTGAGATCTGAAGGGTGAAGGGGTTGTGAATGGGGGGAGGGGATATTGAACAGGGAGCAGCATGTGCCAAGGCCCTGGGGCAGTGGTGCTGAGGCTTGCTGAGCAGCAAAGGAAGGCCAGAAGGGCTGGAGTGGAGCGTGCCAGGGATAGCTGGGGAAACAAGGCTGCAGAGGACCTTGGAGGCCACGTGGAGGTCCTGTCTTTGTTCCCAGCAGAAGTAGGAGGCTGCTGAGGGCCTCAGCAGAGACGTCACAAGGGACCCTGGTGTGGTCCCCTGCGTGTTACCCAGAGCATCCCCCTTGAGTGTCTGATCTGCACAGCTCCAAAAATAGTTTTTCCGTTTTATCAGGTTTTCCTGCTGTGAAACCATTGTCTCTCAAAGCCTTTTCATTCCCACCGACACGGACAGGGTCCCCAGCTCCTTGGAAGTGTGTCTGGGCCCCCGCTTCCGGGTCATCTGCACCCGCACACCCCGTGGGCCCTGGCCCTGCCTGCAGCCCCCCTTCTCTCTCTCTCTTATCTCCTTTTAATTTCTCTGGTCAGTTTTGTTCTCGTCGTGTCTGGCCTCTGTGGGTCTTTCCCGTCTGCAGTCCCACGTCCTCGTTATTACCACGTCTCACTCCTTCCGTAGCAAGCTCGGTGGTCCCCCGATGTCCATGGATCATGGCCAGAACACGGAGGGAAAAACAGAAACAGAGTATAGATGAACACAGTTTGCTGTGAAACATCATCCTTTTTTTGCCATGACTTTCTAATATTTTTGTCTGGCTGTCTCACGTGGCAGCGAGCTTTCTCAGTGAACGACAGCTCTTCCCCGAGGTTGTTATTGGAGGCTGCGGGAGCTTTCCCCTTGGGTCTGACTCCGGCCTTGTGCATGCCC
The DNA here is from genome assembly GCF_037783145.1 of Equus przewalskii. Classification (NCBI taxonomy): domain Eukaryota; kingdom Metazoa; phylum Chordata; class Mammalia; order Perissodactyla; family Equidae; genus Equus; species Equus przewalskii. The sequence continues at coordinate 40,933,079 of NC_091859.1, forward strand.
CCCCATAGTTTCTCCCAGAAGATGGGAGTGGTTGCGGTGGCGTTGATGAGGGGCGAGGCCTGGCAGAATGAGGGAGTAGGAGCACATCCCTTTCAGGAAGAGGCGAATGTGTGAGGATGGCCCGTCCACCTTCCTCAAGCCCTTTCCCCGCGGCTGGCCGGCCTCCCGCCCTGGGCTGTGTGCTGCGCGGCTGACACCGGGCGGTCTGGCTCGTCCTCACTGAGAAAATGAGGAGATTCTCTGCTCTCGGTCCATCTCCCCCGATTTGGGTGAGGGAAGTCGGCCACCCCCGGTGTCCCGCTGCTCCCCCTAACGCTGACCCTGACGCTCCTTTGTTCCCGGCAGAGGAGAACGAGGAGCGCACGATGATCGACCCCACCTCCAAGGAAGACCCCAAATTTAAGGAGCTGGTCAAGGTAAGGAGGGGTGTCTTCGTTGGAATGATCTTCTCAGGGCAGGTCTTTTGGGGTGCATGTCCCGGCAGCAAAAGGAGCAAGTCCTGGGGGCTGGTGAAGGGGCCCTAAGGCCAGTCCGGTGGAGGCTGCAGGCCTGGGGGGCTGAGCGGAGCTGGAGGTCAGGCTCACAGCACGGAGCCCCTGCCCGGCGCCCGGCTCTGCACCCTTGCGCGCCGCTGGCCAGACGGCGGGAGGGCCGTTAGTACGACGTGGATGGAGCCGCTCGAGTGGACTCTCACAGCACGTTGCAGTTTGGGTTCAAACTCTTCCTGGAGCACGATCGGGGGATCAGAGGTGGCTCTGAGAAGCAGGCCTGTGGGACCCCTCTGGCCACTCCGGATGTAATTAAGTTAGGGATCTTGAGAGGGGCAGATGGTCCTGGATTATCCCGTGGGCCCGAGGTCATCACAAGTGTCCTTACGAGAGGGAGGCAGAGGGAGATTTGACTGTAGGCCAAGGTGGCAAAGTGAAGATGGAAGCAGGATGCCATGCTGCTGGCTTTGAAGATGGAGGAAGGGGCCACATGCCAAGGAGTGTGGGCGCCTCAAGAAGCCGGAATTCTCCCCTAGAGCCAGCAGGAGGACCCAGCCCTCCAGCACCTTGACTTCAGCCCAGGGAAACTGATTTTGGACCTCTGACCTCCAGGACTGTGAGAGGATACACTGGTGCTCTTGGAGGCACCAAATTTATGGCAGTTTGTCATAGCAGCCACAGGAAACTAAGTCACCAGACTAAGTGTCCTCCCTTCTGCTAACTGCTGCCTCCCTCGGCTGCAGCTGACTGGTCCCCTGTCCAGTGGGGTCGGACGGGGGGCCTTGCTACCTTGCCGGTGTCCTGGAAGGGCCAGCTGCCAGACACTTGGACCTCTGCTCCCGTGGTCGTCCTGCCAGCCTGGAGCACATATGCCTGGAAATGGGCGATTTCTGGAAGGTTCTGCCTGCTGTCAGACTGCAGGTCGCATCTTGAGGCAAGCTGGTGGCATATTTTTCACTTTATCAAGTATTTTCTAAAATAAGCATAAACACAGCAAGCAGGAGGGCAGCACGGGCTGGCCGTCTGTGGCTTGTTAGCTGCCGTGGTGGTGGGGTGGAGGGGATGGATGTAAAATCTTACTTCTCGCCAACTATAGGCTTTTTAAACAGAGACACATGTGGGTGGGCCTCTGCTGAGCTCCGGCTGGATGGAGTTTGTTCTTGTTTACCAGGCGTGGGGGGCTGTGTGCGAGGCCTCGGTGGGTCCCTGAGTCGGGGTTTGCTCAGGGCGGCAGACTGTCAGCCCTCCTTTTCCTGGCTGGAGGAGGAGCTGGTCCCTGGCCAGAGCAGCATGCAGGCACAGTTAGGGGTGAGCTCAGGGGGTCAGCCTACCAGCTGCTCCAGAGCCAGAGGCCAGCACGGTGGCCTGTCCTTGGAGGTGCTGCCGAGCTGGGCCCCCTGACACGCTCTGGACCAGCAGCCCTGCCCACATCACTCCGTGCCTCCCCTCCTCGCTCGCTGTGCTCCAGCCACTGGGCCTCCTTGCTCTTCTGGAGCAAGCTGAGCACGTGCCCACCCAGGCACAAGGTTGAGACGCTGGGCCCCTAATCCCACCCTCACTTCTGGCACTGATTGTAGGTTTGGGGTCCCCAAGACGGCCTGTAGGTTTGGTAATTCACTGGAAAGACTCCCAGATCTCAGTGAAAGCTGTTACACTCACAGTTGTGGTTTATTACGGTGAAAGGGCACAGGCTGAAATCAGCCAAGGTGGGAGGGGAATGGGACAGGTCCAGGGGTCCCTGAATGCTGGGCTTCCAGTTGTCCTCTCCCTGGGGAGTCATAGATGGCGTCACCTATTGGCAGTGATGTGACATTTGTGCAGAGCATTGCAAGCCAGGGGTGCTTCTGAGCCTCATGGTCCAGAGTTTTTATTGGGGGGCCATCTTGTAGGCATGGCGACTGCGCTCATGGCTGACCTGTCTGCATCTCTCTGGGATGTGACACACAGGGTAGGACCCAAAACCCCCACCCCAGGCCGTGCTGGTCCTCTCTGGCTGGCCCAAGGCCCCCACATATGGTTTTATCCAGCGGGGCATTCCGGGGGCGTAGAGGTCACCTCCCAGGGGCCGAGGTGCAGGTCAGATGGCTTTGACGAGGTTAGAAGCATCCTGGGTTTGCCTGTGCAGCCCCTGCCTGGAGCTCTCTTCTCCACATCCCAGTTCTCTCTTGACGTTTCCTCCACAGACACACATTCTCTGGCCCCTTCCCTCCGCCCGTGCCACTCAGTCACCCCACCTCCTGGCCCCCCCCAGTGTCCTTCCCTTGACTTCCCACAGCCTGGAACCATTACGTGCCGACTTGTTTGGTGTTGGTCTGTCTCTCCCTCTGGAATGTAATCCCCATGCAGTCAGGGGCTCAGCCTTTTGCCCCTCGAGTCCCCAGCACCTGGCGGTGTGCCCTCACACAGCATCGTGGCTCATCCCTGCTGGAGGGGCGGTGATGGGGGGGCGAGAGCGTCCACACGGGCTCACACATCAGAACCCCCGAGGGGGCATGCGGCCTCGAGACGAGCCCGGTCTTTCCCCGACCCCAGACCCACAGGGTCAGCGTCTTGGGAAAGGGGCCTCTGGGAGGAGGGACGAGACCTGGGGGCCTGGCAACTTGCACACTGCTGTGGGTTGTCCTGGGGGCCAGTCTTGGTTCAGACAGAACACCTCCCTCCACTTCACCTGCGCCATCCTTACTGGTTTTCGGAATATCCGTGCTGCGCTGTAGACTCTATTAGCCAAGCTTCTGGTGGATTAAATCTGAGTGGCTTCAGCAAAGGCCCCTGTCAGGTCATCTTCAGAGCCGTTCGGCCCAGACACAGTTGTTTGTGGTACGGAGCGTGGCCCGTGTGCAGGCCGGAGCAGGTCAGGCGTGAGGTCTGGCGGACAGGCTGACCCGCTGGCCACGTCCCAGCCTTGGGACCAGCGGGACACTTCTGAGGAAGCCCGTCAGCGGCCTTGTCTTCTTTCTCTGCTCTCTGTCACCTGTGCTTCCTCACCTCTCGTCTCGGCCCCTGTCCTGTCTCCTCTGTGGACTCGCCCACCGACCCTGCTGCCCCAGGACTGTCTCTGTTGAAATGACCACGAGCTGCCCTCTGCCTCCTGGAAGGAAGCCCTGTCTCTGGGTGTGCTGGGTCTTAAGAAGGGGGCTGGCTGTTCAGAAATTCTCTCTGAGCATCTGTTGCGCATGCCGTAGTGTCATGGGGGGAAGGGGTACCATGGGCTCTGGAGTCCGGCTTCCTGGATTCAAATCCAGCTCAGATGCAAGTGGGAGAATGGCAGCACCTACTCCGAGCATCGTCGTGGGGATAATGTAAGACACGATTCCACGTTATTGCTGCCTGGCGGGCACCGCGCTAGGAGCTGGAACGTGAGCACCCACAGGGCGGAGCCGGGAGGGGGTGAATGGGCAGGTCTGGCGTACGCATTTAGAAATGGACACGAGACTCCTGTGGCTTCCAGGGCCTGAAAGAGTTAGTCTGACGTCGTCTTTGCTGGCGCTTTGTCCTGCAGTCATCTCTAGCATCCTCAGAGCGCCCTGAATTCCTTAGCAGGGGACTAGCTTGCTCTGCCTGGGCAGACAGCAGTTTGTAGATGACAGTCTTTATTTTTTTTTAATGATCCTCGAAAGAGGGAATGGCAATTCTCGTGCTTTCCAGGACGAATAGCCAGAGAAAGGCCCCCACATTTGTGAGCACGCTGGTCCACGGCAGGCCGGCTGTGTTGTCCTCAGGCTGCGCATTTCTCCCCACGGGCAGATTTCATATCTCATTTCCCAGCTTATTGGACGAGACCCTTCCTGGTGGTTAAGTTTTGTTTCCTTCCTCTCTTTGTCCCTCTGAACAAAATCAGCTGCATACAAACAGTCCTCCGGGCGGGAGACGGTGCTATCAGAGCCGCGTGGAGATGCCCCTGTGACGTGTTCTGGCACTGCCCCCGGCTGGGATGGCCTCCTGCCTGTTGCAATCAGCCGGCATCCTTGGTGGATTAAGCAGCGATGAGCCTGTTTGGAAGTGATTAAAACATAGCTGTCATAGCTTTGGGGCAGACAGGCTGCAGATCTTGATTAACATTCAGAAGGAACTAACGAAAGAGTAATTTTTTATTCTGGTTAAGGCAAGCTCATAAAACGCACGTGCACAGAGCGCCATGCCAAGGGCATCGTTAATATTTGTCCCTGAGATTTGCCTGCAGGATTTGGGGTTTGCAAATGAGCACATCCCTAAAAATAATGACTGCTGCTATCTTTAAGAAGCCTTTTGTGAAACAGAGGATTAAGATAAATGCCTGGGAAGGAGAGGACAGGGTGACTCGTGGTGTCGTCCAGGAATAGCAGGTGCACCCCCCGGGGGCCTGGGATGGGCGCTGGGTTGCTTCTGCTTCCAAGAGCCGAGCCCTGTGGCCTGTGGCGTGGAATTTGATTTTCATCCCTTTCTGTTTGTTGTTTTGTGTTTCGACTTTGACCAGGTCAGACATCCAGATGTGAGTTTTTCCGTTTTAGTTTCTTCCCAGCAGAAGCATCGTCTCTCGTATGTTTTTCAACAGACTGTGCTGCGGGCAAGGCAGCCTCCAGAGCCCAATGTCTGTGCCCCACAGACCTTTCCGGAAGGTCTGTAGGCAGGTCTGCAGTTTGTTTGAGCGTCCTCCATGGGTCTCCTCCTGTTTCAGGCCCTGGGGAATATGGCGCTGGACCAAAAAAGGCCCAACCTGCGTGGAGCTGACAGTCCCGCTGGGGAGAGGGACATGTCAAGGGGGGAACTGATGTGTGATCCAGGGGCCATGAGGGCTTTGAAGGAAATGGACACAGAAGCAGGATGACCTACTCTTCCGTATGTAGGTGGGGTGGTCAGGGAGGTGGCATCCACGCAGAGGCCTGCCTGTGGGTACCAGGGGGAGAGAGCACTGGGCAGAGGCAACGGCAGAGGGGCAGAGGCCCCGGGGAAGGCACGTGCCTGTATGTGTGAGGCCCACGAGGAGGCAGCGTGGCTGAGGCCTAGTGAGCAAGGAGAGAGGCCAGAGGGAAGACCAGAGTCGGGGCAGGGGTGCTCAGTGGTGTTGGACTCCCGGTGGGGTGTGGACCAGCTCCTTCTGGTAGCTGTGGGGGATGGGCGGCCTGCTCCTGAGTCCTGTGCACCATCACGCGCGTGCCCTCCCAGCGTGGCCGCTGTGACACCTTCACTCCCGACCCAGGGCAGAGACTAGATCACGGTTCCTTAGTCTCCAACTCCTAGGGTGGTGTCTGGCTTATACTAGATGCTTCTGGTTGTGCTGAGGACATCAGGAATGGTAGTGCCAACATCTGTGTAGGTAGTTTGTAGTTGATTAGGGCCACCAACTGGATCAGCTTCCTGAGTCCTCACAGCAGCCCTGCAGGAGGACGTATCGACACCTGCATCCAGAGAGTAATTTTTTAATAACAGCTTTTTGAGATAGACTTCACATTCCATAGAATTCACTGGTTATTCGTATGCTCCCAGAGTCGTTCACCCATCACCTCCGTCAACTGTAGAACATTTTCAGCACTCCAGAAAGAACCCGCAGACCGTCAGCCGTCGCTCTCTGTTCCCCTCTTCCAGCCGCTGGCAAGCGCTCTGTCTCTGTAGAATTATTCTGTCTCTACAGATGTGCCTCTTCTGGATATTGCCTGTGAGTGGAATCACACCACATGTGGTCTTCTGTGTCTGCCTCTTTCACTGAGCGTCGTGTCTTAAAGATTCGTCTGAGTTGTAGCCTCTGTCAGCACTTCGTTCCTTTCTATCAGCAAGTCGTACTGCATTGTATGCATAGACCACATTGTTCTCATCCGTTCCTCTGGGGATGGACAGTCACGTTGCTTCCATCTCGTAGCTATTGTGAGTAGCGCTGCTGTGAACCTCAGAGTACGAGATTTTCTGTGGACATGTGGTTCCAGTTCTCTTTCGTATATACCTGTGAGTGGAGCTGCGGAGTCATATGATAATTCTGTTTAACCTTTCGAGTGACTGCCAGACTCTTCTCCAAAGTGGCTGCACCTTTTGCATCCTTTCAGCGTTCCAGTGCCTCCGCGTCCTTGCCAACGCTTTTTATTGTATGTCTTTTTGATTATAGCTACCCTAGTGGGTATGAAATGGCATCTCATTGTGGTTTTGATTTGCATTTCGCTAATTGCTAATGATGTGGAGCATCTTTTCTGGTACGGTCCATTTGTATATCTTCTTTGGAGAAATGTCTATTCAGATCTTTGCCCATTTTTTGATTGGTTGTCTTTTTATTGTTGAGTTGTAAGCGTGCTTTATATATTCTAGATACAAATTCCTTATCAGATGTATGATTTGCAAAATCTTCACCTGTTCGATGGGTTCTCTTTTCATTTTCTTGGCAGTATTTTTTGAAGTACGAAAGTTTTTAGTTTTGAGTCCGGTTTATCTATTTTTTCTTTTGTTGCTTGTGCTTTTGGTGTCGTATTTAAGAAATCATTATCTAACCCAAGGTCATGAGGATTTACTTCCACATTTTCTAAGAGTTTTATAGTTTTATTCTTACATTGAGGTTTTTGATTCGTTTTGAGTTGATTTTTGCATATGGTGTAAAGTAAGGGTCCAGCTTTATTCTTTTGCATGTGGCCGTCTGGGGGTCCTGGCACCATTTACGGCAGAGACTATTCTGTCCCCATTGAGGGGTCTTGGCGCCCTTGTTGGTATCAGTTGACCGTAGGGTGAGGTTTATTTCTCGCCTCTCCATTCTGTTCCATCGGTCTCGGTGTCTGTCCTCCTGCCAGCGCCGCACGTTTTGGTTACCGTAGCTTTGCACTGAGGTTTGAAATCAAGAAGTGTGACTTCTCCAACTTTCTTCTTCTTTTTCCAGACTGTTTTGGCTCCTTGGGGTCCCTTGATTTTCCATATGCCTTTTAGGATCTGCTTGTCAATTTCTGCAAAGAAGCCATCTGGATAGTGATTAATTTTTTCAAATGGCATTTAGCATTATTTTTTCTGACTACCAGTAATACATACTGCTGAAAACCTGGAAGACAGAAAAATCCAGCAGAAGGCAGGGGTAATTTTTTCTTTAAATTTGTGTCCCTTCAGGCTTTTTCTTTTGTGTATTTGGCTTTTCCTACACAAAATGTGGACTCATTCCTGAGCTAGTAAATGTCTGGGGGCACATTTAGATTGGTACTTTGGGGTAAACTCCTGAAACTGGAGTTACTGTGTCACATGGAGCATACCCAGCAATAGCAACTGATTTTTCTTCCTTTTTTTAATGATGGCTCTGAGGACCAGAGAGGCTCAGTCACTGGCTCAAGGTCACACAGCTAAAACCCCCGTGGAGCTGGGTCTCAAGTGCAGGTACCAGCAGCACGCTGTGTTTTTACGTGGTGGTAGTGGTATTCGTATACGAGGCCGACGCGTGGAATTTGTGATGGCAGAAGGCTGTTTGTGTTCGTTTTCTGTTGCTGTGTGACTAATTAGCAGCTGAGCTGCTTAAAGCGTCGTCTGTTTATCTGCTCTCAGTTCTGTGGGTCGGAGGTCCTGCATGATGTGGCTGAGGTCTCTGCTCAGGGCCTCACGAGGCTGAAATTGAGGTGTCACCGGGCTGAGTTCCGTTCTGGAGGCTCTGAGGAGAAGCAGCTCTCTACTCCGAGAGGGCACCCACCTCCTGTCCACGTGGGCCCCTCCATCTCCAGAGCCAGCAGTGGGGGACCGCTTCGGGCTGCCCCTCTCTCTGTCTCCTTGGTCTCTGACCTCTAGATCCAGTTCAGAGGGTTCATGTGCTTAGGTCAGGCCCACCTGGGCAGTCCTTCTTTCTTGAGGTCAACTGTGTCCTGGAAGAACCGAATTGTGGGGTGTAGTCCCATCCTCTTCACAGTCCCAGCGCTTCTGTGGGCTTGCACACCGAGATCTCAGCGGCCTTTTAAAATGCTGCCTACAAAACTGTTCAAAGCCATTAGCCCAAATGACATTAGGAGCACTGTTAGTAGTCACTCAACTAGCATGTGAGGTGTGCCCTGGGTGCTGTGGGGAGGACGGAGCTGCAGGCGTGGTCCCCGGTCGCAGGCAGCTCCCAGTTGGCCTGGGGGTCAGGGGCCAGTCCCTGATGGCAGCTCTGAGGTGTGGGGTGGCCGACCAGTGTGGATGAGGACCTCAGGGAGGGCTGAGTGGTCAAGGAGGAGGGGAGACGGGCTGGAGCAGGGGGTCCGCGGGTGAGAAGGGGGTCAGCGGGCAGGTGGGGGAGATTGTGGGAACCCGGTGGACAATGAGACCGGCTGAGAGTGGAACCAGATCAGGGGGCTTTGAGGACCAAAACAGGAGTTAAGATTGCTAAGCTTTGTATCTCTGCACTTATTTTTATCTCTTAGGTTTAAATTTCACACTTTGCAAAAGAGTACAAACCAATAAAATCTCATCGAGTGGCCAGAACAGGCCCCTGTGGGGTCAGAGACACGGGCAGGGGTGGGGTGGGGGCTGCGGGAGAGGATTCAGGGGCCCTGGCGCTGGGTCAGCCTCAGCGAGCTCCCACAGGCAATGTTCCAGATCTCTCGTTCTTGGGGGAGAAGCATCGCATCTTTGTTCTCAGAAGTGTGGGATGCGGGCTTGGGCCCCTGGATCACTGGCTGCACAGCAGAGAAGTGGGTCTCTGCGACCCCTGGCCACATGGAGCCTTGGGCTGCAGCTCGGTCCCCCGAGGGGTCACCCAGCCCGTCCTGACCTCCCCACTGTGGGGTTACGTTCTGGATGCCTCCACCTGCCCATGACGTCAGGGGCACACGTTCTCACCTCTGTGGCCTGGATCTTGCCATCTCTTGTGCCTGTCTGCCCCTCGGCCCCCTGTGCACACCCTCCCTGTGCCAAGCGTTTCCTGTCTGTCCTTGGACAGATGCTGCCCAGACAGCTCCGACTCTGTGTGGTTCCTCCGCTCCTTGGACCACGTGATCCCTCATGTCATAATTCTCTGTGGAGAAGGATTATCGCTCTTGCTCCTGATTCCTCTCTCTCTGTGCCGGAGCATGGACTCACCCGGTCGCCTTTGCCCCCACGCCTGGCACGAGAAAGATGCTCAGTAATAGCTGCTGAGTTGAACGTAATGCTGTCACTCGGCTCCAGTAATCCCTGTAAAATCCCTGATGAAAGGACGAGGATGGCAAAGTCCTAGAGCTTTGTGGGATTAAGGCATCTGCGGATCAGGCAGCCTGGAGAGGAGCCAGCTGCTGGGCTGCGGGGTAAAGGTGTGGGGCACACCTGTCTGTGGTCCCCGAAGCCGCCGTCTGCACCTGTGTGACGAGGCCTGGGGATGGAGGGTGGATGACGGGCTGCAGATGGCTCAGTGGGGCTATGTCTGGGGGCCTGGAGGGGGCAGGGCTCCTCCCAGCACCTCAGTGCTGCTTCTAGACCCTTCTCCTCCCTCTACCTCGTTCCCTCTTCCTTCACTGCTACCTCCAGCCCCTGGTGCAGCAGCTTCCTCTTTGCTCCTTCTCACACCATTCTGGTGACCTCATCCACGGAGATGCCCCGGCCGCCACCCCGGCCGCCACCCCGGCCGCTCCTTTCTCCCTCTCCTCGTCCTCCACCCTGCCTCGCCTGCCTGTTCCCACCCTTCGTCCGAACCTTGTTTCTGCCCCACCTGTCCCCTCCGTGGTCCCCACGTCCAGCCCCCACGCCCGCTAGTGTCCACAGTCACTCGTCTCAGAGCAGCTTCACGGCCCCTCCCCTCCCAGCTGGTGAGAGTCCAGGGCCGGCTCTGCCCTGACCCCCCACCTGCCCCTCTCGGCCCCCACGGGCCCCAGCTCCTGACCCGCCCCTCCCTGGCTTCCCAGGTGGCACTCATCTGCACCTCCCTCCTGTCTCTGCGCAGCTGCCACCTCCTCCGAGAGGCCCCCCCAACCCCAGATTCCCCAGTGGCCCCTCCACCTTCTCTGTCCCCAAACTCTGCCTTATTCTTTTCAATAGACTTTATTTTTCAGAACAGTTTTTGACTTAACAGAAAAATGACAAAGATGGGACAGAGTTCTCATATACCCAAACCCGGCCCCCTGTTATTAGCATCCTACGTCTGCACAGTACATTTGTTATATTAATGAACCAACGTTAATACATTATTAGGGCTAAAGTCCACCCTTTATCCAGATGCCCTCAGTTTCTACCTAATATCCATCCGGGACCCCACGTGACCTCTAGTTGTCGTGTCTCCTCAGGCTCCTCTTGGAGTGACCGTTTCTCAGACTTTCCTTGTTTTTGATGACTTTCCAGTTTTGAGGAGGACTGGTCGGGAGTTTTGGAGGACGCCCCCCTATTGGGATCTGTCTGATGTTTCTCTCAGGATCGCGTGGGGGTTCTGGGCTGAGGAGGGAGACTGCAGGGATGAGGTGCCCTCTCTCACATCCCATCAGGCACATTGATGTTGACCTTGGAGCTCCTGGCTAAGGGCACGTAGCAGGTGCTCAGTAAATTGCTTCCTTAACTCCATGCCAGCTTCCAGAGCTTGTGCCAGGCAGTGAGCGCTGGGGACAGAGCCACAAGCAGGATGAACAGAGTTCATGCGCTCACAGAGCTTAAAGTCTACTGGGGGAAATCATTACAAACAAAGATGTGCTCCTATTGCAAACGTGAACAGGGTCGGGAAAGACACTTGGATGCGGTGAGAGCTGTGGGGGTGATGTGTGGCCTAGGCGGGGTGGGCGGTCAGAGAATGATATGGAAGCTTGAAACCTGAAGGATGAGTGAGAACCTGCCAGGCAGTGGGGGGCTGGGGGGACATGTTCAGGGTGGAGGAAAGAGCACATGCAAAGGCCCTGAAGCAGAGAAGAGCTGGGGGAGTCTGAAGAACACCAGTGAGGGGACAGGGGGCTCAGCTGGGGCTGTGGCAAGGGCCCAGGGAGGTGGTCTGCACAAGGGTGGCAGAAGAGGAGAGGGTGAGAGGTGGACCCAGTTAAGAAGTGGGCAGAAGTGGGGTGAGGGGATGAAGTCCAGGCTTCTGAAACTGGTGGATGGTGTCTGGTTTCCTTCTCAGACCAGGAGCAGGTTTGCGGGTGACGAGTTCAGTTAGTGATGCTCATGCAACCTGAGCAGAGAGATGGTGCAGAGATGGGGCTGTACGTTTAGAGGTTTCTGGGATAGGGATGGTGTTGGAAGTCGTGCGGGGACGGGAGCTGGCCCCAGAAGAGAGTGGAGAGCGAGAAAAGAGGGGTCGTCCAGGGCGAGGCCTCAGGAACATGGCTTTGATGGTCAGGAGGAGGAGGAGGTGCCAAGGAGGAGCCCCCCAAGGAAGCTGGAAGGGTGGTCTGAGACGGTGCGGAAGCTGGGCCATCTTGGTGTCTGTGGGTGATGGACGAAGGTGGGAGGAGGGGACAGGGGTGGTCAGGTCCAGCTCCAGGCTCCCAGGCCAGTGCTGTCGGGGAGGGAGGCGAGGAGCTCTGGAATGGCCAAACCGGCTCCGTCCTGCTGGCCTTTTGGGGACGGACGCCTTCGACAAGCCCGGAATGCCACGGGGCTGCTCACCTCATCCTCCCTCCAAACCTCCCTTTAATTTACTTCACTTCTGTTCTTCCTGGGGTAGTGTGTCTGATTTAATATTTTTGAGTTAGTGGGAAAATGGAATAACTGCACAGAAATTTGCCTTGTGGCCAATTCTGCAGGTCGCATCTGTTTCAGAGAGTGACGGAGAACGCTGTGTCTGCGTTAGCGCCTTTCGAAGGCACCACACTCCTGTTCCCAGGAGGTTATTGGCACCGATTAGGTACCTTTATTAGTTTTGCTTGCACAGAAAAGTCACGGACTCCATATATTTTTCATCAAGTCTGTCCAGGCGTCGGTTTCGTTTTGTGGAGAGGCGCCTGACGCAGGGTTGGCCGAATGGAATTCTCTTCCGTGGAAATCCTATTCCTCCACAGATATTTTCACAATTGAGGCTGTCTTCTCTGATCTCACATCAGCCGGGGAATTGAATGGAAAACTTGTTGAGAAAAGCCTTAAGGAAGAGGCTGGCCCAGAGAGTTGAACACATGAGTCCACGGGAAGCCGTGTGCACCCACGTTCACAGTAGCATTATTCGCGGGAGCGGAAGAGCCGTGACCGCCCGCCCGCCTGTCCATCAGCTGAGGAGCGGACAAGCACAATGTGGTCCGTGCCCCCACAGAACAGTGTGTCCACAAGAAGGAAGGAAGTACGGACACACGCCTCAACGTGGGTGAACTTTGAAAAGAAGCTGGGCACAAAAAAAAATCACAAAAGTTTTATATGATTCTATTTATATGAAATATCAAGAATAGGCAAATCCATAGACAGGGAAAATGGTTAAGTGGTTGGAAGAAGCTGAGGGTGGGGGAGCGACTGCTAATGGCTACGGGGTTTCTTTTTGGGGCGAGGAAAGTGTTCTTCAGTTGATTATGGTGATGCTTGCACAACTTTGTGAATATACCAGAACCATGGAATTGACACTTTAAAAGGTGCATCGTGTGGGCAGGCCTGGTGGTGCAGCGGTTAAGTTCGCACGTTCCGCTTCGGGGGCCCGAGGTTCACCGGTTTGGATCCCAGGTGCGGACATGGCACCGCTTGGCAAGCCATGCTGTGGTAGGCGTCCCACATATAAAGTAGAGGAAGATGGGCATGATGTTAGCTCACGGCCAGTCTTCCTCAGCAAAAAGAGGAGGATTGGCAGCAGATGTGAGCTCAGGGCTAATCTTCCTCAAAAAAAAAAAAAAAGTGCATTGTGTGATGTGTGAATTCTGTCTCAACGAAGCTGTTATAAAGAGCTTGTCAGTAACAGGCTGCACGGGATCCCCTTCTCTCCACAGCTTTAGGCTCAGGGTGACCATGTAGACCTCATGGGAGGGAGATTTAATGGCCTGCCTGTATGGCCTCGGGCTGCATGGGGCAGTGCTGCTGACATTTACTCCTTTAGCTCCCTCCTCCCTACCAAGGTGAACAGCATCCTTTCCGCCGGTTGAGAGCGTCTGCATCTACTCCGGCCCGGAGGAGGCCCGGGGCACCGTGTGGCTGCCCCCGGCCGGCTCGCTGTGAATCCCCACGGGAGTCCCGGCAGCGCGGGGTGGGTGCGCGCCCTCCCACTGCCCCTAGGCTGGAGGAGCCTGCCTTCCCATCCTGGCTCGCCTGGCTGCTGGGCCGGCACGCGTCTCAGTGTCCGGCAGCTTTCAGTTCCTGTGCTTGCCTCGGTCCGCGTGGTGCAGGTGAGCCAGGCCATAACGCCCGCCCTCCCCCAGGTTCTCATTGACTGGATCAACGACGTCCTGGTGGAGGAGAGGATCATTGTGAAGCAGCTGGAGGAGGACCTGTACGACGGCCAGGTGCTGCAGAAGCTCCTGGGTGAGTCGACAGGAAGGGCGGCCCCCCCCACCCCCAAAAAAGGGCCCTGGCATGGGGTGGCCCTGGGGCGGGACCCTGCGATCCTCTGCATGGTCACACCGGTCACTTGTCCTGAGAGTAGACCTAAAGCCACGACCCTGAGCCCATAGCTCCAGGTGGCCTCCTCAGGCCCGGGGCTTCAGGTCACTGGTCCTCTCACTGTTTCTCCAGTGAGCGCCCAGCCACGGGGCTGCAGCCTCACACACAGCTTCCAGAAGTGCCTGCTGCTTCTGTGCCGTGGGTGATGAGGCACACGCAGGGCGCCGTTTCCTCTCCAGGTCGGCCCTCCCTGCCGGTCTCATGCCCTAGGTGACCGTGAGCGCCTTCAGGCCCGTGCTGGCTCATTCAGGATGGAGGCTGGCAGGAGGGGGCTGGTCCACAGTGGATGGATATTTTGTGAGTGAGCTGTGCGCTTGAGGGGCGTGATTCGGGGTGGGGAGGAGAGGCGAGGAGTGGAGACTGTGATGGCAGGCAGCTCTGTGCGTGTCTGTCGTTTCGGGACAGTCAAAGCTCCTTCCTGAGCTGTTGTGTGGGGAGCATTCGCACAGTGCCCGGCTAACGGTCTGGAGTCAGTAAGTGGTAGTTAAAAAAAAAAAAGACAAAGAAATGAAGTGTAGGATGGGGGCCGTTGAGTCCCCCGGTGCCTCTGAGGGACGGGCACACGGTCGGGATGGGTGGCCGAGTCCGTGAACAGGGCCCTGTGGTTTCATTACCTATAAGGACTGTGGGCCCCTTTTACAGGAAACAAAACCAGTATTTGTCTGCATCTGCTGGACCTCAGCACCGTCCAGAGACTCTGGGAGGGATGAGCCGGCTGCTGAGCAGTCTCAGTCCCCAAGAAGCTCTGATGTCCTTTCAGGGTCCCCAAATGCCCTGGAAGGGTGGCCTCGGGGACTCTGTCCCCTCGGACATTAGGATGACACACCTCCTAAAGGTCAACAGGAGACCCTCCGCCCCCCCAGCATTGGGAGGGGCTGGCAGATCCGCTCTCTGGGCTCCTTTCTGCTCACGCCCCTCGTCCCTTGATGGGCCCCACAGGCAAGCGCTGTCCTGGTGGAAGGGTCTCCCAAGCAGACCACCCCGAGGGTCACTCCTTCAGGGCAGGGCCAGCGATGGGTGGGATCATGTTTTCCTCCATAGTTATAACAGGGGCTGGGCGAGCTGAGTGTGGGCTGCTATGTGGCTATGTTGTGGGGGTGCTGAGTCAGGGACCTGGGGTTTTGGGGGGCTCCGTTCAGGAGAGGAAGCTACTGCAGGAAAGCATATCTGCCCCAGGGGGGCAGGCAGGAGAGGAGCACTGTCCAGGGAGGACTGGCCCTGGCCCCCGGGCCCAGCACCGGCAGCTGCGTAGACTGCGCTCCTCCAGCCTCGGCTCAGCATCTGCATCCTTCCTCGGACCTGGGTCCCTCCGGGCAGGGTTTGCACGCTCCGCACAGTGGCTCTCACAGACCCTCTCACCTTGGAGGGAAACCTCTGGGGAGGGGACCAAATCACATAACCTGCCCTGAGGACATGGTGATGGATGGCTCACCTGTTGTCTTGTCCTTATTCAGCCAATCCTCAGAAAGTACATATGGGGGGACGAAAGTGTGTGTGTTTTGATTTGGTCATTCCTTCGTTTGTTGAATGAATATGCATTGGCCTACTGTGCGGCAGGTGTGGATCTAGGCTCAGGAGATGCAGTGGTGACAGAGGGAGGGGTCCCCCCACTCCCACCTTCTGGCAGAGGGAAGAAAGAGCAGTATTAGGGGTTGCCTCAACCTAAAACACAAATCAGTGCTTGAAGAGGGTAACAAGTGCGAGGAAGAAAGTCAGAGAGGGTTATGAGGTTAGAGAGTGGCTGGGTTGGGTGGACAGGCTGGGCGGTCAGGGACGGCCGCTCTGGGGAGGGGACATCTGCACAGTTAGTGTCGGAAGAACCTTCCAGACTGTCTTTGAAGAGGTGGAGGTGGACAGTGAGAAAGAGAGAGAGAGAGATGAGGCTGGGAAAGACAGATGGGGTCAGACCACATCCAGTCCTGGGAGACAAAGGCTTTTATTCCAAGTGACAGGAAGTCACTAGAGGTTTTGAGTAGGGCTGTGACATGATCTGAGTTAGAGTTTTAAAAGGTCACATGGGCTTCTGGGTGCAGAATGGAGGGGAGGAGAGTCAGGAGTCGGAGCGGAGAGATGAGGCAGGACGCTGTCACAGCAGCCTGGACACCAGATGAAGTGGCTCCGGATTGGGCTGGAGGTGCGGACATGGGGCGATATTTTGGAGCTTAAAGCTGCCGGAGGCATCAAGGCTGACAGCCGGGTCCATGGCCTGAGCAGCTGGTGGACAGGGAAGCCCTTGGGAGTTGCGTGGAGGGTGGGGAACGAGGAGGTGGCATTGTGTCTGCCGGGGCTGACCCGTCCTACCCAGGTCGGCTGTGGGTGAGGGTGGGGCTCGGCCGCGTGGAGATGATGGTTGGGGGCCCGGGTACCTCACCTGGAGAGCATCTTTCAAATTCCTTATCTGGCTGAACACCGAACAGCCAAGAGTTAACACCTCTATTTGGCTAAGCCGAGGACCCCCATCTTAGAATGAGCTTCCCTGGTCCCAGAATAGATCTGAAATGTATGGAGATTGTTTCATATTATCACAGTTTTGTTATTAAAATGTCGGTCAGCCTTTCGATGTTTTCTATGGTAGTGTTGGTGTGGTCATTCTCACACTGTCAGGTTCCAGGGTGTTCTCGAGGTCAGGAAACCAGACATTTGGGATGCCAGACACTCTCGGTGACCAGAGAAAGACAGTGTGGCTGAGGCTGAGGCTGAGGCTGTCTGAGGGGACTCTAGAGATGGCAAAGCTGCCCCGTCATCAGCCCCCCTCCCTCTCCATGGTAAAGACCGGGCTCCCCTCCGACTCTCAGACTCGAGGGCCTGGTTGTTGGTGGCAATGCTCTTTGACTGAAATAGTCCTTTGAACTGGGGCCTTGCTCCCTGCCTGAAGGAGACACTTTTAATATTTTCCGAAGCAAACTTAAGAGTGTTGCACTCACTTCCATTTTTTCTTTGCAATTCTTTTGCATGGCCCTGTGGCTTCACCCAACCCGTCACTTGAAAAATTGCGTCCCTAAACCTTAGATCTGCCAGCACGTCTGTGGAACTCCTGCTGCAGGATCACAGGAGAAGCTCTGCATTTGCATCAGTATCTCAGCCTTGGTGGCCTGGAAATGATGCCAGCTCCCTCCCAGGAGTCGAGTGGCAGGCATCTTTAGAGCAGATAGCATGTAAGAGGTCCTTGCCTGCCCAAGGACATCCTTCGGGGTTCCCTGTTCAGTGGGCTCCAGCAGCACTTTCTCTGGAGCTGCTCTGGCTCACCATGAGTCCTGCTGTGTCGGTTTTCTTATCTGCCAAGTATAGCGTGAGGCTGGCTTGGCAGGGGCAGCATTCCTTACCGTGGAGTGGCTGCGGTTCCATTCTGTTTGAATATCTCGCGTATGTACTTGATAAGGCGACTCTAACATCTCTTGTATGTCTATGGTCTGACATACACTCTGTTTGGCTGAAGAAAAGAACAATGGAAGAGAATATTCAGATATTAACAGAACATCAGAATGTCTTGCCTGATGTATCAAGGATGTGGTTACGCTGGGGAGATGCAATAGGAACCTCCATGATCACGTGCTCCTGGATCCCAGGATGCCAGGCGTGCCACTGATGGAGGTCACTTTCCAATGGCAGGAGCCAAAGTCAAGTAGGAGATCTGGCTGACTGCCAAGGCCGAAGCTGGCTTCTGTGCGTCTGTAGAGAGAGAAGAGGCCTGAGGACTGGGCCCTGGGCAGTCAGCCATTAGTGGTCAGGAAGAGCAACAGCCAGCACCGGAGTCTGAAGGGTCCAGCGGTGAGGGAGGAGGAGCCGGGGGAGCACTGTGTGTGGGAGGGACAGAGGAGAAGCTGTTTCCAGGAGGCGGCCGTGAAGGAGATGAGGACCGGGAAAGGACCTCTGCCTTTGGCCATGTGACGTTGCCACGTGTGAGTCACCATCGGGACCCCAGCTGTGTCCCTTCTTGAGAGCAGATTCCGGAAGTGGCTGCTGGATTCTGTCCCATGGCAGGTCCTGTGTGTGGGTGGGTTACTCTCAAGGTGGACCATCTGTGGACACAGTGAGGGGCCCATGCTGGAGCGCAGAGGGGACTCCTGTCTTGCTTCCAGCTCGTGGCTCACCCTTCTCCTTACAAAAGTTGGGCCGTTCCTCGTATAATCAGCGTTCACAGCCCTGCGGTCGCCATTGCCCATGTTGGCCTGCCACGCCTGCGAATCCGCCCCGTCCTCCTCTGTCTCTTTCCATGCGAGGAAGAGGGGGGTCCCGGCCACAGCGAAGCCCTGAGCTGCTCCTGCAGCCCCATCAGCGGGCAGAGGGATGCCTGGTGACATGGGCAGCCATGTCCCTTATTTTCTCCCACATGGGGGTCACCCAAGACCCAGCCTCAGGCAGCACCTCTATTTTTGTTATGGGGTGAATTTTGTCCCCTTAAAATTTGTGTGTTGAAGTCTAATCCCCGGGACCTCAGGCTATGACTTTATTTGGAGATAGGGTCTTTAAAGAGGTGATGGAGTTAAAATGAGGTCATTGGGGTGGGCCCTACACCCATGTGACTGGTGTCCTTATAAGAAGAGATTAAGACACAGCCACACAAAGGGAGGACTGTGTGAGGACACGGGGAGAAGACGGCCACCTGCAAGCCACAGAGAGACCTCAGGAGAAACCCACCGTGCCAACACCTTGATCTTGAACTTCTGGCCTCCAGAAGGGTGAGGAAGTAAATTCCCACTGTTTAAGCCGCCCGGTCTGCGGTGGGTGTCACGGCAGCCGCAGCGGTCTGAACCAGCTTCCTCCCCTTCTCCCTCGACTCCTCCTCCAGCCTGGGTGTTGCGGCCACGTTCAGTCTGCAGGTTGGCTGGTGGGAGGGGACAGCGGAGGTGTGCTGGGCTCCCCGCCTCAGAGATCAAGGCTCTGGGACCACCCGGCTCTCCGTGACCCTCCTTTCTCCCCCAGGGGCCCCTGCTCTGCCCTGCCCCTGGCTGTTGAACACCTGGGGACCTGAGGTTTATTTTCAGGGTGTTTGTATGGACAGACAGCTGTGGGTTATTCAGCTAGGACCCGTTAGATGGAGATGGAGGGAAATCAAAATGTATAAACGAGAACCATTTCCATGCCCTGCAGGATGGGTTTCTCTGAGCTGCTTTCTTTAGCCGCCGTCAGTCAATCGCTGCTCCCTGACCTGATTTAGGTGTGGCCGTCTCTGCACTCAAGACCTCTCTTGTCTATGCTCTGGCCAGCCCTAGGATGGTGCCTGGCACACAGTAGGTGCTCAGCAGCCATTAAGTGGGTGAATGAATGAATGAATGAATGGATGAGTATCCGGAGCCCAGCAGGCATTGCTGTATGATTATATTACCCTGACGGGAATATCAGAACCGTGTGTTCTTGTTCTAATGGAGGGAGGGGGGGACATGGGGAGAGAATGTTGAAGTGATGGGGCCTCCAGCGAAAAGGCCTTAAACAAAACTTTGCTGGGGACCACTTGCCAAATGGGAACGCCGTTTGCAAGCAGCCTCGACTCGACTGCCTATGTGGTCTCCCCCGCCCAGCGATGCTGCTGACACTCCGGCAGGTCGGGCTGTGTGGCCAGCGCCTTGTAATCTCCCTCGGTTAAGGACCTCATGACCTTCTGCCACGTGGCTTCTGTCGTTTGGCAGAGGAGCTCTATCAGGAAACAGCCGAGTCTTGGAATAGATGAATAGGAGGGAACCCGGGCATCCTTCCTCGCCTTGCCCCTTAGCAGGTGCGGGGTTGGGCGTCACCTGCTGCTCCGCTCAGGAGGGAAGTGGGAAATGAGGGCGCGAGGGCCGTGGCTGGGTCTCAGTCTCAGTAATTGAATCTTGAGCGGGTGTGACAGCTCCTGTCTGGCTCCTCCAGATTGCTCCCTCTGCGCTCTTGGCAGTAAGATAGTCGCAGGCATCTGTAATATCAATAATCCTTCTTAACGTGGTGTCCGAATTTTGGAGAAACAAGAGTGGGAGAGTAAGAGTGCAGGGCGGCAGAAGGCAGCGTCCTAGACCCTTTTTATTTTCCGCTCGAAGTCCTCTTCCCTCTGGGCACCACTGGCACAGCCTCCTCACCTCCGTCCCGTCCCCAGGGCATCTCCTTGCCTCCTCGCTGCACCTGGACTCATTTTGTCTGTTTTATGGGCATAGAGTGTTCCTGAGTGGGATGGCCACAGTTTCCTCCTGGAGCTCTCCTCCCTCTTTTCTGCTGGAGCACTTCTCTAAGGAGTATGGGTTCCGTGGCTCAGCATCCTGAAACTCCCATCGCTGCGTGAAGACCTGCTCCACCTCGGACCCGGCGGGGGAGGGCACCTCTTTGCCGCCAGTTGACCAGGCGGCCCTTTGTCCCTCCAGCATTTCCCGACACTCTGCCTTTTGCTCTTGTCTTTCTCGTTGCAGAAAAACTGGCGGACCGCAAGCTGAACGTGGCTGAGGTGACACAGTCCGAAATAGGGCAGAAACAGAAGCTGCAGACGGTGCTGGAAGCCGTGCGAGACGTGCTGCGGCCCCACGGCCGGGCGCTCCAGTGGAACGTCGACTGTGAGTCGCCCCCGGGGAGAGGGAGCGCGTCCTCTCAGCTCGCCACGTTGGCATTCATCACCCCGTGTGGCCTTGCGTTTTCAAAACGGGTTCATACTCCTGCTCTGTGAGAGGCAGCTGGGAGAGGACAAAGCCCATCCTTCGGATCTCTGTAGATAAGGGGCTAGGTCACGGCCACCCTTCTTTGTTTCTCCTGTGGGTCAGAGGGGAGAGGCCTTGTTTCTGGTTGGGTGGATCAGGGGAGACTTCCAGAGGAAGGATGGGAGTTTGGTTACGAGACAGAGGCAGCTCTGCCTTCTGCCCAGATGCTAACAGCACCAATGCCAAAATGAGCTGTTTTCCTGATGACCCACCAAAGCAGGTCCTCAGGAGACGACCCCTGCTGGCCTTGGGCACATGTCTCAGAGCGTGCTGGCGTTAGGAATATATGTCATCACAATATTTCCAGCAAAGACCTGAACCCGGAAAGTGAAGAACTCAACCAGGAGAAGCTGGGAGCGTCTTTGTCCCGGCTGCCCCTCTCCCTGGTCCTGGTCCTCGTCCTCAGTGTCCCGCGGGGTGGTTGGGGCGCAGCTCAGAGGCTCTCCTGCTGTGAGAGGCCCCTGTGCTTGGGTGAGACAGCCATCGGCTGTGGTGACATTCACCCCTGCTTTCTTGGCCTCGAGACCTCGGAAAGACCCAGGCCTCCCTCTTGGGCTGCGGGGCTGTGGGTGGGAAGCCAGTGCTTTGTAAACTGGAAAGCCCGGCTCAGAAGCGGTGATGATCTCCACACCTTGGTCCACGTCCTGGAAAAGAGCTGGTGGAGTTGGCGATGGCAACCAGGGACCCAGGCAGGGCAAGCGGCACGTCCAGTGTCCCCGAAGCACCATTTGCCCTGAGACCCCACCTTGTGGAGCCCGCCGAGCGTGCAGAAGGCGAGCTTTTTAAGAGCCGGAGAGAGTAATGCACATGATTGTGGTGGCTCTGTGGCCAGGGTGACCTTTTTCACGATCTTTTCCCTTTTTGTGCTAATTTTCCTCTCCTGCCCATTCTTTCTCCTGTCACCACCCAATTTAGTCCTTTTAAAAACATCATGCTTTTGAAAGTGGTTGCACGGGTCGCCCTGGGCCAACAGGAAAGAAACAGTTAGAAACCATAAATTCACACAGGATGCTCATCAACTCTCTTCATTTTTCCGTGGCCTGTGGTTTTTTCCATGGTTTTTCTCTGAGGTCTCATTTAGACACAACATCTTTGTTGCCTTTGCGGACGTGGGTTCGGGGCTCTGTGCCTCCCGATCTAAAGCGCCTTCTCCCTTTCCTCCCCCCGACAAGCAATTCACGGGAAGAACCTGGTGGCCATCCTGCACCTCCTCGTGTCCCTGGCCGTGCACTTCAGGGCCCCGATCCGCCTTCCCGAGAACGTCTCTGTGCAAGTGGTGGTCGTGCGGGTGAGTAGCAGCGAGGGGCGGCCTGCTCGTGACTCTGCAGGAGAGACCACCGCCCCCCTCCCCCCAACCTGGACGTTTTCCTCCTGTAATCTTTCCGCTTTCTGCTTCTTTTTCCCCCAAGCAGCTACCTCCTACTTTTCCCCCTTGACAAAATGTACGCCTCGCCCTGGCTTCGAGATAAACGATTGGAGCAGGAACAATGGCATTGATTTGAAGAGAGGCAGTTTCAAAGGCATGAGGGAGCTGAGGTTTAATTTTCCACATTTTTGAAAAGAACATTCATTTCCCGGCAAAGCCAAGTAGCTGGGATTCAGTCCTCTTGAATGAGCTGATTACTCACTGGAGGGGGCCGAGTCTGGCCATAGGAAACAGATACCCCAATTAGGGCCGCTCTGCCTGCGCACCGCAGCATGGCCACGGTTCCTCGTGATGTCTGGCTGCGCCTGGAGAAATCTAACCTGGGGCCAGGCTCCTTCTGACGGGGGTGGAGCAGACTTCCCTGGCCGTGTCCCCTTTATTGAAGGGGAGAGACCCTGCCTTAGCTTTCTGTTTGTGATTTTGTCCTGGAAGCGTGTATTAAGCACCTACTGTGTGCTGGCAGTCGGCACTGGCTCTGGGGAAACTAAATGAGGAAAACACACTCTGGTCCGGAAGGAGCAGCTGCCTCCGCCAGCGCGGTGAGGGGACGCTTGGAACCGGGTGTCCCGCGTGCTTGTACTGCTTGAGATGGCCAGCTCCACCCTCTCCTGTGGGTTTTAAACTTATCAGCCCCGTGGTCTCTGCGGTCTGCAAGGCTCTGGCTGATCCTGTGTTTTCCTAAGCCGCCTGACCCTCCCTTACCCCGGGAGCTCAGCCTTAACCTGACGGGCGGGAGCCCCCCGTTAGGCACCAGGCGAGGGGTACCGGCCGTTGGGCCTCATTTGGTTCCCAAGGAGGAAGGTTTGTGGTCGGCAGTGGTGATGACGGGGACGAGGGACCATCCCTATTGTCCTCATCTTGGATGCTCACACCAGGCAGCCAGCCGGGAAAGGCTTCCCAAGGACACAGGGCAACATGGATCCCAAACCCATGGACGTCAGACTCAGGGCCCCGAGCGCCATGCAGCTTGCTGATTGGGGTATTTCCTTTCAGACCTGCGCTTGGATCCAAGAAAATCTTTCGGGTTTGCAGAAAGTTTTACTGACCCGGGCCAGCCCTGGCTGGCGCTTCCTGCCTTGACCAGGGTTGCAGAGGATGCTTCGGGCCACGGCCAAGGTGGAATGAATCGGGGGGAGGAGGTCCTGGCAAGTGGCCGGCCTTGGGCCTCGGAAGCCCTCCTCCCAGACCTTAGAGCTGCCCCCTGCCTTCCCCGTGGCCCCTGGCCTGTCCCTCCACCTCCAGCTTTGCAGTCGGAGGTGGGGAGATGCAAGGAATGTGGCAGTGGAGGGAAGGAATGAGGACAGCGGCCCCATTTACCACCCAGCAGTGCGGCCCCGGGAGAACACTTGACTGCTCGGAGCTGCGGCAATGTTCCCATTAAGCTGAGACTATAGTGCAGACCTTGAAAATACTCAGCGTCATGCATCCAATAGCTTGCCCTGGGCCCGGCACCCAGTAGGCGCCTGATGCACATTCGATGTGTGATGAGTGAGTGAGACGGCTCTGGACTGCCCTCGGTGGGCTCTCTGGAGAATCAACCAGGAGCTTACTTTGCTCCCACCAGTGATGGTGACTCTGCATTCACAAGACGCAGCAGAGGCCGAGCTCAGGAAAGGTGGGGAAGCTCGGATCTTGAGAGGGGTCCACAGTGGGCTGCCCAGCAGAAAGTGAGTTCCCCATCCCTCAAGGGGTTCAAGTAGGGGCTCACGGTGGTGACTGGGTTAGCTGGCTGCCGAGCTCCACCCTGAGGTCCTGTGACATCCAGGCTGCCCCCCAGCACTGCCACCACTGCCCTCCCCTCCCCCCACCATATCTGCGAGGCGCCAGGAGACATGTGTCACACACCATGTCATGTCCTAAGCTGCTGTAACAAAATACCACAAACTGGGTGTCTTAAAACAACAGACATTTATCCCCTGACAATCACGCAGGCCAGAAACCGGGATCCGGAGTCGGCAGGGCCCCACTCCCTCCGAAGGCTCCGGGGGGGGGCATTTGTCCTTCCCCCTTCCAGCTCCCGGCCGCTGTCTGCAGTCCTTGGTGGTCCTTGGCTGGTAGACACACCCCTCCAGTCTCTGCCTCCTTGTCACGTGGCCTCTTCCCTCTGTGCCCATTTCTATTTCTAAGGCCACCAGTCATGGTGGGTATAGGCCCCGCCCTCATCCGTTATGGCCTCGTCTTAACTAATCATATTGGCAAAGACCCTGTTTCCGAGGGCCACATTCTGGGGTTCTGAATGGACCTGACTTCAGGGGCCCTATGTAACCCAGTGCACGTGGACTTCACGCGGAGCTCCCTGTGGTTATGTTCGTTCCTTGTGCTGCTTGCCCGTCCATGGCAGGACGCAGAGGGTCCTTGGGGAGCTGGGGGGTTTCTACTGAGACCCTCACAGCTGCCAGCTCGCAGAGCAATGTGGAGACGAGAGGGTGCAGGAAGGTTGGGGGCAGGTTCCAGCCTCCAAAAGGGTCACTCCCTGTGGTCTCCTGCAGCTCACCCACCCGGGCGTGGCTTCATCCTTTAGTTGTTCCCGAGAGCACACGGCGTCGCCCACCCCGTCAGCGACGTCCTTCCTCCTGTCCTCTGCCTGCCCAGGGGTGTGTATTGACTTCTTCCTTTTGGGGTTTCAGAAGCGGGAAGGCCTTCTGCATTCCAGCCACATCACGGAGGAGCTGACCACGACCACAGAGTAAGTGGACCCACACCCTGCCCTGCGTCAGCCGGGCCCCGGACATACGTGGGGGCCACTTTTCACTCAATGTCCCTCAGCCTTACGATGAAATTTTCACATGAACATCCACCCTCGCTTTCCTTCCTCTGCTCACTTTCTTCAAAGTTTTAATGTTAGGACTGAGCTGTTTGCCACAGCCTTTGGACTTCTCAGTCCTTATGTTAGAAGGTGAGCATTAAGAATGTTGAGACACAGGAGGTGTCCAGAATGGTTAAGGGACCCGTTGTCCTGGTTTGTTTATCCATCTACATTAGCTCCGTCAGAGGGAGGGAGCCACATGGCTAAACTAGAACTTTCCTTTGACAGACAGTGCTGAGCTATCTCTTATCTCTTAGAGAAAGCCAGAGGGCAAAATTTATTTTTTATTTTTTATTTTTTTTTTTTGGTGAGGAAGATTGGCCCAGAGCTAACGTCTATTGCCAATCTTCTTCTTTTTGCTTGAGGAAGATCATCCCTGAGCTATTATCTGTGCCAATCTTCCTCTGTTTTCTGTGGGACACCACCACAGCATGGCCTGACAAGTGGTGCTAGGTCCATGTCTGGGATCCAAACCCATGAACCCTAGGCTGCAGAAGCAGAGCGCATGAACTTAACCACTATGCCACCAGGCCGGCCTCCAGCAGGCAATTTTCAAGAAGGCTAAAAGGCTTCAAATCTATGGAAAATAGCAAATCAAATGGTCTATCTTGCGTATGGTTTTTAGGAGCCTTTACAACACCCTGTTGAGAATCTTTAAAATTCATGGCATTTGTGCCTCTCGACTAAATCTGTTTCCGATGAAACAGAACATTTAAAAATCGATCCTCTCAGCTAACCCACCTGCTCAGTTCGCAAACCGATTGATTACTATGTCGTGAATCGTGTACAGTCTTTCAAACATCGGAGCTCACACGGGAAAGCACTGTAGGCGTGGGAGCCGTCAGGTGAATGAGAGAGACGCTGACATGTGCGAGCATTTGTTCAAGCCCATGGTGGGGACTGGGGGCGGTAGAGGTGGAGGGGGGCCAGGGGATGAAGGGCCCAGCCTGGCGCGGGGGTCTCAGGCGGCCTGCTCGGGAGCAGGAGGAGGGCAGCTCGAGAGGAAGCAGGAGTAGAGTTATGTCTTACCCTCTATTAATGTGTGACAAACCACCCCAGAACCGAGGGGCTTGTCTGGCCACCTCATTGTCTGCTCACGGGGCTGTGGGTCACGGGGCTGTGGGCCGGGCTCAGCCAGGTGGGGCTCCAGCTAGTCTGGTGGTTGGTGCTGGCAGGCGACGGCCTCTGTTCCTCCATGTGTCTCCTGTCCTCCCTGACCGGGCTTCCTCCCAGGGTGTCCCCAGGGTTCCCAGAGAACAAGAGGGCAGCCACAGGCCCCATGGACCCCCACGCGCCATGTGCTCGCATTCTGTGGGCCGGAGCCAGTCACAGGTCATCCCGGATCAGAGAGGGGAGACGAGTTCCCTGCTGGCAGGAGGGGCAGGCAGACCATGGTGGGGACAGCCGTGCAGCGATGGGTGGATGCGGGGCCGTCACTGCAGGGCTCCTTCAGTTCTCTTGGCATCTCCTCCATGTCTGCTTTGGGTGGGCACGGGCTGGGTGGAGATGGGGGCTTACGCATCTCACCACTGGGCATCAAGGGGGCAGGGCCACATGGCGCTTATTTCTCCCTCTCCACGGCCTGTGTGTAGCGGGGGCTCAAGAGAATATTTGTTAAATAAGATGTTAAGTGAGATGGAGCCAGAGGACTTGAGCCTGGAGAGATTGAGGGGTGAAGGAAAGAACGCCCTGCCTCTCAGGAGGGAGCACAGAGAGGAGCTGTGCGTCGTGCGCTGGAGGTCCTCGAGGAGAAGCCGCGTGCCACCCTCGTGGTTGCAGCTTCGTGCAGTGGAAGTCAGGGCCAGCCTGTGTTTCTCAGGATCCTGTAGCATTAGGATTCCCCGAACGTGCATCGAGCTTACTTGCTGACATGTGACCCTCCGGGGGTCTGCACCCCTGCCGTTTAAAGCTTACCATTCAGGGCTTCCAGACAAGCCATTTTCCACATGAACCACTCCCATGATTGAAATACCCCCCAGATGGCCTTAAGGGGCTGGTGTAAACAAAGATGGTGATTTGCTGCTGATCTCGTGCCAGCACTTAGTAACCTGCGTAAGCACTTCTCGTTTGTAATTAGAGCAGGGCAGAATCTATCAAAATGTGACTTACGGGGCCGGCCCAGTGGCACAGCGGTTAAGTTCGCATGTTCTGCTTCAGTGGCCCGGGGTTCACTGGTTTGGATCCCGGGTGCGGACATGGCACCGCTTGGCAAGCCATGCTGTGGTAGGCGTCCCACATATAAAGTAGAGGAAGATGGGCATGGATGTTAGCTCAGGGCCAGTCTTCCTCAGCAGAAAGAGGAGGATTGGCAGCAGATGTGAGCTCAGGGCTAATCTTCCTCAAAAAAAAAAGTGACATGTTTTTATAAATGGCCCATCAACTGGGCAGTTTGGGGCTCTGACTCTCCGGTTGCCTCCAGCGCCCCCTCACGCTGCTGATCAAGCTGGGTTCTGAGCACCCGTCTGACGGCTCTCTCTGTTCTTGCTTGCAGGATGATAATGGGTCGCTTTGGTAAGTAACCCCGGGGGTGGGGTGGGGAGTCTGAGGTTGCAGGGCACTTTGGGGCTGTCCCAGCATTCCCACCGTCACACAGGGGCCGCAGGACCCGGGGTGGGTTTCTCGGCTCCCAGCAGTTCTGGAATCTTAGAGCAGGTGTGCAGTCCCCCGTGGGCCCCGCGCTGTGGGCTTATGGAGGTTCGAGGGGCCGGGTGGTGATAAGGAGAGTGTGGTGGAGGGTGGGGCAGGGGACAGGGAAATGTCTGGGATGGGGCAGATGCTCTCACCGGCAGGGACCAGGGGCCGAGCAGGGACTGGAACCCGGATAAAAAGGAGGGCAGAGATGTCGACCTGAATACAGAACATAATCAGCCAGCGGGAGAGAGTCTCCTTAGGGGAGGTGCTTTCATAGATCGTTTCTCCACCTTAAAATCTCCGGCCTGGCAGACCTCCTTAGAGTCAGGCAGCCGTCAGTCTGGTCCCAGCTGGGTGACCTCTGGCCTGCTCCTTCACCTCTCTATGCCTCATCTGTGAAATGGGACCTTGACGTTGTTGAGAGGATAGCGTGCGATAATAAATGTGCGCTCTGCTTGGCCCTGAGCCCGGCTCTCTTTCTGTGGGGTGGTTATCACTGTTAGTTTTCAGTGGCTGTTCCCAAAGAGCTGTGCCCTGCCCCGTTATAGCCCCAGAACTCATCTTCCCCTCAGCGAGGACGGCAGATAAAGGGACAGCTTGTGGCAGTGTGAAAGCCTCAGGGATGGGAACCCCCAGTGCAGCCGCAGCCGGAGGCAGCCTGAGCCAGGCTCCCTGCTTTGGGGACTGTTTCAAAGCAGATAGCCCTTGACCCCCAAACACGGTGTTCTCCACTGAGTGAGGAGGGAGCAGAGCTGTTGGAGGGAAAAGTGGAGCCAAATAGAAGTTTCCCTGTGTGCCTGGTGAGCCTGCCGCCTGAGCTGGTCCCCTGGGGAGGGGGGGGTGCTACCCCGGAGCCATCTGCGGCCTTCGCCGAGGGGCTCTGTAACCTCAACGTTATTCTGGGGACCGATGGCACACTGCTGCTTGTGTGTAAAGAGAGGATACGGCTGTGATGTTCTCAAAGGTCTCGAAGGACAGAAAATGTAGCAATTACACTCCTTAGCCTTTGTAAGCTGTGTGGGGAAATTCTTAGTCTTCACTATTTTTTTTTTCTTAAGTAGCAATTCAGTTCCTTTTAATGTCTTTATTATTAAAAAAAATAGTAAAAAGGGAGAGAAATGGAACCCCTCCTGTGTGGCTTTGGCGAGGGCGCGGTAGGGGTGGGGCTCATGGGGCGTGTGGGACAGTGGGAGTGACCCGGCCCGGCCCTGGGTCTGGGAGGAGGCCCGTCTAGGGGTGCACCTCTGTCCAGTCCTTTCTGCAGGGAGGGCTCCGACCCCCGCAGGGGTTGTCCACGCACAGAGGTGACGAGAGTGGGGTGGTCAGAGCATTAAGTGTGGTCTTTGGTTTTCTGTGAGTTGTCACCTTTGTGTTTGGGGCAGGCTGGTCCAGGGTCTGGGGAGCCCCGGGAGGATCGGTTCAGTTGGGGGGCTGTGTGCGGCACCCGGAGGCAGAGGGTGAACACTCCCCATCCCCCCGCAGCCGAGTGAGCCATTGCTTTGGGGGCCGGTGTATCAGATGGTGACTCCCTGGGAGGAGGCAGGTGTCACAGTTTGGAAAATGGATTCAGCCGCGTGCTGACCTTAGAATAGTGGGGGCGGGGCCGGGAGCCCCGAGAAGCCCTGCATTGTCCTCCCGTGTTCCTAGGCTCCCAGCTTCTGAAATGCAAACAGGCTGTTAGTGGGCGACAGGCACTCAGTTCGCCCCCAGCTCGCTGCTGCTGATGCCGCTCCCAGGTCCCAGTTACCCCGCCGGCTGGGCAGCCTGGGCACACGCAGCGGGGCTGCCGCCGGCCCTTCTCCTGGGGGAGCCTTCGGTCCCCATCGCCCCATGGCTTCGCTGGGTGCTGGTCCCTAGCTCGCCTCGAGCTGGTTCCTCTGCACGTGGTTGGGGTCAGCCTTCCGCCTGTAACTCCCTTGCTGCTCCAAGAGCATCCCAGATGCCCCCTCTTCCAGCTTCCACACTTGCAGTGCCCTCTGCCTGAAATGCTCTCCCTCTGGAGTCCCCCATGGCTCACGCTCACTCAGCTCCTCCAGCTCTCACTCATCATCACTTAGCAGGGAGGCCCTCCCTGACACGCCCTCCGGCTCACCCCACCCCTGCCCTGCCTTGTTATCTCTTTTCTCATCTCTCTGCTCACTGGAGCACTTTGCTTGCTCCTTGCGTCAGTGGTCACTCACACGGAGCCCTGCCATGTGCCTGGCAGACCCAGGGTGCTGCGGCAATCTGGGGACCCCAGCCCTTCCCTCTTTCCTCTCACACATGGATCCTCCCACTGTAAGCATCCTGTGGGCTGGACCGTGTCTTCCTCAGCCAGCATCCCCCGCAGCCAGCCCTGGGCCGCAGACTTTCCAGGAGCTTCCAGAATACCAGGCAGACCCTCCTTGGCTAATGTCGGCCCGCTGGGCTTCGCAGGGAGTCACGTCCTCAGCACAGTTTCTCCCATGAGCAGTCTGAGCTAGGGAGGGAGGGACCCACTCTGCCCCCACCCAGGGTCCTCCCCTTCCCTGCCTCCGGAGGGCATCACTCTCCAGACCCAGGTGGGAATGGGAGGCCCTTCTCTCCCCAGGGGAGCTGGGGAGCTGCAGCCTGGTCTCCATGGCAACGGGTTTGCTGGCTGCCTCTCCTCCACAGGCGGCGCCTCCCCCTCCCCCCTGGGCTTCTCCCCAGCTGTAGGGAGAAGGGAGGAGAAGCTTTTTTCCTCTTCCCCTCCTGGTCTCCTTATAACCCTGGTCTCTCCCGCTCACATCTCCCCCTTTCTGCCAACAGAGCTT
Organism: Equus przewalskii; assembly: GCF_037783145.1. Classification (NCBI taxonomy): domain Eukaryota; kingdom Metazoa; phylum Chordata; class Mammalia; order Perissodactyla; family Equidae; genus Equus; species Equus przewalskii. The sequence goes on from NC_091859.1 coordinate 40,963,279, forward strand.
GTTCCAACATTGCAGCTGGATCACACTGCTCCTAGTCACCACCCTCCATGGCTTCTCACACTGTGGGACCTACCCCCTCTTAGCCCCCATAATAGGCCAGCCCTTTCGAACCCACTCTGGCTTTCTTGTGCCTCTCTTTGCGCTTTCTGTTCCCTCTGCCTGGAATACCCTTCCTTGTCTTCTTGCCCCGTCAGGCCCCGGCTCAGATGTCACAGCTCCTGTGTGAAGCCTTCCTTGGTCCCCCCGGCCCTATGTCCATGGGCCCCCGACTCGGGTGCCTTCATGGACCAGGCTGATAAAGCCAAAGAGGGAAGGGGCTGGAATACCAAATGCTAAACGGCAGCTGCCCTCAGACCCCGTGCAGGGTGGCAGCGGGGCATGGTGGGGCCTGGGGCAAACTGGAGGGTCCACACCCTGCTTCACAGGCACGTGGATCCAGGGGGGCACCGTAGGCAACCTGTGGCCACAGCTTCCGGTCCTTCAAGAGAGGCCAGAAACTCAGAACTTTGGGACAAATCTTCCAATTAGAAAGATGTCACACAAACAAAAACAACTTTATTTGGACTAAACTAATCCCTGAAGGTGGAGCTTGGTCCCTTTCCATGTCCTTTCTGGCCTTTTGTGGCACCTGTCCTGTTGGTACCACCTCGGTTTACCCATCTGCCTCCCCAGCTGTCCCCGCCCAGGGGCAAGGCTGCCCTGTGGTTATCTCCGGCACTGTCCCCAGGGCCTGCGGAGGAGATGGGCCCGGGGAGGAGGGGGGCTCTGCCAGCCCTGTGTCCTGCTCTGCATTCACCGGCTGTTTAATTCCCGCACCAGCGGTGAGGCGGGACTGTTTTTATTCTTGCTTTATGAGGAGGAAGCGGGTTTGGGGGGGAAGGGACAGGCCTGAAGCCATGGGGCTTTGAAGTGGCGGAATCTGGATTTGAACCCAGATCCAAACCCGCATCTATTTTCATCCTCGAGGCCGTAAGGGCAGGGGCGCAGTAAGGCTCGCCTGGGCCTGCGCCGTGTGACCGGCCGTGTGGCATTGCCCTGGGCAGGTGAGGTCCCCGGCGCGGGTGAGGTCCCCGGCGCGGGTGAGGTCCCCGGCGCAGGTGAGGTCCCCCGGGGCGGGTGAGGTCCCTGGCACAGGTGAGCGCGCCCCAGGGCGCAGTCCTCCGCACCCCCGTGCGGACTCTGCAGCCCAGCGGTGGCCCAGCTAAATATACTCGGCTGACGTCAAGCGCTCTTCTGCTCCCGGGGTTTCTCTCAAGCTGCATTTAAAGTTTGTATTTTGCTTTGTAAAGATTTAGCTCTTTTTTTCCCCTTAGCAGACTGCCTTATTGAGTATAATCTGACTGAGATGATTATAAAAATAATTTACAGCTGCTGCGGTAGACGGGCGGTAGGGGGTATTCCCCTGGGTGTGGCCTGTGCGGGAAGGAAGTGGGGCGGCCCTCATCCCAAGACAGGCAGGGGCACGCCCCCTCCCTGCGCGTGCGTACACCCCCCACCATGTTCCCTCCCTCCCCACCCGCAGGCCGAGGAGGAGGCTGCTGCCTGGCCTGGGCTGGGGTTGTGGGCTGCCTCCCAGACCTGGCCCTTTAGTGGATGGGGAGCATCTTCCTTTTGGGGCCAGGTCAGGGGAGAAGGGCTGGATGCTTCCTTGGGCGACGTCCTGCCTTCTTCTCATCCCTCCTTCCCTCCCCCCATCACTGCCCCATCAGGCTGGGCGCCCAGGCCCCCAGGGCTCCCTGTTGGGCGTTGGGACCTAGCATGGCTGCTAACAGAGGCTTTGCTGCTGGCCGGGGTCCTCTGAGCATATACTGCCCCCAGGAACCTTGGGGAGACGGGTGGCTTCTTGAGGACAAAAGTTGGGTCCCAGGACTTTCCAGATGCCCTTCTCCCCTCCTCCCCTGCCCCTCTGCCCTGGCGTCGACTCCACTCAGCCCTGTGTCCACCCTGGCGGCCTCATTCCTCCTGCGTGGGGTCCAGGCTGCAGCGGGCTCTGTCCTGCCTCCATGTGGCCACGGCTTCATCAGGCTAAAACTGGGCACCTGGTGCCGCAGTCCTGCTCCTTTCTTAGCCACCAACAGCGTGTTCCCTTTGCCTCCAGTGGCCCCTCATTGCAAAGAGGAGGGGTTGGTTCTGTGTCAATTTGGAGGGCATGGCTGGGCCCCCGACTGGCAGTCAGAGTGGGTTAGGGCTCACCTTGGAGAAGGAAGATGGGCGGGACGCAGAGGAGCAGGCGGCGGGGGTTCCCACAGAGGTGGACACCCCCGAGAGAATTGCTGCAGAGAGGGTCTGGAGCAGGGTCTTCGGGTTCATTCTTTCGTTCTGAGCATGGCTGTGGGCCCTTCAGTGTTCTGGGAGTCAGAGACAGTGCAGGGCTCTGGGGAGACAGCAGTCCCAACCCTCGAGGAGCTCACAGTCCAGCAGGTCATATGCAACACACAAATACACACAAAATGTACTCTCAAATAGTGATTAAGTGCTATAAAAAGTGCACCAGGATAAGAGGACAGAGAGTGGGAGTGGGGCGCTCTTTGAGATGGGGATAGTTGTGGAAGGCCCCTCAGAGGAGGTGACATCTGAGAGCAACCTGAAGGATGTGAGGCCGGTGAACAGCAGGTGCAAAGGCCCTGTGGTGAGCATGTGATAGAGGAGCAGCCGGGAAGCCGGTTGGTGGAGTGAAGTCAGGGAGAGCGAGTGTGTTGGTGGATGATTGTGAGCCTGTTGGAGCCCCCGGGAGGGAGAATCAATTTTATTCTAGAAGTGATGAAAAGCTGTGGGAGAGTTTTAGTTGGGGGTGGGGGGTGGGCATGGGGAATGATCCAGTTTACACTTTAAACGGCTTTCCCTGCCTGCTAGGGAGAATGGATCAGAGGGGCCGGGAGTGGAGGAGGGAGGCTGATGAAGTAGGAGGCTGTGGCCGCCCCTGGGTGAGGGGCCATGGGGCCTGAATGGGGGCAGCAGTATGACGAGCGGGAGAGGTGGTCACATTTACCGACAAGATACTGGTGGGTACGGAGCGTGGAGGAGGGAGAAGCAAGAACCCCCAAGTCCTGGGACGCGATGGGGGCAGCTGTCCCTGTGCTCCCCGTGTATTTCAAGTTAAAAGATGGACCCTGAGTTAGAAGGAGTCTAGAAGCATCCTTTCCTTGGGTTGTTCCTCGTCAGCGCCCACCCTTCGGGTTCTGCAGGAACTGAAAGGGTTCTAGGCAGGCTGAACGTCCCGGGGGAGCAGAGGTCCCTCCTCCCGGGCCGGGTGGGGGTCAGGGCAGCAAGTGCATCTCCACAAACCCTTCTTTCTCCCTGTATCTCCGCGGTCCCCGCAGAGCGCGACGCCTTCGACACGCTCTTCGACCACGCCCCGGACAAGCTCAGCGTGGTGAAGAAGGTAAGCCCGTGGTCGGATCGTGTCTCCCTCCGTCTGCGTGCTCTTTGCAGCATCAACCCCATGCTGGGAAGAGGGTGGGGAAATGTTTAAAATCTGAAATGTTTGCCACTTGGATTGAAGTGTAATTATAGTCAAAAACAGAACTGCGGTGCATAAAATTAGCACCTTTTAACTGCACGTCTCTGCTCCCTGGGTCCCCGCCCGCCTGCTCGCCCGCTCCTGCCGAGTGCATTACCCAGCCAGCGCCCGCGTGGCGGTTCATTCCGACTCGAGGCGTTTTTTAATGTGGAAATGTTTTTAAGCGTGTCAACCTGCTGGCTCCTGCCGGCCTCATTACCGCGGAGCTGCCCAGTAAACAGGCTTTGCCAGCAGAGCTGTTCTGTGCGTGCGTTTGGCCCATTTCCCCTCCAGGCAGGAGCACAGAGGCCAGCCCTGCAGCCGCAGCTCAGGCAGCCTGCTGGCGATTCCGCGGATGGAAAAACCCGAGCGAACCCAAAGCTCTGAGGGTGGGGGCTGGGGAGCCATGGGTTTCTAGGGGGATCTGCCAGGAAGGCTTGTCCCCACCCAGGAAGAACTGAACCTCTCTCACTGCACATCGAGCTTATCTGAGCACCTGCAGACAGCTCATTCCGCGAGGCAGCCTACGGTGGGCGTGCTCCCGCTTTCCTGTGGAATCGGAGGAGCCATCGTGTCTGCCTGAGACCCGGGGGAGAGGGGACGAGAGTTCTTGAATCCCTAGGATGGTTTTCCCATACAGGTATCATAATGCAGGACTTCTCAGAGCCTTTAAGATGCTGATGTGCATTGTAATTCTCCAAGAAAGGACTTAGTAGGAAGCGTTTCCCAAACTCATTTGTCGGTAATGAGATTTGTGTATCTGTTTTGAGTTGGAATGCATTGAGTTCCCGTGGAACCTGCTTTTGGAAAGTGCTGGTCCTGGCTGCGACAGGGTGATTGTTGGCTCTTGGAAGCACCTTCAAAAGGCCGGGGGAACCATCCCAGTGGTCCTTCTGGGGCACAGCCTTCTTAGCACCCTTGGGGCATGAGTGACGGCCTGGAGCCTCAGAGCCTCCCCCTCCCCTCCAGCCGCTTCTGGCCCCAAGGCCCTGACAGAACCCATTCAGCAGAGCCCAAGAAGATTCAAACCTGCTTCCCACTTAGCAGCTGTGCGACCTGAGGCAGAGTCTAACCACTGCCTCAGTTTCCCCATCTATCAGTAGGGCCAGGCCATCTCCACCTCTCGGGGGCACCATGAGAGTAAAATGCAAGGGCCCGGCGCGCAGCCCGTGGTCACAAGATGGTGTGGAACGTGGCAGCATAAGGTCAGCTTTGGTCTTTCAGCGGATGTGATCTTCTTTTTTTTTTGAGGAAGATTAGCCCTAAGCTAACATCTGCCACCAATCCTCCTCTTTTTGCTGAGGAAGACTGGCCCTGAGCTAACATCCATACCCAACCCCTCCTACTGTATATGTGAGACACCTACCACAGCATGGCTTGCCAAGTGGTGCCATGTCCACACCCGGGATCCGAACCAGTGATCCCCTGGTCACCGAAGCGGAAGGTGTGCACTTAACTGCTGTGCCACCGGGCTGGCCCTCAGGGGATGTGATCTTCATTCGTTCTTTGAAACGACATATTTTGGGCCCTGGGGACCCCAGCAGTGCACAATACACAGTCCTTCTGTTTGCCTGACAGCATCCTGCTTCCCGCCTGGCCCTTCCCCACCCCCATGTTGAGAGCTGCTCTGTTGGTGGCTCCCCGGACCCCAGAATAAAAGCAGAGGGCCCTGCCCACAACCCCCAGGTCTGTCCTGGGTCAGCCCCTCCTACTCTTTCCCACCCATCCACATACAGCCTGAGGATCCCAAAGGGTTCCCACCTGTGCACGTGGCCTGGGTTTCTGTGCTGCCCATCGCCCCGACTCCCGCCTCCCGCTTGGCCTCTGCCAGGACCGGCTCCAGTGCGCCCTCCTCCAGGGCCACACCTCTCCCCGTGGGCTCATCAGACCTCCCTCTGTTGCGTGTTTCCCAGCTTTGCGTATCTCTTGATTTCTCTGTCGCCTCCCCTGGGTGTGCCTAATGGAGAACTGGCCACAGGCTCTCCAGGGTGGGGCTCTGTGCTCCCGTCTTTGTGTCCCCAGCACCGAGCAGAGTGCCTGGCACGGAGCAGCTGCTCAGTAAATTTCAGGGGAACGAATAAGGAAGTGACATCACATCCAGGGATGGGAGGGGTGGGGCTGGTATTAAATCTCCATTTAATTTGGGTTTGATTGCTGAGAAGTTACAGGTGACAAGTTTTAAACTTTCACCAGAGAGGAGGTGCCAGTGGCTTTTGCTGTGTATGTCGCAGGCTCCACAAACCCCAGCTTCCCTGAGACAAAGCTGGGATGGAATCTCCATCTACTGAAACGGTGATGGGTGTGGCCCGAGGCAGCCTTTCTCTCTGATCTTTTGTCGCTGGAGGTTACCTATGTTTAAAAATTTCATTATCTTCCCCTGACAGATTTACCCTTCTCAAGGGCCCTGGGCATGCCTCTCGAGGATAGTTAGCACATGTGCATGTGGGTGGTGAACAGAGGTGTGTGTTTCCTTCTCCAGCTGGGATAGATTTAGGCATTATCCCATTAAAACCAAGGGTTGCTGTACGAACAGTCTGTTTTAAACACGAGCCTTTTGTTTTAGCAAACAGGAGGTAATCGAAGCATTCCACAAAACAGAGACGGCCCGTGTCGCCTCCGTTCTGGTGGATGGAGCCGAGTCGCTCACTCATGGTCCGTGTCTCTTTGCCTTGACAGTCGCTCATCACGTTTGTGAACAAGCACTTGAACAAGCTGAATTTGGAGGTGACAGAACTGGAGACCCAGGTAAGGTGTTCTGGGGTCCTGTGTCGTTGTCAGCAGGCTTTCTGATCCCGGGTGGCCGTGTGGGCAAAGCAGGCGCTGTCTGGGTGTAACGAGGATGCCTGGCCGCTCTGGCCTATCCAGACCCTCTGTCCTGGTTTCCTGGTGCTGCGGGAACAAAGCACCACAAGCTGAGTGGCTCAGGAAACAGAAATTGATATCACGGTTCTGGAGGCCTGAAGTCCGAGATCGAGGTGCGGGGGGCTGGTTCCTTCGGAGGCTGAGCGGGGGCATCTGTGTCAGCGCCCCCCCAGCCTCTGCTGGGTTCCTGGCGATCTTTGGTGTCGTTGGGTTGTAGCTGCATCACCCCGACTTCTGGCTCCATCATCACATGATGTTCTCCCCGTGTGCGTGTCTGTGCCCAAATTTCCCCTTTTTGGAAGAACAGTCGTATTGGGTTGAGGTCCCCCCTGCTGACCTCAACTTAACCTGATTACTTCCGTAAAGACCCTATTTCCAAATAAGGCCACACTCACAGGTCCTGGGGGTTAGGACTCCAACACATCCTTTTTGGGGGACACAGTTCAACCCCTGACACCCTCCAAGGTGCCACACCACCTCCACCAAAGGGCCTCTGCATGTGCAGGTCCCTCAGTTTAGATGTTCTAGAATGTTCCGTCCCCCTCTGCTTCTCTCCGTCGCTGTTCTCACACTTGGCGCTGTGGCTGGCTCACTAATGTCCCTCTAATGCATATGCACAGTAAGCATAGAAAGTATGCCCCCTACCCCCACCCCCAAAGCTAAAGCAGCTTCGTGATAAAATATGTTTTGAGCACTCGGCAGGATTAAAGACAAAATATAATTTTTCCCCACGATTAGCTGGGTGCTTGAATTTGGAGTCCTTTGAGTTCTTGGTACAGATTTCTCTACCGCACAGCTGATCCTTCCTAAACCCTGGGGGGATTGCATCCGTTGCTTGCTTTCTTTAACTTTTCTCATTTGCTTTTCTAATTAAAAAAGTAATTCAGGTTCATTGTAGAAATGTCTGAAAATGCAGATAAGTAAAACAAATAAAAATGATTCGTAATGCCCTCCTCAGAGAGAACTGCGCTGAGGGTCTTGTTCCAGGCTCTCTTTCTCCTTGGCGAGCTAATCGGGGACGGCGTGCGTCTGTATTTGAGAGCCGATTGGTCCGTTCTTAATTGGTGTGTTTATTTGTGTGTTGTTCGCAAATACATTTATTATCTTCAGCAGTTTACTGATATTGCACACAGCCTCTGATTGCTTGCTGTTTGGTATATGAACAGTCCAGAAGGAGAATAATTGAAAAGTGAGAATCCTTCTTGCTCTCTCCCCGCAATCTCCCCCCGTCGTCTTCTTGGGAGAGGTAACCAACTACAGTTAATGGTAGGATGTGTGTTTTTCTGCATACTTTATGTGCATAAATGTATTTTTTAAATGACCATAGATCGTACTGTACTGGATAGCTGTTTGCAGTGTGTGTTTTGTTACTCAATCTATTGCAGGCACCTTTTCGTGAGTGTCGGTGTTTCTGTCTCGTCTTTGCTCTGTCGCCTGGGCTGTCTGCATTCGGTGTCTCTAACAGCTGCCTTCTCCTCCACTCTCAGGCTGTGCTGCCCTTGATTAGACGTTTCCCTTACGATGGGCGTTTCCCTCTCTTGTAAATGGTGGTACTGTGAGCATCTTTGCACACAGCTGTGTGCTCCCTTGTCTTTTTCCTCGGCATAAACTCCTAGAAACGGAATCCTTAGACCAGAGGTGGTAACACCAAGGGCCCCCAGGAATGTTTGACCATGTGACACTCTCATCCTGCAGTGGTGACAACTCCTTTTCCCACGTCCTCATCAGCAGTTCCTGACTGTCACTTCCCAGATGGGCCCGCACGCCAATATTAATAGCCAGACATCTTAGGCTGAGATTCTAAACTTAAATTTGCATCGATCTTTATTTACTCGATATCTCCATTTTTTTCCTATCATCACATTATATAAAGTAATATCTTAAAAATATTTTTAACCACTGGTCTACCAGATTGCTGGCCACAGAAATGCAGAGAACTTTTTCTCTTTTGTTGCAAAGGAATCTGGGTATTTTTATAAATATGTTCACCATTAAAGTCTGGATGCTCTGGGAGTCGGAGAGACCCGGGTTTGAATTCCTGCTCAGGTTGTGTGTGTGTGTGCTCGTGTGTGTCTGTGTGTTTCCCCCTGCATTTTAAAGCCGCTCTTATGCTGTGGGCTTATCCTAGCTTATGTTATATATTATCCTATCTGTGTGATTTGAGTCAGTCAGTCAACCTCTCTGAGCTTCTCCCACAAGTTTAAACTGCAGACAGTAGATATTGTTGAGGCTTAATGGAGATAATGCTCTTAAAAGGTGGGCGGTGACGAGGAAGACGGCGATGATGGTGTCTTGGGGCATCTGTGGGGGTTTCCGTTCCCTGCAGAGAGGCACAGCAGATTTCTGAGCTAGGGCACGCCCCGTCTCAGGATCCCCGCTCTGGGGATGTGCAAATGGAGGGTCCCACCCACTCACTGATGAGCCGCCTGTCAGTGCAGCAGCTCCACTTCCTCTACCTCCGGGCAGGTGTGTTCGTCCACGCACAGCTTCTTTTTGCCTGGAAGTGGGTCAGGCTGATGTGAGGGCTGGCTTCTCTGGGCTTGCTGGCTCCGTGTCCCTGGGGGAGAGCTGCTAAACCCTTCTGCTCTCCTTAGGGAGATGAGTAAGCGATTTCTTCACAGCGTGGAAGCAGGAGACTCGTGACACACGGGCAAAGGGTCATTTATCAGTCAGAGCACATTGAACCCGGGCCTGGTACACTGGCCTTGGGAGAGACCCCGCCCGTCCCCACGTCGCTGATCGTGTCCCTCTGCCTCCGGCTTGTTCCTTAGTGCACTTCCCCTTTCCGAGGACAGGCTTCTTTTTTTTTTTCAATTTTTTTTTTTATTGAGTTAATGATAGGTTACAATCTTGTGTGATTTCAATTGTACATTAATGTTTGTCAGTCATGTTGCAGGTGCACCACTTCACCCTTTGTGCCCACCCCCTACCCCACCTTTCCCCTGGTATCCACTAAAATGTTCTTAGTCCAAAGTTTTAAATTCCTCATATGAGTGGAGTCATACACAGATTATCTTTCTCTTGCTGGCTTATTTCACTTAACATAATTCTTTCAAGGTCCATCCATGTTATTGCAAATGGAATGATTTTGTTCTGTTTTGCAGCTGAGTAGTATTCCATTGTATATATGTACCACATCTTCTTTATCCATTCGTCTGTTGATGGGCACTTAGGTTGCTTCCACATCTTGGCTATTGTAAACAGTGCTGCAATAAACATTGGGGTGCACAGGACTTTTGGGATTGCTGACTTCAGGCTCTTTGGATAAATACCCAGTAGTGGGATGGCTGGATCGTATGGTAGTTCTATTTTTAGTTTTTTGAGGAATCTCCATACTGTTTTCCATAGTGGCTGCACCAGTTTGCATTCCCACCAGCAGTGTATGAGGGTTACTTTTTCTCCGCAACCTCTCCAACATTTGTTGCTATTAGTTTTAGATATTTTTGTCATTCTAACGGGTGTAAGGTGACATCTTAGTGTAGTTTTGATTTGCATTTCCCTGATGATCAGCGATGATGAGCATCTTTTCATGTGCCTATTGGCCATCAGTATATCTTCTTTGGAGAAATGTCTGTTCATGTCTCCAGGCCATTTTTTGATTGGGTTGTTTGATGTTTTGTGATTGAGTTGCGAGAGTTCTTTATATATTAAGGATATTAAGCCTTTGTCAGATATATGACTTGCAAATATTTTTTCCCAGTTAGTGGGTTGTTTTTTTGTTTCAATCCTGTTTTCATTTGCCTTGAAGAAGCTCTTTAATCTGATGAAGTCCCATTTGTTTATTCTTTCTATTGTTTCCCTTCTCTGAGAAGGCATGGTGTCCGAAAAGATCCTTTTAATACTGATGTCAAAGAGTGTACTGCCTACGTTTTCTTCCAGAAGCCTTATGGTTTCAGGTCTCACCTTTAGGTCTTTAATCCATTTTGAGTTTATTTCGGTGAATGGTGAAAAAGAATGGTCAATTTTCATTCTTTTACATGTGGCTTTCCAGTTTTCCCAGCACCATTTGTTGAAAAGACTTTCTTTTCTCCATTGTATGCCCTCAGCTCCTTTGTCAAAGATAAGCTGTCCATAGATGTGTGGTTTTATTTCTGGGCTTTCAATTTTGTTCCATTGATCTGTGCACCTGTTTTTGTACCAGTACCATGCTGTTTTGATTACTGTAGCTTTGTAGTATGTTTTGAAGTCAGGGATTGTGATGCCTCCCGTTTTGTTCTTTTTTCTCAGGATTGCTTTAGCAATTCGGGGTCTTTTGTTGCCCCATATGAATTTTAGGATTCTTTGTTCTAATTCTGTAAAGAATGTCATTGGGATTCTGATTGGGATGGCGTTGAATCTGTAGATTGCTTTAGGTAGAATGGACATTTTAACTATGTTTATTCTTCCAATCCATGTACATGGAATGTCTTTCCATCTCCTTATGCCGAGGACGGGCTTCTTGATAGCGAGTGTTTGTGATGTTCACTCCTCATCTTAAAGTCGGGGGCCTTGGTGGGCTGCCCAGGATGGCGGAGGGAGCTGTCACTGGTTTTAAGTACAAATGCGCTCCCTTCTGCAAGTTCTCATTTTGCTCATTTCGAGTTGCTGATCTCTGGAAGCTGACAGCCTCCTGGGCGTCCCGCTCCTCGTGGCTGTCCACTCATCCTGCGTGACGATCGTCTCGGCCGGTGCTGACCCCTAGAACTTTCTTGAATGATGGAGATGTTCTGTCGATGCACCATCTGATACAGACATCACTGGCCACGTGTGGCTGTCGAGCACTTGAAATGTGGCTGGTCCCACCGAGGGGCTGGATTTTGTGTTTTAATTAAAAAACATTTTAAATTTCAGAGTTCTGGAGCTCGGTTGCACAATAGTGTGAATGTACCGAACAAGACTGAACTATGCCCTTAAAAATGGTTAATATGGTAAAATATGCACATCATAAAATTTATCATAATTAAATTTAAAAAAGAAAGCATAAGCCAGTCACAAAAGGACAAATACTGTGTGTTTTCAGTGACATGAGCTCCCTAGGGAGTCAGATTCATAGAGACAGGAGGTAGGATGGTGGTGCCAGGGGCTGGGGGAGGGGGTGGGGGAGTTGTGTTAACAGGGATGGAGTTTCAGGTTGGTGAGATGAAAAGAATTCTGGGAACGGATGGGGGTGATGGTTGCACAACAATGTGAATGGACTTAGTGCCCCTGGACTGTGTGTACACTTAAAAATGGTTAAAATGGTAAATTTCGCCTTATGTTTATTTTTATGCAGTAAAAGAGGGTAAGTCAGCAACAGTCAAACAAAGAAATTTTTAATTTCGATAGGCGCGTGTGGCTAGTGGCTACTACAGTGGACAACACAGCTCCAGACATCTGGAGGCTGGGGGCCTCACAAGTCCTCACTCTGCGGGGGACCAAGCAAGTCTCGGCCCCTAGAGACGCCCTCTCTGTTCTCTGTGAGGGTGGGTGAGGCCCGCCTTCCCGGGGTGGGGGGGGGCGGGGTGCTGGTCTGTGCCCTTGAGGTGAGGCTGTACGCCTGCATCTTGGTTCTCTCCTCCCCTGGGGCAAGTTGTTCTGCCCTCGCTGTCTGCCTTGCTTTGTCTGTAAGAGGAATGATTGCTCCCTGGCCTGGCTCGTTGGGCTGGGGCCAGCAGGGGCTGTCTGCTGAAGAGCAGTCTCTGTTCTAGATTCTCTTTCCCTCTCCGTGGGTGGGAGGGGATGCCGGCTGGGCGGCAGGAAGAGGGGCCGGGGCTGCAGTCCGCAGGGCTTTTCCCCAGGGTCAGCCCCGCCGTTGAGGGCTCAGCTGGGCTGAACGCTCTGTGCTGGGTACACACACACAAAGGCTCAGGTCACCAAGGCTGGAGCAGGTGAAAGTTGAGCTCCCGGAGAGCACAGCTAAAGGGAGGCGCTCAGGCAGCTGACGAAGTGAGCAGGCGAACCCAGACCTGAGCTTAGGGCGCCCTTGGCTTATGGGTTGATCATGCCAGCAGCTCACGCCGAGGGCGCTCACGATGTGCTGGGTGCTCACTGCCCCCACTCCTCTGGATGCTCACGTCAGCCCTGAGAGATGGGAGCCAGTGTTATCCCCAGGGTCAGTAGTTGGGGGACGGGCCTTGTGGCTGAGCTGTCTGGTCCCAGGGACATGGTCCTGTCCACGCGGCTGCACCCAAACTCCAAACGCGCACATGGTCACCTCCAGGCCTGAGCGTGGCACCTTGCACCAGCCCCTTCGCCTGATGGCTGGTCCTTGAGCCTGAATGAGGGATGGGTTATTTCACCCTAAAACATTTTCTTCCTTTGGGTGGATGCAGAGCGTTCACGGCCGTGCGAGGCCCGGGAGCATCACCAATGTTTCTCTGTAGTTTGCAGATGGCGTGTACCTGGTCCTGCTCATGGGCCTTCTGGAAGACTACTTTGTCCCCCTGCACAACTTCTACCTGACCCCGGACAGCTTCGACCAGAAGGTACGTGCTTGGTCTCCATCCTCCGAGGGGCCCAGGCCGTGCTTGCGGGAGCGCACGGCGTCCAATACGCCCTGACGAGTCTGTCTGGAGTCTAGCTGCTTTCTCCAAAAAAGAAAAACTGCTCGACAGATGGTATTGCAATTAGACATAACCTTTAGGAAAAAGAAAAACTGTCGCAGTCCGTGACACTTCAGGGTCGTGTGTGGGAGGCTCTGTTCAGGGCTTTTCTCTGGGACGATGATGTCGTTAATCACTGTGGTCAAACGTCAGTGGAATTGCAAATCCTTCCTCTGTTGGTGCCATGAGTACAGCGTGTCTGGTTTTCTTTGCTGCTTCCTGCCCTTCCCAAATACCATTTTCACAAATCTGGGGAGTGGCTCTGACCCCGGTGTCTCCTGTTCCCCGCTCTTGGGCGATCAACTCGTTCCTATTTTCCCTATTAAGACAATCGGGCGTCTTCTTGAATGTATATATTTTTCATTTCTATGGATTGTTTTCGAGGAAAATTCCTCACGTAGGATTGTTTGGGTCACAGGGCTTAACCTTTAAATTGGGGTTGACGGTTCCACTGTCACCGCCCTTGGTGACCGTGCTCGTCTCTGCCCAGGGCTCCCCAAGGTTCAGCGGTCCTGGAGGATTTAGTGCGTCGCCTTTAGAAATGTGGCGTCTGGACTGTCCGTGTTGCTTTGGACTCGCCGGTGCCAGTCATTTCATTTTCCTGAGGTGCTAGACCCACGCTTCAGGGAGGCAGACAGTGTAGCGGGCGGCGGCAGCCAGAGAACCATCCGGAAATGGGGCCAGAGTTTGTCAGTCTGCTCCCTTCTGGCTCCCGGCAGGCTGTCTGCTCGTGGCCAAGTGTCGTCCCGTCTTGCCTGCTGTGATGGCATCAGAGCGGTTTAGAGAGGGCCTGGCTCATCGCCTCCAGTGTGAATGGTGAGCGAGAGCGAGCGCGAGCAGAGGAAGGAGCGAGGCCATGTCAGGACATGCTGGTGGCTGTGCTGTCCTCCGGAAACCAGAGAAGGACAGTTTGGTGAAGAGGCTCGTGTGGCTCCAGGCCCCGGGTGGCCAGCAGAGGCATTGTTTTGGAGAGATCTTTTCTTTGTTCAAATTAATAAGAACTGGCGAGAAGGGTGAATTTGGCCAGACGGTCCTGAGCTGGGTTTCTTCCTGAGACGAGGCTCGTGCACATGGCAGGGGCGGCGTTGACCCGGCCTGCTTCCCTTTGAGGTGGGCGTGAAGGTCTCTGTCGGCCGCTGCCCTGGCCTGGGAGGCGTGAGGCCTGTTCCATCCGCCTTCGCCCTGTGTGGGAGCCACGAAGGGAGGGCTGCTACGGGCGGCCGCGTCCACGCACTGTTGGCCATTCTCCCTCACGGGGGACCCTCTGCTGCTGGCTTTGCGGGCTGCTGGAGCTCTCGGAGGATGCCAGATTCTGGCGGATCCTTTTCCCGCCTTGTTAGCCCCTGGCCCCGGGGTTTCTCCCTTCCCTTCCCCTCCTGGGGACTGATGGGCATCGTGGCAGCCGCTGGAAGTTCTTCGTGAGTCCATGATATTCATGAACCTCCTGGTCCTCACGACCGCCTCACAGGCGGTGGTGTTTCTCCACTGCGTAGACCTCAACCCGCTTCCGGCTGGCGTCAGCACCCGAGCTGTCGGGTGCCACGTGCAGATGTGGCACGGCGGTGCTGGCACGGCACAGAGGGACCACTCAGCGAGCATCTCCTGGGGCTCGGGCTCTGCGAGCAGCCTTTGCTCTGGCACTAGGCATCTCTGCGGCAGCTCTGCATCTCCTGGAGGAGGAGACTGAGCTTCAGTGAGCAACATCAGAGATGTGTCGTGGGCTTGCGTTTTTAAGCAGTTGCTGGGGATTAAAGAAAATGAGACTGGATGGCTCACCTGTAGGTTCCTTCGAACAAATGAACGGTGCCCTTTGAACCGTCTCAGAGGCTTGGGCACCACCCACGGCTTCTTGATCTGGAGCCACTGTTTGAGTCTTACTCTGTGTTGGCCCCTTTGCTGAGAACCTTGTGTCCGTTGATTATCTTTCTGGAAGATTCTATAACGTCCCTCTCTCTGTGGGGTGGATTGTGTCCTGGGGACTTGGAGGTTATTCCTGGAAGCAAATACCAGAAAGGGCCTTGCAGGGTTGGGATGCTTCCATCTCCCTGAGAAGGAGACGGAATCTCAGGGGGGCTGAGAGACAGCCTAGGGTCGCACGGTCAGCAGGGCAGAGCCCACCACTGTTTTGGAACCTTCTATTATTCTCTCACATGGTCAGGTTTTCTAAAATCCTTTGAATTACAGAGAGAAACGACTTCTGGTGTCCTGCCCGCGTGGCCGACCCCCAGTGGTGGTGTGGGGCTCTGGGCACGGCGTGTGGCTC
Source organism: Equus przewalskii (assembly GCF_037783145.1). Classification (NCBI taxonomy): domain Eukaryota; kingdom Metazoa; phylum Chordata; class Mammalia; order Perissodactyla; family Equidae; genus Equus; species Equus przewalskii. The sequence continues at coordinate 40,978,463 of NC_091859.1, forward strand.
CCTAGTGGTCTTGGGGTCACACTCTGTGGTCATGGTCAGGGAGGGTGGCCCCAAAGCCTTGTCAGGAGCTCTTTGCTGTTCCCTCTGCCCTGTCGGGTGGGGGGGCCTGGGCTCGGGGGAAGCCCCTCTGCCAGGGCCCGGAGCACTGCGGGGGGCCCTGAGGGCTCACAGTCGGAGGATGGATGGCAGCAACTTCCTGCCTGGCACTTTCCTCACACTGAGCAGAAAGCAGAAGGAAAATCTTGTTTTGGAACCAACACCATTGAGCAGGTGCCAAGAGGGGGGCTTGGATGGGAGTTACCCCCCAACTCTTCTCTGTGGGGCAAGGATGGGGCTTCCTGAGCTTGACCACGCTCGATACTGAGCAGGTTCCGGGAGCCGTCTCTCCTCCGAGGGCCTCGGCCTCATCCGCTGTGTGCCGGACGCGACATTCCCCCCACTCTGCCCCTGCCTGTGCTCGCGGGTGGCTCCTTCAGGCCCGGAGGGGCCCGTGGTGGGCGGCGCTGGGAGCTCAGCCCCAGGTTGGCTGATGGAGTTTTCCATCCGGAAAGTCTTCTTCCCGTTTCTCCCTCCTGGCCGTCCTGTCTCCATCTTGATTCTTGTGAGTCAGGTGGTCTGGATGGTGGTGAGCTGATGGCGGGGGAAGCAGATGCTCTTGGAGAAAGGGTACCGCTTCTCAATCCACACTGGACTGGGTTGAGTCTGGCGCCGTCTCTTGGAGCCCCGAGCCTTTCTTGGCACAGACGTGCTGACCCGTCTCAGTCCTGGAGCCTCCTCTGAAAAGGGGACGTTACAGACCATCCTTTCCATTTCCCGCCCTGGTCCCACCCTCAGGCCCAGCCCTGGGCCGCCCTCCCCACAGCCCTTCCTCTGGGCCCCCACCGCGGACTGCGGGCTGGGTGGCTGACACCCTGCCTGGTGTCCCATTTGGCCTTTTCCAGGGCGGCCCCGGAGCCTCCCGCCTGGTCATTCGCAGCCCCGCCCAGCCCTGGGTCTGCTGGCTTGTCCCCTCAGTGGTCTACCCCCCACCCCGGGCCTCCCCGGGCTGGCTCCTGGTTGGTGCCCGGGAGATGATTGCCTGCTTGGCTTCCCCGAGTGCCCCCGCCCAGTGGGCCCTGGAAGCTTCTTCGAGGTACCCGGAGCTGTAGTGTTTCACTCACTGAGGGTTACTTTGTCAAACATCTTTTTCCTGGTTAATTATTAAACTGCATCACAAGTAAAGTTGTCATGTTTCTGATTGACTTACACTGAAGTTGTGAAAGCGTTCCTGTTTCGAAGGTGCTGGATTCCTGAGAGCCCTCGGGTCCTTTCCAGCTCTGACGTCTCTGATCGTTTACTTGGCTGCCCCCCCCCATCCCACCCCCAGTGGCCTTTGCTGGCGGCAGATGGCTGCTGGCGGTGAGTTGGCTGATGGCCCCACATCCTTACGATTCGGGTGGACTTGAAATGCACAGAGAAGGCTGCATCTGAGACCTCATCAGCCGTCCTTAGCAGAGTGCAAGCTTTAAGCATCCCTGTGGGCCGAGTGTCGCAGATGCTTTCATTCCGAGAAGTCATGCAGGGGCGGGAGGTGTCCCCCTTGCTGTGGCATCCAGCAGGTCGAGGGCCAGGACCACAGCCCTGCTGCCTCACACTTGCAGCCGCCGTCGGTCTGACTTCAGTCCCAGCAGCGTCCTCATGCCTGCCTGGTGCTGAGGCTGCCGCCGCCCCCAGAGCATCCTGTGCTGCTGAGCACACAGCTGTGCACACTCAGCTCTTTGAGGCCCTTCCTGCAGCTCTGTGGTGGGGACAGTACTCAGGGCTGGGTGCCTTTGGGAGGTCACTCGTCCTCTCTGAACCTCGATTTCCTCATCTGTAAAATGGGTCACTGTCACTTCTCATCGTGTGGTTGTGCAGGGGCCTGGGGCAGGGCAGGCACTGGGGACTCAGCCTTCCGGGTCAGGCTCTGTGCCTTCAGCCCTGCACCAGCGCCTGCAGATCACTGGGGAGGGGGTTGGGACCATCTAACAAACGTGTGACGCCCTCAGCAGATGTCTTCACCCTCCTTCTCCCCACCCCAGGCCCTGCCCTGGGCGCCCCGGGTCCATGTGGACGTGGTCGTTCCTCAGGCTCACTCTGTCCACACTTGCCCCCATCCGGTCCTTGCAGAAGGAGAGCAGTGGGTGGCGGGCCAGGCTGGGAACAGCTGCAGACCCCGGCGCTCACTCTTGCTTCCTTGGCAGGTCCACAACGTGGCATTTGCCTTCGAGCTGATGCTGGACGGAGGGCTCAAGAAACCCAAGGCTCGCCCTGAAGGTAGTGACTTGCCCGGGGGCCCTCGGGGACAGTGAGGAGCACGGGAGGGAGTTCAGACTGGGTCTTAGAAGTGGCTGGAAGGCCGATGTGTCTCTCTCGATTAGGTCCCGAGTGTGCCGGGGTCCCCGTGCCTCCTGCCCCATGCTTCTGGTTTTGGGGACCAGGGCAACTGTGCTGGTGGAGCCACAGTGCTGGTTCTTTAGGAACCACTTGACTTGGAGCACGTGGCCTCTGCCCACAGCCTCACGATTTAAGGTCCTCTCCAGGGGCCGGGTCTCAGGCAGGACATGCCGTTTCAGGCCTTGAAAGGATAGTCAAGGCTTCAAGCAGTTTAACGACTGCCGGACTGTTGTCCCTGATGCCCCATGAAGGGCGATGCTCATGAGCAGGACGCGGCACCTTCACACCCCGTTTGGGTCTGAGTGGCAGCACGGAGGCCACAGAGCTGGGGCCAGGGACCGCCTCACTGTCTCTGCCTGGCCCCTGTGTTACGAGATCTGCGTCGGGATCTCAGACTTGAGTCCCCCAGAGGGCTTCCTACAGCACGGATTCTGCCTCAGAGGCTGTGCGATGGGACCAGCAATGCCCATTTCTCGTGAGTTTCCCGGTCCAGGGACCCCACTTGAGAGTCACCGCCCTGCAGCGACAGCGTGAATCCGGGGAAGATGCCCTCGTTACCCTCCACACACGCCATGGGAGGCTTGGCGGCCACCATTTCAGGCCCATCCTGGGACAGAAATTCCATCCTGGGACCATGAAGCTCAGTCCCTTCCCACGTGGGCTTGGTGTCCATCTGCGCTCCCACACCGCCCGCCTGCCATCCAGCTCCTGCACTGAGCTCTGGGAACTTCAAGTTGACCACCCACCTCCTGCCCAGCAAAGGACCCTTGTGAAGGGCAGGTGTCCAGGGACCTCCACTAGAGTCTCTTCCAGGCTCCGCCCCTGGGGCGGGGTGACGCCAGAGTTGGGAGTCTCGGGGACCAGGAGCAGCCTGGCCCAGCCCCCTGCAGCCCTGCCCACCCACAGAGAGCACGGGGCCACCCCCTCTCCCACTGCTGTGTTGGTTTGTTGGCCTGCCGGGAGCTGGAGCCCCAGCCTCAGGCCCGGGGAGCCCCTGGGAGCCCCACAGCGCCCTGGGTGTGTCCACGTGCCCGCTGACTTGATTTTGCCTCTTGAGGTGAGCTGGTGGGCAAGCTGTTTCTCCTCTGTGACCTTGGCCTCCTCCTTTGCAAGCTGGGAAGGCATGAGAGGGGGTTGCACCAGCTCTCTGTGCCTCCCACCCGCCCGACAGGCTGGGGCACACTGGGGCTGGTTACAAGGACAGTTGCTGATCCGTGGCAGCCACTCAGCCTGCCTTCCTCCAGAGGAGATGCCATTTCTTGCTCCCTGCAGGTAATTAATTATCTGCAGGGGAAGCAAGTTGATCATTCCGTGGCGGCCTTTGAACCCCAGGAAGTCAGAGCTCAAAGAGCCTTTAGCATCATCCAGTCCAGCAGGCCCATTTTACAGACGAAGAGACTGAGGCCCAGAGCAGGGAGGTCACTTGTCTGAGGTCACAGGGCAAATGAGGACAAGACCCACGTACCCAACTTGCAGGAGAACAGGTCCACTTTCCACCCAAGAAGGCAGCCTGGACTTAGGGGCCCTGCAGGAGCTGCCGGATCCCGTGGGTGTCCTGCTGTGGGCTGCACCTTGTAGCCGCGCTTGACCTTGAGGGCGCGGAACATTGCAGCAGTCCCCCCCCTGCTCCGCCCCAGGAGACCTGGCGGGGCAGCGGGCCGTCGGTCCTGCACAGGTCGGCCCAAGGGTGTTGGGCCCCCACTGTTAAGTGGTCCCCACACCATGCAGACACCGTTGGTCTCCGGCCTTGTCCCCATGCAAATCCCAGAAGGGATGAAGGAGCATCCTTGTCCTGGCTGTCCCAGGTGCCCCTCCCACGGAGGGTGGCCCGGGGGCTCTCGTGGCAGCCTGTGTCTGGGGGTGGCGCTGCCAGAGCGTCCTGGATATGACGGCCATCGCTCTTTAACCCGAAGCGGTCTGCTGTGCACATGGCAGATGTCCCACTCGTCTCCCGAGTGTCGGCTCCAGGGCTGGGGCGCCGTCACCCTGCCAACGGTGTCTCTGTTTCCTTCTGCAGATGTGGTGAACCTGGACCTCAAGTCCACCCTGCGGGTCCTTTACAACCTGTTCACCAAGTACAAGCACCTGGAGTGACGGACGGCGGGGGCACGGAGACGGCGGGGGGCTCAGAGACGGTGGGGGGCGCAGAGACGGTGTGGGGCACGGCGACAGATGGCAGCAGTGGGGGCTCTGCTGTGTTGCCCTGGCCAGGAGGCACCTCCACTTCCCCTCCAAGCCCGTGGTTATCCTCCGACTGTCCCCTGTCCGCCCCCTCCTGCCCCCCCTCCCCCTCCCCCTCCCCGGCATGGACAGGATCCTTCAAAATGTAGGGTTCAGACACTGGTGCTTCACCTGGGGGTCTGCTGGGCGCTGAGTCACTTGTCGGCCTCCATGCAAAGATGAAAAAGAAAAGCAGAGGCCCAACCCCTCAGCCCATGTGGGGGGCGCCCCGTGTGCTGTGTGATGGAGCAATTAGCGATCACAGGCGATCGTTCTGGGGCGTCTCCGGGTGGGGCTCTCCTCAGAAGTGAGGGTTTTTTAGTAAAAAGCATTTTGCAGTTTTAAAAACTTCCCTCTGAAGTCCCGGAAGGTTTTGATGTGACCAGTGTCCCCCCAACCCCGCATTCCTTTCACTTCCTGCCACTCGGTGCTTTTTTCGTTTCGCTTTTGCACAAACACCTCTACCCCAGGATGACCCCGCCCACCGGCCCCAGAAGGAAGGATTTGCTGAGGGCCATTCTTGATTTCTTGCCATGCCTGAGCTGGGGCGGGAACCGGCTCTAAAATCTGCCTGAGACAGCTCCCTCCAGAACTTTCCCGTCTCAGAGGCCCTGTCTGGGAACGGATGCGTTTTTAGAAATGTAGTAACGGGTGTGTGCTAGTCTGATCCGGCTGCTATGACAAAGTGCCACAGGCCGGGGCTTAGCAGAAATTGATGTCCTCACCGTCCTGGAGGCTGGAGGTCCAAGGTCAAGGGGTATGGGGTTGGTTCTCCTGAGGCCTCTCTCCTTGGCTGGTAGGTGGCCATCTTCTCCCTGTGTCCCCACATGGTCGTCCCTCTGTCCCCACGTCCGAATTTCCTCCTCTTATAAAGACCCCGGTCCTGTTGGATTAGGGGCACCTCAGCGACCTCATTTTAACTTCATCATCTTTTAAACACCCTGTCTCCAAACACAGTCACATTCTGAGGTGTCCTGGGGGTTAGGACTTGGGAAGGGGGACACAATTCAGCCCATGACAGGGGGACACGAAGGGTCCCCTCCCTCCTCCCAGAGCCCTAGCTTTCTGGAGCCCTGTTGGCACCTCCCCTTGGGGTGCCCTGGAAAAGGAATGCTGACCCCTCATGTGGGTGCCGCTCACGGTGGCTCGGGAGAAGAGGGGACCCGTCAGCTTGGCCTCAGGCGGGTCCTGCACTGTGTCACACCCGCCCCCTCCCCACCCTCCCCGGGAGCCCCCTGCAAGTCAGCCTCCCCCTCCCCTCACCAGCATCCACCACCACAGCCCATTCTCGTCTCTTTGATTTCCACCTTCCTGCGGTGGATCAGAGCTGTTGAGTAAGTCGTTAATATTAAATTGAATACCAACGCTCAAGATTTAGAAAACAGTTTAATATTCTGTCTCAGCTCTGGCTGCTGCTAGGCTGGGGATGTTTCCAGAATAGCCGTTCTGATGGAGGTGGTTTCCCAGCAGGGGGAAGAAATAATTAAAACGGCATTACACTGTCTCCTGCGGGATGCGGTGACATTAAAGAGCCGCGGTGACAAAATAGCTGGGGCTGGAACGTTCTGTGCTGCCTTCCTAACACACAGAATCACAGCCACCCGGAGCCGCCGGGGGGCCGGTCCACCTGCCTCGCTCACGGGTGGGCTTGGCGAGAGTGATGTGGATCCCTGGGGGCCACGGGGGTGGGGGCGGTGGGTGACAAAGGAGACAAGGTTGGGATTGGAAAAAACACAGCCTGGGGATTTTCAGCGCAGGTGGGCAGCCGTGAAGGGCAGGAAGTGGTTACTCAGGGTGGGGGGGGCTCAGCGTCCCGGGGCAGCGAGCCCATTCCAGCCCTGTGTTTCCAGTAGGAGAGTTAGAGAATGAGATAGACGGGCGCTGTGGCCTCCGCCTCGGGCTGTGTGTGTCTCATTTCCGCCCCCTCGCTGTCCAGTTTGAATCAGAATTCAAAGCATGCCCTGGACGGTGCGTCGACGGGCGGTTCCCAGGGAGAAGGCAGGTGGACTCTCCATGGCAGTGATTTCCCCCTCTTGTCATCGGCCTGTTGTCCCTGTTGGCTTGGGGACAGTGATTCTCTGGATGTGAGTTCCGGGGTCTGGGACGTCTCCTCTGTAGGGCGCCCCACGCTGGGGCATCTACTTGGGGCAACTTGAGCAGCAGAGGCCGCTTTCCTGGGACACTCACTGGGGGCCCCTTGGATGTAAACGCTTCCCTCTTAGTCCTTAACTGAGGAGAGTTCTGGAACCCGCTTCCCTCCACAGACCCACGTTTTCAGTAAATTGTTTTTCCCCGAAGAGGGACCCTCGTCCACAGGAACTAGGTGAAAGCAAGATCATTGCGCCTGTGCGGCCCCAGCCCCGCCACGCGGACGCCTCGGGGTCTCCAGGGCCTGAGTGGCCGAGTGGGCCAGGGCCGTGAAATGCTGACCCCGCTTACCCTTCTCGGTGTGGCGTGTCTCTGAACCCCAGCCCCCCGCTGGCCTTGGGGAGCCTGCCTGCAGCCCTGGTTCCCTTTTAACAGCCACACGGTGTTATGCAGGCACTGAGCCCGGAGCCCCACGCACCCCGTTGTCCTAATTGGATGCGTCAAAGAGCTGTGTTGTTTTAAAACGACTGAATCCTTCCTTCGCCTCCTTCGTGTGCCAGTGTCATCGTGTCTTTTTAATTGTTTTAAGCAATGTTTACTTTGGATTTATGGATGTTAAGTAAAAGCCACTAAAACCCTGGCCGTGTTGTCGCCCGGCTGACCGCGGGAAGCTGACACTTTCATTTGCCCTGTGGGCCAGCCGGACGTCGCCTAAGCCAGGGACACGAGTTGGGACAACGCCATGTGGTGTGGACAGTGTGCTGTTATTTATTCCAATAAAGAACTCGCGAGCACGGGCCGTCTGCTGCCTGTTTGGCTGCCGTGTTTTCTGCCACACATTTCACCGTCGTCACTGGTTGTGCCAGCCTCATGCCTGGTGCGGGGGCCACGTGATTCCAGCACAGTCCTGCTCCCCAGGAGCTTCCAGTCGGACAAGGAAGTGGCGAAGGAGCCAGCTCACAGCCCTGTGTGGGGAATGGGGCCCTGGGTGGGCTGAGGCCGAGGTTTCATAGGCAGGAGTCATGAGGAAGGAGGGTGGCAGAGTCGCAGCTGCAGGCGAGTGATGATAAAGACCGGAGCAGGGCCGGCCAGCCCAGTCGCCTGATTCCAACGGGGAGATGCCCACAGGCAGTGGCCCAGGCTGGATAAAGTGCCACCATAGTTGGGTGGTCTCCTCCTTACCCTTTGGGGCCGAGGGACCCCTGGGCCCTCGATGGTGGCCAGATGGTCATCCTCCTCGCCTGCCCTGCTGTAAACCTTCCCTGCAGGAGTCCTGCGAGGCTTCAGGTGCAGCGGACTTTTCTCTACGAAATGTTAAGATTGTGACTGTTAAAATATGGCTGACCCAGAGAACAACGCAACAATGCTATATAAAAAAATACTAACAGTTACAAACTTGCTGGAAAAACCTGCGCTTTGGGGAAACGCACGGGTTCAAGTCTGGCTTTGTTCCCGTGGGACCGCTGGCCAGTGAATTAACCCACACTCTCCAGAGTGACCGCTCACCAGATTCACCCCTCCCTTAAAGTCAGCCGTCCTCGATGGGGATGGTTCTGCCCCCACGCCCTCATCTGGCGATGTCCTGAGCCAGTTTGGGTTGTCACACGGGAGGGGATGCTGTTGGCACCACATAGGGGGTGGAGTCCTGAGTTGCTGCTAAACGTGTCACAGTACACGAGACAGGCTCCTCTCCCCCAACCAAGAGTCCCCTGGCCCCAGTCACCCCCGTGCTGAGGTTGAGAGACCCTGCTGTAAATGCCAGTTCCTCCAGCCGGCCTGTCTCAGCCTGCGGTTTTACTGGATGGGTTATCTGTTAATATTGATGAGAATTAAGCATCGTCCCCTGTGACGTCAGCCCTTTCAGGCCAGCCTTGGCTCCTAACCTCCAGGGGTCTTCTGGTTGGTCCTGTGTAGGGGACATTCACCGAGGGCCTGGTTCATCCAGGGGGCCAATGGCACAGGCGGGCTGCTGCCCTTGAGCCATGGAGAGAGAGACAAGCGCGTAGATAATTCCCAGGGGGAACAAGGATGAAGGGCGGGTCCAGGGCGTGGCCGGGGACAGGGTAAAGCTGTTTGGGGAGGAACAGTGAGGACCTTCTGGAGAAGGAGGAATGAGAACTGAGAGCTTCAGGTGGACACAGAGTGGGAGGCCGTCCCTACACACTCTAATCCTGCAACCTTATACAAGTCCTTTCATCTCCATTCGTCCTGATTGCCAGCCCGCCATGTGGGTGATTGACACCCCCCAACTCCCCTCCACCCCCCCCCCCCGTGATCCGCACGCCCTCAGGAAAGACTCCCAATCCAGCCATCCCTTCCCCGGGGCCTCTGCTGGGGGCTGGGGCATCTCCACTTCAGGCAGGGCCCCTTCCTCCTGCCAGTCTCTGGGGACTGTGACATTACCTGGCCGCTTGCCCTCAGCAGAATCTGCAGAGTCTGAGGACCCCTGAGGTTGTCTCGTTCAAGCCTTTTCCAGGCAGGAGGCACGTGGCACTCACAGATGGTCACGGCCCCTGGCGGGATGGGAACTTGCTCCTCTTTCTGCAAGGACAGTGTCTTGCCTTTGGGAAGCCCAGCTTTTGTTGGGGTTCGTTTTAGGTGGAAATCCACTCTTTGGCATATGATCGGATTCAATAAATCGTTATTGTCCTCACCAGCTACCAAGGTCAGGCTTTACCCTGGGACAGGGTGTGGGGACTCCCCTGCACCCAACACAGTAGGAACTTGCACATTCGTTTAGTAAATACTTACTGAGGGCCTACTGTGTGCCAGGTGAGGTCCAGGGGATGCGGTGGGAGGAGGGCAGACACAGCACTGCCTCGGGAACTGGCAAGTGGAGGGGTGGAGAGAGAACCCGGCAAGGAGGACGTGAGAGATGCAGACGGCAAGTTCTGGGAAAGCACTGAGACAGTGCTGTGTGGTGAGCTAGGGGTAGGTGAGGAGACGGCAGAGGATCTGACCCAGACCCGTGACTCACCCAGCCCTCGGCCCCCCAGACTTAGGAGGGCCCTGTGGCCCATCCCAGCAATGGGCCGTGAGCAACCGTGACACATACAATCTGACATTTAAGCCACGTGACCACATCTAAGTCCACATCTCCTTTGTCCACACTCGGCGTGCTTTTCCACACGCCTTGCAGGATTCTGATGTCCTACCCGGCATATTTGGAATGTGGCTCTAGATTTTCCCCGTATCCATTGTTGAATGTACTGACAAGGTGAGCCTGAGACATTGTGCCAGATGCCAGGAAGAGCTACGCAGTGAATGACAGGGACACGCCCAGGGACGTGGGCGCTCTCTCTTAAAGGGTGTGTGTCTCGTGGACAGTCGGCATGGAAGAAAGAAGAGTGGCGTATAACACGGTGAATTCAAAAACTCCGTGTGTTTCTAGTGATACTGAGTGAGGGTGGAAGCGGGCACCTCTTTTTTTCTTTTAATGTTTTCTATTTATATGATTTCGGACTTAGAGGAAAGTTGCAAGAATAGTACAAAGAGTTCCTGTATTTACCCAGATCCCATAAATGTTAACCTTTACCATATCTGCTTTATCCTTTCCACTTTCTCTATATACATAAAATAGAGATTTGTCTGTCCTCTGTCTCTCTCTCTCTCTATAGAGAGACCTATCTGTCATCTATCTATCTGTCTATCATCTATCTATCTGTCTATCTGTCATTTATCTATGTGTCTATCATCTGTCTATCATCTATCTATCTGTCTGTCTGTCTATCATCTATCTTTTATTTACCCATGTGTCTATCATCTATCTGTCCATCATCTATCATCTATCATCTATCTATCTATCTATCATCTATCATCTATCATCTATCTATCTATCATCTGTCTATCATCTATCTGTCATTTATGAATGTGTCTATCTATCATCTATCTATCCATTATCTATCATCTATCTATCTGTCCATCATCTATCATCTATCATCTATCTATCTATCTATCTATCATCTATCATCTATCTATCTATCATCTATCATCTATCTATCTATCATCTGTCTATCTTTCCTGAATCTTCGAGACTAAGTTGCATGCATTATGCCCTTTTATCGCTAAATACTTCAGTGTATGTTTCTTAAAAACAAGAACCTTTCTTGCGTAATCTCAAGACAAGTGTCATTACCAGGAAACCACAGTGAAACAACAGCATTATCTAATCTACAAGCCTTAACTATATTTTTCCCATTGTCCCAATAATGGCCTTTTACCGAAAGAAATGCGTTGCAGTCTTGTCACGTCTGTCCAGTCTCCGTTCACCTGGAACACTCTTTCAGTCTTCCTTTCTGCTTCGTGACACTGACACTGACGAACACAGGCCAGCTATTTTCTAGCCTGCCTCTCAGCCCGCGTCTGTCTGGCGTTTTCCTCGTGATTAGATTCAGCCTGTGCGTTTTTGGCAGAAGCTAGGCGTTCTTCTAGGGATCCTATCAGTAGACGTGGCACGTTGACTGGTCCCATTTCTTGGGACGTTAGTTTTGATCGCTTAGTTAAGATGATGTCTGTCATGTTGTCCACTGAGAATGGAACCTTCTTCATAATTAATAAGTGTCTCATGGGAAAGGATTTCTGTTTTTGGAGTCACCTTTCCGCTAGAAGTAACTAGAAAACTGGGCAAAATACAGGAAACAACTATTTCAGTCATCAGGCACGAGGCAGGGCAGGTCTGCAATCCTTAAAAAAGGGTCAGCCCCCCATTGTCTAGGGTTTCTCCCTGAACATAAATCCTGGACTGGGGTGCGTGGGGTGGATCTCAGAGCCCGGGGGTCTCCCTGGATTGAGGAGACAGAGATCAGAGTTCGAGGAGGTCAAGGTTAAGAATAAACTTTAAAAGGATCAGAATAATCCACAATTAAGTGCCTCCAGAAAAATGCCAACACTATTTAAAGGAAAGCAACAAAATTTGCCCAATAACATAAAATCCCTCAGATCTAGCACTATGTAAAAAATTACTAGACATTCCAGGCAGAAAAATGTGATCCATAATCAGGAGAAAATCAGCCAATAGAAGCAGACTGGAAATGGCAGAGACGATGGAAGCAGCCTTCTGCAGGACAGCCGAGCTCAGCTTTTTAAAAATATTAATGTCGTGGAAGACTGTTCTAGATTAAAAGACTCTAAAGGAACGTGACAGTCAAATGCAACCAAGTGGATTATGTGATCCTTATTGGATCCTGGAGTAAAAAAAGTAAAACAAACAAAAAAGCAGTAAACAGCATAACAATACCTGGGGAAATTTGCATATGGATGAAATGTTAGAAAATATTCTATCAGTGTGAATGTTCTTGGGTGCCATGTGGTACTACGTTGTGCAGAAGAACCTCCTTGTTTCCAGGAGATAAATTCTGAAGTGTTTAGAGATGAAGTGACACGATCCCTGTAATTGTTTTTAAATGGTTCAGAAAAAGAAGGAAAGAGAAAGCCAGTGTGATAAGGTGTTAAACAAACAAACCTGTCTTGAGATTTTGGGATGTAAATATAATTTACACACTTTATATAGTTATACAAATATAATTAAACTCTGATATATAACTGTAATATAGTCGTGTAGTATATAGTTTCTTATATAAACTTCGAATAAAAAAACCCATTGTAGGGGCTGGCCTGTTGGCGCAGTGGTTAAGTTCATGTGCTCCACTTCAGCGGCCTGGGATTCGCAGTTTCTGATCCCAGGCGTGGACCTGCACACTGCTTATCAAGCCATGCTGTGGCAGAATCCCACACACAAAATAGAGGAAGATTGACATGGATGTTAGCTCAGTGACAATCTTCCTCACCAAAAAAAGGACAAAAAAATGCAACTCAAATGCATCTTCCGCATTAAAATATATATTTTTTAAAACCACTGTATTGAGAGATATATATATTCTGTGAGTTTGGGTATTCAAAACTGAAGCATTACCAGGAAAATATGACCCCAGGAGATGTGCTACAGGGTATGTATTTGTGTGTGTGCAATTGGACATGCACATATGTAAACATGTGCATGTATGCATGTGTGTGCATGTACATATGTGCATCTGTGCATGTATGCATGTGTGTGCATGCATCTATGTATGTGCATGTGTGTGTGCAATTGCACATGCAAGTGTGTATGTATATAGACCTCAGCAAGGAAGAAAATATGGGGAGTGATTAGAGTCCTCATTTCTACAAGTGACCATGAGCCAGTAATTCTATTTCTAACTCTCTTCTACCATTTTTTGTGACCTGTTGGCTTTGCCCCCAGCCAGAACCTCAGCTGATCACTTGTTACCTTGAGGGGCACCCAAGTCTTCCTTTGAGGAATGTGAGTCTTTCTCATCCTGTCACTGTGGGGTGGCGGTGGCTTTGCATTAATTTTTACCACACGATATCACTGTTCTAGGAGGCTCCCCAGGGACTCTCCTGGGTCCCAGCTGGCCTCCACGCCCCGGCCGTGTTACAGCCCCTGCTCTTCCCCCTCACGATGAGGCTCCACATCCCCATCCAACGTGATGACCCTCTTCCTTTGCCCGTTGGTCCAGCAGCAGTAAGACGCCCACATGGCCAGGTGGCCGTTGTGTTTTTCCTGGTGGCAGTGTTCCTCTCTGAGGCACTAACACCTCTGACCTCGCTCAGCTCGCGTCCTCAAGGCTGACCCTGAGTGAGGCTGTGACCCTGCAGGACCCACTCCTGGGTCTTGCCAGCAGGGCCGGACCACCATCAGTAACCCGGCTGGACTGCTCTTTTGTCAGTGGACATTGGTGTTCCTCCCTGAGGCCGTAAGGAAGGCTTGAGGAAGAGGTGGCAGTTCCAGTCACCTGCTCCTGCCGTTGCCCTGTGTCTTTGGGGCACGTCACTCCCCTTTGACATGGAAGGCCGTGACACACAGAGTTTTAAAGATCAAATGATTCTCAGTACCTGATGGACAACTCAGGCTTCCTGGTCACTTGGGACCCCACGGCCAAGGATTTGGCCTGTCCTGGGCCCATTAGCAAACTGGGAAGCTATTTTTCAAAAGGAGAATAAGTATTTGCCATAGACTGAATGTTTGTATACCCCCGAAATTCATATGTTGAAACCTAAGCCCCAGCGTGATGGTGTCAGGAGGGGGGGCCCGTGGGTGGTGATGAGGTCACGAGGGCGGAGCCTTCAAGAATGAGACAGCATCCTTGTAAGAGGCTGGGAGAGCTCCCTTGCCCTAGTCACCACGTGAGGACACAGCGAGAAGACAGCTGACTGTGAACCAGGAAGCAGCTCCTCGTCAGACCCCAGACCTGCCAGCGCCTTGATCTTGGACTTCCCAGCCTCCAGACAGTGAGAAATAAGTATCTGTTGTTTATAAGCCACCCCGTCTGTGGGGTTTTGTTACGGCAGCTTGAGTGGACCAGGACGGCGTTCTAACAGGAGATGACACAGCTTTGTCCCAAAGTTCCAGGGCCTGTCCTGTGCTTCCTCCATCACTCTCACCGCACAGCCTCCTGGTCCACCTCATGTACTCTGAGCCCCCACTGGACCTGCTGGGCCACCAGGGCTCAGCGTTACCGGTGCGGGTGCTGCTTCCAGGACTGGCTGCCGACCCTGCTCTGGGCCCCTCACGGCTGGGAGCCTTGCAGCTCACTCCGTGAATGGTTGCAGCTGCCCCAGGGGTGGCTGTGTTGCCCGCCAGATGCAAGGTGCAGCAACTTAAATTTCATCTGGGAGGTGTCACCCCCATGTTCCCGGCCAAGGAGAGCCCCAGGGAGTTCACTAGGGAGCTAGCCCCTGAATTTGCATGCACATGTTCCTGCAAGGCAGCTAGGACAGTGTTCCCCACAGGGCACCACGCTGGTCCACTACACGGACGACATCAGGCTGACAGGACCCAGTGAGCCAGAGTGGCATGTAGGCCACGTCAGAGCTGCCCACAGGTGTGCCACGAGTCGGGGGTAGGTTCCAACCGTGGCCCTTCCTTTGGCCCTGAGATGGTCCAAACCCCCAGGCTTGCCATTTCTGGCCACAAGCAACTTTATCTCTTCATCCAGGGTGCTATACAAATTCTGTCATTTTTGCATATCCCACGATGCAATACAAGCAGAGATTCGGACGGTGCTCGTGCGTGGGGCTTACCCTGCCTTCTTGTGAACAAACCTGAAAGATGGGAGCTGTACCATTAATAGCCAGCTGCTGCCGCCAGGCATGCGAGTGGATCCTTCTGGACAGCCAGCCGCCGGCTGAGTGCAGATGCGGGAGAGCCCAGCAGAGATTGCCCGGCCAACTCACAGAATCACATGCTAAATAAAATGGCAGTTGTTTTAAGCTACTAAGTTTTGGGGTCATTTGTTACATAGCAAAAACTAACCGATACACCCACCCCCCCATAGATGAATGAGGGCTGCCCGTTGGCCTCTGCCATTTTGAAATGACCTCAATTCTGCTGAAACTGGGGCAGCCGTCCCATCCCAGCATCTCCCAGGGTCATTCCTGGGCTACAGAGCACACGGAGCCACTGCACTGCTTTTCACTGTGCCCCAGAGTTCCCCGGGTCTCCCCAGGGGAGATGGGCATATACGGCAAACCCACCCAAATATCCTTCTCCATTATGCCAGTGTATTGCTCCACCCTGTTTTCGTTCCCTGTGGGCCAACGCCAAGTCTGCCTTCGGAGCCGACCTAGCAGGCAGGTTAGAGTCACTCCCGGCTCCTCCCGCTAGTGCCCCTGGATTCACTCTCTCCAGCAAGTGCCTTTCTATCAGGGAAAGCAGCCCCGTCTAGAAGCGTGGCTCTCTCTTCCCTGGCCCGACGCCCCAAACCCTCTCCTGAACATATTTCTCTTTTTTTGCTGACATAAATTAGCATCTTCAATTTTTTAAAAAGATATAAGCCTTCTGCTCTTAGCTTTGACTTTGTGCTTGTCCTCTGGGAACTCGCTGTAGTTACGGGTCTGGGGGCCAGGAGGGGTGAAAGACGGGGAATGAGAAGAATTGGCATGGCCCTTGCAAAGCAAACACATCAGAGGAGGTTTCCTGGAGGGGGACAGCCTCTCCCGGTGGCGTGGCAGGCAGGGCTGCTGCCGCCAGGGTTCACCCAAGGCCCCGGGGGCTGGAACTCAGCTGCTCTTTCCTTCTTAGGGTCCCTCAGTTTTCCCAAACAATGCCCTGCCTTTCCCGTAGGAAGCTTGGTGAGGCAGCGGGTTGAGTGTGCAATTCTGCACCACATGGCATTAGATTGCGCGTCTGATTTTCAGCTACACCAGCGCTGCAGCCCCAAGAGATACGGGATCCTTTTAGGGCCATTGCAGGTCCTCCTCGGTGCTCTAAACATACCTTGAGCGGAGGGTTTTAAGCCCCGACATTGCTCTTTTCTTTTGAAAACTCTTTGGTGTGAGAAGAAAAAGCAAACTCAGCTGCCGTCCTGGAAGGCGCCAGGCCCCTCGTACCGCGAGCGGCGGCCGTGGCGCGGTCTGCGAAGCTGGGATTTCACAGGTACTCAGTTCCAGGCCCTCCCAGGTCACTGTCTCACCACCATGTGCCACGACCCACTAGAACTCCATTCTCTAGTGGTTACTAGCTCCTCGCTGCCTTTAAACCAACTGCAACAAATACCCTTGTTCCCAGATTCCCATCTCTGAGGATATGTCACCTGCAATGATTTCTGGTGTCAAATCCTATATTAATTGGGATTCAGTTGCAAATAACTGGGACCACTTTAGCGGCTGAACCGGAAAGGAACCTCATATAGGAACCCGGACGACCACGCAGCCGTGGGGAGCCCGGAGGAGCAGGCTGGAGACGGCCCGGAGCAGCAACTCTTAGACTCAGACCCCGGGGCTGCCTTCCTCCTCCACGAGTGCGGAGCTGCTGCGTGGCTGCTGGCTCCAGAAACTTAAATTCCGAGCCAGATATTTTCATTCACCTCTTAGATCCGCGCTCGCTGTTTTCCATCTTGACCTCTCTGGACTGCAGATGGGCTTTCTTGCCCTTGGCTGCCATTGGATTTGGCCCATGGGAGGCCCTGGCAGGAACAAGGAGTGTGGAGGAGAGCGAGGTCGGGACTTATTCCTCTGGCTCTGCCCCTCTGCTGGGCCACCACGGGCTGGCCGAGTCCTTTACCAGAAGCCACAGCCCCCAGCGTGGCCCCCTCTTAGAGCTCCAGTCATCCTCTTCCTGGGCTCTGGAGTTGGCTCCCTTCTCTGCTGCTGTAGGCTTTGGGGTTGCCACAGCCCCAGCCTGTTGCTAGTCTTGGGGTGCAGCACTGTCTCTTCGGGGTCCCCTTAGCCCTGCCCCAGAGCCCCTTTATTAAACACTCTTCCGTTTCTGTATTTGACTGTGCCACCTCTTTGCCCCTGGGACTCAGGGCGATGCACCTGCTTGGCTGTGATCCAGGGTTTGGAAGGTGCCACCAGGATGGTGGGATCCAGTGCTGGGCCATGCCCATCACCCCTGCCCCAGCCAAACGGACATCCGGGCCTGGCTGCTTCTACCCACAGCCTCGTCACAGACGCCAGTCCTGCACGGAGGTGTCAGCATGGCAGAGACTGAATCACACGCCTCTGTGTCTTCCTCTGTACTTGGGGTTGTAATGGCACCTGCCTCAGAGGCCAGTTCCAGTAAAATGAAAGCCCTTAAAACTATGTCTGCTTCCTCGTCAGTCACTCTGTTCACATCAGCAATAATATCAGAGGGACTCTTCACCATTTTCACAGCTTCCCGTGAACAACCCCACTCTCCTGCTCGCTCACACCCCGTGTTCCCACTTCCCACCTGCTCTGGCCCCTTTCCGGCCTGGTCCGTCAGCAGACAAAGAGTGGTTATCTTCCTGGTCACTCAGTGCTGTCACCTGTTGCTATGAAAAATCACAGTTTCAGCCTGGCTCGTGACGATGCAAGCTCGAGAGGGCAGCCTGGGTCGGAGATGTTCTCTGACCATCCTGCTGTCCTGGGATCTCTCCTTGAACTCCTCTAGGCCTTTGCACAGGCTGTTCCCTCTACCTGGAACATACTCACCCATCGTCTTTAACTGCCAAACTTCTACTCATCCGTCAAAGCCCACTTCTCTGGGAAAACCTCCTGATCTCCTGGGCAACAATAGTCATCAACATTTACCCATGGAGTCCACTTTGTGCCAGGCATTGTTCTAGGTGCTGGGACAGAGGAAACCTTCAGGGCTGGGGTAAAGAATCAGAGAGAGGATTTGCTTTAAATAAGGCAGTTAGGGAAGGCTCCCTGAAGGAGGAGGCATTTAAGCTGATGATAAGGATGAGGATTCAGCCCTTTTAACAGCTGGGACAGGAGTTCCAGGCAGAAGGAACGGTGAGTCGGGAAAGCAGGGAACAGAAAGGCAGTCAGTGTGCGTGGGAGGATGTGAGGGTGGAGAGGCCGGGAGATGAGGGTAGATATAGGACTCATGGGCTGGGCGTGCAGCCTGGATGTTATTTTAAGAGCTCTTGGACACCACTGGCCTGTTTTGAGTGAGCTGGGATGTGAAGTGTGTCCTCTGGTTGCTTATGGAGGACAACTCAGGGGCAGGAAGTGGGTGTGAGGAGCTGGCAGCGGGTTCCAGCTGAGGGGCCCCTGTGGGTCCAGGTGAGAGGAAGGGGGGCCTGGCTGAGGTGGGGGCGTGGAGGTGGAGGGACGACCTGGGGGCAGAGCTGAGAGTTTGCTGATGGTGGGATGGGGGGGCCTTGGGGACAGTGGACGCACAGTCTCTGGCCTCAGTGGCCGGGGGCTGGAGCTGCCATTTGAAGCTGGGAAGACTGGAGAGGAACTGGCTTGGTCTGTGTGTGGGGAGGGGAGAGGGAGAGAAGGCAGACATGTTAAATTGGAGCTGCCTGCGAACCATGGAGGAGGCCAGGAGGTGTGGCGGGCTTGCTGGGGCCCTGGGGGCAGATCTTTTCCGGTAGGTTCTGTGGTGGCATGCTTCCGAAGCGAAGCCTTGGGCCCTGAAGCTCAGTGAGGAGGAAGCTGCCTGCAGACGCCCCCAGCAGGCCCCGCAGAAGCCACAGGCCTGGAGGAAGTGAGCAGCTCGGCCCCCGCCTCTGGACCAGCCTCTGCAGACCCCGCTGACCCAGGGACCCCAGCACCTACTTTCTTTCAGAGCCCGGGGACCACCATTCGAGCAACGTGGCCTTCACTTCCTCACGTGCAGGAAGCGCCAGGTGAGTCGTCCTGGCGTCTGTGCCCGTGGGAGCCCTCGGCCGCCAGGGCTTCCTGCCTGTCCGTGGTTCTGGGAGGCCGAGCGCACACAGGGAGGGCTCCTGGGGGTCCGGAGAGCACAGTCTCAGCCGAGGGAGCTGGGCAAAGCAGCGCCCTGAGCCCCGTGCCTCCCTCCCCGAGGCCAGGACAGGTAGAAGGGGCCAGGTGAACAGGTTTCCAACAGGTTTCCCGTCCCACTGCGTCCCTTCCCAGAGCTTCATCCGATGGGTGGAGCAGAAAGGCCTCCCCTGGGTTCAGATGAAGAAACTGGCACCCAGGGCGGGAAGGGACTGCGGGGGCTGCTGATGGCTGGAGGCGCTCCCAGCTCTATCTGCTCTGCTCCCTGTGGCGAGCATCGAGTCCAGCCCCTTCTTGGAAAGAAGCATCAGGGCCGGAGAGGGGAGGGGGTTTGTCCAAAGTCACACAGCCAGAATGAGGAAGAGCCTGCCCGGAACCCAGGCCTCCCAACCCCCAGGCGGGCTTTTTCCTCCTCTCTGATCACATCCCTCAAACCGGATCCTGGGGTCCGAGAGGAGGATTGGGGATTTAGGGCACGAGGTTGGCTCAGAGTCACCCCCTCCCCAATTCAGGGCAGAATTGCCCCCCAGTGTCCCCAGGCTGGCTGCTGGTGTGATGAGGCGGCCCCAGCGCTGGGAGTTCCTCCATCCGACCGCGGCAGGGTGCCCTGCCACTTTAGCCCAGCCTCCCCGGGGGCTGGAGCTGACCACTGTCCTCTGCCGCATGACACCCCTGCCCCAAATGTCCATTTGGGGCTAGAAACGCTGGGGAAGACCCAGGGGCTGAAGGGGGAGAGAGGGAGGGCAAAGCAAAGCAGGGGAGGAAGTGAGCCCCGGGGAACAGGAAGGAGGCCGGGCTGGGTCTGAGTCTGCCCGTCCCAGGCCCGGGGCCAGCCTGGCACCCTGCCCTTAGTGAGGATGCTGGACCTTCCCAGCGAGCATGTGCCTGGTGCTTCACAGGCATGAGCCCCAAGACCCCTAAACCGCCCCGAGAGGCTGAGGATGATGAGCCCCACTGCAGAGAGCTGTGTTCAGAATCGGGGGCCAGGCAGAGCCAGGCCACCCTCCGAGAGCCAAGCCTGCACAGATGGGCGACGTTGCCACACCAGCTCCAGTCGGCTCACTCCAAGGCTGGTGGAGCTGCTCTGTGGTCGTCTGCCTCAGGCTCAGGGGCCCAGAGGAGACAGGCCCGGTGCCCACCAGGAGCTCACTGTCTGTCGGTCTCATCCATCCGTGTGTTCCCCTGTACCAGCCCCATAGGAACCCACCCAGGCCCACCCTGGATTTGCCCCTAAGCTCAGCCTGAGGGTTTCCTGGGTCTGCCAAGCTCTGAGGAGTGGGCTGCCCCCTCCTGTGTGCTGATGGCAGGGGCCGGGGGGCTTCCTGTCTGCTGTGGGAGAGCGGTGAGCTGGCTGCTCTGCCCCAACCAAGGGGGCACCTTTGCTCTGCCAAGCCTTTGCTCAGGCTGTGCCCTCAGCCGCACGCCTTTCTCCACCCCAGTGGAGGCAAGGACTGGCACCCTGCATCCTTCCCATCGGGGTCCTTGTCCCCTTCCCCAGGCAGCGCGGTGACTTCTCCACCCACAGCCGGCTCCCACCTGCTCCCGTGCCTCCTGGTCAGGAAGAAATGACACCGAGTGAGCATGGGGCTACTCAGACTATGACTGCCTCTGTCCCCTCCTCCCCCAGGGCCAGCCAGGGAGAGATGGAGGCCGAGTCCTTGTACAACCTGCTGCAGCTACCCCAGGCGGGCCCACCGGTGGAGGAGGAGCTCCCACAAGGTACGAGGCTGCGGGCTGGGGCGTGGTGGAGGGGGTGGGTCTGCATCGCGAGGACCAAACAGGCCGTGCCAGGGCACATGCGATGCTTTCCACGGCATCAGCTGAGCATCCAGTTCTGTTCAGCCTCTGCCTAGGCCTTCTGCTTTAAACCTGACTCTCCTTACCCCCTTGCCTGCTTCTGGAACCTTCCACAGTTATCCCCATGCCCCTCCAGGTTGATGGTGATGTTGGGGATGTGGAGGGTACTAATTGCTATGTGGGCCTACTATGTGCTGGTATGTGCTAAGCACTTCTTATATGCGGCATCTCATTGATTGCTCTGAGGGTGGGTGTTATTATCTCCTTTGTGCACATGAGGAAACCGAGGCACAGAGTAATGGAACAGAGTAACAGGTGACTGTTAATAAATGGTGGAGCCGGGATTCTGAACCCAAGGAGGGTGGCTCCAGAATCCAGGCAGTCCTGGGGAGGTCTGCAGAGATGTACCTGCCATCTTGCAGAATGGAGAGTCTATTGACCGGCTCCCTTCACACCTGCGGGTCTTTTAGAAAAGAGGGCAGGCATAGGGTTGGGGAGGTTCAGTGAGAGTGGGCACCCCTGTGAGCGAGGCTCTGTTCTGAGCTTGGGGAGCTTGTGGCCACAGCCCCTGAAATCTCCCTCCGCGGAGATGCTTTGAAAGGAGGATGGTGACAGGTGCCCAGAGCTGTCACCACCGTGTTACAGAAAAGAAAGACAGCAAAGCAGGAAGCAGCCCAGGGCCCCCTGGGCAGGGCTCTGAGTGAACTCACTGGAATTCAGGTAGCCTTTAAAACCGAAGTGTGAAGACGGGGAAAAGTGTGAAATACTCTAATTGACAGAGCAGACGGGGAGGCGGGGCGCCCGGCCCAGCGGCCTTCCTGCCAGGTCTGCTCTGCTGCTCCCTGTCGATGGATGGCTTAAGACCTGAAGGCATCATGAAGAAAGCTGCCGTCCCCGCGGTCGGCCTCAGTTCTTTGAAAAAATATTTATTTTTTGTTTTATGGTTTATTT
This sequence comes from Equus przewalskii, assembly GCF_037783145.1. Lineage (NCBI taxonomy): Eukaryota > Metazoa > Chordata > Mammalia > Perissodactyla > Equidae > Equus > Equus przewalskii. The sequence goes on from NC_091859.1 coordinate 41,000,153, forward strand.
AGAGATACTTGAAGTTCTGGCAGGCAGAGCTGGAACACGGGGTGATTCAGAGTGGCAAGAAATCTGCTCCAGGGGGGCGGGGGCGTTGTGTCACCACAGCCGTTCATTCATTCATTCATTTAGTCACTCACTCGTTCACTGCCTCCCTCCCTCACGCCGCTCTCCAAGGCCGTCCAGCGCCCCGCTTTAGCCACCCCTCTCCTGTCAGAGGACACGGGGCTGGCAGTACGCAAAGATTTTCAGAATGTCTAGGAAAAGTCTCAGCCGGGTCATGTGAAGACAGAGGCCATGCATTTTGTGAACTTGGGCAACAAAATACCCACTCGGCGACTCAGTTTCCCCCACATCCATCAGAACAAGATGATCTCGTGGGTCCCCTCAGCCCTGACATTTGGTGGGTTCCATGAGTCTAAATGTGGGGAAGCTGCTGATCCAGGTTCTGGGGCTCCGAGAGCGAGCCAGGGCGGCCTCTGTGTGTCCACGCCAGGAGCCGGACAGTGTCAGGTGGGCAGTGGGGATCCACCGGGGCCCCTTGCAGCCCGGGAACCTGGGCTCCCCTGAGCTGTGGCTTCCTCTTATGTAAGTGGGTAGAATTGCCAGATAAAACACAGTTAGGGGCCGGCTCCATGGCCAAGTGGTTAAGTTTGTGTGCTCCAATTCAGCAGCCCCGAGTTCACCAGTTTGGATCCTGGGCGCAGACTTACACACCGCTCATCAAGCCATGTTGTGGCAGCGTCCCACATAGAAGAACTAGAATGACCTACAACTAGGATACACAACTATGTACTGGGGCTTTGGGGAGAAAACAAAAGAGGAAGACTGGCAACAGATGTCAGCTCAGGGCCAATCTCCCTCACCAAAAAAAAAGGATACCTTTAAAAACAAATCCCTTAAAAAAACAGTTAAATGTGAATTTCAGATAGACAAGAAATAGTTTTTGAGTTTATGTTCCCAAAATATAAATATTGCAATGTCTGAGGATGAGCTGGTGCTTATGACGGAAAGGAGGAGGAAGGGTGTTGGGGGTGTGGCAGGAACAGTATGAGCAAAGCAAAGAGGGGTGGAAGACGGGGCACGTCCGGGAAACCCAAGTCACCGTGGACGTTTGGTGCTCAGGGTGTGCGTGCATGCATGGTGTGTGTCTATGACTGTCTGTATGTGCGAGTGCATGTGTGTGTGTGTGTAGGTGCGCATGTGTGAGAGTACACGCGTGTGGTGTGTGTGTGAAGCAGCGGGACCACAAATTCCACTTGCAGTCATGATGCCAGCCCCACGGGGACCTGTGGGGACAGAGCTCCTGAGCCCCACAGGTTCCACATGCCAGTCATGCTCCCTCTGCTTCCAGGACAAAAGAGGAAATACGTGCCGCCCACATCGAGGAAGGACCCCAAGTTCGAGGAGCTGCAAAAGGTAGGCGGCCTCTGGGGGCGGCGTTTCCTCTTCTGGGGGTGGGGCTGACAGGTGCCCCGCCCCTCCCTGACCTCAGGCCCTGGGCTCGGGAGACCTGCTGAATGGCCACCTGAAGGAGCGTTTATTGAGCGCCGACTGTGTGCCCCATGGCGGCTGAGAGGGATCTGTCGTCACCTCCATTGCAGAGAGCAGATAGCAAGGCTCGGAGAGGTGACGCGACCTGGAGGAGGCACAGGGCTGACCGCCACAGAGCTGGGTTTGACCCAGGCCGTCCGCCCCAGAGCTGGTGCTCCTTCACTGGCGCGACTGCCCAAGGCAATGGACAGCTGGAGAAATGGGCAGGAACAGGCGCGGGTCTCCCGGTGAGGCTCCCCATGGCCACAGGACTCTCTGGCACAGGCTCGGGGCCTCCACTTTCCTCTGCCCTACTTCTCTAGCCTCCATGTGGCCTTTCTGTGGCCTCCTCCGGGGAGGCCTCCTGGCCTGCACCACCTGGCCTGGACCCATGTTCCAGCCCTCCCTTCCTCTCTCTGTTTCCCTCGCTCTCTCTGTCCACCTTTCCCACCATTGGGCACCGGGACACGGAGTAGAGTGGTCCCTCCTGGAAAACCTGGCGGGGTGCCGACCCATGGTCTCAGTTTGGGTTCCTCTAGATGCTGCTCCTGAGATAAGGACGTGGGTGCAAGTGGTTGAGCTGGGAGGTGATCACAGGAGATGAGGAAGGAGAGTGGGAGGTAGGATGCAGAGGGAAGGAGCCACCGGGGCGAGTGATGGAGCAGGTGACAGGGGTGGGAGCTCGGGCCTGCTGGGCACCTGGGAGCCAGCGTGGAGCAGCGCCTCTCGGATCCTCCCGGGTTGGTGGGTGGGCAGCCGGGTGTATATCTGCCAGCTCCCGGTTAGCTCCCGCCGCTCCCTTAAAGGGGTGGGACACTATGTCCCCGGTGTTTCTGGCCCGTGGAGCACAGAGGGACCACCCTCGGGAGCGTGCAGAGGGAGCGGTGCTGTGCACCACCACCGTGCAGTCTGTGGGACGGGCAAACACCAGCAGCCCATGTTACCAAATCCTTACACAGGGAGAAGTGGAGGGTCTGTGGGAGCCCAGAGCAGGTCCCTAACTCAGCCTGTGAGATCAGGGAGGGCTTCCCAGAGGAGGTGGTGTTTGACCTGGCCTCGAAGGATAGGTAGGAGTTGGCAGGTGGCAGGAGGGCATTGCAGGCTGAGGGTAGAGCTGAGCCAGGTGGAGGACCAGGCGAGAAGTGGCCCCGGGTCAGCTGTCCCCTTGGCACCTGCAGGTGCTGATGGAGTGGATCAACACGGAGCTCCTCCCTGAGCACATTGTGGTCCGCAGCTTGGAGGAGGACATGTTCGACGGGCTCATCTTGCACCACCTTTTCCGTAAGCAGCTGCACCCTCCACAACTGGCCGGCAGGCCCCACAGGCAGGCTCCTCACCAGCCTCAGCCTCCCACCCTGCAGAACTCGAGGGGCTGCAGGTCTTGCTTTTTCTCTGCCAAACCGTGGACTCTGCTGCCTGCACACTGCCTCTCCAGCATTTATGGAGCGCCTGCTGTTTGTAAGCTGCTGGAGATAACAAAGAAACCCGTGTCCCGGCCAGGGGCTGCCCTGGGCTGCTGGAGAGGAACAGGCCCCTTGGGAGACAGCCCTGTGGTAGAGGTGGGCTGGCTCCTGCTGGGGGCTCCTGTCTCTGTCCAGAAGGTCCTTGTCACCTCTCCCTTCGCTGGTGCACAGTCACGTGCCTCCATGGCTATTTTCTGCACGAGGCAGTGAGGTCCTGGAGGGGCGGTGGGCCTGACTCTGGCCTCAGCCAGCCTGGGGCATGGGGCCAGACTGTGTTTGGAGCCCTCTGTGGACGGGCCACAGAACAATCCTACCAGCCACCGCTGATGCTTCCTGAGCACCTGCCACGTCATGGCACGGTTAATCCTCTGGGCAACTCCATCCCCATTTTATAGATGAGGAAAGTGAGGCTCTGAGAGGCCTAGTGACTTGTCCAAGGTCTCAAGGAAGAAAGCAGAGGAGTGAGGAGGCTAAGCTTTAACCACTAAGCCACACTGCCCTGCAGAAAGGAAGTGCACAGAGCTGTGCAGAGGGTTAGGGGCTGGGACATAGGGGGCGCTGAAGTGAAGAGGGCCAGTGGGGGCAGCTCGGAGGGCGGGGGCTTGCTCAGGTCACACCACCTGCATGCCCAGGTGAGGAGGGGACAGTGCCCTTACCCCCTGAAGGCTGGCCAGCCTCCTGGAGGAAGCCCAGGGGCTGTGGGTCCCTCTGACCCGGCTCTCTCCCCGCTCTCCCATCCTCTCCACTGGCTCACTGGCTTCTCTCCACCCCCTTCTGACCCCTCCTGCCCTCTGTTCTCAGAAAAACTGGCCGGGCTCAAGCTGGAAGTCGAGGAGATCGCCCTGACAGAGGCGAGCCAGAGACGCAAGCTTGCGCTGGTGCTGGAGGCCGCCAACCGGAGCCTGCAGGTGGAGGAGCAGCAGGCCAGGTGGAGCATGGAGGGTACGTGGGGCCCCTGCCCAGGGCTGGGGTCGGGGAGGGCCAGGGGCTCCGGGGTACCCAGCAGGTGCGCTCGTTCCCCCTCAGGGGCAAGTACAACCCGGGGGGCTAGAAGGGGCAGCAGCCTCAGGCAGGGAGGACTCACTTCTGTATCCACAGGTGTCGCTGCCGCAAAGCCCGGCCCGTGGGGATAGACTCAGTTTTGTCACCGAGGCAGCTGCTATGTTTTGAGCTCCAAGCACCACCTGGGCCCAACTGTCCCCTTTCATCACGGAGTTTTATCTGCAGTGCCAGCCAGAGAATGGAGAGCATGAACCCCCGCAGACCGCCCCCCGCCCCGCCCCACACCGCCCGCAAACAGTTTAGTGTGAATTTCCTGCTGTTCCATCTCTGCATCCTCCCCATTTACCAGATGAGGAAACAGAGGCCAAAAGAAGTTAAGAAGCTTGGGTGGCAATGACATAACTGTTTTCAAGCCCGCTTTTTATTGGGCTCCCTGCCACTGCCTTTGCCACTGTGCTTAAATTCTCACATTCGATAATGCATGTTTATAATGTTGACCCCGAATTAAGTCCCATTCAGCTGAAATCTAACCGCTGCTCTCCCAGTGCCCTGCTGTAGGACAGGACATTTAGCGTCTCCAGCCGACATCCCTGTCTAAACCCCATGCACAGGGCGGTGCGCCCTCGGGCTGTATTCACAGAGGTGGGATGACTGCGGCAACGTGTGGCTCTTTTCATGTCTGAATATCTCTCCAGAATCTGCCTTCAGAGGGCTCGACGCAGGCCTCCTTGTCTGCAGAGGGTTGCTGTGATGGTGACGAAAGCTCCATGTGGCCCCAGGATGGTGGCCCTCTCAGCTCTAACCTGGTACCCTCTCCTCTCCCAGCCATCTTCAGCAAGGACCTGTTGGCCACCTTGCATCTCCTCGTGGCCCTGGCCAGGCGCTTCCAGCCTGCGCTGCCCCTCCCAACCAATGTCCAGGTGGAGGTGATCACCATGGAGGTGAGGGGCTGGACGTGGGGGTCCCTGTGCACGGGCTGGGAGTCTCCGGTCCGCTTCACCATGCCCTGGATTTGGGGGTGCTGCGTGGGGTGGGGACCAAGCCAGGCCGTGTTCTCGGGAGCCTGGAGAAATGTCAAATCCCGCGAGGACGGCAGTGGGGCGCTCGGCTGGAGCTGTGGGTGGGAGGTGCTGAGTCCAGTGGAGCCGGCAGGGGCTCAGTGGGGCCACGGAGAGATTGGTGGGCCAGCCAGTCCTGCTGACATCATCAGATGGCATCTCCCTGGGGTGTTAGGAAGGTCCTGGCTGATGCAACCACATCGCAGGGGCTAAGTGGCCATCTCTTTGTGGCCTTTCGGGAGCCTTCACATCAGTGAAACACAGCCACAGCCCTTGTCACTCACTCACTACCTGATGGCTGTGACGATGGTTCCAGGGGGCCTTTATGGGCTTCCCCACCCCACAGGGCGCTCTCTCTCTAGCACGTGCAGGACTGCGCTATAGTTAATGCCCCAGGAGTCCACGGCTTCTCTCTCAGACAGATTCTCAGCACCACAAACAGGTCCCCCCACCTTGCCCCCGTTCCTCCCTCCCCCACCCTCTGAACAGCAGGGCCTCCTACGTAGGGCTTACCTTTGACTCACCCCAACAGAACAAGCCAAGTTTGGCCAAACTCAGGTGAATTCATTCTTACTTTTTCCAAAACCATTGATTAAGATTCTCCACTCAGCAGTTTCATGGCTTTGTTTATACTTCTTATGTAAATCAGAGGTGACTTTATTTCTTCACTCATTCGTTACTCATTCATCCATCCATCCACCCATCCATCCATCCATCCATTCATCTATGCATCCATCCTTCTATCCATCCATCCATCCATCCATCTATCCATCCATCCATCCATCCATCCATCCATCTATCCATCCATCCATCCATCCATCCATCCATCCATCTATCCATCCATCCATCCATCCATCCATCCATCTATCCATCCATCCATCCATCCATCCATCCATCCATCTATCCATTCATCTATCCATCCATCCATCCATCCATCCATCCATCTATCCATCCATCCATCCATCCATCTATCCATCCATCCATCCATCCATCCATCTATCCATTCATTTATCCATCCATCTATCTATCTATCCATTCATCCATCCAACCTTCCACTCGTCCATCCATCCATCTGTCCATTATTCAGACCAACACATGTTCATTGACCCCCTGTGAGCCAGGCAGTGGGTGAGACTCTGAGGACGCCTGGGGAACAAGGCAGGCATGGCGCCATCCATGTGGGGTTCAAGGCTCATGGGGAAGGAGGACAATTAAGTCGAACCACTGTGATGAAGGCTGCCCAGGAGGACGCCCTGAGGAGGGCAGGAGGCAGAGTACACGGGTCCCCCTGGGCTGCGTTGGCCACCACAGGCTGTTAGCAGCAGTGTGAGTCCCAGAGTTTTCCCAGGTTGCTCAATTCCTTCCTTTTTTCTTTCTTAGCGCACCAAGAGTGGCCTGAAGTCCGAGAAGTCAGTGGAACAGCTCACTGAGTGCAGGTGAGGGAAGGACCGGGGACCGGGCAGGGCTGGGCTTTGGTTTTGGGGGAGGTTGGCAGTGGGCCTGAGGTCGGCGGAGAGAGCAGACCTGCCTGACCCTCGTGGGAGGGGCCTCACACTCTGCGGGTCCCCTCGGCCCTGTTGTGGCACGCTGGGGCCCTTCCATCCTGCTGGGCCTCGCAGGGCGGGCCCCTTATGGACCATTCGGCAGGCCCACCTCCACAGCTCATTTGTCCTCTGCAGAGCCCAGCAAAACAGGCAGACTGGGGTCAGAAGGGGCGCTTGCCCTCAGTCACAAGGTCACCTCACAGCCACTGGGGGCCAGGAGGGACCCAGAAGTGCGGTCTTTGACCTCGATGCTGTGCTGGCTCCCTCAAGCCCGGCGTCCCAGTGCTGCCAGGCAGCCTCGGCCGCGGCGGGGAGGGGCTGTCGCTGGGAGGGGCCCTTACAGCCCGACAGCAAGGCCCCTCGGGCCTCCCGGTGCCGGGGGCGAGGGCACCAACACTTATTGAGCGCCTACTGTGTGCGGGGTGGGGGACTGGAGTGCCCAGGTCAGCCAGCTGCTGGCTCTTCGTCTGTCCGGGCGAGCAGGGCGCCCGGCGGAGCTCTGCCGATGAGCTCAGGCCTCCAGGCGGTGCCGGCTGGGTCTTTCTGGGTCGGCCTGAGAGTGGGCTACTTGCAGGACAGTGGTGGCTGCTCCTTTCTTGTCTACACTGACTGAAGGCCTACTATGCGCCAGGCGTTGAGCTGTATGCTTTAGCTCCCCTGGCTCATTTAACCCTCATGAAGCCCAGCCGGGTGGAGTAGCTTGTCTTCAGCTCACAGGCTTGGCAGTCGGCCCCACCTGAGCTTAAATCCTGGCTCCGCCTTGTGTGAGCTGTGTGATCTCAAGCAAGTCACCTCCACTCTCTGAACCTCTTCACTCCTCTGAAAAATGGGGACCCCTTCCTACCTGCTGGGGCTGCTGTGAGGGCTGGAGATGATGATGTGAGGGGGGCCCTTCCCCTCCTGCTCCCGCTTGACTCTGAGGCCTTCCAGTCTGTGGCTCCTGGATGTCCCCTGGGGAGGGTGGGCTCCAACTACTGCGACCGATGACAAGTAACCACTGTGGCCCAAGTGAGTGAGCTGAGCGTCGCAAAGGGCGGGAGGCAGACGACCCTTGCTGGCCCCTCACACCTGCGGGTCCCGTGCACACACCGGCCCCTTTAACCCTCCTGAGGACTCCCCGGCAGGAAGCCTCGTTCCCGCTGACCCAGTGAAGCTGTGGCTCCCGGGCACCCGGCCCCCGAGCTGCTCGGCGCTGGCTCCACAGAGCCTCAGGCCTGAGAAGGGGTTTCAGGTACTTGGGTGGGAGGCTGTGGATGGTGCTCATGACGCCACATCCCTCCCCCTTCGCGGCTCCAAATCTCCCCTCTCAGCCCTGTTTCTGGACAGGAAACCCCGTGGGGCTCCCCTCTGGCACTTGGCTGGTGTCGCGGGCAGCATGGAGGGGTCCGTCCCTCCTGGCGGGCTGCTGACGCGGAGCCCTGGGTCCAGATTCAGGCTGCCTCGAGGGCCACGGGCAAAGGGGCCCGGCTCTCCCAGGAGAGCGTGGCCGGCTGTGGGCCCAGACCCTCGCTTTGGGGGGCCGGGGCTGGGACAGAAAATTAAACAGCAAAGTCAGAGAAAAATGGCTCAAAAACAATAAAAATGGAGTGAAAGAAGCCAGACACAAAAGAGCACGTACTGGATGATTTCGTTCATGGGGATTTCTAGAACAGGCAAAAGTAACAGACGATGAGAGAAATCCCAGCAGCAGTAGAGTTTGTGGGGTCGCGGTGGTGGGATCACACACTGGGGGTGCTCACTAGGGGGGTGAGCACGCAGGTGTGGGTCTCCGTAACATGCACAAGCCATAAATTTAGCATTTGTGCATTTTATTGTGTGTATAATATACGCCCCATTAATCTAAAACAGCAACCACAAAAACAACCAAATCCAGACGTTTCTGGGAGTGGCCGCCTCGGGGAAGGGTCGGCCTGCTTCCCACGGGGTCCTGCTGCTTCTGGAGACAGACGTTGGTCTCTCCGTCAGCCTTGTGTGGTTACGTCCTGTCATATCAAGAAACCATAGGTCTGAAGACTTTTTTTAACCATTTGTTTGCTTTTTTTCCTCTACCATTTTCCCTGCAGCACAGAGCAGGACCAATCAAAGAGTGAGTACTTTTGTCACTGAAGGAAACCTTTTTCTACTGGATAAGTGTGAAAACAGATGTGTAAAGATGAAGGGTTAATTGCTGGGGGTTCTCTCGCACTTCCCCTGTGGTCTGCTATTCGTATCTCAGCCTTCTTGTCTATTTGTCCCTCCTTCTCGCTGTCCATCCACAGGTCTGGCTCTTCTTTCTCATGACACCGCTCACACTGGGAGAGAGATTTGTAATTCCCATTGCCGATGACGGCGCAGTTGTTAAGTGTGGGGGCTCTGGAGCCAGGTGGCTGGGTTCAAACACTCGTTCTCCCGCTCATTATCCACGTGAGCTTGGGCAAGTGTCCGTCTTAAGCTGTCTGTGCCTCAGTTTCCTCATCTGTGAAATGGGATCAATAAGGGCACCTGCCTCTTAGACTATAGTGAGGGTTAAAAGATAATTTGTGAATATGTTTAACACAGGGAATGCTTAATAGTGATTGTTCAATAATGTGACTGCTGCTTTTCTTTTTGTTTTTGTTTTTTTGAGGAAGATTAGCCCTGAGCTAACATCTGCCACCAATCTTCCTCTTTTTTGCTGAGGAAGACTGGCCCTGAGCTAACATGCGTGCCCATCTTCCTCTAAGACTACTGCTTTTGTGACAGAGCTCTTCAACAATCAACTGATCCAGCCATTCCTTCTTTCATTCATTCATTCCTCAGTCAGTCGGCCTGGCCAGCTGTTCATCAATCCATCTATCTATCTATCCAACCATCCATCCATCCACCCATCCATCCATCCATCCACCCATCCATCCATCCATCCACCCATTCATCCACCAACCCATCCATCCATCCATCTATCTATCTATCCATCATCCATCCACCCATCCATCCATCCATCCACCCATTCATCCATCCATCCACCCATTCATCCATCCATCTATCTATCTATCTATCCATCATCCATCCACCCATCCATCCATCCATCTACCCTTCCATTCATCCATCCATCTATCCATTATCTATCCGTCCATCATCCATCCACCCACCCATCCATCCATCTACCCTTCTATCCATCCATCCATCCATCTATCTATCCATCATCCATCCACCCATCCATCCATCCATCTACCCTTCCATCCAACCATCATCCATCCATCCATCCATCTATCCATCATCTATCCGTCCATCATCCATCCACCCATGCATCCATCCATCCATCCATCTACCCATCCATCCATCCATTATCCATCCATCCATCCACCCTTGCATTATTTTTCCTCCCTGCAGCCCTCCCTGCTTAGGACACACAGCTGTCTGGGCAGGAGGTTCTACCAGGGCACCTCGTCTTCAGAGGTGGAAATAATGACCTGTGAAGGGCTTCTGAGAATGGGGGCTGAGGGATGCTGAATGGGGGCAGGAGGGAGAGGGGAGGTGCAAGGGAGGCTGGTCAGAGTCTGCGTACGTGTGGGGAGGGACATCAGAAGCATGTGGGGGGTGCCCTGGGAGCAGTGTTATTAGGGGGCAGCATGAGGATGGGTCACACAGTGAGGGGCGGGACACAGGGCAAGGCCTTCTCCAAACCGTTGCCAGCACGTTCATGCTGTTCTGGCTAGTGTCATCTGAGGGCACATTTGCCCTTCATCTCCCAGGTCCTTCAGTGACACAGTTTCCCTGACCATAGGCCATGAGGTCAGGAAGGGACCACTGCTGTTCCCTCCGTGTTTACGGGTCTGTGGGGCATTTACTGTGCATGATGCTAACTCATGCTACCTTTCCTCCTTCACTAACAAGGGAACCGAGGCACAGAGAGGTGACGTGACTTGCTCAGAGTCACACAGCTGCAGTGGCAGAATCCAAAGGCAAATTCTTCTACCCAGTTTGGGTATTCGGTGTCTGCGGACCAGTCTCCCCAGGGGAGGCGCGTTGGCTGCAAATAGCAGGAAGGCAGCTTGTGGGAAAGGGCACGAGCCCGAGGACTCGCGGCGTCAGAGGCTGGACGAGAGCCTAGCTGCTAAGATGCTCCCTCTGTTCTCAGACCCCGTGGGCATGACTCAGCTGCTGCTGGCGCTGGCCTTTGCACGCTGCAAGCTCAGACACTCCGGGAGGGCTCCATGCCCTCATTCTGCCGATCGGGGAACGCTGGGGAGGAGACCTGTGGGCTGAGTGTCAGTCCGGGCCTGGGCCCTGCGCAGCCACCTGTGGCAGCTCCCGCAGACCTGTGGGTGGAGCAGGAACCAGAGAGGAGGCAGGGCAAATTCCTAGAGGAAGGGATGGCGGCCAAGGCGTCCACTGCAGAAAGGATGAGCATTTATTGAAATCCTGCTGTGTGCCCGGCCACCATGCTGAGTGTGTTATCTGCTACCAAGTCTGATCTTTGCAACAACACCACCTAGTAGGTATTATCAGCCATACTTTACAGATGAGGAAACCAAGGCACAGAGAGGGGAGGCAATTCCCCCAGGGCCACACAGCCAGGGGAGCACTGAATGTTTGGTTTGATATATTTATGGTGGTTGAGTTTGGTGACTCAGACCCAGGCCCGTTTTTTAATTCAAGAACCTTAAGGTAAAACCACAGCTCCCTCCAGACTACTTGGGAAACTTTTGTGGAGAAAAAGTCCCCGTTCGGCACAGAGATCATGGCATCGTAATGGGGTGTTTGTTGGCTCTGTCTGCAGAGGACGTGTTTGATGAGTTATTTAAGCTGGCTCCTCAGAAGGTGAACGCCGTGAAAGAGGTGAGCGCGATCAACACCCCCCCTGCTGCCTTGTGCCCGGGGTGGGGACACAGGGGAAGGCACGGTCCACGCTGTGCACCCACTGTGCGCTGGCACCTTGCAGGCTAGGGGCTTCTGTCTCCATAAGCGGGAGGGTCACGAACCCGAGCCCTGGGCCTGAGGGCATCGTCTTTCCTTGGGTAGGCCATCGTGAACTTCGTCAACCAGAAGTTGGACCGCCTGGGCCTGTCTGTGCAGAGTCTGGACACCCAGGTAGGGACTCGGCTGCAGGAAGGGCCACAGGGCGCGGGCGGGAAGAGGGCCCCGCAGGCACCAGGAGCCGGCCACCCCCACGGCCTGCAATGTGTCACCTCACGGAGACTTGGGGTTTGCTCTCCAAGGGGAGTGTCGCTGGCAGCAGCGTCGCCACCCAGGGCCACGGTGGGGACCCCGTGAGGTGGGGAGAGTGGGAGCACCTTACAAATGGGGTGATCGATGCCGCTGTTATTACTTTTCATTGCTGTAAAGTACCCGCTTTTCAGCTCTTTTTTCAAAATCACTGGTGGACTAGCAGATACCAGGACTCACGGCCCGCGAGCTGCCTGGGGGCAACTGCGTGCGTGCCCGGTATTTATTGGTTGTGCGCTGTGGGCCAGGCTCTGCCGTAGGTGCCGATGTAGCCCCGCGTCTGCAGGGTCCCCGAGCACAGCCCACCGTGGCTGGCCCGCATCCGGTCGTCCCGGGGTGGGAACAGGACCTCGGCAGTCAGCCCTCCACAGTGTCCGCGGCCTTCCTCGAAGGCGCTGGGTCCTGTGAGGCTCCCTCGACGCAGCAGGGGGCTGGGGAGCCGAGAGGCTAATTGCCTGCCTGGGGTCTTCGGGGGACAAGGGGCCTGCTGGACGCGGCGGTGTGGGTCTCAGGCCCCCTGGGTTCTGGACACAGCGTAGGGGGGAAGGAGAGGGCAGACCTGGTCCCAGATGGACGGAATGGCTTATGACCGTCTTAGCCGGAGCTCAGACAGACTGTGACATCAGCCAGCGAGGAATGGGGTTGACACGCTTCTGTATCTGGTAGCTGAAACCAGGAAAGCCCTCACTGTGTGCCAGGCCCTGAGAAGAGCTTGGCATACATTAACTCATCAAATCCTCCCTACGCCCTGAGGTGGGAACTGATTCTATGCCATTTCACAGATGAGGACACTAAAGCACAGAGAGGTTAATTAACTTGTCTAAGGTCACACAGTGATTAGTGGTCGAGGGGATTTGAACCCAGGCTGCTGAGGCCAGAGTTTGTGCTCACGACCCCTTCACATGGTGGCCATGTGAGACATTTGTGTGTGATATGGTGTGGTGACGTGGCAGGGTGGAGACACCAGACTCCAAAGCCACATGGGGACATGTTGCTTCTGGGCTCCGAGGACGCCTCCTCCACATTAGCTGTGTGATGTTGGACCTGGACTTCTCTGAACCCAGGCTCTTCTTCTTATAAAACGGGTTCAAGGATACCAACCTCACAGAACTGTGAGTACTAAGTGAGATGATGGAGTTGGTGTTCAGTACACCCCCTGGCACTGTGGACGTGCGACAGAGGAGAGATCTGCAGTTTTATTATGTTTCGTGTGGGTACAAACAGGACGATTTCCCAGGCTTACATTCGACCTGTTTCATCCTCACTTCTCCCGTGTTAAATACTGGCGTTCGGAGAATAACCGTGTGTGGGAGGATGGTGGTTGCAGGCTGTCGGGGGAGAGGCGGTGCTGAGGTCCCGGTGTTCTGGTGGTGTTACCAGGAATATGAGCAGAAAAGATTTCAGGGCGAACCAACACCGTTGGAACAGACCCACTAGGAGGACATTCCCTGAGGACCCGGAGAGGAGGCTTTCCTCGATAGCCCACCTCGTGTTTCGTATCTTTGCAGAGATTTCAAAGGATTTTATTAGCATCGGACGTGCTGGGGAGGGCGAGGCTCTGTGTCTGCACACAGACAGACAGACACATTAGTGTGGCAGTGGCAGCATGAGCCAGAGTGCCATGCCCTGCCTTTTCTCACGGAATAATTCTACGCTTAACTCTGTTTTCTCCTGTGCTTCTGTAGCTCATGGAACAGGATGTGGTTTAAAAAGCGACATGAGGCTATGTCACAGAAAATGTAGAAATAGCTCATTTTATTGAGCACGCACGATGGGCCAGGCAGCCAATAACCGCTTTGTATCGGCTGCCGCCGATGTTTCCAACAACACGGCAAGGCCAGGGAGGTCATCCCCATTTCTCAAAAAGGAGGCTGAGGCTCAGAGAGGTTGTGTGACTTCTGAAGGGCCATGCAGCCTGTGAAGGCAGAGCGGGCTCCGCCGGGCCGTCCAACTCCAGCCCCCCTTCTCTGCAGTTCGCAGACGGCGTCATCCTGCTCCTGCTGATCGGACAACTGCAAGGCTTCTTCCTGCACTTGAAGGAATTCTACCTCACTCCCAGCTCTCCTGCGGAAATGGTGAGTTTTCCAAAGATGTTCCTCCACGGTCCACGTCAGAGTGCACACATCTGTGGAACCGGCACGGCCAGTCTTTACTTATTTACTTCCAGGAGAAGTGGAGGATGGAGGAGAAATTTGTTTGTCATGTGTCTGCCCATCCGTCCATTCATCCACCCCTCTACCTTCACACCTATCCATTCACTGGCCCACTCCCCATCCACCCAATTCGCCCACCCATCCACCTGCTTGCCCATTCATCCATCGATCTCGCCATCCATCCCTCCCTCCCTCCATCCATCCATCCATCCATACATACATCTATCCATCCATCCATCTGTCCATCCAGTCACTTGCCCATCCATCCATCCATCCATCCATCTGTCTGTCCGTCCGTCCGTCCATCCATCCACCCATGCACCCATGCACGCATGCACCTGATCCCTCACTTTCTGAGCTCTTGCTTGGTGTCTGGCCCTGTGCCGTGTGCGCCATAAGGACAACCCAACAGAGCTCCTGCCTCGGAGGACCTCCCATCTCACCCCCTGTACTCTCAATGCTGTATGGTCTCCCAGGGTCACGATGAAGCGCGTTGACTCGTGGCGGGTGGGTCCCTGGGGGGCCTGAAAGAAAGAGTGGTTAGTGTTAGCTGAAGGAGCCATAAAGGCTCCTTTAAGACTGTGTAAGAGGTGACACGTGAAGTTGATTAGGGTTTGGTTTGCAGAGTGAACAAACTCTTCCTAAGGCGGGAAAACAGCGTCAGCCGGGGCTTGGATGTGGACGAAGGCAGGACCGTCTGGGGGCTGCGTCTGTGGCTCCCTGGGCTGCAGGAGTGGGCCAGGGTATGGCCAGGGGGGGTCTGTCCTCGGGTGCGGGGTTCCCGTGTGGGCCCTGCAGCCCAGGAGGCTGGTTGGGGTTTGGCTGCATTAGCCCAGGCAGGAGGGTCTGTGGCCTGACCCAGGGAGGGGAAGGGGCAGGAGAGGATGGTGATGCTGGCGGAAGTGACAGGACAGGACCGGCCTCCCGCATGCAGCCTTCAGCATCCCCGGGGCTTCCGCGTCCCTCCTCTGCGCTCTGGCCCTGTCCCACGGACCCGCCACAGCTCCTGGCGGAGGCTCCTCACGCTCTCCCACCTCTGGGCTCTGCATAGGCTGTTCCCCTGCTGGGAACGCCCTTGCCACACGGGACATCCACTCCGAGGGGAGGGGATCCTTACTACTCCCCCAAAGAGGAAACTGAGGCCCACAGGGGTGGCGACTTACCCTCGTTGTCTGGCTCCACATCGGGGCAGACGTGGCAGAGGAATGAGCATCCCGCCCGGCCGGAGGCCCCGAGTCCGGCCCCTGCTCACCACCAGCTGGCTGCCTGCACCTCAGGCTTCTTGTCTCTGAAGTTGGCTGACGACCTGTGCCCTGTGACCCCTCAGGCCACGAAGGTACTAGGAGGGAGAGTGGAGAGCCATCGAGGTGGGAGCATCGGGGGGCCTGTGGTCCCTGGTCTCCCCACCCAGCCCAGGGCCGGCCGGCAGTCTTCATGGCCATCAGCCCTCCAGGAGGTGACACTGGATTGTGGCCGGGAGCCGTTCCTGGTGCCAGCCTATGGGGCCTTTTCTGGGAGGAAGAAAGGTTTCTGCCCCCTTTGACATGCCCGCGTGTCCCCGGGAAGGGGGATAGCTCGTGGCCCTGGGCTGTTTCAGGACCCTTGGGGTAAAGCTGTACACCCTGGACCCTGGCCCAGTCCCAGGCCGGTCTCCCCTCTTCCAGGCCTCCCTCCCTCCCTCGCACAACCGCAGCCCCATCTGTCCCCTGCCTCCGGCCGCCAGCCCTGCCCCCAGGCTCTCCTCTGGCGTTGCAGCCCCGGGTGGTCCAGCCCCACCTGCCTCCCCAGCCTCCTCCCTGTCCCCATGCCGCTGACTCCAGGCGGCAGCCGCAGAGCCCCGGCAGCCCTTACGCGCTCGTCCAAGATCTCCAGGTCTCCGCCCGGGCCATCTCTCCTTTGTTCCCACCCTGCTAGCCCCGCCATGGGCTCTGATGCCTTCCCGCCTCCTCTGAGCTCCTGGGCCTCAGTGGGCCCCTGAGCCATGGCCCCTCTCACATTCTCTGCCAGTCACCACCCACGTCTACCCCTCCCGGCCCTTGACCCCATCCCTCCCTCACTGCACGCCCCTGTGAGGGGCTCAGGGAAGGGTCGTGTCTCCATCTTACAGAGGGGGAGACCAAGGGCCTGAGAGGCTGTGGGACTTGCCGAGGACCACTCAGCTGCTCGGTGGCAAATCCGACACCAGGACGGGCCTTCTGGTCCCCAGCCTGCTGTTCGTCCTCGTGCACCATGGGGATGCCATCTTCAGTGGGCGTGCTCTCCACCCTCCCAGGAGGCAGGGTGCTCCTGAGGTCAGGATTGATTTGGGCTCAGAGTCCCATGGCCGGGATGTTGGGCGAGGAGCGAACAGGCCGGGGTGGTGCCGTGTGTGTGGTTCTGGTGGTGGCAGGAACAGTGGTCAGCACTTAGGGGTTCTTACATTCTCTGGGCACTGCATCCGTCAGCTATTGGCACAAAAGTGCTGCGTAACAAACCTCATGAGTAAGCGGTGGCTTAAAACAATCATTTCTTCTCACAGACCTGCGGTTGGCTGAGTGTGTGATCCAGCTCTGCTGGGCTCCCTCACTCATCTGGGATTGGCCAGAATCAGGCCATCTTGGTGGGGTCGGGGGGGGGGGTGGTCCAGCTCCACGTCACGTCCCTCTCATCCTGCTCCTGGGACCGGCACGAGCCGGGCCTCGTTGTCTCGTGGCAGCGGCAGAGACCCAAGAGGCCAGCGGAACACAGCAGGCCTCGGCTGGAGCTGGCGTGGTCACCGCCGCCTCACTCTGTCGGCCAGGGCAGGCCCCGCAGCCCGGTGGGGACACACTGCGCAGTGTGAGGCTGGGGCTCAAGATTTTGCTCACTGCCAAGTGGCCTGATGTCCACGCCCTGTGCGCCGCCAGCCTGCTGGATCCCCCATCTCAGAGCCCCCTTCTGAACGTCGGCCAGAGGGACGGACGTCGGGGAGGAACCAGCCTTTCAGCTCAGCCCCTGGGATGAGCTCTCACGGCAACTGCAGGAAACCTGCGCCGCAGGAACGTCCAAGAGAAGCGCCGAAGGGGCCATTGGCCGAAGAGGCAGGGCCAGCGGCCCCTCCTGAAGGGGGGACCCCGCAGAGTCGTTATCTCGGCAGAGCGGCCCCTCCGAATTGGATTTCTCGTCCTCAGACCTTCTTTGCCAGTGGTGTTCACGTGAGACTGCCATTCGCTGTGGGAAGAGGAGTCAGGGATGAGGGAGGGATGCAATCATCTGCTCTGCAGAGACCGGAGCTCTGAGCCAGGAAGGCTCGGCTTCCTCCCTACTCAATCATCTCTCCTCGGGAGGGTTTGAATGCGTCCTCCCGGGGCCGTGACCTTCCCCTGGCCGCACGGAACGTGGTAGCTGTCCCTTCATCATCTCAAATTGGGCACGCAAGAAAAGTGATGCTTCGAGCAGGACGTGGTGAGACAGTGCTGGAGCCCGGGGCAGCTGCTCCTGGTTCCGACTGGGCGTCGTCGAGGACGAGGGTGACAAATCGAAGCTGGCGTGATCATTTTTATAGTGTCGGTAGCAGCCAATCTCACAGCACCAACTCCTTGAGGGCAGAGGGGGTCTGTTTTTCCCCCGTTGCCTGGCCAACGCATAGTAGATGCTCGATAAATATTTTTTAAATAAGCGAATGCATGAAGTGTTTCCAAAACACTGGTCCCATGAGGTGCTCTGTAACAGACAGATTCTGTGGTCAGACGACTTAGGAAAACATGCAAAGTCTTGAAGGTTGGTGACGCACCAAAACAAATTCAAGGCTCTGAGAAGTCCTTCAGGGAAGGATTTCTGGATTACTTTGTTTGAGCCAACACTTCCCAAAATAGTTTGGTCACAGACACCCGTCTCCCCCTACACCCTGGATCACGCTCTGGGAGATGCTGGCTTAGAGAGTGAAGACATCAAAGGCACAGCTGCAAGGCAGGAGAGCACTGTGCTGAGAGTCTGGTCTCAGTGTCTCGTTCCCTCTCTGACATTGACTTTCTGTGCATCCTGTGAATAGTGGTCACGGTGAGAAGGTGAACAATGGCAACAATTGCAACCCTCCGTTTGCAGGCTACTTCAGTCTGGGGGGAACACCTGGGGACACAGTGACAGGAACAGGCCATGCAGCTCTGATCTGCTCACTCTGAGATTTCCTTTCCTTTTGGCTGGACATCCCACAGGTGTGTCCCACCTGCCTGGGGGCTTTGGCATCCCGTGACAGCCTTTGTTTCTTCTTCTTCTTTTTTTTTTAAAGGTTTTATTTTTCCTTTTTCTCCCCAAAGCCCCCCAGTACGCAGTTGTGTATTTTTAGTTGTGGGTCCTTCTAGTTGTGGCATGTGGGATGCTGCCTTAAAGTGGCCTGATGAGCGGTGCCATGTCCACGCCCAGGATTCGAACCAGTGAAACCCTGGGCCACCGCAGTGGAGCTCGTGAACTTAACCACTCGGCCATGGGGCCGGCCTCTGTTTCTTCTTCTTGACTGACTATAGTGGGACAGCCTGCTGGGCCAGTGATCCAGCCTCTCCCACGCTCTCTCTCACCTCCTGGACCTGCCCCCAGCGCAGTTGCTCTGTCCACTGGATGCTCCAACAAGAGCTCTCCCTCGCAGAGAAGGACCCTGCTCACTCCGTCTTCCAGATCCCAGGGAGGGGCTGCCTGTGCTCCCTGAGCGGCCCACCGTGTGCCAGCCGCCAGCGAGGACTCCGGCCCCTGCCCTAGGACTCAGCAGGGGTCCTTGGGGGTGGGTGCCCCTGCCCAGTGTCCTTGGACCGGGACTGTGACCCACACCCCTCTCTCCCTCAGGGAGAGTGCTTTCTCAGGGGGCCTTGAGCTCCCTACATGTGTCCTGCCTCCCGGCCCTTGCAGGAGCCCAGACCCAGGGAATTGTCAGGGAGGCCCTGGCTGAGGCCAGGCCCCTGCTGTGCCTTCATCCCTCTTTCAAATCTTGCTTTGTGGCTCCAATTCTGTGTCCATCATCACATCGGAGCCACACGGCAGCCTTGGAGATAGCGGCTGGAAGATGTGCTGTCCCCATCGGACAGACGACGGGACTGAGGACGTGTACTTGTCTGGCCTGTGACCGTCACCTGGTGGGCATTGGTGCACGGACATCCAACCGAGATCTCAAGAGGCAGCCTAGGCAGGGCTGGCTTCCCCGCATGGGCCTTGCTCCTCTTCAGCTCTGCCAACCGGCCTCTAGGACCCTGGCTGGGTTGCCATGGGAGCTGCCCGGCCTGTTTGAAGCGAGCTGTGGGCCTGGGATGGCTGGCAGATGGGGAAGGAGTGGGACCAGCGTGGCTGGCCACCCGTCTGGGACGTCCAGCCCCGACGGTGGACCTATGGGTGACTGAGATGGTTGAAGGAAGGACCTGCGTAAGGTCCCAGTGTATCAGGGGCTCAGCTGGCTTTAGACCTCACTCAGCCCGCTCCACCCCGCACCTCTCTTTGTGTGCACCAGGGGCTCCACCCCGCACCTCTCTTTGTGTGCACCAGGCTGCTGCCCCAGGCGAAGGGCGGGGTCTTTTTGGTTGTACCTGAGGCCTGTGGGAGAAACTAGCCTTGAAAAGGGAGGACCCCATTCACAGAGGGTCTGCTCTGAGCCAAGGACAGACAGGGCTCCCCACCCGGTATCCCGCATCAAGGCCCCTGGGAAATGACAGGGACCCCACTTTGCAGGTGATCAAGTGGCGGCCCCAAGCGACTTGCCCCAGGTGACCCAGTGGACAGGCTGGGACCTGAGCCGGGTGGGCCTGACTGGCCGGGCACTGTCTGCCGTGCTGGAGGCAGTGAGCAGGCGCCTGTCCAGGCAGAGGGGTGAGGAAAGGGCAGGGACCGGGGGAGGGCTGGCTCCTCCAGCCTGCTGCACACGGGCATCAGAGCGAGACAGACCTCGTTCTGGCACTTTCTGTCATGTGAGCCCCGACGAGCTGCTTGGCCACTCTGAGCCTCGGTTTCCTCATCTTGCTTTGCCCATGGAACTTGGCTGTTTCTGAGGGGGTCTCTGTTGCCTACAGGGTTGGGGGCTGCATCGGAAAAGATCAGGATGAACTCACAATCCTTCCCTGGCTAAGTATCCTCACCTGGTCAGACTCACCTCCAGGCGTCACCTCCACCAGGAAGCCTTCCCTGACCCCCCGGCTGGGTGCCCCCCTGACAACTGCCTTTCCCACTGGAGGTGGCCTCCTTGACGCATGATGGACATCCTGGATGAGGGGTGGGCCTGGCACTCGGGGGCCAGGGCCTAGGGGGGCTGCCTCATTCTGCTGACATCTGACGGGGTCTTGTCATTGTAGCTGCACAATGTCACGCTGGCTCTGGAGCTGCTGAAGGATGAAGGCCTGCTCAGCTACCCCGTCAGCCCCGAAGGTGAGCGCTCGGCACACCAGGGTGCTATGGCTCTGTTCCCTGGGCAGCCAGCCTCTGGGGGCACCCGCAGAACAGGGGGAAGGGCAGTGTGGGGGGGGGTCAGGCAGCTCGTGTTGGAGTGGTCCTCTTGCCTGGCATGGGGGCAATGAGCATTTGCCAAGGCTTCCTGTGAGGGGCACTGTGTCCACAGCTTCCAGTGACCCCAGTGGAGTAGGGGGTCCTGGGGAGAGGAGATGGGGGCCAGAGGTCCCTGGGGACGGGTGTCCAGAGACCTTGAGGAGTTCCTGTGTTGGGGGCACCCCGGGAGGGATGCTGGGCACAGCTGGACCGGGGGAGGAGGGAGGCAAGGCCATGTGATGGGACGGGGGACTCAGGCCGAGCGTGACCAACTGTGCCGGTTTGCCAGCATTCTCCCGGGTTTAGCACTGAAAACCTGTCCCTGGAAAACCCTCTGTCCGGGGCAAACTGAGTCGGTTGGTCACTCCCCTACCCGGGCCTCCTCTTCTCTGCTCTACCCCACAGACATCGTGAACAAGGACGCCAAGAGCACGCTGCGGGTTCTCTACAGCCTGTTTTCCAAGCACAAGCTGAGAGAAAGCACGGACGGGATGTCCTGTGGATCCCCGAATTAACCGTCGCTGCCCCCAAAAGCTGCTTCTCAGAGCCTGCCTGCTGGGTCCAGCCGGAGGGCCCGAGGGCCGCAGAGGGATCTCCTCCACTTCCCTGTGTGTCTGTAGCGCTCCGGCCTTCCCCCCCGCCCCGTCTCCTGTTTCCATCTGTCTGAATATGTTTGAACCCACTAGGCGTGGATCCTTTTTGAGCCAACCTCTGGCCTCACTCAGTTTATTTTAACAAAGGTCTTTCCGGGAGGGATTTGGGGAGCCTGCCAGGGTCCCGGGAGGGGCTCTGAAATATGCATAAATGCGTCTCAGGCAGCCTCTCTCCCCGCGGCTCCACCCCTCACCTCTACGGGCTCCCTGGTTGGGTGGGTCAGAGGAGAGCCCAGCGATGCTGACCTTTCTTCAGGCTTGAGGGTCTGGCTCTGGGAGCAGGAGGGGCTTCAGGTGTGAGGGCTGATGTCCAGATGTCCCCACACGCAGCTACTGCTGTCCGCCCGCCTCGCACTGGGGGTGTCAGGCCCCAGGTCACCATCCAGAGGCGGGAGCCCCATGTGCTTCCCACACCAAGCCCCCGAGCCGCTCTGGGAAGTTCATTCAGTGACTTGCCAGAGGCGCCATGGGCCAGGCCCGCCCCTGTGGGTGCGATGGGGAGCTTCGCCCAAAAGTTGTGCAGAAGAAATCTTTGTGGTTGATTAGTGGTCAGAGCGTCTCCCAGCCTGTCCCCGAGAAGCTCCCGTCCATGTCTCTGGTGAGACCTGGCACTTGCTGCGGACATTTCTCAAAGAAAATGTTCCTGTAGGAGGATTATGAATATGGGTGTTCCAGGAGCTGACGTCTGACGGGAACCAGCCAGGAGGAGGCGCTGTGGGCAGGGGTGAGGGCCTGCCGGGGAGGCGGAGGTGGGAACCTCGGGCTGCCTCTGGGCTCCTCCCCTGCTCTGCCAGCTCCAAGCACCCATGGAGGATGGAGCCCACCAGCTCTGGGGTTGTCACAGTTTGACGGCCTTGGATTTGGGGAGGTGCTTTGGGGCAGTGGGCCAGCGTGGGCCAGGCCATCTTTGCCAAACCAGCTGGTGGAGCTTGGGTCGGGGGGGCGTCCTACAGGCAGGGACGTCTGGAGGCCTTGGAGTTAGTGTCTGAGTGTGAGAAGGTCTGGGGTGGTCTTCCCCCCACCCTGCCACCATCCACCTGTGCCCCTCACCTCCTGATTCACAGGTCATTAGGCGTAGATGAGGTCGTGAGGGCGGGCTCCCCAGGATGGGATCAGTGTCCTCATAAGTAGAGGACGAGAGACCAGAGCTCCCTCTCTCCACCGCATGAGGACACACAGGTGCCATGTGCCAGCCAGGAAATGCGCCCACACCAGGAACTGAACCTGCCAGCACCCTGATCTCAGACTTCCAGCCTCCAGAACCGTGACAAATAAACGTCTGTTGTTTAAGGCCCCAGTCTACGGTATTTTATTAATGCAGCCTGAGTGGACAGACGGAATCTCAGTACCATCATTCATTAGGGAAATACAGCTAAAGCCACAAGGACCATACACACCCAGAGTGGCTAAATTGAAAAGACTGACAGTAGCAAGTGTTGACGAGGATGGGGAGCAGCTGGAATTCTCAGGCATTGCTGGTGGGAATGCAAAGTGGTACATTTACTTTGGAACACAGTTTTGCAGTTTTTTTTTATAAAGTAAAACATGCACTCACCATATGACCCAGCCATTTCACTGCTAAGTGTTTACCCAAGCAAAACGAAAACATATGTCCACACAAAGACTTACACGCACAAAGTGCTGCTGCTACTCGTAAAAACCCGAAACTGGAAGAAGCCAGATGTCCATCACTGGCAGATGCACGAATGGCAGCGTGTGCAGACGATGGGGTTGTGCTCAGCAATGAAGAGGAGAGAGTGTCGGTGCAGAGACAGGGCGGATGACAAGTGGCATTGGGCTGAGCGAAGGAAACGGCACACAGGCCACATGCTGTATGACACCGTTTATTACAAATTCTAGAAAAGGCAGAATCATGGCGGCAGGAAGCCGACCAGCAGCCCCAGGGCCAGGGGAGCTGGAGAAGGGGACTGACAGCGAGGGGAGCGAGGGAATTTCGGGGGATGATGGGATGGTGGTTACACCACTGGTTACGTTTGTCAAAACTCGTCAAACTGTGCACTTAAAATTGGGAACATTTACCTTTGGTAAATTATTCCTCAATAAAGCTACAAAAAATTAATTAAAAAATTTTTAAATTTCCCGTCAAACTGAAGAAGGGTGAGGACTGCCTGCCTGCAGTGGGTGAGGCCTGATGAGGGAGAAAGCTGAGACCCCAGGGCCGGTGAGCACAGGACCACCTGCGAGCGCTGAGGCCTGAGGTTGCGTAAACGCAACCCACGTGGGGCCCGCCCGTGGTGTGTGCTCGTCAGACCCGGCACAGCCTCGTGACGTCCTCTTTCTCCTTCGAGGAATCTCTTCCTCTGAAATCTGCCTTGTCGGGTGTTAACACGGCTGCGCAGTCTTGCTCTTAGCAGTAGCAAGGTATCATTTCTCTCCTTTTCCTTTTCAACGGTCTGTGTTTTTATATTTAAAGAGGGTTTCTTATGGGCACAAATCATTGTGTCTTTTTATCTGGTCTGAATACCTCTGCCTTTTAATTGGAGAATTTAGTCCATTGAAATCTTTTGATCGTGGTAAAATACACATAACAAAATTTGCCGTTTTAGCCACTTTAAAGGGTACGGCTCAGTGGCGTTAAGTGCGTTCGCATTGTTGTGCAACCACCACCAGCACCCACCTCCACAGCGCTTTCAGCTCCATAACGGTTAGACAACAGCTCGCCTTCCTTCCCACCCCCACCCCCGCCCCCCAGCCGCTGTCTTGTACCGTGCTCCTTCCTGGCCAGACCCATGTTTCTAACCGCCCAGGGCACAGCCCCTTGGGGTGCCCACCCCAAGCTCACCACATCCAGGTCGGAACCCACCCCTTTCCCTGCCCTACCTCCTGGCTCCCCATCTCTTTGATCGCCCCTCCCAGCCTCCTGGCCCCCAGGCCTGAGCCCTGCGGCTCCTTCTAACACTCCCCGTTCTCCCATCTGGGCACCGAGTCCTGTCCTTTCTGCCGTCTGCTCACCTCTCAAGCTCGGGCCCTCCCCTCCTCTCCTCTGCCCCTCGGAATCCAGGCCCTCACCGTCCATCCGTGGGGAGTGGTTACAGTAACTCCGCAGCTGGGCTCCTCATCTCATTCCTCTCTGACCCCAGCTTTGCACCTGCAGTCGGAATTTTTCTGCCCTGGGAACCTGATCCTAAACGTGCCCTGCTGCCCAGCCTCTGGGCGGCATCCAATGCCCTGGGCCCTCCTGACATTGCGGCTCTGTGGTCTTCCTGGGGACCGTGTGTGGGGTCCTGCTGCGCCCCAGCCCTTCCCGACTGAGACCCTTTCTCCAGGCCTTTCTGATACTGTCCTCCCTGCCGGAGATGCCCGTGCCCCACCCACCCCTGGAGGTTGGCGTTCACAAAAGGAGTGGGGACATCCTTGAGGAGAGAAGGGAGGAGGGAGGGGCCCTGGGACAGTGTGGATGCCTGGGGTCCTGGTGTTGGGGGTGGGTGGAGAGAGCTCCCACAAAGGAGCCTGAGCAGAGGGGGACAGGGAGCCCTGCCCTCGGTTCAGCTCGCTTCCCGGCGCCCTCCCTCTCTCCTCCACGCCAAGGAATCCGACTCCAGTCGAAGATGCAGCAGAAGTTGGACGCGTGATGAAGACAGTGGGCTGAACGGGAAGACGTCCAGGCCGGAGCAGGAGCTGGCGGGCTCGGGCTGGGCGTGCAAACAGCTTCGCAGCCACGGGAAATGCCTCGAAGGCCGGGGTGCCTCCGAATTGAGCCGCTTCCCAAAATAATCCAGGGGGCAGCTGTCTCGGCTTTGGAGACTGAGTCTGGCTGCCTGAGCGGCAGGAAGCCCCAGGCCCCACACCAGCCCCACTCTGGGAACAGATGGCACGAGGAGTATTTTTTTCTTTTCCTGAAGTCAGCTGGAGCGCGAACAGCTTGTCTGGAGAAGTGCCCCTCCCCCTCCCTTTTGGCAGCAGATCAAAGCCGCCGCCGCCCCTCCCCCAGCCCCTGGCCTCCTTCCCTTTAGGACCCAGGCAGCCGAGGTGGAGGGGCCTCACAGGCCTTTCTCACTGTCGGGTTTAACCCAGGGAGCAGCAGGGGCCCCTCGGTCCCTGGGAGCCTGGGCTGAGCTAGGGCAGCAGATGCGGGAGGCATGGCTGGTTGGAAAATGGACAATGGGGATGTCGCAGAAATGATTCTTCTTGGAAGAGCGGGCCAGCTGACCTGGGTTGGCCAACAGCTGCATGCATTCATTCATTTATCTGCCAGCGTTCCAGTCGATTGGTATGCTTACTGGCTGCAGACGGACTCAGCAGCGGGCAGGTGGGTTTTCACGTCTGCACAAGTCGTCGTGCACGAGCCGTTCCCTGCAGACCTTCCCTGAGCAGTTGCCGTGTGCAGGCCCCAGCTTGGAGCTCAGGGCGTAGAGAGCGCTCAGACGCAGGCGCTGTTCGGGCGGAGCTCAGAGCCCGCAGGGCAGGAGGCGGGGCAGGGCGGTGGGCAGATGCAACGCTTGAGTCGGACTCGGGCGCGAGTCCTGGGTGCATCCTCCGACTGCCCGGTGACGCTGGTGAGCCACTTACCTCCTGAGCGTCAGTTTCCTTCTCTGTCAAATGCAAGCAATAAGGAAGCTATTTTTTGTAGGGTTATTATGAATGTTAACCAAGAGAATCCATCTAAAGAGCTTGAACTATTGCCCGGCACATAGTGTTCCATAATGTCGGACGACACACCATCACCATCATCACAATCACTCTCACCATCATCACCACCACCATCACCGTCGCCAACACCACCAACACCACCATCGCCATCACCACCATCACCATCACCACCATCACCATCACCATCACCACCATCACCACCACCACCATCACCACCACCAACACCACCATCGCCATCACCACCACCACCCTCACCATCACCATCACCACCATCACCACCACCACCATCACCATCACCAACACCACCATCACCATCACCACCATCACCATCACCAACACCACCATCACCTTTATCATCATCATCACCACCATCACCACCATGATCATTATCAGCATCACCATTATCACCATCACCACCATCACCATCACCACCATGATCATTATCAGCATCACCGTTATCACCATCACCACCATCACCATCACCACCATCAGCATCACCGTTATCATTATCAGCATCACCATTATCACCATGACCACCATCACCATCAACATCACTATTACCATCACCATTATCATCGCCACCTTTGTCCTCACCATCACCATCACCGTTATCACTACACCTGCAAAAACAGAACCGAAATGCCCTCCCTCGGTGGTTCTGTGTGAGGGTGCTGTCATGTGAAGTCAGACCTTGGCACATAGTTGGAGCTCAGGGCTGGGCAGTAAAGAGCCAGCCCATCGGGTAGGCCCCACCTGGATTTTGCATGTCCCATGCCCCCAGGTTCTCCTGCTTGGAGCCCATGACACTAGCCAGCACATCGGAGGCACTGGGGAAATGTTTGCTGGCTGATCCACTGGCAGAGACCTCTTAGCTGTCCCAGACCTGTTGCTCGACGTGCAGCCCACCCAGCTGGCTGCACTGACAGCCTCGTTCATAAGTGTTAAAGCTGAGCACGACTCCAGATTCACCGCGCTGACCTCTGGCCAGTTGCCTCGGTCCCTGGGTGAGGCCAACGGGTTTACCAGCTCAGCTGAAAACGCAGAGGCCCATGGAGGTCCTCTGGCTCCATCATCCCCCTTTCGTCTGGAATGAGAGGCAGCAGTGTGACGTCGTGGGGAGTCCTGGGCTCCAATCCCAACTGGGCCTCTTAGCAGCTGTGTGGCCCTGTGCACATCACTGCCCTTCTCTGAGCGTGCATTTCCTTTTCTGTAAAATAGGAATGACCCTCCCTGCTGAGCTTAACCCCCAGGTGGGAGTCACAAGGATAAACTGAAATCATGACGGGCAGGGTCTTGAAGAGCGCCATCAGCTGAACAACAGCTGTGGCTAGCATTTACTGGACCCTCACCTTTCTTCAGCTGGCCTGGCCCAGATGGCCTAGTCCAGACGCCCTGGACCACTCAGCAAACCCACTTCCTCCCCACGCAGGACACATGGCTAGAATGTTTCCCAGCCTCCCTTGCAATCTGACAAGACTGCGTAAGTGAGTCCTAGTCCACAAAATGTGAAGGAAGTAAGATGCTACACTGCCGGGCCTCGTCCCCACACCTGCTCCCCTGCATGACCCTGGGTGCCCCATGGTGCCCGGGGATGACCGGATGACGCAGACAAGTGGGGATAGGGGAGGCCACGTGCTGAAGATGGTGGAGCCACAGGGGGAACCTCCCTGACAGGAGAGCTGCCTGCCGTCAGGGACCCCCGCTTTGAACCGCCCCTGAGCAGGAAGGGCTCGCCCTCGCTTCCACGTGGAGTCTGCACAGCAACTGGTGGCATCTGGACCGAAGCAGCTGCATCGACTCTGCCGTTCCATCCACCCATTTTATTTCAATTATAGAGCTTTGTCGTTTCTAGAAGTTTTATTTGCTTCTTTTTCAAAATCTCTTGGCCATCTTATATCTCTTGCTCCGTATTCATCTTTTTCGATCCTTGCTTTGAGTTCTTTCTTCACGTTCAGCATCTTTATTTTACGTTCTGTGTCTGCTGGTACGAGGCCCGAAGCCGCCGCCGTGGCCCCTTCTGGGGTCTGTCGTCTGCGCTGACTCTCGCTCATGATGCTTTTCCCTCGTATCTTCTGTGAGCTTTGCTGCTGGTCCTTTCTGCTTAATCCCAGGTGATTCTTCGAGGCCCACGTGGAAAATGGGTACGTCCAGAGAGAATTCACATCTGTCTCAGCCAGATACTGAGGGTCCCTCAGAGGCAGCTCCCTTTAAGTTAGTCTCAGTCTGAAATTTGTGGGCCACACAGCTAGGATAAAACCCACGTCAGGGCTGGCAGGAGGTTATGACTTCACGGGGGATAGTTTTTTTCCTTTTCCCCCAGTGCCAAGATTGACACAGACAGGTGTCTGTGGTTTCTCCTTCTTCAGGTTTTTCTCCCTAACTTATTCCAACAGGGAGAGCATCTTTGGAGGGCCCAGCTTTACGTGGGCCCCTATGTGACTCTCATGCTGGGCGGGCCATCCTTTTCTCCCACCCCAGAGCCATGTGGCGGCGTGAAAAGGAAGATCAGGTGACCGGGCTTGGCAAATGTCCCCAGGGCAAAGCCAGCTTTGGCAACAGCTTACTTCTGGGGACTTCCAATTTCATTCCTAGTTCTCTGGCTGGTGAGGATTTCCCTCGTTCTTGCTCGTTCAGCTTGATGCGTTTAAACACACACATCCGTATCTCTATGCACATGTGCATATATAACAAATACATTCATATATGCACACACATATGTTATGTTTTTGTTTCTTTGCAGTGCAACTATTGCTCAGTGAATTTGTCTGCCATACTGTGGAAAATGGAAGTCATTCTCTGGTTTCATATAGTAGGTTTTTAATAGGCAGCAAAGTGTCTTTGAAATTCTCTCTCTCCGTCTCTGCCCCTCCCGAGTCTCCATGCAGGGGTATGTGTGCGCTGCCCCGTCCACTCTCTATCCTTGTCGAGACCCCCCGGACCCCCTGTGCTGTCTCCCAACCTGGATCCCAATCCAGGGTGGCATTTACCCACAGTCAATCTTCCTGTCACATCAGTACATGCCACCAACGAGAGGCTTTTGATAGTTTCTTCTAAAGGACAAAATTACCGTGTGATGTGCTAGGGAGATGGAATCTTCTAGAATGGCCAGTCCTGGTTGTTTTGGGTGACAGGACCTGCCCGGGGGACAGAGTGGGCCGAGGCAGCAGGTCTGGAGGGAAGGAGTCAGCTTGAGGTCCCAGTCAAGAAAACAGGGGCGGGGAGCTGACGCCTGCGGTGGAGACAAGGCCCCACAAGCTCAGCGGGGGATGCAGAGGCCCCCGGGTGACACCGGCCCGGCCCAGGAGGCAGGTTCTCTACCAGCATCAGGCAGAGCTTCCTAACAAGCAAGGCCTGCAAGGGTGGCAGGGCTGTGTTAGGGGCGCGTGAGCAAAGCGAGGACACCCGCCCTTTGGGGAGCCTGCGTGGGGATCCAGCACCCCGCGGACAAGAAGCACCACTCCTAACGGGCTAGGGCAGCTCACCGGGCGGGGGTCTTGCTCAGACCACCCTGGGTCGTCAAAATCTGGGCTGTGGCCATCAGGCAGGCCCACCAGCTGATGTCCATCCACCCTCGGGGGCC